>NC_084832.1:44277841-45477841 GCF_033115175.1 Lepus europaeus | reverse complement strand
ATGTTATAAGCTACTTCTATTATCATCCCCAATTTATGAAACTTTTAAAGTAACTTTGTTAACCTGGCAAAATTTTATGATTAAAATAACTATATACATATATACGTACCCATAAGCACTTATCATACTCAACATCTTGACTCAGTTTTAAAATTTTATGTCAATGGATATTGTAAATGTATGTAATGATTGGGATTTTCACTAATATTTACAATAATTGGTATTCAATTAGAAGACAATAGAAAAATATGATTATCAGAAATGCTTGATTAAGCTCTGAAAGTTAAAAAAAATTGCCAACAGAATGTTTCATGATTGTTCATAAATCAGTATGTTTAGATTTTGAAAAGTGACAATTTGCTACGGTAGACATCATGAAAAGCGTGTATAATCTTGAGAGCTTGTCTTGACATTTAAAGAATATGCAACAACACGTTGTATAAGAAATGCCCTAGATCTCAAAACAGCAGCTCAGATATATCTGAAAAGCATCTGCAAATCTGCTTGCTTTTTGCAGCATCCCATGTTTACCAATGGTACAAGGAATGAGGTATGTGAAACAGAGAATATTTCTAGAAGTAGAAGAAAAATCAAGATAAAATGTCTTAATGATTATAAGTTATGATCAAAGGTCACACATTATGTCAGAAACTTTAAACGAAATTTAATTTAGCAAATGCTATTTCTTATTGCCAGTTTTTACAATATATAACATGGAATTCAATGATATCTACTACTTATAAGTGCTAATAGGATATTATAAAACTTTTATGGTTATGCAGGTGTGGATCCTCATGTATTAATTAATCTTTGATTAAATAATTGTGTTTAGTGATTTAAAACTTTTCATACCCAGTTTGGTTTCATAAATATTGCATAACCTTTTCATAAAAATGTTGGTGGCATGCATCATTTTCCATTTTTTTGACAAATGACAAAATTCATTCACATAAAATTAAAATTATACATATAACTATTAAGTAGCAGAAACAGTACCGAAACTGACCCATCTTTTTCAATGCTCATTGAATGAAACATAGAGGGGCACATTAAAAACTTTGTGATAGAAATAAATTAAAATTAATACGCATTTTCCAATAACTTTTTGAAGGGCCCATGTATATCATTAAAGAAAATGATTTAAAAATTGAACTTTTGAGATTCTCTTTACATTTGACTTTCTAGATGACATCATTCTGTTAAATAAAACTTATAAGAAAATTAACCTTTCTCTAGGTAGAGGTAACCTCCAGATACGAGTCATTTTTCCTTTGCTGTTTTCTCCAAGTCTTTCCTCTGCTACATTTAAATCATATTGTTTCTCCTGCTATATTACATTTAAAATTTATGAATAGATTTTCATTTCCATTTTTATTAAACATTTTAGCAAATATATTTAATTTTACATTTATTGAGTATGCTGTGACTTTTTTGCATGTATATATTTTGTAGCATCCAATCAGGCTAAATATATTTATCCTTTTAAGCATTTGGTATTTCTTTATAGTGAAAATATGAAGAATTCTATTTTCTAGTTTTTTAAACAAAGAAATAGATAATATTTTAATAGTATCTATAATCACCTCTGTGCTGTAGAATACCAGAATTTCTTACTCCTATCTAGCTACAGTCTAGTACCCATCAATCCATCTTTCCCCATTCCTCACTCCCCAATTCACTTCCTAGTCCCCAGTAACCACAGCATATTATTTGGTCCTAGAGCCAACGTTGTGGAGTAGTGGGTAAAGCCACTGTCTACAATACTGACATTCCACATGGACAGTAGTTTTAATCCTGGCTGCTCAGCTTCCAATCCAGCTCCATGCTATTGTGCCTAGCAAAGCACTGAAAGATGGTCCAAGTGCTTGAGACCCTGCACCCAAGCTCCTGATACTGGGCTGACCCATCTCTGGCTATTGCAGCTATTTTAGGAGTGAACCAGTAGATGGAGTTGCTTGCTCTCTCTCTCTCTCTCTCTTTCTTTCTCTCTCTCTCTACACTTTCTTTCAAACAAATAAATGAATCTTTTTAAAAAGTGTTCAATTATATGCATTTAACCCTTAAGACAACACAGACTGAAAGTAGAAAGATGGAACAATATATCCCATGCAAAGGGAAGCTAAAACAAAGCAGGAATAGCCAGGTATCTATCAGATAAAATGGATTTTAAGTCAAAAGCAGTAAAAAGGAGACCAATGTCATCGTATAATGATAAAGGGCTGAATCTTGCAAGAATATTCACAAAACCATGTATGGAAATAACAAGTCAGTCCACTGATGAATTGATAAAAAACTAATACATATACAAACTATAATATTATTCAGTCATAAGAAAGAATGAAATCTTTTTTTAAAAGATTTATTTATTTATTTGACAGGTAGAGTTATGGACAGTGAGAGCGAAAGATCTTCCCTCCATTGGTTCACCCCCCAAATGGCCCCTACGGCCGGCGCTGCACCGATATGAAGCCAGGAGCCAGGTGCTTCCTCCTGGTCTCCCATACAGGTGCAGGGCCCAAGCACTTGGGTCATCCTCACTGCCCTTCCGGGCCACAGTAGAGAGCTGGACTGGAAGAGGAGCAAGTGGGACTAGAACCGGCGCCCATATGGGATGCCGGCACCACAAGTGGAAGATTAGCCAAGTGAGCCACGGCACCGGGCCCAGGATGAAATCTTGACAACTGCCACAACATGAATGGAACTGGAGTTTTATGTTAAGTGAAATAAGTCAAACATGGAGAGACACATATCACATTATATTTGATATATTACATGATATATGGAATCTAAAAAATAAGTTATCTTCTTTTTTAAAAGATTTATTTACTTATTTGAAAGTCAGAGTTACAGAGAGAGCAGGAGCTGGGGGGGGGAGAAGAGAGAGAGAGAGAGAGAGAGAGAGAGAGAGAGAGAGAGAGAGATTCCATCTGGTGTTTCACTCTCACATGGTGCAAGTTCAGGGCTGGGCCAGGTCAAATCCAGGGGTCAGGAGCGTCTCTCTGCACCACATCAGCCCCTGGATGCTGTTTTTAAATCTATTTGGGCACTCTGTCTTTTAATTGGAGAATTTAGTCCACTGACATTCAAGGTAATTACTGATAGGTAAGATCTTACTACTTCCATTTTCATACTTGTTTTGCATTTTTATTGTAGTTTCTTTCTCTCTCTCTCTTGCAATCTTCATTCCAGGTTAGTGACTATCTCTAGTTATGTCCTTTGTTTCTTTGCTTATTATTTTTAATAAATCTGACTGGTTTTTGTTTTGTGGTTATGATAAGGCTTACAGAAAACTTTTGGTTGTTACAAGCTGTCTTAAATTGACAAAAATTCAACATTGATTACAAAATAGAGATGAAGACAAGAAAAGAAATAAGAAATCCCCATAAAGGACTCTACTTTTGTTCTTTGTTCCTCTTCATATTTTGAATTTTTAATGTTACATTTGATCTCTTTCAATATTGCCTATTCTTAACATTTTAACATAGTGCTCATATATTTTGGGGGTTTGCAGTAAATTTATAAATTTTATATACCATATTTACTATAGTAGGACATTATGAATTTCTTTATATACTCTTATCAGTGAATTTTTTAACTTTTGATATTGTCTTCTTACTTGCTTTACTGATTAACATCACTTTCAGTTTGAAGAATTTCATTTAGCATTTCTTGTACATAGTGTAGTAGTGAAAAATTCTTTCAACTTTTGGCCTCCTGGAAATGTCTTCATCTCTTCCTTATGTCTAAAGAGAGCTTTGTTGGACGGTATTCTTGGCTGACAATTTTTTTTCCTTTCAGTATTGTAAAAATCTCATATCATTCTCTCCTTATCTGTAAGGTTTCTGAAGGAGAAATATACAGTCAGGCAAATTGGGATCCTTCTATCTTTCAATGAAACATGGAGTAAGTGAAAAAAGTCTTGGTAGTCGTTAGAAATTATGTGGCTCAACAGGCTAATCCTCCGCCTTGCGGCGCCGGCACACCGGGTTCTAGTCCCGGTCGGGGCACCGATCCTGTCCCAGTTGCCCCTCTTCCAGGCCAGCTCTCTGCTGTGGCCAGGGAGTGCAGTGGAGGATGGCCCAAGTGTTTGGGCTCTGCACCCCATGGGAGACCAGGAGAAGCACCTGGCTCCTGCCATCGGAACAGCCCGGTGCGCCGGCCGCAGCACGCTACCGCGGCGGCCATTGGAGGGTGAACCAATGGCAAAAGGAAGACCTTTCTCTCTGTCTCTCTCTCACTGTCCACTCTGCCTGTCAAAAATTAAAAAAAAAAAAAAAAAAAAGAAATTATATCTATGGTCTAGGAAAATGCATTATTCTTTCCATAGAAAGTTTGAGAACAGGTCAAACAAATATATGATGAAAATGATTATCAGAAAGACAGATAGAGATGGTACACTGGGAAGATGCATAAAATTGTTTTAGAATGGTCTGTTCATGGATGGTACATATTATGAAAAAAACTATGCATGATTAAAAACAGTTTGCACCAAAATAAACTAACATTTCAATTATCTGTTGGAGGAAAATTTTAAACTATCTAAAGATTGGTTTTCTGGATCAACACTCAAACAAGTCAATAAATAATAATTTCTTTCTTTTTTTTTTTTTTTTTTTTTTTTTTGACAGGCAGAGTGGACAGTGAGAGAGAGAGACTGAGAGAAAGGTCTTCCTTTGCCGTTGGTTCACCCTCCAATGGCCGCCGCGGTTGGCGCACTGTGGCCGGCGCACCGCGCTGATCCGATGGCAGGAGCCAGGTGCCTATCCTGGTCTCCCATGGGGTGCAGGGCCCAAGCACTTGGGCCATCTTCCACTGCCTTCCCAGGCCACAGCAGAGAGCTGGCCTGGAAGAGGGGCAACCGGGACAGAACCAGCGCCCCGACCGGGACTAGAACCCAGTGTGCCGGAGCCGCAAGGCGGAAGATTAGCCTAGTGAGCCGCGGCACTGGCTTAAATAATATATTTCTAACAAAATTTGCTAGAAAAGTTTAATGTATATATGAGGGTATAGGTTGAATGAAAAGGTAGATTTATTTTGGTACAAAAATGGTTGAAATCCATGCACAGCTCTTAATTATATGAATTTTTCAATACTGTATGGAAGATTCTGTGTATTTTTCAGGTCTATTCTTTTCAATTATTTATGTGGCTAACCCTATTTGGTTTTATTTCATTTTAATAACAAGTCTTGAAACTGGATCTTATAAATTTGTTATTCTTTAAGAATTATATGTGTTACTAGGTCCTAAATATTTCTGTATGCATTGTAGCATCAGATTATTATCTGATATTTTTAGTGTATAGGTATTTATAAATATTTTACTCATGAAACTATGTCCATTAAATAGTAATATACCCTTATTTCCTCACTTCAAAATCTATGCCATGAATTCTACATTATGAGGTCCTGATATATCCACTCCTCTTTTTTGTCTTCACAGTTTTGTAAAATTTAATTGAATGTCAGAATTACAGTGAGAGAGGAGGGGAGATTTTTGATCTGGCAGTTCATTATCCAGATAGGGGCAAGGGCCCCTGGACCTGGGCTAGGCCAAAGCCATGAGCTAGGTGCTACATCAAGGTCTCCCATGTGTGTGGCAGGGGTACAAACACTTGGGCCATCTTCCCTTTCTTTGCCTAGGTCCTTAGCTGGGAGATGGACTAGAGGTGGAGCAGCTGGAACACAAAGTGGCACCCATAAGGGTGTAAGTTAACTAGAATTATATTGTTAAAAAGTGACTTAAAGTAGTGTTTTCAAAGGTTAACACGGGCTGGCACCATGGCTCAATAGGCTAATCCTCCATCTGTGGCTCCGGTACCCCAGGTTCTAGTCCCGGTCGGGGCGCCGGGTTCTGTCCTGGTTGCTCCTCTTCCAGGCCAGCTCTCTGCTGTGACCCAGGAAGGCAGTGGAGAATGGCCCAAGTGCTTGGGCCCTGTACCTGCATGGGAGACCAGGAGGAAGCACCTGGCTCCTGGCTTCTGATCCATGCAGCGTGCCGGCCATGGTGGCCATTTGGAGGGTGAACCAACGGAAGGAAGACCTTTCTCTCTGTCTCTCTCTCTCTCTCTCACACTGTCTAACTCTACCTGTCAAAATAATAAATAAAAGCTATCGGGCCAACACTGTGGTATAGTGGGTAAAGCTAATGCCTGTGACACAGGCATCTCATATGGGCAACAGTTCAAGTCCTGGCTCTTCCTCTTCTCATCCAGCTCAATGTTGTGGCCTGGGAAAGTGGTAGAAGATGGCTCAAGAACTTGGGTGCTTGCACCAGCATGGGAGATCCAGAAGTATCTCCTGGCTCCTGACTCCTGGTTCCTGGCTTCAGTTTGGCCTAGCTCCGGCCGTTGCTGCCATTTGGGGAGTGAACCAGCAGATGGAAGACCTTTCTCTCTGTCTCTCCCTTTCTCTGTCTGTAACTCTACCTCTCAAATAAATAAAAAAAAAAATCCTAAAAAAATAAACAAAACTATCTTTTTAACCGTGTTTTGTAGATTTCAAAATAGATGTCTTTTCTAATCTATCTACAGATTATTTTTTTTCTGAAAGTTTTATGTTTTTAAAAAATTGTTTTTAAGGATATGTTTCCTGTTTTACGGTAATATTTTGCACTATTACTTTTTGCATTTCTGGCTTACTATTGACTACTATTCATTAAATATCTTTTAAGTGGAAATATCAAACTGGATGAATTAAAATATTTAGTAGTATGAATGTGATTGTTTATCCTCTTATGAGTAACAATTTTCAAGGTACAATAAAATATGTTATAAATATTACTTCATTCTTTAATCTGAGGAAGTTCTCATTCCTCCATCAAAATGCTCTTTTCTATCAATAGTTAATTTAGAATTTACGCTTTTTGCAAAGAGCTTTTAATACCTTTTAAGTACAGAAGATGTATGTCTATCTCCATGGTTTGTCTGTCTCTTTGAATACAGATGAGAAAGGTAACCCTTTTAAAATGTTTTATATGGAACCCATGCTGTAGCATAGCAGGTAAAGCCGCCACCTGTAGTGCTGGCATCCCTATGGGCACCGATTTGAGTCTTGGCTTCTCCACTTACGATCTGGCTCTCTGATATGGCCTAAAAAAGCCGTAGAAGATGGCCCAACTCCTTGGGCCCCTGTACCCATGTTGGGGACCCAAAGGAAGCTCCTGTCTCCTGGTTTTGGATTGGCGCAGCTCCGGCCATTTTGGCCATTTGGGGAGCGAACCAGCAGATGGAAGACCTCTCTCTGTCTCTCCTTCTCTCCGTGTAATTCTGACTTTCAAACAAATAAACAAATCTTTTTTTTAAAAAAAAAGTATTATACATGACATTCTAGAACTTATAAAATTTTGTTCAATTGTATTGCTGTATTATATTTGTAGGGATTGTACTTATTTTCTCAACTCTTTCACGAGAATTTTTCTACCTATCAATATTTCACTTGAAATGATCATTATTTATCTGAAGCAACCTAATTTTTCTCTTTTCTTAGTATTATGTCAAGCTTGAGTCAGATTGAATGATATTCCCAGGAGCAAAATATATATCAGATTCTCTTGTCTTTTTATTTTTGTTTTCAAGATATTAAAGGGAAAGGTCAGTCTACTGGTTCCAATAGTGAGACTTTGAATCTTTCATTTATAGATATGGGCAAAGTAACATTTACTAGGATCCTGAATTTTGGGTCAACATTGCTGTAACCGGATTTCTGCATTTTTTTCCAGTAAGTCACAATAAATCAAAGAGACAGACTATTCATGTAAAACTGAGATACGTTTAATGTCTGTTTATCCTTACAATTTTTATTCAAACTCTCTTTATATACATATACATACATACATACACAGATTTTTGTTCTTACCTGATAGTCAAATATCATTAGTAGTATGTTTCTCCCTAAAATGAACAAAAAAAAATCTTCTCTTTTGAAAGTAATATAAGATTGTTACTGACTTTTGACTTAAATGTGAGATATTCTATAGTGGATTAATTAGATCATACACCTGTAATAATTTGTCCACATTTTTGAAAGAAAAGGTGGTATTTAATTTTAAGGCAAATGTAGAAAAATCACAACTCTAATTTAATTGGTCTTGATATATAGTCATGTGAAAATAATATATTGAACCAGCATTTTGTCACTTCTGGCGAAGTACTAGTATGAAACTGTGCCATGATAATTACTTTTAATAAATTACTGACATTATTAAAGTGTATTGAATGCACAATTTCAAGTCTCCTCCAGTTTATCTACCTTTATGTTACGGAAGCCATAATTTTCTCTTTTACTTTGGGATGGTTTTCTCTACTGAGGAACTTTAAATCTTCCCCATCCCATAAATACGTGAACATAAACCTGTGATTTATTGCAATTTAGCTTCTGTTTCTGTGGAGGAGTTTTACTGTGCCGAGAAAACTCATTAATCTCATTCAGGGTTCGTAGTATAAACATAACCTTTACAATATATAATGGAACAAATTATGTGTTTGTGTGATTTACCATTTCTGTTTTGGAGAGAGAACAAATTGTAGTGCTTTTTTTCTCCTCTTCCTTTTTATATTCATTGATAAATTCCCACTAAACAATAGGAAATACATGATTGTTCATTCTGAATTTAATTTTTATATTTATTTATTATAAAATAATACCAAAGTGTGATTTGACATAAAGCAATCTTCAAAGCAAGACTGTTTTCTTTTATTTTCTGGGTTATGAAGTTGGTATGTGATTGAAGGTAATTAGAGATCCAATTTTATAGCTATATCTAGATATCTTTCAAGTTCTATTTTATATTAATTTAGTATAGATTTTCTTTAAAACAAAGAGACTAAAAATGTTATCTTATGCTAATTTGTGCAGAATAACTTCCCTATTTTGCCCACTAAACTATTTTGCTAAGTCATTTTGTATTCTCCTGAGACCTATCCATTGAGTTTTTAATGGTGAAATTATGGACATACAAAAAGTTCTGCTACTACCTTATGAGCATTGTAAATCAAATGTCATTTGTTTACTTTTACTTAGCAATTTTCCAAGACTCCATTTTGAATAATTTCCTTTCTTTGTAAACATTTGTGTTTTAAAAAGATAATTCTCAGCTTCTTACATAGACCTGGACTTCCTCAATTACAACGGCTTACAAAATAATAATTTCTATAATTATTGGGAGAGACAGCTGTTTGTTCAAATTTACAATCTGTGGTTTGAACATTTTGTTTTTATGTGCTTAATATTTTAAAGCAATAATTTGTAAACATTATTTCTTAGCTCATAATCAATTATAGGACTACTTAATGTGCTAAAAATGTTTTTTGTTAGTAAGTTAATAATTGTCCCTTTAACTTATAATTTTTTTTTCCTGGTTCTGTGTTCAGTGTATTCTGAGAGGTGTTCATGAGGGATCTTTGGTCTAGAACTGATGAAGAATTAAATTACATGAGAAACTTAGATTGCCTTCTAGCAATCGGAGAAAAGAAAATATAACAAAGAAATCTACCAGTTTTTATTGTCCCTTCTGACAGACTGCTGTTTCCTAAAAGTACTTCAGTTCACTGTCATGCAACCTGTTGCCACCAAGTCTGCCAGAAAAGGCAGTAGAGGGCACTATGAGAATGTGACAGTACAGCAGAGATATTGACTGCTTCCAGCGAGAATTCAGCAAAGCAAGGAGCTTGTTTTTCAACCCTAAGTTATCCTTGATTTATAGACCTTGAATTGAGACTGAGCTGTCATAATCAGGTGCTTACCAAATGAATAATGTATGTTTGCTTGGCTTACTCTCTGAGTTCACTCTCGGTTCCTAACTTAAAACTCTTCCCTGAACCAAACTTGGACATTAGCTCAATGTACATCAGCATATGGCTAAATTTCTACTTTCTGGGAGCTTTACCCATAATGTTTTTATAAATGGATTCTTTCCATCTGCCCCCCCTTTCGCTCTTCTGATTCCTGTGTGAATAGAACATATGGGAAATCATAATAATTAATTTATCAAGGCTTTTAATATGTCTGCAAACAACAAATTAGTTTTGAAAAATAAAATTCTCAAAATTTAATGTGCTACTATAATTTTCTAACCACCAACATACCAGCCTATTCATATAGGACAATGATAATCTCCAAGTGGGATCTGATCTAACAATAGTACCATTACCACCTTGAAGGACAGCAAAAGCCAGATTTCCAATTTGTTCTTTGGTATTTATTTTGTGCTTCAAGGTGTAGATGAAGGCATGGACAAAATAGCTTCTAACCAGACTACTTTAATTATGTTATCCAATCCACTTCTATGTGACTTGCACTTTGGAAAATGTGTCCTAGATCATGATAACAGGTTGGTTACTATGCCCAAATGCATTTATCTCCTATTAATGTGTGTGTGTGTGCTTATACCCAAATTACTGTTGTTTAAAGAAAACATGTTGAAAGAGTTTAAGGATTCTGTGTTGCATTATTCCTAATATCCTTATATTTGTAAATAAAAGCTGAAATGTAGTTGATGAATGAGAGAAACTTGCAAAATTTCCCATTAGATATTCTAGATGTAAATGATACAGGGGCAGAGTTGATCTTGGGCTACTGGAATCAAGAACTCTTAGTTATTCAGAGCTAAAGATAAGTGATCCAAAATAATTGAGAATTTTCATTAAATATATTTTGATACAACATGGCTATTTTCTTATATAGCCATTTCATATAATTAGCACACATATTTGTTATTCAAACATCCAAAATTAATAATCAATGTTGAAATAATTGCAGAGAAAAATGTGAGTAGACTCAGGCTGAAGGTTCAGCACATAATGTGATCTGAAATGAATGGTGTGCTTTACAGTAGGTTGGGTAAAGTATTGCCATTATGTTTTTATATATGCTCCTTCTTTTCCAATCCATGCTATATAAGTAATCCATCCTCCCACACCCTGAGATCTCTGGCTGGTTGTCTGTTAGAGGTAAGAGAAGCTAGGAGTTCCTGCTTTGAGAGCCACTTTTCTGAAATTGATGTGATGATCTGTGTATATCCTACATGCTATTATCACTTATCATATAAAATACTTTACTGAGCCTTGCTATTTTATAGAGAATAAATGTTCTAACTATTTCATTAGATTAGTAACTTTATTGATATTATTTTTGCAAGCATTGAATTTTTAGAAGCAACATTAAATAAGCTTTATTTTCTGTTTTAAACAAGTAAAGAAAAATAGTCACAAAGTGTTAAGTGCTTATCATGCATCAGTTACTGTAATGATGCTTTTCATGCGTCATCTCATTTAATCCTCACTACAGCTATGTTCAATCGTATCAGCATTTTATAACCAGATAAGTGAGGCTCAGAGAGCTTAAAACACTGCTAAGTGTAGACTGAGTGTTCAAAATAAGCCCTTTGAGAAAAGAATCCTTGCTCTTGCTAGCATATCCAGCTGTTGTTCACCACTGTGCTCTTCTTGTCTGGCATTACTGCCCATGTTGTACGTGATTCAAAGATAGGTTGGGACCAGTTTCTTTTCCCATTAGAGATTAATAGTTATATTCTTCAGAACAGTTTGGAGAACCCTATTAGGAATAATGATTCTGTTCATACTTTTTTGACCTTTCCTCAATATTGGCTTGAATTTGTAATAGGCTGAGGTGTGTGCTTACAAAGTGCCTGGACTTAATGCTGCATTGATATTCAGAAACCACTTGAAACAGCTGCAAGAAGAAACCAAAGATTAATTCTCAAGAACAATTTGACTTGGCTTGGTCTTCTCACTTTGGAGTAAGCACTAGGGGATTGTAGAGTGGTCATTTTCCTTTCAAATACAGGATTTCTATTCAAAGAGGTTTTTGCATTGAATATCAGTATCAGGAATTACTTTATTTCAACTGAGAAACAGTTTTATAATTGCTTAAATTTTCAAAATATCTTCATTTTATAAACTGAAGTCACATTTCCACCTTTTATTAATGTTGAGAAATGTAATAAGCACTTAAAGAATTTACATTAACTTTGATGTCATCTTTTTTCCTTTTGCTTGAAGTTCAAGTTCATTTCACTATGATTGACTTCACATTTAAAAAACTAATTTATTTTTATTCAGTTCTAAGACAGAGAGTGAGAGAGAGAGGTGCAGAAACAGAGATCATCCCTCAGCTGATTCATTCCTCATATTCCTGCAACAGTTGGAACTGGGCCAGCCCAAAATAGCAGCCACAAACTCAATCTAGGTCTCCCACAAGAGTGGAAAGAATGCAATTACTTGAGGCATCACCTCTTGCCTTCTGGCATCTGCATTTGCAAAGCGCTGGAATGGGAGTAGATACAGGACTCAAACTCAGCCACTTCGGATATGGAAATGTGGGTATCCTGAATAGCCTCATAACCACCTAACACCTACCTCTATTTTTTTTTAAGATTTGAAAGGTATGTATATATATATACATATATATATATATATATGTCTTCATGTATATATTTATATATATGTCTTTCATCTGCTGTTTTACTTTCCAAATTACTGTAATGGCCAGTTCTAGGCCAGACAGAAGCCAACAGATAGGAACTCAATCCTGATCTCTCACATGGATGAAAGGGGTCCAATTCCTTGGGCCATCATCCACTGCCTTCCTAGGCATATTAACAAGAACTTGGATCTGAAGTGGAGCAGTGGGGACTCTAACCAGTTATTTAAATGAGATGCAGGTGTCACAAGTGGCAGCAGCCTTAATGCTGGTGCCCATGACTTAAAATACATTGACTTCCATTTAGTTAAAATAACATCCAAAATTCCTTAATCTACTCTATCTTGAACTTTCTCTACTTATCTCTAAGATTACTGTGGACCATTCACAGTCTGCTCTACTTATGTTGATATACCTTCAGAGTTTTACGTGCATATGAGTGTGCTTCAAAAATGTTGAATAAATAGAATGAAAAGTTAAGGTTTTTTTGATGCACAAAAGTTTAGAATTCTTTCATATGGGGGATCATCAAAAAGTGCAAGAAGAATGTTTGTTTTTGAAAAACTTTGCATGAACTTCAAAATTTCTTGCACCAAAATAAACCTATTTTTAGTGGTCTTTTCCAGATACTTCCTGAAGGACCCTTTTAAACTCAGCCTGGAATCACCTCAGCCCATCTCGTCTATTTCACCTCAAACTATCCTTATCATGCATGAGCTACAGCAGTTCCTTGTGAAAAATACACTCCATGTCTTTAATTTTTAACTCTATCTCCTGGGTTGTTGCCAACTTTTATTTTAATTATACCAGTTATCACAGTATATAAATATATACTAATTTATTACAGGTCTTTTTCTAGACTGTGAATTCTCTGAAAAAGGAATCATGTTTCATTGCTTATCAGTCTCTATCCAGAACCTACAAGAGTATTCACTGAGCTTTTAGAACCAAAGCATATGCTTGGGTTCTTTGAAATATATTTTCCTAAAATATACATTATAAATATATTTTTATTATTTATCATTGTCATTCACTATCACTCAGGGCATTTACTTAATTATTTATGTGAGATTATGTATGTGAAGGTGACAGAATCATTTAAATGGAATCCATTCAAACCTACAAATTTTACTGAGAGACTAAAAATCTTAGATTATGGAGAATTATGAGTAAAAATCAATAGTTTCTATTAATGAAGAAGTTTATTTGTTACCAAATGTCTCTTCATAATATTTGGTGTATTATCTTTATGTATTGTATTGGTATTTATGTATCATATTGGTAATACGATACAGACATGATAATAGAAATACATTTGGTATGATGCAAAACAGATATTATGATAAGCACTAAAATGAATATGTATAGTCTAAACTTTTATTAAGTTTCAAGAGTACAATTTGCTGACATTAACTGTTGATGAATATCGTGCTTATACTTGATATGTAACTCTACATATTAATTTGTCAACAAAGCTTTGCTAAACATATCATTTCACAATTTCATTACTTCTGACTTCCATGTAGCTGTTCAATGTCACTGAGCTTCCTAAATTTTGTTTTTTCAATGTTGCTTTCTCTTTGAGAACAACTAAATCTTAAAATCTATTTCATTTCTATTTTTCAGTTATACTCTTGTTGCTTATGCCATAACCACTTTTCTCCTTCTTGCTTAATTATACTAGCTTTTTAAGCAGAACACCTGCTGAGGGGTTATGTACTTTTGAAAAGATCCAATTGTCTTTAGAGCAAAATGAAATATAAGCAAAGAGGCCCAATTATTATTAACTGTTAGCATAATTACAATTATAAGTAGTGTTCCATTATATTACATCTGTTGAAGTTTTAAATGAATTTCTGTAATGTGTTATATTAATAAGCAGCTAGGAACTGCTGACTTGGCACCCGTTTGGATCTCATTTGTGACAACAAAAGAGATTTTGAAAATGAATTTACCATAGGAGCCCTACTGAGTTAGTTAGTATGATTCACAAGTTTATTATGGTAATAAAGCAACATGAGACAGTAATGTTAGGGACTCAGACATACAAGGGATGCTCATTATTGCTCCCAACACATTATGAAGTAGGAAGTGCTGGGAGTTGTGTATGATAGCAGCTGTCTCTCTACTGAAGAAAATCAGAAGTTTCTTTTCACCTTGACCCCCCCCTCTCTGCTTGGTTCCTCCATTTGCAGTTTTCCTGACTGAGAGTATGTGAATTGTTTCTGTTAAACAGAGAAATTATTCTTATTGTGGTCTCAAGACTACTGATTCACCTATTTATAGGAGGACATAGAGAAATGGCACAGAGCCAATCTTCCAACGTAATAGGATTGTCATTTTCCTCTTCCTTTTGTGATTTTCACATAAAGTAGCAGGGATCAAGCAAGCTTATGAAATAAAAGCTCTGAAGGTCGATGGCTATTGAAGGGAACAAACTTCTGAGATGTACAAATCTGGATTATCTCTCTGGCATGTATAAACAAGTCAGCAAGGGTTTCCTACTGAACCATAAAGAGTTAAATCCCTCCCAAATACCCACCGTCTATCTGAAAACTCTTGTTTCTCTTGTTTAAACCTTCTTCATTGCCATTAACACTGTCTTGTTGACTAAAGCTAATTTATAGGATGTTCTTAATAAAATATTTTAATACCCTTGCTTTATTGCATCTAGATTTTATGATTAAACAATTAAAATTGAGTCTCAAAAAGTTAGAGTCAGACAAATCAAAATTATCTGAGATATGTAAAAGTTTTCTTTGCATGTGTTAATCAAATCAACCTGTTTCATCGAAAGATTTATTCATTTTCTGTTTCTGCATAGCAAATGACTGTACATTCAGTAGCTTCATACAATTCTCATTTAGTATCTGTAATCTTCAGGTTAGTGTACATGAGTTTTTTTATTTAGTATCTCAATGAGGGTTATGATTTGACAAGTAGACTAGAAATTATTTTTGGATTGAAGATCTAGAGAAAAATCTCTTTTAACTCCTTCGAGCTGTTGGTAAGTTTCAGTTGCATGTGATATAGATGTAAGGTCCCTGTTCCTTGCTGGCTGTCATGTTGGCTTCATGCTCAGCTCCTATGTTCTGTTATATTCTTTCCACTTGTCGCCACCATTTTCAAAGCCAGCAACAGAGAAATTCCTTTGCATGGAATTCCTTTCACACTTCACATCACTGACTTCTCCTGTATCTAACCTACTTACCTAAATTCACAATCTAATAAGGCCCACCCACATTATCTTCATAAAACAAGGACAACTGGTTGAGTACCTTAACTATAGCTGCAAAATCACTTCATAGCAATATCTATGTTAGTGAACTACAGGAAAAAGTATGTGTTTCCCAGAAGTTAAAAGCTCAGCATATCAGGGAATTCCATAAAATTCTCCCTATTAATCTCGTAGCCTTCGGTGCTTAAATTATTGCAATGTAAGTTAACTAGAATTATATTGTTAAAAGGTGACTTAAAGTAGTGTTTTCAAAGGTTAACACGGGCCGGCACCATGGCTCAATAGGCTAATCCTCCACCTGCGGCTCCGGTACCCCAGGTTCTAGTCACGGTTGGGGCGCCGGGTTCTGTCCTGTTTGCTCCTCTTCTAGTCCAGCTCTCTGCTGTGGCCTGGGAAGGCAGTGGAGGATGGCCCAAGTGCTTGGGCCCTGCACTCGCATGGAAGATCAGGAGAAGCACCTGGCTCCTGGCTTCAGATCAGTGCAGTGCGCTGGCCGCAGCGTGCCAGCTGCAGCAGCCATTGTGGGGTGAACCAAGGGAAAAAGGAAGACCTTTCTCTCTGTCTCTCTCTCTCTCTCACTGTCCACTCTGGCAGTCAAAAAAAAAAAAAGGTTAGTACCAACAATCAACATTATAACTTTGCATAAACAAATCTGTTACTAATCTATTATTCAAATATATAATTAGTACTTATTATATTTCCAATTCATCATTCATTTATGCAACAGATATTTATTGTCTTTAACAGTTTGGGATAAACAGAGTATGTCTAGATCTTTCTATTCAAAAACTTATACATTGTGTTACACTTGTAGAAACTTAAGTTGCAGCTACAAGCACGAAAGACCCCTGTTCCTGGGAGGCTTAAAGTCTTACAATGAAAGAGATATAAAAGAAATGATAAGAATAATGTTTTAGGCCGGCGCCGTGGCTCAACAGGCTAATCCTCCGCCTTGCGGCGCCGGCACACCGGGTTCTAGTCCCGGTCGGGGCACCGATCCTGTCCCGGTTGCCCCTCTTCCAGGCCAGCTCTCTGCTGTGGCCAGGGAGTGCAGTGGAGGATAGCTCAAGTGTTTGGGCTCTGCACCCCATGGGAGACCAGGAGAAGCACCTGGCTCCTGCCATCGGAACAGCGCGGTGCGCCGGCCGCAGCGCGCTACAGCGGCGGCCATTGGAGGGTGAACCAACGGCAAAAAGGAAGACCTTTCTCTCTGTCTCTCTCTCTCTCACTGTCCACTCTGCCTGTCAAAAATAAAAAAATAAAAATAAAAAAAAATAAAAAAAAATAAAAAAAAAAAGAATAATGTTTTAACTACAATTGTGATGAGCACTATCAAGGGAAGAACAGAGGGTCCAATAAGACATAATCCAGGGATGCAACCCAAAATGAGAATCAGAGACCATTTCTTAAAAGAGTCACACTTCAGCTGTCATATTAGAATCAGAAATTATGTAATGAATAGTGGCAAGAAGAAAGAACACAGAGTGCTGATGCAGAATCCTAGCTCTTTGTGAACTCTTGAAAAATATTAATAGTTTTCTTTTTTATCACAATGCCCTATAAAATGTAGAAATATTACCGTGTAGTAAAGTCTGCATCTTTTGTTAGTCAAATGTAGAAATTATTGAACTAATTAGAATAATTTTTCAGACAACAATTATACCTTTGCCTTGAGGCATATGAATTGTGTATCTTCATCCCAAAGAGGAATACATTTAAATTTTATTTAACACACACATACACACACACGGACACATATCCATACACATTTGCTAATCATAACACATTTAGTTTTCATAATCATCCTGTTGATTGCTAAAACAATTACCTGCAATTTACAGGTAATGAAATCTGAGGCTCAGAGAAGTTTAACATAAAGATCAAAGAGTGATCACAGAGTGAGAGAAGAGAATTTGAACCCATGGTGTTTATCTCCAGTATTCCTGGGACTGTCTTTCTGATATATTGCACCATGGTAAGACACTTACAAATCTACAACCTAGAATAGAGTGTGGAATACAGTCACAGTATCCTTTTTGTGTCTGTGTGTATGTGACTGTTTTGACCCCTTTGTGTCACTGCACTCTGCTTTTTTGCATGCATGATGATGACTGATCATCTTTAAAAATAAATCACACCTGGAATGATTCTTTGTTTGTAATCAACTTTCATCAAAATGGAACATCATTTGTACGAAGTTCTCAGAAGTTAGAAGATTATCTATTCTTTTTGAATGTTGCCTATGGTTGTTAAATATTTTATTTTGGTAAATATTTTATTTCCAATATGGATACTATATATATATATATATTTGTAAAATATATATGATTATATAATCAGGTTGTTTGAAATCATTGCATTGGAATTATATTGAATTTGTTTATTTCTTTTATTTTAGTATACAAAAATATGTCAGATGGTCATAGTTCTATAAAGAATCAAACATGGCCACTAGTTTTTCCTAATTCTCTCTATCCTCTCCCAGGATTAACCATGTTTTGATTTCATAGGTCATCTTTTTTATCACCATATGAAAATGAGAATTTTGGTAAGCATTTCCTTTCTGAATTAAGGAATTTGGGTAGGAAAAAGCAATTAAAAGTATACATGTTGAAAATACACTTGATCTTAGTAAAAGGCCAAGAGGCAATATATGTTGAAAATAAATAAGCATTCTGTCTCTCTTTGCAGATAAAATATTCATGTATATAAATAACTTTAAGGACATCTACAAAATGTACTAGATTAATTTAGATATGAATAATTAAAGTTGAAAATAACACAAACTAATTGAATGTCTACATTATAGCAACAAGTAACTAGAAACACAACTTAAGACATGCATACTTGGCCTAGCAACTGGGATTTCTCTTCGGATGACTGCATCCCATTTTAAAGTGTCTGGGTTTGAGTTGGCCATATACTAAGGATTCCAGTTTTCTACTGTTATACACTTGGAGAACAGTAGGTGATGGCTCAAGTATTTGGGTTCCTGCTATTCATTTAGAAGATGCAAGTTGGCATCCAGTTTCCTAGCATTTATTTTGGACTTGGCAAAGCACTAGTTGTTGTGGGCACTTGGGAAACAAACCAGTAGGTGGAAGATCTCTCTCTGACAGTCACTCTGTCTCTTTGCCTTTCAAATGAATGAATGAATGAATTTCAATACAGTATACAATAATATCAAAATGAAATATCTTATGATAAATTTAAAATGCTATGTGAATAATTTTCACAGTAAAATTTTAAAAATAATTTTTTCTGTAAGAAACTAAAGAGGGGAAAGAAAGAGATAGTAGAAATTAGAGGCTGAAAGACAGGGAGAGGGAGAGAGAAGGGGGGAAAGAGTGAATTAGGATAATTTGTGAGGATTCTTCAGAGAAAACAACCTATAACATAAAATAAATAATGGAAGAAATTTACTTAATGAAGTGCTTCACACAATTTGTGGACTTGCAAGTCCCAAAACTCCAGGGCAGGCTAGTATGCTGATGAGTTGATGTTTCACTCCTGAGTTACAAGGAAGCCCTGAGTTCTTCTTTGGGAAACCTTAGTTTTGTCTCCTAAGTCCTCCAACTGATTACACAAGATAATATGGAAGTTCACTTGCTTTATTCAAAGTCTGCTCATTTAAATGTTGAGCAAATTTCTTTTTTTTTTCATTTTCAATTATTTTTACATACAGAAGATCAACTTAGTGTATACTAAGTAAAGATTTCAACAGACGGCACCCACAAAGGCATACAAAGTATAGAGTACTATTTGAGCAGTAGTTTTACCATTTATTCACATAGTAACAACACATTAAGGACAGAGATCCTACCTGGGGAGTAGGCACACAGTGACTCCTGTTGTTGATTTAAAAATTGACACTCTTATTTATGGCATCAGTAATCACCCAAGGCTCTTGTCATGAGTTGCCAAGGCTATGGAAGCCTCTTGAGTTTGCCAACTCCGATATTATTTAGACAAGACCATAGTCAAAGTGGAAGTTCTCTCCTCCCTTCAGAGAAAACCACCTCCTTCTTTGATGGCCCGTTCTTTCCACTGGGATCTCACTCACAGAGATCTTTCATATAGGTCATTTTTTTTTTTTTTGCCACAGTGTCTTGGCTTTCCATGCCTGTGAAACTCTCATGGGCTTTTTAGCCAGATCTGAATGCTTTATTGGCTGATTCTGAAGCTAGAGTGCTGTTTAGGACATCTGCCATTCTATTAGTCTGCTGTGTATCCCGCTTCCCATATTGGATCATTCTCTCCTTTTTAATTCTATCTTTTATTATTAGCAGACACTAGTCTTATTTATGTGATCCCTTTTACTCTTAATCCTATCATTATGATCAATTAGGAACTTAAACTGATCACTTTGACTAGTAAGATAGCATTGGTACATGCCACCTTGATGAGATTGAATTGGATTCACACGTTTCTAGCTCTACCATTAGGGGTAAGTCTGAGTGAGCATGTACTGAATTGTACATCTCCTCCCACTCTTATTCCAACTCTTATATTTAACAGGGATCACTTTCCAGTTAATTTTAAATGCCTAAGAATAATTGTGTATTAATTTAAGAGTTCAACCAATGGTATTAAGTAGAACAAAAAAAAATGCTAGAAGGAATAAAATAGTAAGTTGTTTCTCAACAGTCAGGACAAGGGCAGATCAAGTCATTGTTTCTCATAGTGTCCATTTAACTTCTACAGGTTTCCTTTTAGGTGCTCAGTTAGTTGTCACTGATCAGGGAGAACATATGTTATTTGTCCATTTGGGACTGGCTTATTTCACTCAGCATGATGTTTTCCAGTTTCCTCCATTTTGTTGCAAATGATGGATCCACTTAATCTAGAGCTATAGTATAACAAGAAAGGCCACCACAGTGGAAAAAAAAAAAAGAAGAAGAAACCAAATAATATCTCCACAATGCCAAAATACAAATGCAAAAACCGAGGAAACAAGAACAAGGAAGACATCATGATGCTCTCAAAAGGACATGACACTCCAATGCAAGATTATGAAGATGATGAGATAGAAGAGATGCAAAAACAGAACTCAAAAAATTTATGATAAGAATATTTAGAAGTAATCAAAAACAAATGTATGAACTACTGAAATCCATGCAGGAATTGACAGAAATCTCTCTTGTGAAAATGAAATCTTAAGAAGGAATCAAAATGAAATGTGGAATATAGTAGAACATGAAATTTAGATATTGAAGTGAAATCAAAATGAAATGAAGAATTCAATAGAACAAATAAAAAACATATTTGAAAGCCTTAAAACAGAATCAGCGAGGCAGAAGAGAGAATATCAAACTGAGAAGACAGAGCACAAGAAAGTATACAGTCAAACCAAAGCAAAAAAGAAGAAATTAGAAATCTAAAAGTTATTGTTGGGAATCTACAGGATACTATTAAAAAACCCAACATTTGGAAAAAAATATGTTAAGAAACTTAAAGGGAGACTTAGATTCCAATACAATATTGAGGGACTTCAATACTCCACTTTCAGCAATACACCAGGCAGAAGATTAACAAGGAAATAGCAGATTTAATCGACACTAAAGACCATATGGATCTAACAGATATCTACAGAACTTTTCATCCTACACTTGAAGAATACACATTCTTCTCAGCAGTACATGGAACCTACTCTAGGACTGACCATATACTAGTCCATAAAGCAAGTCTCAGCACATTCAATAGAATTGAAATCATACCATGCATCTCAGACCACAACGGAATGAAGCTGGGAGTTAGCAACTCAGAAATCCCTAGTCATAAACAAATACATGGAGTCTGAACAACATGCTCCTGAATGAACAGTGGGTCATAGACGAAATCAAAGAGAAATCAAAAACTTTCTGGAAGCAAATGAAAATAACAACACAATATATCAAAAATTATGGGATACAGAAAAGGTGTGTTAAGAGGAACGTTTATAGCAATAGGCGCCTACATCAAGAAATCGCAAAGGCACCAAAGAAATGAGCTATCAATACATCCCAAGAATCTAGAAAAACTGCAGCAAACCAGACCCAAAACTAGTAGGAGAAGAGAAATAATTAAAATTAGAGAAGGAATAAACAGAATTGAATCCAAAAAAAATTACAAAAGATCAGCAAAACGAAGAGTTGGTTTTTTGAAAAAATAAACAAAATAGACACACCATTGGCCCAACTAACTAAAAAAAGGACAGAAAAGACCCAAATCAATAATATCAGAGATGAAAAAGGAAATGTAACAACAGAAATAAAAAGAATCATCAGAAATTACTACAAAGAGTTGTATGCCAGCAAACAGGGAAATCTATAAACAGGGAAATCTGTCAGAAGATTCCTGGACACATACAACCTAACTAAATTGAACCATGAAGACATAGAAAACCTAAACAGACTCATAACCGAGTCAGAAATTGAATCAGTAATAAAGGCCCTCCCAACAAAGAATAGCCCAGGACTGGATGGATTCACTGCTGAATTCTACCAGACGTTTAAAAAGAACTAACTCCAATTCTTCTCAAACTATTCAAAACTACTGAAAAAGAGGGAATCCTCCCAAATTATTTCTCTGAAGCCAGCATCACCGTAATTCCTAAGCCTGAAAAGATTTAGCATTGAAAGAGCATTACAGACCAAAATTTCCCTGATGAACATAGACGCAAAAATACTCAATAAAATTCTGGCCAATAGAATGCAACAACACATCAGAAAGATCATCTACCCAGACCAAGTGGGATTTATCCCTGGTATGCAGGGATAGTTCAACTTTCGCAAATCAGTCAATGTGATACACCACATTAACAAACTACAGAAGAAAAACCATATGGTTATCTCAATAGATGCAGAGAAAGCATTTGATAAAATACAACACACTTTCATGATGAAAACTCTAAGCAAATTGGGTATAGAAGGAACATTCCTCAATACAATCAAAACAATTAATGAAAAACCCATAGCCAGCATCCTATTGAATGGGGGAAAAGTTGGAAACATTCCCACTGAGATCTGGTACCAAAGAGGGATGCCCACTCTCACCATTGCTATTCCATATAGTACTGGAAGTTTTAGCTAGAGCCATTAGCAAGAAAAATAATTAAAGGGATATAAATAGGGAAGGAAGAAGTCAAACTATCTCTCTTTGAAGATGATATGATCCTTTATTTAGGTAATCAAAGGACTCTACTAAGAGACCAAGTTTCAAAAAAAATTTTATAGCAAAATCTAGACTGGTATTTTGATTTAGCTGTTGGATGCCTTATCTTGGTCAAGTTGATACATAAATTTAACCTTCACAGAGCGACATACACCACAAATTGGAAGACTCAATATTATTAAAATGGTAATTAAGCTTAGATTGATCTATGAATTCCAATAAAAATTAAATTGCTGTGACTTTGTTTGTGTGAATATGTGTGGTGTAGAAATTTACAGTTGCTTCTAATATCTGTAGTACTTAAAAATGAACTAGTATAAGGAACAACTTTAAAAAGAAAAGACAGAATTGAAGAATTTAAATATCTCAATTTAAGATTTTGCATAAAATTAAAATGAACAAGACATTGGTATTGGTATTAGAATAGGCACTTAGCAGTGCCACAGCTCAATAAGCTAATCCTCCACCTGCGGCGCCAGTACACTGGGTTCTAGTCCCGGTCAGGGCACCAGATTCTGTCCCGGTTGCCCCTCTTCCAGGCCAGCTCTCTGCTATGGCCCAGGAGTGCAGTGGAGGATGGCCTTAGTGCTTGGGCCCTGCACCCGCATGGGAGACCAGGAGAAGCACCTGGCTCCTGGCTTCGGATCAGCGCAGTGTGCCAGCCACGGCGGCCAATGGAGGGTGAACCAATGGTAAAGGAAGAACTTTCTCTCTGTCTCTCTCTCTCTCACTGTCCACTCTGCCTGTCCAAAAAAAAAATTATGTATATATATATATATATTAAAAAAAAATAGGCACTTAGATAGAGTTACAGAAATACGTTGAATTGATTTTCAAAAAAAAAAAAAAAAATCCAATGTACCTGAATAGAAAAACAGTAGCCAATCCAAGAAATAATTCTGGATCATGTTTTTTTAGTGATACGTATATTTTTAAACATTTACTTCATAAATATGTACGTTTAACTCCACATGGATTATAAACTTAAATGTGAAAGCTAACACTATAAACCTATAAGAATAAATCATAGGAAAATATTCTTGCCTGCTTGAAGAAGACAAAAATATCATAAACAGTACACCAACAGCAATAGATTTTAAAAGAAAGAATTGGTAGGTGAACTTTATCAAAATTAAAATATGTTGCCCTTCAAAAGTCAGCATTTGATCAATAAAATGAAAATAAAACCAAAGAGCAGCAGGAAAGATTTGCAATTCATTTGCCTTAAGGAGGTTTTATATTCAGAATATAAAGAACTTTACTAGCCAATAAGAAGATAATTTTAAGCTTTACAAAAGAAATTAAAAGAAACAAAAAGAAGCTCTTCAAAAGGTTCTTAGCATTATTACATATCAAAGAATTGTAAGCTGACATTACAATGAGATACTGCAGTAGCTAAAATTAAAGACTGAGGATACAAATTATCATAAAGACATCATATAACTGGACCACTAATACACTGCAATTACATACAGCATGACACAAACAGTTTGAAAATTAATTAGGTAATTTCTTAAAAAATTTACTAACATATGACCCAGCAATCACACTATAGGTATTCACCCCCCAAGAAAACAAAAATATGTCTTCTCACAAAATCTTGAAGATGACTCTTTAGAACACCTTTATCGTAAAAGCTAAACTGGAAAATTTTAAATAGCTACTATAAATCTAATTTATAAAATCATTGCCTTTTATTTATAGAAGTGAATACTAATCAATAATAAAAATTAAATGCTTCCCATATAGACATTGTGGATGAATCTGAAAGACACAGTGGTGAAAAAGAGAAACTAGACACACAGTGATATATTCCATATAGTTACACTTCTGCAACATTGTAGGACAGTCAAAATATAGTAATAAGTGAGAGATTGTAGTACTAAGAGCAGAGGATGCAGCAATGTATGTATCTTATTGCTGTTGCAGTTCGATAGATGCATATATTTGCCCAAACTTCCCAAACTTACACTTAAAATGAATATTTATTAAATAAGAGTTCACCTCATGAATATTTTGGTTGTGCTTCATTTTTAAGAGTTTCATGTAATTCATATTCCTGGTTTACTTCAATGATGTGATATCATTCACATCTCAGATTCATTTTGCTTTATTTATTTATTTATTTATTTATTTATTTATTTTTGACAGGCAGAGTGGAGAGTGAGAGAGAGAGACAAAGATCTTCTTTTACCATTGGTTCACCCTCCAATGGCTGCCGTGGCCGGCACGCTGCAGCTGGCACACCATGCTGATCCGAAGCCAGGAGCCAGGTGCTTCTCCTGGTCTCCCATGGGGGTGCAGGGCCCAAGCACTAAGGCCATCCTCCACTACATCCCAAGCCATAGCAGAGAGCTGGCCTGGAAGAGGGGCAACCAGGACAGAATCCGGCGCCCCGACCGGGACTAGAACCCGAGGTGCCGTTGCCTCAGGCGGAGGATTAGCCTATTGAGCCACGGCGCCGGTCCCAAATACAGTGGAATAAAATTTAAATGTGCAAAAAGTACAATATCATTATCCTAGTAAGTTTATCAGCTAAAAGTCTTTGCCATATGTGGCTCAAGTTTTCAATAGTGTGTGATAATACACATGCAAAATGAATCTGAGGCCGGTGCCATAGCTCACTAGGCTAATCCTCCGCCTGTGGCGCTGGCACCCCGGGCTCTAGTCCCGGTCGGGGCGCCGGATTCTGTCCCAGTTGCCCCTCTTCCAGTCCAGCTCTCTGCTGTGGCCCAGGAGTGCAGTGAAGGATGGCCCAAGTCCTTGGGCCCTGCAGCCACATGGGAGACCAGAAGGTAGCACCTGGCTCCTGGCATTAGATCAGCGCGTTGCGCCGGCTGCAGCATGCAGGTCACAGCGGCCATTGGAGGGTGAACCAATAGTAAAGGAAGACCTTTCTCTCTGTGTCTCTCTCTCTCTCTTACTGTCCACTCTGCCTGTCAAAAAAAAAAAAAAAAAAGATATAGTTGGGTAGGAGTAAGGTATTCTGGTATTCTATTGCACAACACAGTGATTATAGAAAATAATATATTGTATACTATCTTTGGAAAGTAGAAAAATAATTTTGAATATTTGTATAATAATGAAATGCTAAAAGTTTGTATAGATTTATCTTGCTTTGAACATAAGGTATACATGTATCAAAATATCACATGATACCCCATAATTATGCATAATTTTTATGTCAGTGAAATTTATTCAAGGTCTTTTCAATTACTAGGAAACATTATTAAATATATATATTAAATATATAAATATATATATACAAGTTAGACAAAAATTGTCAAGATTATACAAAACAATTCCAAAAATCTGTAATTCTATTTTAATTTACATTTTTTTATTTTAAAAATTTAACAGACATAATAAAATTCTACATATCTGTGGGTACTTTATAATGTTTCATTAAACATATACATTGTGTAATTTCCAGTTAGGGCAAAGATATTTATCTTTTCAAGCATGTTTTCCTTTACAGTGAAGACATGCAATAATTCAAGCTTCTGGGTTTTTGTTGTTGTTGTTGTTTTTGGTTTTTTTCTTATTTCTTTCGCTGTTTTTAGACAGAGAAATATCAGTCGAGGCCTCCTTGGGTGCAGCCAGTTACGCAGCCATTTGAGAGGCTGGCGTCCCATATAGGAGTCTCAACTTGAGTCCTAGCTTCTCCACTTCCAACCCTGGTCTCTGCTAACACATCTGGGAAAGCAGAAGAATATGGACCAAGTACCTGAGCCTCTGCCACTCAGAATGGAGTTACTGGCTCATGACTTTGAACTGGCCCAGCCCCAGCTGTTGCAGTCATCTGGGAAGTGAACCAGCAGATGAAAGATCTCTCTCTCTCTCTCTCTCTCTCTCTCTCCCGTCCTCTTTCTGTCACTCTGCTTTTCACACCAATAAATAAACCTTTAAAAAAAGAAATGTTCAGTATATTAACATTATCTTCACTCTACTGTGTAATAAGACCCAGAACTTCTTATTCCTTTCAATTAAATTGTATTATTTTCTTTTTCTTTTCAGTTTAACATTCTTTCTTTGAAAAATCTTCAAACTGCCTTCAATTATAAATGGCACTGATTTAACTGCATATAATTCTCTCTTTGACCAATAGATAACTTTTACACTGATATTAACCTCTCGTATTTTGTGTTTCTTTAAATATTGCCTGGAATTAATTTCTAGTCATTCTGTAGGAAACATAAAAGAAGTAAACTGTTCTAAAACGAACATTTATTGGAAATGTTATGTCCAGTTCGATTGTCCTCAAAGACCACCAAGGAACCAATACCGCTGTAAAACACAGGAGAGTTTTATTGCAGGTCCGAGCCTGGGCTCTCAACTGTCACTGGTGCAGCAGGTCTGGTTGAGAGCCCTGACTATTTAGTTAATGGGGTTTTTATGGGGTTTTCAGAGACATTCTATACATTATAGCACCATTAAGCAAATCATCTCATTCCACGGGAAATTCAAAGAACATCTCTTAAAATTGATTAGTACACCCATTGGCGGGAATGGACCTAGTAAAGTTGGTTGGATGGCTTTTGGGGTTGATGCCTTTTAAACTGATTGGCTAAAGTATAGGGTCCTAGCCGCTAGGGTGTACGTGCCAAACTGCAGGGTCTCAGGATGTTATCAATCACCTTATCTGCCTGCAAAGACCCCTGGAACTTTAGATATTTCCCTGCTATCTGGTCATTGGCTGTGGCTAGGGGAGCTTATCGTAAGGGGAGTTTATTTCTCTCTCTCGCTCGCTCTCTCTTTTTTTTTTTTTTTTTTTTTTTTTTTTGACAGGCAGAGTGGACAGTGAGAGAGATAGAAAGGTCTTCCTTTTCCGTTGGTTCACCCTCCAATGGCGGCTGCGGCCGGCGCACCGCGCTGATCCGATGGCAGGAGCCAGGTGCTTCTCCTGGTCTCCCATGTGGGTGCAGGGCCCAAGCACTTGGGCCATCCTCCACTGCACTCCCAGGCCACAGGAGAGAGCTGGACTGGAAGAGGAGCGACAGGGACAGAATCCGGCGCCCCAACCGGGACTAGAACCCAGGGTGCTGGAGTTGCAGGTGGAGGATTAGCCTATTGAGCCGCAGCGCTGGCCTATTTCTCTCTCTCTCTCTCTCTCTTTTTTATTTTTTTTTTTTTTAGGAGCTTTTGGCTTAGGGTTCAGGGCCTGGTCAGGCCCGAGTTACAAGATGGAGGCCTGTTTTAAAATAGCTGCACCTTGATCCAGGCTCAGGTCTCTCAGAAATACAAAATATCAAAATATTAGCTAATTTTGTATAGTGTCTAAAAAGTCTCTAATACTCCTGTATTTAAGAGAACTTGTGCAACAGTAATGTGAAAATGGAAGTTAAGTCATTACTTTTTGGGGGCACTTGACACCATACCCCATACGGATTGCAAGTTTGAGTCTTGCCTACTACACTTATGATCCAGCTTCCTACTAAGAACCTGGGAGATGACAGATTGTAGTCCAAATAGTTAGGTCTTCGCCACCTACTTGGGGGACACAGATGGAGTTTTCCTGGTTACTTGACTTTGGCGTGGCCCTGCCCTGGCTGTTGTGGACATTTGGAGACTGAACCATCAGATGGATGATCTCTTTGCTTCTCTCTCTTCCCCACCCCCTTCTCCTCTTCTGCTTTTCTAATAAATAAAGTACATACACACCTAGAAAATAAAACACAACTCTGTGTAATCACTCCTTTTCTAGAATTGTCAGGGGATATTTTTTCAATGTTCTGCTGTCTCAGGAAGAGCTGTATTTATGTTTATCACATCAAAGTTGATTTTTGATACAATTGGCTCATTTTTAACTTAGAAATTTCTGCTTATTTTCCTAAAAGTCATTTCCATCCATGCTCTGCTTCTATTATTTAATTCTGATAGAAACCTTCAAAATTAGGCTAGATGACTACATACATATATTTGTAACAATTATCAATTGCTAGTAATCAAATACTGCCAGAGATAATTTGGTGCATTCATACTTCCAAGAACTATATTTAAGCATTTTATTTTTCTGATGACTCACTGCTGCTGTATTTCCAGCTGTGTTTAGCCACATTCACAGGCCTCTTCACATTCATTTCAATTTGTTATTTTAATCAATATTATTGAAATCACAGAGGGAAAAACAGCTAGCTTAGTAGTGACTGTAGATGCTGTTGATTTGAGCTAATTGTGCCAATTTCACACATACACAATAGCCAGATTAAATGGAAAGCTCCACTGCTTGTCTTAAACACAATAAGTTTCTAAACAGTGACATCTCTTGGTAGAAACTCCTGTTTCCAATTTTGATTTTCTAAATATTTGCTCTTATTCCCTACATGCCATTTTTATTGCTTGTTGGTTTCTATAACTTTTGGGACTAAACTTGGATGCCTTCCCAGAACACGTAGATGTTTTCCTGATTTGATGTCTTTTCTTATGCTATTTGCCTGATTATTTCAAAGACTGTTCAAATGCTAAAGGAAGTGTTAAAGAGAGGATGGGAGAACACAGCTACAGGGAGGTTGAAAAAGATACTTGGTAACTTTTGAAAGGGGAGTTAGCTTTCAAACCAAAACATTGAAAAAGTTGAGAGTTAATGATAAAATAGAAGCAGTCAATATGTACCACTTGTTTGAAAAACTTGAAAGTAAAATGAAATAAAGAAGGAAAAAAATGTCACGTCTTCATTTTATTTTCAAACACTCAAAACTAAAAAGTCAGAGAGCAATTGAGTGAGATAAGTTAAAATTTTTACAATGTGCAGAGATATTTGAAGGAATGTGTTTCCAGAGAACAAAGAAGCAGAACTTGCGAAATTTGCCTTAAAAAGTGTATACATTAGGGTTGGAGTTGTAGTGTAACAGGTTAAGTCACTGCCTGCAAAGCTGGCATCCTACATTAGCACTGGTTTGAAGCTTGTGTTCTGATCTAGTTCCCTGCTCATTGCTTGAGAAAAACAGTGGATGATGGGCCAAGTATTTGCATGGAGACCTGGATAAAGCTCCTGGCCCCTGGCTTTGGCCTGGCCAAGCCCCTGCCATTGTGGTCATTTGCAGAGTGAACCAGCAGATGAAAGACTCTCTCCCTGTCTCTCCTTCTTTCTCTCTGTACCTCTGCCTTTCAAATAAATAAAATAGATCTTAAAAGAATAAAAAATAAATTGTCAAATAGCTGTAAATCTGGGCTGGCACGGTGGTGTAGCGCGTAAAGCCCTGCCTGCAGTACCGGCATCCCATTTAGGCGCTGGTTAGAGTCCCTGCTGCTCCACATCCAATCCAGCTCTCTGCTATGGCCTGGGAAAGCTGTAGAAAATGGCTCAAGTCCTTGGGCCCCTGCACCCACATGGCAGACCCAGAAGAATCTCCTGGCTCCTGGCTTAGGATGGGCGCAGCTCCGGCCATTGTGGCCAACTGGGTAGTGAACCAGCAGATGGAAAACCTCTCTCTCTCTGCCTTCCTTCTCTCTCTGTGTAACTTTGACTTTCAAATAAATAAATAAACCTTTAAAAGAAAGCTGTTAATCAAAGGCATTAAGAATACAACAGAAAAGAGAGCATTACAAAGTCTCAAATAGTTTGGATTGTAGAGATATATGGTGGGGAGCTCCAGTAAGCTGGATTTGATCTTTTAGTAAAGTATAAAATGCATGCATGAGGTCAGGGAGTTTATAAGCAATCTTTGCACCTTCTTCTCAATCTTACTTAAAACTGCTCTGAAAATAATGTTGTTTTGTTTTAAAGATACCACTTTTCTATCATTGATGACAGGCATTCAGGTGTAAGGAAAAAAAAATTTTTTTGAACACGTACTGTCTGTCCTGTTACAAGAAATCAGCCCAAGGGTTAAGAAAATAATTCTAGACAAGCAAAAATTCCCAATTGAAACGAGGCAATGCGACTTTGTTTTATTGCGCTGAGTTTGTTTACATGTTCTGTGTGTTTCATGAACAGAGATGATGTTGATGGGTGAGCTGTAGTATTAGAGAGCAAGAGAGACTCGGTAGCTCATAGTGATAGTTAGTTATTGGGCTCTTTCTATAGGCCAAGCACAGTGATAGGATATTTATATAACTGATCACACAACTTGAGAATAATCCTGTAGGATAAATGTTTCTGTTTCCATGACACAAATTATTATTGCTATTATTAATTATAGTAGTATTTTCTGAAATTTCTTCAAGACTTGGTGCGTGGAAGTAGAGTAAGTGCTTCAGAAGAGTTCGCTTGTTTTATATAGAAGGCTTGAAGGGAACTCTTATTTACTAGGTTCTATAAATCATTTGAAAATCATTATCCCAATTCATATTTACCAGAAGTCTCTGCAGTAAACTGCTTTACAGATAAGAGGACCAAGGAATAAAGCCATTGCATTATATTTGAATTAAAATACAGAACATTTGTTTTTAGAGGCTGTACTTTTCCATAAAATGTGATATTTTTCTAATTTAAAGACAAATTTACATGGTTCTAGATCCTTGCCTCAGAAAGAAGGCCACTAACACATCTGCTGAGAGCAGACTCAAGGCTAGGAAGTTGGCCAAATGTTATTGGATCAGAAATGAAATGAAAAATCAGAATTAGTAAGCCACTTATACTTAAAAATTAAATAAAAACTGATTTGCAAGATGTGATTGATTAGATGGCAAATAATGAAGCTATGCATATGTAGGGCATTGGAATTGGAACATGACAAAGGGAATGTTTATAGGATTGGATTTTAGCCTCTGAAAATCCCAAGATGACTCATATGGCCATCAGGGCCTGGACCAAATGGATTTTGAATTTTTGGAGAAGACCCCGCAGCGTGATATATGCTAGTAGGAAAATTCAGATGCTACTGCTATTTAATGGTGAGCAATGGATCAGGACATTGATACATTTGACCTTCAAGAGCATATTATTATGAGAATGAAAGTTAAATGGGATGAAAAAAAGTAGCAACTACTAGTTTCTATAGGATGTTTCACATTTTTGTTTTGGTTGGTTTCTTGTATGTTAAAAAAAGACATAATTATCTTCACACATAATTGATGTAACAAAGGAAGAAAATAAATGGATCATTTGTGAAAATCACCTGCTGCCTAATAGTTTTCAACGTGTTAGTTTCTATTATTTTCTTTACCTATTTTTTTCAAGAAAGGTTGTTTTATGAGTTTGATAAACAAATACATTCTCATTTGCTGTTTGTTAGAGCAACATTTCCTTATTTCCCACATTGGAATAAAAGACTCTAGTCCTAGAAAATAAAGACTATAGAGGTATGTAATTAAAAGTACAAGAGATCTGTGAATGAGATAACTGAAAATGACAAAAATCTAAGGTCTCATTGTTTCAAAAGATAAATGAATACACTAAATACTAAGGATGACTTTTCTTCTATATTGCCAAGTATGCAGTCATGGCAAATGCCAGCCCTGGAGGGCATCTGGATACGCATCCAACAGCCACTTGAGATGTCATTGCTTCCCAGTTCTGATGCTCTGAGATTAAATACGCTGCTGCACTACAGACCTGTATATAGTGTGCTACCTATTCTGTCCTCTAGGCCCATCACCTCTCTTCTCCAGGAAGCAATTGTTTTAAACCTCTCTTGCCTATTTTTATTATTAGTAAGCGATCCAAAGTCTAGGTCTCCTGGCTTCTAATTCACTTTCATACCATCAATCTCATAATGGCAAATACCTTCCAACTCTCCACATTGCCCAAGTCTCAAACGTTCCACTCTTCCTTCTACATTATTAGTAGCTCAATATTCATTTTATCACTTTAGATTCTCTCCCCAGAACACATGACTTCAACTTCAGGCCTCTAGAGTGGGAGGCGTTGAATTTCTCACGTGACATGCACCTCATAATAGTAAACCTGGCTAGGTTTTTTTCCTTGTTCACAACTACTAATTCAAAACTATCATTTCCATAAAATCTTGTAAAAAGAATGTTGCCTCCTTGAAGATCATGAATTTGTTTATATCATGTTGCCTTCTTAATGACAGCAATAGCTTCTTTGTGTGGGGCTTATTATGTGCAAAGTAGTATTTTAAACATTTCATCTGTTAAAAATTATTTAGTCATAGTGCAGATATCCCTTCCTCCCAGCTCATTCTCTGGTCTCTATTACTTTCATACAGATGCATGTTCTTTTTTGACATAAAGTTCAGTCCTGCACCCATTTCCTTCTCCATATACTTTATAAACAGTAACTATACCTGGAATATATCATTTCTCTCAATGAACACTGTATTTTTGCTTGTCTAATTGTTTAAACTAACATTCTCTCCTGGCTGGACTATATCTGTACTCATTCATGACCATCCAAAATATTAGCATATTTATTTGGAATGATCTTTTAACTTTTCTCCTAGCTTAACATCGTTCTTCGTCAATTACGAAACTCCTAACAGGGCATATAACATGTAAAAATGTCAGCCCATGTCCTCACATAAGATTCTTCATGCACCTGTCTATGCTTTGCTTTTGCCTTCAATCCCACTGCTCTGTTTCTGTTCTGCTTGGGAATTTGCATAACCCATTCCTGCTGTTTGTAACACTCCATACCTTCTGTTCTCCAGTCTTTGAAAATTATTTTCGCACGTGAATATTTTTGCTTCATAGTTATTTAAATGTGTAAACGCACTATTTACAGCAGTGGTACTTTGGACCCTGTTTTATTACAATGATGCCAACTTTTTTTAAACCTTCAAAACACTTAACATTAATTTTCACATTTAATATACTGTAATCCTGGCTGGCGCCGCGGCTCACTAGGCTAATTCTCCACCTGTGGTGCCAGCACCCCAGGTTCTCGTCCTGGTTGGGGTGCCAGATTCTGTCCCAGTTGCTCCTCTTCCAGTCCAGCTCTTTGCTGTGGCCTGGGAAGGCAGTGGAGGATGGCCCAAGTCCTTGGGCCCTGCACCCGCATGGGAGATCAGGAGGAAGCATCCAGCTCCTGGCTTCGGATTGACGCAGCACGCTGGCCATAGCAGCCATTTGGGAGGTGAACCAACAGGAGGAAGATGTTTCTCTCTGTCTCTCTCTCACTGTTTAACTCTGCCTGTCAAAAAAAATATATATGTATATATATATGTATATATACACACATATGTGTACATATATGTACATATACATATGTATATATACATATATGTACATATACATATGTATATATGTATATATACATGTATGTATATATACGTATATATGTGTGTGTGTATATATATATATATATACACTGTAATCCTTTGATGCATGCCTTATATTTTCGTCCAAGTTCTGAGTTTATTGTTATGATTTTATTTTTTATTTTAGTTATATTGTCTCCCCAATATATACTAGGCATATGTTGGGTCAGGAACATAGGTTGGAAGTGATAACCCAAAAATCTGTACAAAATAGATGATTGGAAATATAAGCTCCAGACCTTACATTTGATATTGGCTTTTTTTCAGAATAAGACACTGGGTATTAACGACTATAGAAATGATGAAGACTTACCAGAATCTTTAGCTGGCATTAAAAATGACTAAATAAAGCTAACACCACCATTGAAGGTTGGGTGTGATACAGTATAATGTCTATTCCTTCATTTTAATTAATGTTACAGCAGCTATTAGATGTCTGTGGTTAGAATTTTCATTCTTATCTGAGTTAGACACTGGATATATTTCAAGCATTTGCTTTGATTTTAAAATCTCCAACTCTTTTAGACTATTAGTGTTCTCTAAAGGAACTGAACCAATAGGTTACATATGAATATATGTACATGTGTATGTGTATATATTTGTATGTGCCGAGAGAGAGAGAGAGAGAGAGAGAGAGAGAGTAAGAGAGAGAGAGAGAGGAGAGTTACTAGGGAATTGGTGCACAAGATTATTGAGGTCAGGGAGTCCCAGTACATGATCTGAGAGCTGGAGGAGCAGGAAAGGTACTGGTAAAATTCAGTCTGAGTTCAAAGACCTGAAGAATAGGAGAGCTGATGATATAACACTTAGTTCAAGGATGATCATAACTGAAAATCATTGGACCAGCAGTATAGGACCTGGAGCTGAAAGACTAGGGAACCAGTAGGACAAGAAGAATATCCTAGGTTAAGGAAAAAGAGCAAGTTCACCATTCCTTTGTTCTTATGCTCTCATTGGGTTCTCAACATTGATGAGGGTGGATCTTCTTTATTCAGTCTACTAACTGACTGATATTTGACACATGAGGTAAAATATATAGAACTATGATCTCACCTCATTAAAATATTTTACTATTTGCTTATATAATCATTTTCATCATCATTTTTTTTTCTAGCTTGACTAATTAGTTGTGAAGAAAGGAATAAAAACATACATCTTAAAAATAAACTGTGGGGTCGATGCTGTGGCTCACTTGGTTGGTCCTCCGCCTGCAATGCCAGCATCCCATATGGGCGCCAGTTCTAGTCCTGGTTGCTCCTCTTCCAGGCCAGCTCTCTGCTGTAGCCCGGGAGGGCAGTGGAGGATGGCCCAAGTGTTTAGGCCCCTGTACCTGCATGGGAGACCAGGAAGAAGCACCTGGCTCCTGGCTTCAGATCGGTGCAATTCAGGCCGTGGCGGCCATTTGGGGGGTGAACCAACGGAGGGAAGACCTTCCTCTTTCTCTCTCTCTCACTGTCTATAACTCTACCTGTCAAATTAAAAAAAAAAAAAGATTAAAAAAAGGAAAAAGAAAAATAAACTGTATACTGACAATCATCTGTGGAGCTGGTTTCCAAGTTCCTAATCTCTAGTCTCAATCCTAATGTGGTGTGGAATGGTACAAAGAAAACACTGTCATCTTAAATTGGAAATGTCAACTGGAATTTTTTCTTGTGCCTGATATAAGGCTGCTTAGAACAATTAAAATTACTAGTGTCTTTGCTTTAGTTGAATTCAAATGAACTCACTAAAGAAAAATTATTTTCTTATGATATTGGGAACTCAAATTACGGCAGTTACACTCCTTTATTTTTATGAGAATTTGATTATTTTTTACAAAATAGTTTTTAGAGGATAACATCCCATGGAATGAAACAATTTGAATTTATAGGATACACACACAAACTATACAAATTTCATGTGCAATATTCTAACCAATGTTACTCATGATTCTCTGACTTCCTTTTTTGTGGAGATGTTAACATCGAAAAGACATGTTAACATTGTTAGCAATGACACCATATTGCGTCATTCCAACTCTTTCTACTATTTTCCATTTCTTGAGAATTGCTATCAGCTCTGACCTCTGCTTCCCACTCTGTCAGATAAAGAATATTTAAAATTTCAAGATACAAGATAAGATAGGAAATTTCACATAAGTTTTACTCTCCTTACTTTGCTATTGATCTATATACATGATTCATTCGAAGGACAGTTTGAATAAAGTATTTATGTTTATAAAGTTGAAAATATTTCAGTTATCAGAGCCAATCTATTCCATGAGGATAATTTTTCTTAACCAGAGAAAAATAAACTGAAGAGTTACTGCTGTGAGATTTCATGAATCATGAAAATTATCATTCAGGTCAAAGTCATTTAAAATTGCTAACGTTGTATTGCCTTGGAACAATACAATTGATTCTGCATCTTCTGTCAGAGCACAGCTTACTTTGCAGAGTGTGTGGTTGCATGGGAGTTGTGCTTCTCTCCTAGATTCAGAGCTGTCTGCTGCCAAAAATGCTGAGGTTATCTTAGGGCACTTCAGAAGTCTCTGTGGAGGACCTTGTGCAAACCAGATCTAGCACAGTTACACGGCATTGCAAGGGTCAGACACTGAAGAGGTTACATGGGGTATTAATTAAAACTACTTGCCTGGTTTGTGGCCCATAAATATTAGATGCCTACCTTCCAACCAGTCTCTCTTCACAAATACACTTTTTAAACAATTTATTTCTGTATTTACTTGAGAGACAGAGCAAGAAAAACAGAGGGATAACTCTTATCTTCTGGCTCCCCAATTATATACACAGTAGCCACTAGGGCCAAAGCCAGGAGGTGGAAACTCAATCCAGGTCTCCCACATGGGTGCCAATCATTTGATTCTCACTGTCTGCCACCCAGGGTATGCATTAACAGGAAGCCAGAATCAGGATCTAGAGGCAGTCCTCAAACCCGTACTCTGGAATGGAATGTGGATGCCTTTACCAGTGTCTTAACTACTGGATCTATTCTTTACTCCACACACACAATTTTAGCACTCACAGAGGCATGAATTTTGACTATATTAAAAAACTATATTCAAGCCGCCTATTCTGAAACAAATTAATTTCACTATAGAATACTGTGGATTTACAAATAATTTAACAGTTTTTTTTTCCTTTTTATATAATTTTAGTTAAGTTAAAAAAAAAGCCTTGACATTTTAATTGGTAACATCTGTGTTCTCACACTAAAGAAATATATGGAATAACTTCAGTTTTTTTTTATTTCATGTACACTATTAAATTCTTAATGGTGAGTATGAACATGGATTAGAAATAGCTTTTGTAATTGATCCCACAAAGGTAGTTCATTGAGCACTAATAATATTGTCCCTTATCAACTTAATGATCTAGAATCAAAGTTGTACTTAATAACAAATTAGATCAATGTTATCATTAGGCTTAGGAGCTCATGTATTTTAAAATGCAACATTAATTTGAGATGTGTGCTCTTAAAACAGAGAAATGTTAAAAATATTGTATGCTTTCTTGATATTTAATTTAAAAATATATAACAAATTTATATCACAATAAATAAGAAAGTCACAGTACATGGTATCAGGAAATTTTTTTTTTAAGATTTATTTATTTTACTTGAAAGTTACAGTTACACAGAGAGAAGAGAGGCAGAGAGATAGGTTGGTGGGTCTTCCATCTGATGGTTCACTCCCCAATTGGCTGCAACGGCCGGAACTGCGCCAATCTGAAGCCAGGAGTCAGGAGCTTCTTCTTCCGGGTCTTCCACGCAGGTGCAAGGGCCTAAGGACTTGGGCCACCTTCTGCTGCTTTCCCAGGCCACAGTAGAACACTGCACAGGAAGTGGAGCAGCCGGGTCTCAAACTGGCGCTCATATGGGATGCTGGCGCTTCAGGCCAGGGCATTAACCTGCTGTGCCACAGCTGGGCCCCAGGAAATTCTTTAATTTAAGAAACTCAGAAAATGTAGAAGCGATTGCACCTTTTTCTTAGATTTATGATGCTTTTATTTTATTTTTATTTATTTTTTTTTTTTGACAGGCAGAGTGGATAGTGAGAGAGAGACACAGAGAGAAAGGTCTTCCTTTTTGCCGTTGGTTCACCCTCCAATGGCCGCTGCGGCCAGCGCATCGGATCCCATGCGGGTGCAGGGCCCAAGGACTTGGGCCATCCTCCACTGCCTTCCCAGGCCATAGCAGAGAGCTGGCCTGGAAGAGGGGCAACCGGGATAGAATCTGGCGCCCCAACCGGGACTAGAACTCGGTGTGCCGGCACCACAAGGTGGAGGATTAGCCTGTTGAGCCACGGCGCCGGCCGAGAAAGAGTACTTTCTTTGAAGCTTTACCTTTTACATACCAGCTTCAAATCAGAAACAAAAAAGTTAAACCATCTATCTCCTTCTTTAATGAATACAAAAGTTATATTCAATATCTTCTACAGGGCCATTTTCTTATACTACTACAATCTAAAAATATACACATATAAATATCACACAAATTAGCTGATTAGCAAACATCAAAAGTATGTTGAACCACTGACCAAGAAAGATGACAGTTGTGGGAAAGAATTGCACAGAGATTTTCTGGGGGTGTTCTGTGTATTGGGGCAACAACAATGAACCTACTGTAGAAATCGAGTAAAAATAATTGCATTCGTGAGCTTAGATCAAATCTTACAGACAGGGGGACCAGAACTCATGTTGTCTGTTCACACAGTCCCAAAGAATCTTTAAAACTTTGGAAACAGTTTTCTCTCTGAGATCGTCAGGATATCGGATGACACAAAGTTGGATGAACCAATCTCTGGAGTGGGATATCTTTTCTTTTCATGATACTCTATTTGTACTAGCCTTGTGTTATTATCCGCCCATTTAGCAAAAACTTTATTATTTCAGAAAAGAAGATAAACTTTTAAATAAAAGTCTAACTGTTGTAATTTTACACTTATGGCACTACTTGATATTTGTGCATGCTTTGCGAGAACCTGAAGAAAGTGGCAATGGCATTGATTTCCTTGTCTACACAAACCAATTCTCAGTTTTAAACAGAAATTCACTGATCAAGATTTCTGGGATGCTGAGTTTCTAGTTTTTATTTAATAATGAGCTAAATAATTTTATATTTACACAAGGTTATATATATTTTAAAACACAACTATTGTATTAAGATGTGTATTCTTAAACTAATATGATAATATGTGTATATTGAACTATTATGCTTATATATGTATATATATATATATATATACTTAAAATAAAAAATTTCAAGCTCAAAAACTGCTACCTCTGAATTAATGAAGTGGCCTTTTTAATTTAGAAAATAATACAATGGTAAGTAAAAACCAAGTGAGAAAATCCATGGGTATTAATTCAGAACATTTCTTTTGTGTGTGTTTTCACATATCATGGGTTTCCACACACTACACAAGACTCTGACATGAAGTGAGTTTGTGAATCATTAGATAGATTGTTCAATAGTATCTCCTGAAGGCTACTTAAAGCTACCCAAATATTTTCTGTCACATGGTTAAGGTTGTTAGACAGTATTTACCATGTGGAATATTCTGGAGCTCTAGTAGTTCCAAATTTTCATTTATTTCAGCAAATGATTTTCATATTCAAATCATGATATATTTCAAAGAAAGTATGTCATATATAATAATACTTTCTGCAAGACTATGTAAGTAATTTTAGATATTAAAGGGACTATAAATATAAGGACTAGTTGGAGTTTAAGTGCCTACTGTCTATTTTTAAAAGCTGGGTTAGTATTGAATACAGATATTCTCAGATTTATTCTACAGTATATTTATGGCCAGACTGTCACCATTGTGTCATTTTGTAAAAGAGAGCTACATTTCAATAAGGCAAGCACTCCAATTGAGAGTCAGTTTATAAATGTATTTAAATGACAGGAAAAAATACTGCATATTCTGTCAGTTGTATCAAGCAAACAACAAGCACACTGAAATCATCAGCCAAACAAGCTTTTGAGGATGCTTTATATGTAAAAGTACTGTTGATGACCTGAAAACTTCATTCTTTAGCAATGTGTCTAGGTGTCTAGGTATTAGATATGGCTTATCAGAGAACTACCTTTTCTTGATCCCTCTCTCAAGAATTGTCTAACTTCTCTAATTGTTGTACTATCTGCATTACGATAGGCATTCGTTATGGGTCTTTTTGATATATCCTGATATAATTCTGTAGTGAGAATTTGGATGAGATTCTCCCACATTAATCAAATGATGAATTTAATCTTGAGCTGTCTGTGTTTCCCAAGGGACTAAACCGATGATCACGTTTCCAGATAAGCAGCTTTGTAGAGGTTGGTATACACAGAGTTGGTGAAGAGGGGAAACTTCACTTCCCTGCATTACAAAGGTGTTTACCTCCATCACAGTATCCTTTCCTTCCCCCATTACAAAATAAACATTGAATGATAATAGATCAATGAAAAAAATAAACTGTAAGATTGCAAAATAAGAAGAAATTAACGATAATGGGTCAATTTCCTACTTTTTTATGAGCCTTACATTCATAGTGATTGGGTGTCACTCTGTGTCTTCAGACAATTCTCCTGTTACTTACCTACAGGATGGAAATTCTAATATTCAATAAACAGGTGAGAGAGTGATTCTTCAAAGTCCTCCCCACCATGCAAACATACTTACAGCCCTAAAAACAAGCACTCATCTAAGAAAGAAATATATGTGAGTTTTTAATTTTTGCAGTGACTTGTAGTATTATATTTTATACAAACCAAATATTTTGGTATATATTAAATCTTCTAGTTAAAGCAGCAGCAGTAAACTTTATTCAGAATAAACACAGTAAACTCTGTGTAGACACATTGAAAGCATCCTATGGTGTTCAGGAGGCATAAGAATCATGGCAATGGTGAAGGATAGCTGTCAAATGCACATTGCCCATGGCTGACTGGAAAGACTACTAAGTATTATAAAAACATAATGGCGATTGAAAATCTACCTTCCACATTTTATATTAGAAACAAAAAAACCTAGGAACATAAAATGGATTGTTTTATATATTCCTCATAGTTCTGTGTGAATCTAGTAAAGCTGTCATTTGGAATGAACAAAGGGAAGAATGATCAAGCCAATTTTTCACTCCAAATATTTTTTACTAACCCTATATAGTTTGTGTAGTCTCACCACTGCCAAAAAAAAAAAAAAAAAGAGTTTTTTTTCAGCAGTACTACCTGGAATGATGAACATTTTGACTTGTATAGTTAAATTTCCTGTTCTCTCTGTGGTATAATGAGAAAGATAGCTAAGTTTTATAGGACACTGATTTCTGGTATCTTGAGAAAGAAAGTTGCATGTTGTTATTGTTGTGCTTCTGCAGAAAAGTTCAAGAAGACACTACAAATAGTGTGATTCCTTCACAGAGACTGGTGTAACTATGTTTGGCATTATATCCATACCACCACAATGATGATCTAAGATGCAACTCTACTCTGCCTTCTTTCCTCAGCTTGGGAAAAATAGAGAATAATAAAGGTCCTTCTGATCCGTCACAATATCAAAAGAATCATTGCTAGAAATATATGATAGAAAGATACACACAAGGTAAGCGTACTTAGACAAAAGAGTCTTCTACTCTCAACACTGGTTTAGAGAGGAGAGCAGATGGGTAATTGTGAATATGTCTATCTTTGCCTTAAACATTGCATTCCCAATTAACTATGCCAACTAAAAAGGACTAGATTTGGAAGCATTTTGATGCCTGAAAAATTTAATTGGCTAATAATGATTTAATTTAGTCTGAAACTCTAATTCACCAACATAAGGGACACAAGAAAAGTTATGAAATATTTTTGTTACACAGGACTTGAAACTGGGGCTGCCATGCCAACCCTCTCCCCAGGATTTCCAGGGAAAACAGCTAATATTACTGCATCATTAGTTTCATGCTTTGTTTTACATGATTATATTTATTGTATTTGCCCAAACAGCACTCTCAGACCTTCTAAGGACAGCCATGTACATATTAGAAATTATGAGTTGTGGTTTATATATTAGCCTGATATGAGGATTCTCCTTGACTACATATTGAACAAATAAAATAGTGATCTAAAAAACTAACTATATCTTTTTACTGAAACAGAGAGTTGGAAAAAAATAGAATAGAAGCAGAAAGTAAATAACATGAGCAGATTCATCTATAAGGAATAGTATTGAAGTCTGCCTATGAAGTGTAATATCCTGTCAGAACATATGTTATACTTTTTTTTTTTTAATTTATTTGACAGGTAGAGTTATGGGCAGTGAGAGAGAGACAGAGAGAAAGGTCTTCCTTTTGTTGGTTCACTCCCCAAATGGCCACTAGGGCCGGCACTGCACCAATCTGAAGCCAGGAGCCAGTGCTTCTTCCTGGTCTCCCATGGGGTGCAGGGCCCAAACACTTGGCCATCCTCCACTGCCCTCCTAGGCCACAGCAGAGAGTTGGACTGGAAGAGGAGCAGCCGGGACCAGAACCTGATGCCCACAATACAAGTAAGATATTAGTATAGCATATGGGGGCCAGCGCCGTGGCTCACTTGGTTAATCCTCCACCTGCAACGCTGGCATCCCATATGGGCTCCGGGTTCTAGTCCCAGTTGCTCCTCTTCCAGTCCAGCTCTCTGCTGTGGCCCGAGAGGGCAGTGGAGGATGGCCTAGGTGGTTGGGTGCCTGCACCTGCATGGGAGACTGGGAGGAGGCACCTGGCTCCTGGCTTCGGATCGGCGTGGTTCCAGCCATGGCGGCCATTTGGGGGGTGAACCAACTGATGGATGACCTTTCTCTCTGTCTTTCTCTATCACCGTCTGACTCTGTCAAATAAAAAAAAAAGAAAATAGTACTAGAAATACCTACATTATCTTTCCCAGATCTAATATTCTATTTATTTGAATTTATACCTGAGTAATAAGTTATATGCAGCATATTAATATAATATGGTCCTTACAAAATATGGGGTTACTTAAAAAATGAAAAAATAGAATTAAAAAGAAATTATTTCAGCAGGGAGAAATTTCGAAATATATTCACAGTTTTTCATGACACATCTCAGTGAAAATATTTGAAGACCATTTATATCAGTCCAAAAACATATGAACACTAAACATTTACTCAGCTCACATTCTATCACAGATTGTACTGCAATAGGCATTATTGTATAATATATACTTCCATCTTGTACAAATCCTGGGTGAGACTTTACTTTTCTAAGAAATTTGGTCTTTAATGATCATTAATAGCATTCCAAAACTGATAAATGGAAAATTTTAACAATTTGTTGTATATAGCTATGCAGGACTCAAGTCCATATATGGGAAAAAAATTCAAACTAGTTAATCTTTATTAAAGAAAGAGATGATGGTGAATTTGCTAATGTACATAACTCAGAAGTTCACAGCACTATCTACAGTGTTGGCAAAAGGAAGTTATTTATAAATTTGTTCAGTTTCACTATACAGTTGCGAAAGAGGCATGAATCTGAGAATTTGTTTCTGCCAGCAGGAAGATTTGAATATATGAATTAACGAAATGGAGAAGACAATTCTCTGTTCCAAATATTGTCAACAGAGTGAAATTTAGGAGTTCATTTTTGGGAGATAATATTGGCTAATATTGCCTTTATTGAAAGTGGAAAATATGCAAATTTGATTAAAATTATTGTATGTGAGAATTTTACATTGAAATTAAGTTTACAATTTTAAACACAAGATAATATTGATGGATCTTGCTTCACCTCCTTGGTCTGATAATTATTTCAGCTGCAAATAAAGTACTATAGGCTTTTTAAGTATTTGTTTTTTATTTATTTTATTTATTTATTTTTTTAAGTATTTGTTTTTTATTATTTATTTACTTTACTAATGTTACACAAATGGACCTACCTTTAAAACACAGCTGAGAATTTGGCTAAAGGTTTCCTTGCTATCGTCTTGAAACATTAATGATAACTGTTACATCACAAAAACAATACTGTAAAAGAAAAAAGCAAAATTCCATTTTTATAAAACATTATTTTCCTTACTTTTCTGCAAAATAAACACAAGTTACAGAACCAATTTGAACGAATATGAACATTATATATTTCAGAGTTTCAACATAAAAGCATGTAAACACTTTTCAAAAGGACTTTATAAAATTATTTCAAGAGTAAGAAAATATATAATTAATATCAGAATTTAATCACTTTGTTTCCAAAAACATGCAGGGTTTAAATTTCCGTGTGAGACTGGATCCCACAGGCTGCATTTAGGAGCAGCATAACAAGTTACATTGGAGTGTCTCCACCAGTCAAGCATTTGCAGGTACAGCTGGGACTATCAAACACAATTCAGCAGTCCAGCTGGGGACAGGTCTCAAAGTAAAAGGTGACTGCATTCAACTATCAGGCATCAGGCTGTTACTTCTCTGCAAAGAAGAGGAAACTAAGACAGACTGAAATTTGAACACAAAGGCCAATGACAGGAAGACCTAAGATATGTCAGATAAAGATTTGATATTTAGAGTTTCATTCTGGAAAATGCTAGAGGGTTGATCTTACACTACTTTATATTCTTTTATGTTTTTCCTTACTTGGTTTCAGTAGCTGTTTCTAAAGTTTTAACAAAAATGATGATCCTTAGAATATTTTTCATATACTATAATAAGATACATAATGAGATTATGTCATAAACTGTAAGAAGCAGTTAAAATCACAATTTGACAGAGGAAATAAGGAAAAGTAAGCATTGGCTGATTTGCAGTTACTCTCAACATTATTTCATGAAGAGGAAAGTGTTTATGCATTTAACTAGCATGGAATACTCAGAGTGTTAACAGATCTGAGAGGGATCATTTTCCCAGGGACAATTCCTCTGTCTTAAGCCACCATTTTACACTTTCCCTCAGGCTTCCTGCAAGGTTTTATATGACCTTTAGCTAGATCTCTCATCTGCTAAGGAATCACATTTTAAAAATTTTCTCTTGGGTTATCTCTGAATAAAGACTTTGCTATAATTAAACAGGAGTTGCATGGAAAAGAGGATGTAGGAATGCTAATAAGATTTTTAGAAGAAATGCTTTGGGACTTATCAATTTAGTAGCTAAATTATTGATGAGAAAGACTTCACTAATCAAAAATCAAACTTAAGTGTGTTTTCAAAGTCCAATTATGTTCAGTCAATTTGCCTTTTAATTAAAAATAAACAAATGAACTTAGGCACCCTTTGTCTTATATGGAAACCAACTACTAATTAAATATAATTCACTATGGTTTTTCAAAGATGTCATTTGTGTCATTCTTTGTATTAAAAAAAATCCCTAGTAAATATAGTAGTTAAAAGGGCTTGCTATTTTTATTCTGAAGTGATTCTCAGTAATGTATTATAGTGAATATATATACATGTTTCAGAAAAATATTTGAAGAAAGTTTCATACTGACAAAATGATCTCAAGATTATTTAATATTTACATGTCTAATACTTTATTTTTATTTAATATCATTCATTAACAGTATGCTTATTTTTATATCATAATGTCATTAATTTAACATTTATAGGGTTCCTGCTGAGTGATGAATTTCTCTATTCCTATTAAAATGTGGAATGCTTAAAACTTATACAGTTAATTGAGTATTGGTTTAAGAGAAAATGACCATAAGTGGGATGTCATTTATTTATTTGAAAGTCAGAATTACACAGAGAGAGGGAAAGACAAAGAGAGAAACAGAGACCTTGCAATCTCTGGTTCACTCCAAAATGGTGGCAATGGACGGGACCAGGCCAGGCTAAAACCAGGAACCAGGAGTTTCATCTGGGTCTCCCAAGTGGGTGCAGAGGTCCAAACACTTGGGCCATTTTCTGCTGCTTTTCCAGGTGCATTAGCAGTGAAATAGATCAGAAGTGGAGGAGCAGATTACTGACGCCATAAACAAGAGTGTTAAATTGTTAAATCAACATCAAGAGTCACTGTGTACTTACATCCCATGTGGGATCTGTCCTTAATGGGTTGTCCAATGTAAAGTAATGATATAGCTAGTACTGAGACAGTATTTTTACACTTTGTGTTTATGTTTGGGTGCAAACTGATGAAATCTTTACTTAGTATATACTGAATCGATTTTCTGTATGTAAAGATAATTGAAAATGAAAAAAAAAACTTGGTGTTAAATAGGAAATTACATAGAAAATTAATCAATTTTAAAAAAAATCATGTAGGAACTCTATCGTTAATGTGCTGTACACTGTTATTCAATGCTATAACTAGTACTCCAACAGTATTTTTTTCACTTTGTGTTGCTATGTGAGGGCAAACTGTTGAAATATTTATATATACTAAACTTTTTTTTCTGCATATAAAGAGATTTTCTGTATATAAAGAGAACTGAAAATGAATCTTGATGTGAATGGAAGGGGAGAGCGAGCGGGAGAGGGGAGGGTTGCGGGTGGGAGGGAAGTTATGGGGGGGGGGAAGCCATTGTAATCCATAAGCTGTACTTTGGAAATTTATATTCATTAAATAAAAGATTAAAAAAAGAAGTGGAGGAGCAGAGACACAAACTGGCTCCCATATGGGATGCCAGTGTCACAGGTTTAGGCTTTACTTGCTACACTGCAAGTCCAGATGCTGTTTTTTTCATTTTAATACTTTTTTATATATGATGAATACATTTGATATGTACAGGTTAAGGAGTACAGTGCTATTTCTCACCATACCCTCCCTACTGCCCACCCTCAGACCCTCTCTCATCCTTCCTTTTTTCTCTTTTAATTTTTGCAATGACATACATCGTTTACTTTATAATTATAAGCTTACCCTCCACTAAGTAAAAAATTTAAAAAAATAATAAAAAAAGAATTCCTCAACGACTCAACAGTAAAGAAAGGGTTATACACAATAATCAAATTTCAAAATGTAAATGTTGCTCATATACATTAATTTTTTTTACTCTATTACTTACCACAGATTAGGGAAAAGGTGATATTTGTCTTTTTGGGACTGGCTTGTATCACTAAGCATAATGGTTTCTGTTTGTATCTATTTTGCTGCAAAAGATAGGATTTCATTCTTTTAAACTGCTGAGTATTTCATGGTGTATATATACCATAATTTCTTTATCCAGTCATCAGTTGATGGATATCTGTGTTGATTACCTATCTTAGATATGTGAATTGTGCTGCAATGAACTTGGGGGTACAGATAACTATTTCATCTGCTGATTTCATTTCATTTAGGTAAACTCCAGAAGTGGGATTGCTGGGTCATATGATAGATCTATTTTCAGATTTCTGAGGTGTCTTTATACTGGCTTCCACAATGGCTGCATCAGTTTACATTTCCACAAGGTATCTTTTCCCTGAAATCCCTGCCAGCATTTATTGTTTGTTGACTACTGTATGAAAGCCATTCTAACTGGGGTGAGGTAAAACTCATTGTGGTTTGGATTTGCATTCCCCTGATGGCTAGTATCTGTGAGCATTTTAATTTCCTCTCTTGAAAAATCTTGTTCAATTTCTCTGCCCATTTCCTAGCTGGATTGTTTGTTTCGTTGGTGTTGAGTTTCTTGAGCTCTTCTCTAGATTCTGGATATTAATCCTTTACCAGTTGCACAGTTTGGAAATAATTTCTCCCATTTTGTTGGTTGCCTCTTTGCTGAGTGTTGATATACACTCCTTCTATAATTATTTTTAAAGCTTTATTTATTTATTTGAAAGGCAGAGTTACAGAGAGGCAGAGGTGGAAAGAGAGAAGCCTTCCATTGGTGGTTCACTCCCCAAATGGCTACAATGGTAGGAGCTTGGCTGATCCAAAGCTGGGAGCCAGGAGCTTCTTCCGGGTCTCCCACGTAGATTCAGAGGCCATCTTCCACTGTTTTCCGAGGCCTTAGCAGAGAGCTAGATCAGAAGTGGAGAGGCTGGGTTTCAAACTGGTGCCCCTATGGGGGATGCAAGAACTGCAAGCAGCAGCCTTACCCTCTTTGCCACAGCACTGGCCCCATCTATACTCCTTTTGCGTAAGGTGTTTTCATTAATGGAACTGTATTTTATCAAATGCTTTCTCTGCATTGATTGAGAAAATCACATGGCTTTTATTTTTCAATTTGTTAATGTCAAGTATCACATTTACTGATTTGCATTTGTTCAACAATCCCTACATACCAGGGATAAATCCCACTTGGTCCAGGTGTATGATCTTTCTGATGTGTTGTTGATTTTTATTAGAGAGCATTCTGTTGAGGATTTTTGTATTTATGTTTATTAATGATATTGAGCTATAATTTTCATTCTTTGTTGTATGATTTGCTGGTTTTGTAATTAAGGTGATGCTGGCCTCATAGAAAAAGTTTGGGAGGATTCTGTCTCTGAATTATTTTGAGTAGTTTGAAAAGAATTGGAATTATCTCTTTAAAAGTTTGGTAGAATTTAGCAGTGAAGCCACCTGGTCCTGGTCTTTTCATTGTTGGAGGGGATTTATTACTGATTCACTCTCTCCTGGTTATTTGCTTAGATTTTCTATGTCCTCATGACTCAATTTTGGTAGATTATATGTGTCCTGAATCTGTCCATTTCTTCTAGACTTTCCAATTTTCTGGCATATAGCTGTTTTTGTAGTAATTTGGGATGACTCTTTTTATTTCTGTGGAATCCTTTTTATTCCCTGGCAACATCTCCTTTTTCTTCGCTGATTTTATTAATTTGGGTCGTCCCCTTCCTTGGTTAGTTGTGCCAATGGTATATCAAAATTGCTTATATTTTGAAAAAAAAAATACAATTGTTCATTTCAGTGATCTTTTGTATAATTTTTGGCCTCAAGTTTGTTTATTTCTTCTCTAATCTTTCTTCCTGTTAACTTTGGGGTTAGGTTTATTGCTGTTTTCTAGGTACTTGAAATTCATTGTTATATCATTTATTTGATGTCAATAAATATCCAACACTGTTTTTTAGTTTTCTAATTTGTTCTTCATTTAATTGGTTTCACTGTAAAATTTACAGTGGTACATTTTGTAACTTGGGCATTATTTCTTTTGCCTCACTAAGTCTGTTGTTAAGGCTTTCCGATGCATTTTTTTAAAAAAAAAATTCTTCATTTTAATATCATTTTATTTTTGTTTTTTATAAAGTTTTATTTAATGAGTTCAAGTTTCATAAGTACGACTTTAGAAATATAGTGATTCTTCCCACTATCCCCACCCTACCACCCCACTTCCTCTCCCATTCCCAGTCCTATTCTCCATTAAGATTCATTTTCAATTAACTTTATACACAGAAGACTACTCTATGCTAGGTAAAGATTTCAACAATTTGCACACAGACATATATACAAAATATAAAAAAAAAATTTGAGAACAAGTTTTTTTTTAAAAAAAGATTTAGTTATTCATTTGAAAGTCAGAGTTACACAGAGAGAGGAGAGGCAGAGAGAGAGAGGTTTTCCATCGACGGTTCACTCCCAAATTGGTCACAACGGCTGCAGCTGCACCGATCTGAAGCCAGGAGCCAGGAGCTTCTTCCTGGTCTCCCACATGGGTGCAGAGGCCCAAGGTTTGAGCCATCTTCTCCTGCTTTCCCAGGCCATAACGGAGAGTTGGAATGAAAGAGGAACAGCTGAGACTATAATGGGCACCCATATGGGATGCCGGTACTTAAGGCCAGGGTGTTAACCCACTGTGCCACAGCCCCTGAGAACAAGTTTTACAGTTAATTCCATGGTACAGCCACTGAAGACAGAGGTCCTGCATGAGGAGTAAGTTCACAGTGACTCCTGTTGTTAAGTTAACCATTAACACTCTAATGTATGATGTCAGTGACCACCCGAGATTCTTGACATGAGCTGCCAAGGTTATGGAAGCCTTTTGAGTCCACAGTCTCCATCAATATTTAGACAAGGCCATAATCAAAGTGAAAGTTCTCTCCTCTCTTCAGAGAAAAGAGCATCCCTTCCTTGATGACCTCTTCTTTCCACTATCTACCACATTTTTTATTTAATCTATTGAATTCTTCACTTCTAATATATCATTTTGATTTCTCATTAAAATCTAAATTAAATGGGGAAGTTTTTTATTCATGGCATGTATGGTTTTCTTTACTTGATGATTTTCTTCTGATTGCTTTGAGTAAACCTATAATCATTCTTTGGAATTCCTTTTCAGGTATTTCAGCAAGTTTTTTGTCTTCACATTCCAATATTGAAGTGATATTGTGTTCTTTTAGGGGACTCATATTGTCTGTTTCTCATGTTCATGTTTCTCGCATTTCTACATTTATTTTTAGGCATTTGTGCAACTACTTGTTGGTTTTCTCCTCTGACGGCTTTTGTCTTTGAACTATGCTTCTGTTGCTTAGTGGAGTGTCTGCTCATTCAATGGATATTCAGAGACATGTGCTGAGTGGGGCCAGTTAGTGTTGGTCAGTTCTTGGGTATGGTATCTGAGTCCAGGGTGACATCCAAGTTGGGCATGGTAGATCTCCTCTATTGTCAGTAGGGGGGAGAGTACAATCACATCAGCTGGTTTGAGCACTGCCTCACTTCCTCCACACTGAAGTGTTCAATACCAAGGGTGAGCCCACAGTGGTTACACATCCCACCCACACATTCACAAGAAACACACAAAGGATCTGTGTGGTTTTAAGTGTAAACACAGAACCCTCTGCAATGACCCACCCTCGACACTAAGGAAAATCTGAGCCTCAAATCAACCCAGTAATTGCCCAGAGACCCAGCCTCCTTCCATGCTGTATCGGGCAGTCAAAAAATACCCACAGGGGCTGGCGCTGTGGTGTAGCAGGTAAGGCCGCTGCTTGCAATGCTGGCATTCGCCAATTTGAGTACTGGCAGTTCCACTTCTGATCCAGCTCTCTGCTGTGGCCTGAGAAAATTGTAGAGGATGGCCCAAATCCTTGGGCCCCTGCCCCCTCTTGGGAGACCTGGAGGAAGTTCATGTCTCCCATTGCAGCCAATTGGGGTGTGAACCAGTGGATGGAAGATTCTCTCTCTCTCTCTGCCTCTCCTCTCTGTGTGTAACTCTTTCAAATCAATCAATCTTTATAAAAGAATACTCACAGTCACAATGAGCAGGGGATCCACTCTAGATTCCACAAAACTGCTCCATCCATGGAGAGAGCCAAGTTGTTCCAGTGCCAGTTTTGCCGCGGCAGTTTGAGTACAGGTGTCAGCGATAAAGAGGGGAGGGGACGGTCTCACCTATTTAAGTGGGCACCCTGCCCCTGCTAACCCTCCAGGCCAGACTGAATTCCATGGGGAAAGTGGATTTATCCCTTTAGTTACTTAAAAACCCTTAGTTACACATGTGTGAGCCAGGGGAGCCTGATTTGCTTTGCTGGTTTGCTCGCCAAATGGTCACAGCAGCTGAGGCTGGGCCAAGCAAAAAACAGAAGCCAGGAGCTTCTTCCTGTTTTCCCACGTGGGTGCAGGGTCCCAAGTACTTGGTCATCTTCTTCTACTTTCCCAGGAGCATTAGCAGGGAGTTGGATTAGAAGTGGAGCAGCTGTGACTCAAATCAGCGCCCATATGGAATGCTGACACTAACAGCAAGAGGCTTAATCTCCTATGCCACAGCACAGGCCCCTGTGCTTGCTTTCTTAGATGGTGCTTTTCCCCTACAATCCACTGGGAGCCTTTGTCGGGGGTGCGGGATGAGAAGCGCTCAATGTGCTCTGGCTTTAAGGGTTTAGGCGCGCACTTTGCCCCACCCACCCAACTTCCTGTGCTGGGCTCCAGGACTCTCAAAGCCTGTGTGGGCTGCAACGTTTTCCTTCAGGCAATATCACCAGTGACTCTGCAGAAGTCTCCTCTCATTTCTCCTTAAGAAGATGGCACATCCTGTTGCTGATTCTGATACTGGTAAGTGTGAAACAGAGGAGCACTGCCTGACTTCAACGCTGAGTCTGAGGCGCGAGGGAGTGGGGGAGGGGAAGGAAGCCAGGCAGCTTCCCTGCTCCAAGCCTGGCAGTTGCTCAGACCCCACTCAGCTCCTGGGGCTGAAGTGAAAGTCAGTGGGTGACTGTGGAATGCTCTCTCAGCTAAAACTGGGAGCTGCAGTGGGCGCAGCGATTTCTTCCTACCTCCTTGAGGTGTGATGGTACCTCACAGTCATCGGCTGGCTGTGCTGAATGGCTGGCTGCCGCAGTGTCCCTGTCCTCTCTCCTCCTGTCCCACGGAGTCTTTGCTGTTTTTCTTCAGTTCCTAACTGAAAATTTCTGCCAGGTCCCTGGAAAGGTGGTCCTGCCTTTGTTCTTTTCATACCCCAGAGCAACTGAAGTTGGTGTGGTTACACCCTATTCAGCCATCTTGGGTCTCAAATACGCGTGTTTTTATGTAGCATAGAACATAATGTGGGTGCTTACTAAGTGTTGGATGATGGTTAAAGTAATTATCAATTACAAGCTGTCTTAAATTATTTAATCTTAACCCAACTTCTTTGACGTTATCCCTTGGGAGAGGAAAAGCAATTTGTGGAAGTTTACTGTTACTTTAGTCTGGAAGAAAATGCCAACCAGATGCTCAAGGTTTTGTTGATCTGTGATCATTACGGTTGTAATATTGTTTTGATGATGTTGAGGAAAGAGTAAAATTAAAAATGATCTTCTACAGTGGGCATTAACATCTAGGAATTTTTGAATATCCAAAGATTTGTATTATGGGAGAAGAGAATAAAATTTTCCTGAAGAACACCTTAACTAAAAATAATACTGAATAATTGTAGATTTTGTATTTCCATAAGACAACTGTGGATTTTTTTATTGCATTCAGCTCTTGATTGTTAACTTCCTGATATCATCACTTCTTTACAATTCATTGATCAGTCTACTTCCCTCCTTGGCACCTGAACATAGGATGGGAGAGGTATATAACACTTCTGTGAATTCTTGTTGCTTTGTTATTCATCTTTTCAGTTTTGTTTGTCTGCTGTTTGGAATTCATAAGGAGAGCTGATGTTTTGTTATGCTCAATATTGTATTTGGTTGAGCTCTCATTACATTTTCTTTGTTAAATTATTACTTTACAATAGTGTATAGCACTTGTATAATGAAATATTTTCACTTATATAATAGCACCTGTCTACTCTTTGTAGACATAGTCCTTGGCTGAAGAATGTGGGGGAAATTATTATCTGATCATGGGAGCATCTCTTAGCTGGGAGTAATTTTGAGAGCCTTTGGCTATATTATTGTCAATGAAGAAACAAGAGCTTCTTGAAACATTTTTGAAAAATGAGGATATTTTTGACAACATCTTGTAATGGCAAGGTTGGATTATCATTAATTTCTTTAAATAATCTAAGGTGTATATTTATTCAAAATATATATGTATACATCTGTTGGCTGACTGCATTTATCCTATGAATATTTTATTAGTAATGATTAGTTAACTTTATAAGACTGAAAGTAATACCTAACATGAAAGTTGGAACAATTTATGGAAGATTGTTATTCACAATAGTTATTATAGTTATTATTTTAGTAGCTTGTTTATATCCAGCATATTTTGATATAAACAAAAGAATTTTGGAAAGATAATTTTGTCATCATTTCTTAACAAATATTTCAGTCTTAGGTATTCAGTTCTTTAACTTTGTTTTAACTATCTATTTGAGTTTTGGATATTTTCATATTCTAGTTTTCTATATTTATTGTAAATTGCTTTTTAGGAAATAATTTCATTCTAAAGTTAAAGCATAAAAGGAAGAATTATAATTTTTTTAAACTTTTATTTAGTAGATATAAATTTCCAAAGTACAGTTTATGGATTACAATGGCTTTTCCCCCACATAACTTCCCACCCACCCACAACCCTCCCATCTCCCACTCCCTCTCCCATTCCATTCACATCAAGATTCATTTTCGATTATCTTTATATACAGAAGATCAATTTAGTACATATTAAGTAAAGATTTCAAGGTTTGCCCCCACACAGAACACAAAGTGCAAAATACTGTTTGAGCACTAGTCATATCATTAATTCACATTGAACTACACATTAAGGACAGAGATCCTGCATGGGGAGTAAGTGCATGGTGACTCCTGTTGTTGACCTAATAAGTTGACACTCTTGTTTAAGGCGTCAGCAATCTCCCCAGGCTCTAGTCATGAGCTGCCAAGGCCATGGAAGCCCCCTGAGTTCGCCGACTTTGATCTTATTTCAACAAGCCCATAGTCAAAGTGGAAGTTCTCTCCTCCCTTCAGAGAAAGGTACCTCCTTCTTTGATGGAAAAGTGGTGGAGTTAGAAATGTGCCAGGGGATTCCAATACAATCCCATCAAGGTTGCATGTACCAATGCCACCTCAGTAGTCCAAGTGATCAATTTCAGGTCACAATAGACCATAATGATAAGACTAAGAGTCAAAGCGATCACATAAACAAGACTAGTGTCTGCTAATACTAACCGATAGAATAAAAAAGGGAGAGAATGATCCAACATGGGAAGTGGGATACACAGCAGACTCATAGAATGGCAGTTGTCCTAAACAGCACTCTGGCCTCGGAATCGGCCCTTGAGGCATTCGGATCTGGCTGAAGAGCCCATGAGAGTATTTTAGGCATGGAAAGCCAAGATACTCTGGCAAAAAAAAAAAAAAAAAAACCAACAACAACAACAACAAAACAAAAAAACCTAAATGAAAGATCTCTGCGAGTGAGATCCCAGTGGAAAGGAAGAATTATAATTTAATGATGTATACTAATTTTTGGATATTTATATTGTACTATTTCTGCATTAATTTCATTTTGTGCAAATTTGTTTTGTTTTCAGCTATGTACATTCCATGACTATCTTTTATAATATTTTGTATGAGTGTTTTAGGCACAAAATTGATTGAAAAGACAGTATTAGTACATACAGTGGAGCATTTTTTACTTCATTATATAGACTCTTTTGTGCTATTTTTATGATGCATAATGTAGGCTGTTGATGAGTGAAAGAATGAATTCAGGTGAAAAACACTTAGAGGACTTTGATTTGGACATGAAATAGAGGTATCAGTTATCTAGAGAAATGGAAGGGGTTATATATAATCATAAGAGAATTGTATAGGTGGTGGTTCAGAAGAGACAGGATTGTCATGAGTCTTACTTTGAGTTGAGCTGATGGCTGATATTAGCATGATTGTATATCAGGGAGTGGCATCTGAAGATGCCTTGAAAGGTGAGCTGAAGACAAGGCTGACTACATGAGAGCTAGTAAAGAGTTGAGAGACTTTTAAAATGATAAGTGTAGAAATAATGATGTGCCATATTTGTATTGTGCTTCAGATTTCCATGTAATTTAAAAACTTTATTCAGCATTTTGACCCATTCAGGGAAACTGAGCATTGTTCTCTCCATTTTATAAATGGATAAAGTAAGGTTCAGAGAGGGTGAGATTTTTCAAAAATCACGTTGATTGAATTTTCTGAGCTGAGTCTAAGACTCTAGACTTCCAATTTTTCTATCACATCCCACTTCCTTCCTTAAAAACTGTCTGGATTTTTTGTTTGAACTGACGTATTAGTGGCAAGACAACTCCTAGACATCTTATAGCTCTGATGTACAGTATAAGGAAAAGGCTGATATAAAGACAATCAAAGAAATATATGAACAACTTTATCAGTTTGGCATACTGTAAAAAGCTACTTAAAGTAGATTAATGCATGTAATTTATACTTATACTGAAAACTTTAAGAAAGAAAGAAAATAACAAGCTTTTACAGCCTTAGCAATTTTTATTCCTTTCTATTTCTCTTCCTCATATATCATCTTACCTTGGAAATCAATAAAAAGGATTCTCTTTTAAATCCATTTATGTTCAAATTCAACTCTAAATTCAACAAGTGCTTCAAAAAGACAAACTAACCTAGTTTTCTGGACCCCATGAATTTGCTCTGCTGGATATAGATGCCATTTTAGATTTTCGTATGTCCCAAAGCTTATTTCTGAACATAGACTCTCTTTTTAATACAATCTCCATCTTTCTTCTCTTATCCTTGCTGACATTTCATTTCAATCAGGGTTGAGACCTTGCCTTCAATCTTTCTGAATCAACTTTTGATGGATATAGGTGGTTTGTTAACAGCAGCGGCACCTATTAGAGCAGTGGTGTCTGTTAGTCTTTGATTTTCCCCCTACAGGTCATTGTTTATCTTATTCTTGTCTATTTTTGAAACTTCAGTGAATTTAAAAAATATATATAAAAGCCAATTTACCATTTTGAAAAGTGATAGTTTTCTTTTGTTGTTGTTTTTGTTACATCCAAGGACATACTGTGATATTTTGATAGAAGTTTTCTTCCTTTATTATCTACTAACATCATCAGAGAAATGAAGAAGAATGTCCCAAATATGTAAGACATACCCTGGAAGTGTGCTAACATTTTTGGAAGTCACATTATTCTTTGAGTTGAATAATGAAACTTCTGATCAATGAATTTATCTTAACCTTTTTTTTGAAGGAAAGTATTATACTACAAGTGATGAGGTTCAATAAGTTGCATTGTTTCTGACATTATGAAATAGATGAATTAATGAATTGTAGCCTTGTTTCCATTAAGAAACTTATTAACTGTGGTTTTCATTAGAAATAGCAAGTTAATTTTTCATATTTGGATACAATAAGGAAATCATAAATCTCAGAAATATAATAACAAATTCCAGGGCCATTGTATTATGGAAATTCAGTGCATAACAAGATCCAATCTTGTAATAAATTCAGAAAATTTAAATATAAAGAATAAATGCTATGTTTAAAGGCTATAAGCTATGCATATGATTTTTGGCTCAGAAGTCTTTGCTTAAAAATTATAAGAGGACAGTGAGATTAAAAAGAGTAAGGCCTAGGGATTTTTATTGATACCAGTGGAGGTATATGTTTTTGTGGGTGGTAAAATTATAAAATTGACTGGATTACGGCAGATAGCACATCCTGAGTCATAATTTGAAAGCACATTTTGAATTGGTAGAACTAGATTATTTTGAGATAAGCAATCGCATTTGCTCATTAGTCAACATAGAAACTAAGTTTTCTTCTCTTTTGATGTAACCGGTAAGCATTAAAATGCAAAAAAATACTGGAGCATCTAGGATAGAGAACTAAAATTTATACAATGAAAGAGACTCAAATAGCCATATTTTAGTTTAAATAGTTTTCTCTCTACCCTCATAATCATGTAATATCATCCACTAAAAAAATTCAAAATTCTTAAATATCATAGAAATAATTTAAAAATATTCATGTTATAAGCAAAAATAATAAAATTACAGATCTTATGAAGGACACAAACTATCTTCATATATAACATTCCAAATGTTATATATGACTTGAAGCTCACACTTAAAAAAGTTCAGTATTTAATAAAAAAGTGAACAATTAGTACTAAATTATTCTGAGCCAAATAAATAATAACCATGTAAACAATGGTATCTAAATTGTCCATGAGGAATTTGGAACACACAAAGTCACTCTCATATAATTTTTTTTTTTGACAGGCAGAGTGGACAGTAAGAGAGAGAGAGAAAGTTCTTTCTTTTGCCGTTGGTTCACCCTACAATGGCTGCTGCGGTTGGTGCGCCGCGGCCTGCGCACCCTGCTGATCTGAAGCCAGGAGCCAGGTGCTTCTCCTGGTCTCCATGCAGGTGCAGAGCCCAAGCACTTGGGTCATCCTCCACTGCACTCCCGGGCCACAGCAGAGAGCTGGCCTGGAAGAGGGGCAACTGGGACAGAATCCGGCACCCCAACCAGGACTAGAACCTGGTGTGCTGGCGCCACAGGCGGAGGATTAGCCTATTGAGCCGTGGCATTGGCCTCTCATATAAATTTTTTAAAGATTTATTTATTTATTTGAAAGTCAGAGTTATAAACACAGAGAGAAGGAGAGAAAGAGAAAGAGAGAAAGAGGAAGGAAGGGAGGAAGGAGGGAAGGAAGGAAGGAAGAGCGAGCAAGAAAGAGCAAGAAAGGTCTTCCATCTGCTGATTCACTCCCTGAATTGGCTACCTCGCCAGACTGCACCAATTTGAAGCCAGGAGCTTCTTGTGGGTCTCCCAAGCGGGTGCAGGGGCCCATGGACTTGGGCCATCTTTTACTGCTTTCCCAGGCCATATCAGAGAGCTGGATGGGAAGAGGAGCAGCTGGGACTAGAACTGGGACCCACATGGGATTCAGTGCCACAGGTGGAGAGGGTCAACCCACTGTGCCACAGTGCCATGGGCCACTGTCATATTTAAGTGGTATTAAAGAAAAATTAGATATGAACATTTATGAAAATCATCAATATAATTTTATTAAATGTAAAACTGTAAATTTATAGTATTATTTAAGTCTATGTAAATTCTTAATTAGCACCAACTGCCTTTGCTCGTAGAAATGAGTAAGTATAGTGAGAGTAGTGTGTGTATTTATAGTGAAGCAATATTTTCAATTATTGATCTCTACACTTAGATATCATTTAAAGTTTACATAACAGCACAGAAAAATAAATTTTCTGTAATTTAAAGTGAAATATTTGTTTCACATATCCTGGATTGTTTATGCTAGAATACTTTAGACAACTTCAATCCTAGGGAAGTATACAGACATTTTTCAACTAAACTCTCAGTTTCAGCATTACATCTTTTGTTTGTAATCCATTTTTTTGTTTTATTTCCCCAAATCTCTATATATAGTTTTAAATTGTTAACAAATGTTTCTAGAGAGAAAAATAGGACTGAAATAAATTATCTAAACACTACTGATTAGGAATAAATACATAAAAGATTATTTTTCTGTATTACTCAGATTTATCAAGTATTTTCAGGAAGTGTGTACAAGTTAATCAAATTGAACTCTTGTTCTGGTCACACAGTGTGCAAGAACAGTCCTCATTTTTATTGGGATGTGAAAAATCAAGAAAGAGCAGAGAGTTTATTCAGTAAAGAACTTTGTTCTTCTTCCCACACTCAACAACAAAACAGTGGTTTAATTAAGAGGCAGGCTAGAAGGATTGCTGTGAAGAGAGAGGAAAGGCAGAGCACTTCCAGAGAATAAAAATCTTTTACATCCTAATCACATTTTATCCTAAAGCAAAATTATGTCTTTACTTGTTTTGGCAGATAATCAACATGATCTGCTAACTTTTGTTGCTGTAAGTGCAGCAGGTGTGCAGGGGATATTTGGGATGATTTGATAGAAAGAGAATTTAGGAAGAGAAGCCAGCTGCTCCGAGGCACACTCACACCAGGTGAGAACTTAAGGGGAGATAACAAAGACCACATGGGGTCTTCTTTCTTGACAAAAACTGTTATCTGGTGTTGAAGAAGCAATTTCAATATGCTGGTTAATGATTCTACTATGGAGACCTATACTTAGATACAGAGGTAGGCTTTATACAGTTGATGACCCAAATTATCCATTTAAGTTTCTCAATGGACACATTTGTTCAGGAAATTTTGGACCTCTCAGAATTATACTAGAAATATTCAGTTATCTTCCCAGGAATGAATATAACAATGCGAGAGTAGAGGTAAGGTAGGAAATGCTTTTTGTAAAGAAAGAAACTGATAATGTTTTAATCACTCTAAATTTGTTTATGGTACCGCTCTTTGACATGAGAATCAAGGTCAGTTTTATCATTATTTTCATTCTCTGTGATTGCTGGTTGGCATTATTTTTATTATATACTGTGGACAGCTTTGAGAAAAGTGTATTATAAAGAGAAATAAAAATTCATTCAGTGTATAATGCAAGAAGACAAAGATCTACAAACACACATATACTAAAAGCTCCTGTCATAACTCATGCGTTCCAGAGACAGTGTATTAAGTCACAGGCTCAAAATCTGAAAGAGCTTGCCAACAACAAATGTAAGGCATTTGTGGATAAGCATTTTAAGAACTTAGAATTTTAAAGGAAAATAAAAATTTATAAAATGCACTATATATTGACAAAAACTAGGATTACAGTGGTCCCTCAGTATCTGTAAAGGATTGGTTTCAGGATCCCTGAGGATACTCAAATCCCACATATATCCAGAAACCTTATATAAAATGGCACAGTATTTATACATAACCTAAACGTATCTTCTTGCATGTTTTATTTTACTTTTAAAGATTTTATTTATTTGAAAACTAAGGAGATTTTTCATCTGTTGGTTCACTCCCCCAAAAGACTACAATGGTTGGTGCTGTGTCAGGTAAGAACCTAGAGCCCGGGAACTTCATCTGGGCCTCCCACATGGGTGTCTGTGCCCAAGTACTTGGACTGTCATACACTGCTTTCTCAGGCACATTAATAGGCAGAAGCTGGATTGGAATCAGAGCAATGAGACTTGAATTGACCCTCTGTTGCCGTTGATTTCTCAACAATGTTGCAGTGGGTTTGTTTCTGAGAGGAGCAGCGTGGTAGGGGCAAGAGGCGTGGAGTCAACACACAGACCCCGGGAGTCGGGTGAAGGCAGGCTTGAGGCGAGCAGCCCGCAGACTCGTTTATTACAGTTGGTACAACAGCTTATATAGCCAAGACCAGCCAATCTGGTCAAGGGGCGGTCTATACCCCAACCAATCACAGCCTGTTGCCAGGCAGTTTCCAGAGCCATCCAATCACAGCCTGTCGCTAGGCAATTTCAAATCCATCCAATCACAGCCTGTTGCCAGGCAGTTTCCAGAGCCATCCAATCACAGCCTGTTGCCAGGCAGTTTCAAATCCATCCAGTCACATCCTGTTGCCAGGCAGTTTCCAAAGCCAGGTGGGTTTCAAAGCCATTCCTGACTAACTGACGCTCACTTGCCAGTGGCCACCTTCACATGGCCTTCTCATTCCACTACAACCCTCTCATATGGGATGCTGGCATTACAATGATTAATGGAGATGACAAAGGGAGAAACTAGTGATATTTCAGTTAAATTAGAAAACATCCAATCACAATTTAAAAAAAAAAGGAATTAAAAAAAATTGAAAAGCTATCACAAAAGCCTCCAGCATATATCGGAAAATTTCATAATGTACAAAGTTTTGGTATTGGAATTTCAGGAAGAAAAGAGAAATATTGGAGCAGAAATATATAGAAATAGTAAAGAAAACTTCCCAAATACGAAGACTGACATAGGCTTGTTGACACAAATTTTCAGTTCATGGAGCAAGTCTCAAACAATGTAAACTCAAAGAAAAACATTCCTAAACACATAGTGAAAATTCTGAAAACCAAAAGAATAGAAAGAAGCTTACATATAACATAACATATAACAAACTTATAACAGTTTACATATAGGAATAATGATTAGAGTAACTGTGGATGCTAATCAGAACCCACAGGTGAAGAGACAATTTAATGGTTATTTTCACTTCTGAGAAGAAATGTTAAACTGGAATTCTAGGTCAGTTATTTACATCTGTATGTCTATATTGTTCCTTCTTGAATAAAGTGAAATAAATTCATTATAAAATAAAATAATTTGTTATTAAAATAAGAACTATATGGTCTAAACTACAAATCACTGATAAAAGCAATTATAAGTCTTAGATAATTGGATATATACAGTATGTTGCACACTGAAAGATAACATATTATAAGGATATCAATTTTGTTACATGGATTTTTTTTCATTCAGTGTAATTCCAATCAATATCCTATTAGGATTTTGTATAAAAATGGACAAGCTAGGAGGGGGCATTTGACCTAGCATTTAAGATACTGGTTAGAGTACCCTTTTCCAAATTGGATTATATAGGTTTGAGTCTTGCATACAATTCCCAATTCCAGCTTCATGCTAATGCATACTGTAGGAAGTAGCAGGTGGTAAGTAGTTGAGTCGTTTCCAGTTTCCACCGAAGTGGGAGACCTACATTGAGTTCTTGGCACCTAAGTTTGGTCCTGGCCTAAAACTGGCTATTGCAGGCATTTGGGAAGTTAACCAGTAGATGGGAGCTCTCTCTTTCTCTGTGTGTTTCTCTGACTCTGTGTCTCTTAAATAACTTTATAAAGCAACTTACTATTCCTAAAATTTATATGGATGTTCACTGGAACTAGAGTTAAAGCAACTAAAAATAAAAATTGGGGAATGTATGCTACCCAATTTCAATACTTACTATAAATTTACAGTAGTCAAGACAGTACATAATGATGAAAGACTCCTAGATTAAAGATTTACAGAATAGTCTAGAAATAGATTTGCAGATGTGGTTAGCCGATTATCAGCCAACATATAAACGCAATTCAGTAAAGTTGGGGAAGTCTCATCTTTCATGATAGGAGCAGTAATTTCTTTTCCTGGGAAAGCTATTTAGTCTGGTTATCAACTTCTCTTCATAATCTACAATATTGCTACCAGCGCACCATTGGCAGAGTTATGGGTGACACATGTAATATCATAGACCATACATAACATTCACTTAGAGTGAGTGAAATGCTCATGTCTACCAAATGTAATTGTGGTGTTATAGCACCTGTTATCCTAAATTTGACTTAATGGAACAATCATATGTATATTAGAAACTCAATTATATTGACTGGGTGGCAACATTTGTTAACTTGTGCTTTCCTCTAATTTACAATGTGCTCTGATTAGTGTATGGTATAATTTTTCCCATAACCAAAATGCATGACAGAAATCATGGTGTATAAGTGGGAGTGACTTTGGTACTATTATTTATAATAACTCATTGAAAAAATATTTCGCATCTTCATAAATTTAGTTTTTATATTTTTAAATACAAAAGAGGAATGCTTTTATCAATAGACCCAAAATAAGTTACATATATTGGGAGGATATTGTCCATAGACCACTTAAAAACTAACAGGCACATTTAACAGTTTTGTTTGAAATATTCTGATCACCCATAGGATATAAGATGACTAATATAAAACAAGACTAATATGGAGTATGTCTGGCCATAGTGGCATTTTTAACACTTCCAAGTCCATTGATAAATGTAAACACGAAACTATTGCAATTGCTTATGGGCAGTATTGCTAATCCACAGTCTTCGGAAATAATAATTTGGATCACATATTCTCTTCATGTTCTCAGGTACATAATCATGAGCAGTTATGGCACTGGCTGATTACAAATACTAGGGGAAAAAATAGACAACATTATAAATATCAAATCTGGCTACATACCATGCAAAAAAAAAAATGAGAACTGCAATAGTCATGCACTTCTTTCTTTGCTTTTGTATGTACATATTTTTCTAAATTGGACAATTATTTTCCTTTCTCCCATTTACCTGCAATTTAATATAATATGTGATAACAGGTAACCCTATATTTCAGTATTTAAATTAAAGGATATCAAAGGGAGATTGTGACCGAGCTACACAGATTTGATAATCACAAGGGAATGGATACAATGAACTAAGGAATTTTGTATTCTCCCACTTGCTGAGAGACTAAAATCTTTGACTGCTATTGTTTCATCACAGTTAAGAAGAAATATGACATTATAACTCTCCTTACTGGGAAGTTTTACAAGGCAAAACAAATGTATGGATACTTTGCTTGCAAGGAGATAGGCTGAGCTGCATTATCTGCTGGTAACTTGCCATTGTCATCATCTCATTCTACCTTGTGCTCTGTACCTTGTAGAGAACAAGCTGGGAACTATGCTTGCCAGAATTCATTTTCATTGTACTCTCTAGATACCATTTGCCAGAAAGAGATTCTTGAGTATAACAGTGAAGGTGGAAGAGCAGAAATCATTCCTTTCTGGAGTAAGTTGCAGACAATTGGAGGGATTTGAGATCTGTTATGGCTCTGCAGGAAACTCCTGAGAACCATCCACATTACTGCTTGGAATACAGTGGATGGTGGGTATTTCTGAAACTTTTATTCTTCTCTACAAAGCTGTGAAGAGAAACCACTAACATTTCAGGCTAAGTTTCTCAGTATAACTTTCCTTGATATTAGCTGTTCCCCCATCCTTAGCAATGAGCTAATACCCTACTCAACTATCATGCTCCCAGACACTTTTGTTAGTCTTCAATTTCCATATGAAAATCTTCATTCCCATATTACTGGCTAATGAGTTTTATTATTCCTGTTCTTATTTTGCTTGTTTCTTGGCTTTCTTTTTATTTTCTTCCTTACCATTCCCTAATTTAAAGTTCTATGATAGTTGATGCAAGACCAAGCCAAGTAGCACAAAACCAACTATTCCTAAGGTTCAGATCTTTAACAGCTCAGTCAGTCAATCTGAAAGTATTGAAGGTGACTATGGAACGTAACTTTTTTTAAAAAAAATGAGCATTTGATCCTGATTGCTATAATATCTACATATTTTTGAATACTTTGCTTTCAAACATGCTATCTGGAAATAGATGAGCATTCGTGGTTTGCACAAACAAGGTATCTGGGAAGATAGGGTGAAGTTATCTGTTTAGAAAGTGTGGAATGTAGAATGGGATATGTGATTATAAGTGCCTTTCTTGAATCAGGAACTCCTGTTGATGATAATGAATCATAGAACCCATGGACTAAGCACTCTTTTTTATACTTTGCTAAGAAACAATATTTTTAAAGATCAACACAAAAAATAAGCAAGTGATGATAACATGTTTCCTTTCCCTTTATGTATTTGTATAATCACAGTAAAGATATCACTTGTGCAAATAGAATGATGCAATATTTTGAAGGTTAATTATGCATGCATGTTGTAACAACACATTACAGTTTACCAGGAGAAGCAGAACTACAGGGACTGAGTTCATACTTCCTAAAATTTTGTAGGAAATTTAATATTCATATTCTTTTTGGAAGTTGTTAAGCTTGTTAGGAATAAAATCATGCATTTGTATTGACATTTTTATTTTTGCAAGATAAGAATGTCTCCAGATTCAGTTCTTTTCATCAAATTATTCAAATAAAGATGCCTACCAGGCATCATAATCTTTGCCAGATTGTTGCCCTTCTTCCTACCCCAACCAGGGCCATAGTTCCTGGAATATTGTAATTGCAGATAATTTCCTCTTCATATAATTGTTTTTTCAATCTCAATTTGAGTTAAGTGTTTGCATTGACTGGAAGATATTCAAATCACCAAATGATCTGTGCCATGGGAAAGAGAAGTTGCACTCAAAAATAACCAACATTGCAGTTCTTTTTAATACATACTCACTACCTATAGAATAAAAAAAGTTAAAAATATTTTAAAGATCCATTAATTTCTTGGAATCTTTTGGAACAAAATTACTTCCACATAAAATAATAAAAACTAAATAAATAAGTGAAAACTAAAAATCAACACACAATCAGCTTTTCAACATGTTATAACACCTGCATTATCTTCACACAAATATAGGAAACTCAAAAACTCATTTTTATGGGGCTGATATTGTGGTGTAGCCAATTAAGCTGCCACCACCACCAATGCCAGTGTCCAGTATTAGCATGTGTTTGAACCCTAGCTTTCCACTTTGTATCCAGCTCTCTGCTTATGCACCTGGGAAAGCAGCAGAAATAGCTCAAGTTCTTGGTCCTTGCCACGCTTCTGGGAGACCCTGATGGAGTTCTAGACTCCTATTCCTATCATGGCCCAGCCCTGACCACTGTGGTCATTTGAATGAGAACCAGCAGATTGAAGATCTCTCTCACTCTCGCTCATTCTCTCTTTCTCTGTAAATCTACCTTTTCCATAAATATCAAAAAAAAGAATTCATTTTGATAATCATATTACAGACTACAGGAGATCCTTATTGATTGCTGATCTCCCTTTAATGTGTTTTCTTATATCAAAAGCTCTCCTTGCATTGTCCAGTGCATAAATATATTTATGATAAGATTTGTCCCTGTGAAATTCAACTTCAGGTCAAATGAAATGATGCATGAAAAAATAATGAGATATGTTAGAAAACAGAAAATCTTGGTATCAATTAAGAGGAAATCAAACACTATTTCTGCCTTTGAAAATATATTAAACATGTGACAATGGTGCTTTTCTAATTATCAATTATCCTTATTTTTTCTTATATTTTTCCTTGCATAACCAGCTATCTTGTTAATTATGTTTTGTCTTCTATCAATTTCTTTCTTTTTGTCATTTCTATCCTAATTCATATTTTCTTCATGTCATGTCTGAAACACTATTATTTTCTTTCTAGTATTTTCCCTTTAATATTTCATTCTATTTTAATTGATCTGGTTTTCAGCAGATTAGGTTCTGTACCATTGATGTAATTATAATACACTCTGTTAAAAACCTTTACAGAATTGCCCCCCTCCCAGGTATTTCTCATTACCTATTGTTAACTTCACTCAAATGTCACTTGTTTCTTATTTTCCTTTATGGATCAAGCCACACTTTGGTGGAATTTAGGATCAGTCACACCTAAGCTGATAGTTTGGTTTCTCTTTCTCACTATAAGATTTGGTCTAGTTTTTCAGACTCCCTGACCATTTTATTCCTCATCTGTTATGTGTAGAAAAAATAACAAGCATGGATAATAGGATTGCTATTGGAATTAAAACAATAAGTATACTTCATGTCCGGTGAATAATTACTAACTATTCTAAGAGTCATTTGGCCTCCCGCTAGGTGAGGGGGAAGATGAATGTAACTGGATAGTGTTAAGTGGTGGCCCATTGCCAGTGACTGTTCCCATACACCTGAAGAATTTTCCCCAGTCTTTGCTCTGGCTTCTCTAGATAATCGCTTGTTTCCATGTCTCCCTTCCAGGGACCACCACTGATCTCAGAAAAATGCAAAGTTCTGTATTCTCCCAAGTAGGGGCTAGCTAACTCTGACCTTGAAAACTGCATGGGATTTTCACTGTTGGTTTTATAAATCCTCCAAAACCTGGCCACGTTTTTTCTTCCCACATCTTCTCAATATTCATTGCCTCATTGAATTTATCTTCTCATTCCAATAACTTTGATGACGTTTCCTTCCATGCACAAAAATGGCAAAACATACTGCTCTCTATTAATAAGATCTTAAATTTTGGAAAAATATTCCTCCTAAATGAGGGAAAGATAAACTTCATTTTCTTCTCCATTAATTCACATATTTTTTCAAACTCTAATGTCTCTTTTTGCCTTTCCAACTCTCATATGAATCTTTCTGGACCTCAATAACAAATGTTAGTATGATTAATAATTTACAAAAGCTGTGTTTACTGTCATTGTACATCATTAATATTCATAATAGCTGATCACTGTCTTACCTTGATGAATACTTTTGTCATATTTCCAGATCAATTCTTTGTTACTTATGGGCAGATATTTAAGCAAATTCTCAAAAATTACAAATTTGAATGTTTCTAATTGAATTATTTTTGAAAAATTTATTTGACAGGTAGAGTTATAGATAGAGAGAGAGACAGAGAGAAAGGGCTTCCTTCTGTTGGTTTACTCCTGAAATGGTCACTACAGCCGGTGCTGTGCTGATCCAAAGCCAAGAGCCAGGTGCTTCTTCCTGGTCTCCCATGTGGGTACAGGGGCCCAAGGACTTAGGCCATCCTCCACTACCCTCCCGGGCCACAGCAGAGAGCTGGACTGGAAGAGGAGCAACCGGGACTAGAACCCGGCGCCCATATGGAATGCTGACGCCGGAGGCGGAGGATTAACCAAGTGAGCCATGGCACCGGCCTTCTAATTTAATTCTTAAGATGCATATTTGTTATCAAAACTTGGGATTCACCATTCAGTATAAAGAAGAAAAGTATAAAATGCATCAGTCCTTGATCAAAAGCTAATCATAGTAAATAGTATAATGAAGAATATTCCATCTGGCCATTTTCCTCTAGGTAAGAATTTAAATTACTGAAATCATATTGATTCTAACACTCCATATCCTACTTTAGCACTGAAGTGGTATAAGCATTTTCTCACAGCATTAAAAATGCTTGACATAATAAATTTAATTTTTTGGATAAAATTTGACTGTTGAAGTCTACCTTTATGATAATATTGTAGTCTATGTCTCCCTTAAGATACATTAACATTTATTTTTAATAACTGGTGCTCTGGGATTAGGTGAATATACATTTGCTATAGTTGTATCATTCTTTTGAGTTGTTCACATAATCATTAAATAATGATCTTTTGGTCTCTTTTAACAGTTTTTGTCTTAAAGTATATTATGTCTGATATTTAGATAGCCACTCCTTCTAATTTCTGTTTTCCATTTTCATAGAATATCTTTTTCCATCTCTTCACTTTCAGTCTGTGTGTATCATTGATGTTGAGGTGTGTTTCTGGTAGGTGGCGTTTAGATAGGTCTTGATTTTTAATATGTTCAACCTATCTGTACCTTTAATTAGAGAATTTAGTCCATTTACATTTTTTGACAGGCAGAGTGGACAGTGAGAGAGACAGAGAGAAAGGTCTTCCTTTGCTGTTGGTTCACCCTTCAATGGCCGCTGCAGCCGGTGTGCTGTGGCTGGTGCACTGCACAGATCCAAAGCCAGGAACTAGGTGCTTCTCCTGGTCTCCATGCGGGTGCAGGACCCAAAGACTTGGGCCACCCTCTACTGCACTCCCAGGCCACAGCAGAGAGCTGGCCTTGGAAGAGGGGCAACCCGGACAGAATCCGGCACCCTGACCGGAAGTAGAACCTGTTGTGCCGGCGCCGCAAGGCGGAGGATTGATTAGCCTATTGAGCAGCATCGCCAACCATCCATTTACATTTAAAGTTATTATTGGTCTTGCCATTCTTCTGTAAATATTCCTACTGTGTGTTTTGGATCTCCTTGGATTTCCTTTGTACTACTATTAGAAGGTTTTCTGCTTTCACATTTGTAGCATGATGTTGGTTATCTTTCTATTCCTCTGTGCAGTACATCCCCAAGAGTCATTTGTGAGGCTATCTTGGATAGTTCCAAATTCTTTTAATTTTTATTTCTTTTGGAATGTCTTTATTTCACCTTCATTTGTAAATATAATTTGATATAAATATAATCTGGGCTGATTTTTTTTTTTTTTTTGACAGGCAGAGTGGACAGTGAGAGAGAGAGACAGAGAGAAAGGTCTTCCTTTGCCGTTGGTTCACCCTCTAATGGCCGCCGCGGTAGCGCGCTGCGGCTGGCGCACCGCGCTGTTCCGATGGCAGGAGCCAGGTGCTTATCCTGGTCTCCCATGGGGTGCAGAGCCCAAACACTTGGGCCATCCTCCACTGCACTCCCTGGCCACAGCAGAGAGCTGGCCTGGAAGAGGGGCAACCGGGACAGGATCGGTGCCCCGACCGGGACTAGAACCCGGTGTGCCGGCGCCGCAAGGCGGAGGATTAGCCTGTTGAGCCATGGCGCCGGGCTGATCTGTCCATTTTCTCCCTGCCTGTAGGGTTTTTGATGAGAAATCTACTGTCAGTCATATGGGAGATTCTTTAAAGTTAATCTGGCATTTGTTTCATGCACATTTTAGGATCTTTTTGTATTTTACTTTTGAAAGCTTGAGTATAATTATCATGGTGAAGATCTTCTCTGACTGTGTTTATTTGATGTCCAAATCTTTGTCTAAATTAGGGGAATTTTCTGGTCTTATCTCACTAAATAACTTTTCTGAATCATTCTGCTTTACTATTTTTCAGGAATGCCTGACATGTATATTTTGCTGCTTCATGGTATCACATAGAGCCTGAGCACTGTTATTGTTTTTTCTAATTTCTACTTCTATTCTTTTTGTCTGTCTGAGATATTTCAAATGCTTTGTCATTCCTTCTCCAGATTCAGAGTCTGTTGTTTAGGCTTTCCACTGTATTCCTTACTCAACATGTTGGATCCTTAATTTCTAACATTTCAATTTGATTTTTCATTAGTATTTCCATTTTCTGAAAGATTTTTCATCCATTTCATTCACAGATTTCTTTAATTCATGTAATTGCTTCTTTGTGTTTTTGAGTGATCTTTTTTTTAACTTTTATTTAATAAATATAAATTTCCAAAGTACAGCTTTTGGATACAGTGCCTTTTTTACCCCATCACTTCCCTCTCACCTGCAACCTTCCCATCTCCTGCTCCCTCTCCCATTCCATTTGCATCAAGATTCATTTTCAATTATCTTTGTAAACAGAAAATCTATTTAGTGTATATTAAGTAAAGATTTCAACAGTTTGCACCCACACAGAAACACAAAGTCTAAAGTACTGTTTGAGTACTAGTTACAGCATTAATTCACATTGTACAACACATTAAAGACAGAGCTCCTACATGAGGAGTAAGTTATGGCGTCAGTAATCATCCTAGGTTCATGTCATGAGTTGCCAAGGCTATAGAAGCCTTTTGAGTTTGCCATCTTCGATCATAGGTCGTGGTCAAAGTGGAAGTTCTCTCCTCTCTTCAGAGAAAGGTACCTCTGTTCTTTCCACTGGGATCTCACTCACAGAGATCTTTCATTTAGTTTTTTTTTTTTCTTTCCAGAGTGTCTTGGCTTTCCATGCCTAAAATACTCTCATGGGCTCTTCAGCCAGATTTGAATGCCTTAAGGGCTGATTCTGAGGCCAGAGAGCTGTTTAAGACATCTGCCATTCTATGAGTCTGCTGTGTATCCTGCTTCCCATGTAGGATTGTTCTCCCCTTTTTAATCCTATCAGTTAGTATTAGCAGACACTAGTCTTGTTTATGTGATCGCTTTGACTCTTAGTCTTATCATTATGGTCAATTGTGAACTGAAACTGATCACTTGGACTAGTGAGATGGCATTGGTACATGCCACCTTGATATGATTGAATTGGAATCCACTGGCACATTTCTAACTCTACCATTTGGGGCAAGTACAATTGAGCATGTCCCAAACTGTGCATCTCCTCCCTCTGTTATTCCCACTCTTTTAACAGGGATCACTTTTCAGTGCCCTCCCGGGCCACAGCAGAGAGCTGGACTGGAAGAGGAGCAACTGGGACAGATTCCGGTTCCCCCACTGGGACTAGAACCTGGGGTGCTGCGCTGCAGGTGGAGGATTAGCCTAGTGAGCTGCGACGACAGCTGGGACTGGCTTATTTCACTCAGCATGATGTTTTCCAGATTCCTCCATCTTGTTGCAAATAACAGGATTTCATTGTTTTTTACTGCTGTATAGTATTCTATAGAGTACATGTCCCATAATTTATTTATCTAGTCTGCTGTTGATGGGCATTTAGGTTGGTTCCAGGTCTTAGCTATTGTGAATTGAACTGCAACAAACATTAAGGTGCAGACAGCTCTTTTATTTGCCAAATTAATTTCCTCTGGGTAAATTCAAAGGAGTGGGATGGCTGGGTTATATGGTAGGGTTATGTTCAGGTTTCTGAGGAATCTCCAGACTGACTTCCATAGTGGCTTAACCAGTTTGCATTCCCACCAAGAGTGGGTTAGTGTCCCTTTTTCCCCACATCCTCGCCAGCATCTGTTGTTGATAGATTTCTATATGTGAGCCATTCTAACCGGGGTGAGGTGAAAACTCATTGTGGTTTTGATTTGCATTTCCCTGATGGCTAGTGATCCTGAACATTTTTTCATGTGTCTGTTGGCCATTCAGACCCTCTCTTGAAAAATGTCTCTTGAGGTCCTTGGCCCATCTCTTAAATGGGTTGTCCATTTTGTTGTGGAGTTTCTTGATCTCTCTGCAGATTCTGGTCATTAATCCTTTATCTGTTGCATAGTTTGCAAATATTTTTTTCCCATTCTGTTGGTTACCTCTTCACTTTCCTGACTGTTTCTTTTGAAGTACAGAAACTTCTCAATTTGATGCAATCCCAAATGTTAATTTTGGCTTTGACTGCCTGTGCCTCCCGGGTCATTTCCAAGAAGTCTTTGCCTGTGCTTATATCCTGCTTCTCCAACGTTCTCCAATAATTTGATGTTGTCGGTTCATAGATTTAAATCTTCAATCCATGCTGAGTGGAATTTTGTATAAGGTGTAAGGTAGGGGTCTTGCTTCAAGCTTCTACACGTGGAAATCCAATTTTTCCAGCACCATTTATTGAATAAACTATCCTTGCTCCAGGAATGGGTTTTATTTTATTCTTATTTTTTCTAATTTTATTTATTTTTTTGACAGGCAGAGTGGACAGTGAAAGAGAGAGAGACAGATAAAGGTCTTCCTTTTCCACTGGTTCAGCCCCCACTGGTCACTGAGGCCAGCGGGCTGTGGCTAGCTCATTGCGCTGATCTGAAGCCAGGAGCCAGGTGCTTCTCCTGGTCTCCCATGTGGGTGCAGGGCCCAAAGGAATTGGTTTTAGATCCTTGATCAAATATAAGTTGGCTGTAGATGTTTGGATTGATTTCTGACGTTTCTATTGTGTTCCACTGGTCTATCCATCTGTTTTTGTACCAGTAAGATGTTGTTTTGATTATAACTGCCCTGTAGTATGTCCTGAAATCTGGTATTGTGATGCCTCCGGCTTTGTTTTTGTTGTACAAGATTGCTTTAGCTATTCGAGGTCTCCTGTGGTCTCCATATGAATTTCAGCATCATTTTTTCCAGATCTGAGAAGAATGTCATTGGTATTTTTATTGGTATCGCCTTGAATCTATAAATTGCTTTTTTTTTTTTTGGACAGGCAGAGTGGACAGTGAGAGTGAGAAAGAGAGAGAGACAGAGAGAAAGGTCTTCCTTATCCGTTGGTTCACCCCCCAGTGGCCACTGCAGCTGCCATGCTGCAGCCAGCACATTGCACTGATCTGAAGCCAGGAGCCAGGTGCTTCTCCTTGTTCTCCCATGCGGGTGCAGGGCCCAAGTACTTGGGTCATCCTCCACTGCCTTCCTAGGCCACAGCAGAGAGCTGGACAGGAAGAGGAGCAACTGGGAGAGAATCCAGCACCCTGACCGGGACTAGAACCTGGTGTGCTGGCGCCGATGGCAGAGGATTAGCCTATTGAGCTGTGGTGCCTGCCTATAAATTGCTTTTGGGAGAATGGACATTTTGATGATATTGATTCTTCCAACCCATGAGCATTGAAGATTTTTCCATTTTTTGGTATCCTCTTCTATTTCTTTCTTTAAGATTTTGCAATTCTCATCGTAGAGATCTTTAAGTTGCTTGATTAAGTTTATTCCAAGGTATTTGATTGTTTTTGTGACTATTGTGAATGGGATTGATCTTAGAAGTTCTTTCTCAGCCGTGTTATTGCCTGTGTATACAAAGGCTGTTGATTTTTGTGCATTGATTTTTATATCCTGCCACTTAGAAGTTCTTTCTCAGCAATCAGTCTTTGAATTCCTTTTCATGCATTTCATCCATCTATCTGTTCATCAAAGCCCAATATTGAAGTTCCTTTTGGAGAGTCATAGTGTCCTTCTTGCTCATGTTTCTTAGATTTCTACAATATTTTTATTTTTCTGTAGAAACACTCTGAAGACTTTGTTCTCAGCAATGTGTCTCTAGGCATGGTGAGATGCCTGTATCTTCAGGGGATATCCAAATGTGTGTGTTGTGTGGGGCCGGGTAGCTCTGGCCAGCATTTGAGGGTGAGGAAACATCCAAAGTAATGCCCAAATACACATGATAGCTCTCCTCTATAGTAAGTAGGAAAGAGAGGATGATCTCTGGCTGGAATGATCATTCACTACTCCCCTCTGTGCCAAGGTGCCTTCTTTGTTCCTAAATCCCTCAATTACTCAGGCACATGAACTACACAAAGAATATATGTGCTTTGAAATTTGAGCACCGTGTCCTCCTGGGCTAAAGCAGAGTCCTATGATCCCCACAGTCATAGGGTCAGGATTCCTGCAGTCCCAGGCTGTAGGGGATCCTCTCTCTGCCCTGTGAGCCTCTCTCTTCAAGGAGGGAGCCACTATGTCCCTGAGCCAAGCACCTTGATGGGGAAAGTGGAGGGAAGCACTGTCCCCTCCATTCACAGAGATAAGTGCACGCCTTGCCCCCTATCAGTTCATCCACACCTACTGGAAGCTACTGGGGTCCATGGATTTCTCCTTCTGACAAAATCCACCAGAGTCATGCAGGCTGCAGCAGCCTTACTCTCTTTATCTTGGGCAGATGGCACTTTCATCGCTAGTCACTGGGCACCTGTGCTTTGGGAAGATAGTCTCCCAACCAGCCACCTCTTCAGGAGTCCCTGCTTGTGTCCAGTGAGTGGCTGAGTGTTTGTAATACCCTTGCTGCTCCACAGAGTCTCTCCTTTTACTACAGCCTTTTCACTGTAAATACCTCTCCAACTATATCCCAGGAACACAGATTCTCCTTTTTTCTCTGGTATTTTCCCATGATCAAAATCAGTGTGTTTTTTCTTTACTCAGCCATCTTGGAATTCCAGTCTATGAATTCTCTAATGGCACACAAATCTTCTCTCTCCTTTTATATACCACCACTTAATCCTATATGATATGTAAAGACTCTTTATGCCATGAAGTGAAGTAAACCTAACTTATAAATGGACTTTTATATCTGATTCAAAGAGCTATCCATTGGATAAAAGAAATGCAGTAGGGTCATTTGCTCCATTTGCTGGAAAAGGATTATAACTTATAGATTTTTTAAACCTGAAAATGTGTTAAGGGGCCTATATTGTAAATAGCATGCTTTAAAGTGTCCAATCAATGTCCATCTTTTATCCACCAATGTTGCACAGCTGATTAAGCTGTTCCTTTGATGCCTTCATCCCATAATGGAGCACTTGTTCATGTCCCAGTTGCTCCATTTCCCTTTTAGCTTGCTGTTATTGTACCTGAGAAAGTGGCAGAAAATGGCCCGAATACTTCGCTTACCTCCACCCAAGTAAGCCTTTGACTTGGTCCAGCCCTGACCTTTGCAGCCATTTGGTAAGTAAACCAGGGGATGTGAGATCTCTTTCCCTGTGTCGCTCTGCCTTTCAAAGAAATCAAATAAGTCTTTAGCAACAAATCTTAAAAGAAAAGAAAATTGTTTTCTTCATGGAAACCCCAACTATTAAAATGGCAAAGGCCAAAGATTGTGTGTGTGTGTGTGTGCTGTTCAGAAAGATGAGAAAGACAAAGAGAGAGAGAGAGAGAGAGAGAGAGAGAGAGAGAGAGAGAGAATACAGAAGGCAACATATAGTTTGTAAAATAATGTCATCCACATCATTCATTTTGCACTGCAGCCAGCAGGAGTTCCATGTCTATGGATTGATTGATGCTATGTTGACAATGGGAAAATCAAAGAAAGTAATTCTAAGAGAACCACACAAAATGTGGTTTAACTGCTTAGTTCCTTGATAATATGGTTTACATCAGGGTAGCTATGTCATCTTTTCCGCATAGTTTCCAACATTTTTGTTGAAGTCAGCTGAAGGAATTTATGGTATTTTCTAGGTATCAGTGAAACTTGGATGCAAAAAGGGACACCCTTGCCCTTGAGAAACTCACAATCTTGCAGGGAAATCAGATCTGTGAAGAGGTCATTCTGCCACAATGCCTGAAAAGCTGTCCCAGATTTTACTAAGGCTGTGTGCAGCTCACAAAGGAGGGAGCAGCCTAAACTCTGCTGTGCAGATAGGCAATATTTACACAGAGAAAAGCACAGGACATGAGACTGAGCTTGGTCTTCAATGATAAGAGCTTTGAGAAGGAAGAAAGAGTAGAACTCTTGGCATATAGTGTGCTTTACCTCATATCCATGTATTTTTCTTGGAACATTAAAGAATTATATGAAGTGAGAATTAAGATGCAGCACTTCTAAAATTTGGCAGATACCTTGGAAATAGAGAAATAAGGTTAAGGTGTTATATAGTTTTGTTACACAAAATCACAACTAGTTTATGCAGACATCTCATTGGAAGATAATCTAATCTGTAGAGATTATCCACTAGGTAATATTTTTATTAAAACACTATATGTGTATTTTTATAAATGTATACATGTCATTACTGTGAACTTGTTAAATTTTCACAAATTGAATATATTTGTGTAAGCAGCACCCAACTCACAGACTATCTCATCTATACAATTGATCCTCTGGCTGGTCCTTTGCATAACTTACAACACAATTTGGTCTCAAAGTAGTACAAGCCCATCTTTTCCCTTGACTCCATTTATCACTATCAGTAACTAGTATGTATACTGGTGTAATAAGTGTAAATCCAAATGTTGAAGTACATTCTGCCTGTGTGTTGGAAAATACATTTGAAATGAATAAAACACAGTTGACAAGGAATGATTGTTGAAAGGAAGAAAAGTAAGCACCATATTAATTTCTTGTATAGTTAATGAAACATGCTCTCAAAAATCAGATGATTTATTTGGGCACAGCACGTGGTTTATTGTTATTAATCAATTACAGAAAAAAATTCAGTTTGTGCTTGTTTTCAAAATAAGGGAATAACCTAGATATCTGTATGTTGTTTTATATAGACTTATTGGGAAAACACTACTAATGTGCTATGAAAGCACAGATTAGTGGTAAGGAAAGGTTAATTCCAGGTAATGCAGAAGGTCAGATTGCAGAGTAAAGTGGAGAAGACTTATACAGTCTTAGAAAAATAGTTTCTATTAAAATAATCATTATCTTTGAGACACCATATAGATAGATTTTTCTTAATAAATGAAAATAATATGCCTATAAAAATACTTAAATCACTTTGGGGGAAAATATTGGAATAGATATCTTGGGCACAAACCTACATGTGTGTGCTTCTAATAAAGGGTTAAATGTGCAATGGATATACCAGGACAGGGAATGTAGAGTAAAAACCCAGAAAGGGAAGCATGGCAATCACTGGTTTGTACACATGTTTACAGTCACTTTGCAGGAGAGTGTGCAAAACAGTAAGTCTTAGATAGCTAGGATGGATAACACAAAGAAAGAGGAATTTATCAGTAGTTAACAGAAGAATAATTCTTAGGTTTAAAATAAGAAGAAATTTCTCATATCTTGAAATATTTCTAAGAGTAATTATAGAATTGAGAGTCAAAGCTCATCCCTTTTTCTAGGAAGGTCAGAAAACATTGAAAATGTGAAGCTAGAGGAGGAGAAATTGAGGAAATGGTTATGTTGATCATAAAATGATCCTATAAGATGGAACAACCTGATAAATCATTTAAAGCCTTTTAAATATATATATATATATATATATATATATATATATGGTCAATATTTCTAAGACACATTTTCTAGGTAAATTGATTAGAGGCTAAACATGAAGATGATGATGATAAGGAAGCAGCGGGGATTATATGTAGTGGTAATGAGGTAAGAAAATGATTTTTTACAATCACCAATTATTACACTAATGAACAAATTAATCAGATAGGAGAATCATAATTGGAAAACTGATGAGTGAATATGACTGACTGTATTACATTGGGAATAAATTAAGGCACAGAATGAGAGATATCTTTCACATTTTGTACAAGAATATTTCCATCAGTGTCTGCCTTATGAAGGTAAAGTGGAACTATAACAACTACCAAGAAGTAATAGCTGGTTTTCTGAAATTTTAGGGTTTAATTTTGGTGACCCAATATGTATCAATAAGTTATGTTTTCTTTTTATTACATAAAATATTGACTTATTTATCTTAATAACTGCCTCAGAATATAAATCCTTTGAAGGAATTAGTGAATCATTGTGTCTAAGATCTAGCCCAATATTTGATATAAACCTGATTACCTTGCAAGAATCACAACACCACTGAAGCTAATTTTGCCATAAAAATATGATGAAATCTCAAGAACTTTAAGGAGAAATGCACAATTTAGCAGTGGAGTAAAATTTAGTAGTATTTTGAATTTTAGTAATATACTGGAATCAGGCACTGGTTAAAATTGAAGATTTTTTCTTTTCCAGACAAAACTATTTACCTACACTTAAAATTAATTCTTTTCTCATTCTTTGCAGCTCAGTCTTTTATGTTCTGTGGTCCATGTAAATAAACCACTAATTGCTCCTCCATGTTTTAGGAGCATTCAGCCCATGATTTTTTGATTTTTTTTTTTTTTTTGAAATGCCAAGCTGAATTCTCAGGATTGGGCAGTTCAATGAATAAAATTGATACAGGTGTGCAAGTCTGGCCCGGTCAACTATATCTAGAAATATAGCAACATATGGCTCAAGAGTAGTGTCAGCCAAGATGACAAACCTTTACAAAATAAGGGACAATTGTTCTGAGACACATATAGTGAACTATAGTTCTCATTGGGATGTCTTAAATGAATAAAATGGAAGTCAAATTCAGTTCTTCTCTAGTAACTCATGGATTCCTCCTAATCAAAACAATGTTTTTACGGAACTACTTTAAGACAAAGAAGTAGATATAATAAAACAGCTAGATAAATAAATAAAACAGCTAAATAATTAAAACAGTGTTGCAGGAAATCATTCAGATTTTCTTTTATTTTCAAATTATACTGTTTGTAATAGAAAGGTGGTCCTGGGCACAAACCCCAACTCTTAGACTTATTAGTTTTGTATGTTTTATTATGTCATTCTCCTCAATAAGATATGAATATTCATTAACATACATTGTATCCATTCAAATAAATTGGGAATATGCATTAATAATAATAAACATTTCAGCATTATTTGTGTGGATGAAACAAGATATTTCATGGGACATGAATGTATGTAATGCCTATCACATAGCAAGCATGTTTTTAGCATTGGATTATTCTTATTACATTTATCATTTTTATTAGTTTCATCATTTATATTAGTTTTATTAGTTTTATCATTTATATTAGTTTTCTATTGGTACTGTAGGGAGTTACTAAAACCTTTGTGGTTTGAACCAATGCAAATTCATTATCTCCAAGAAATCAGAAGCCTGTAAAGGATTTCATCAAACTAGAGTCAAACTGTCAGCAGGGAAATACCTCACCTGAGATCCTATTTCCTTGTATTTTCTACCTTGTGGGGGCAATGCACTTGCATTCCTTGACTTATGGTCATTTTAAGCAACATCAAAGCCATATTCAAATTTCTGCCTCTGGCTCTGACACCTCTGCCTTCCACTTATAATTCCTTTGTGATTAAATTGAGCTCACTTGGATTACAAAATAATCTCTCTACTGAATATTGTGTTTTTATAAAAATGTATTTTATTTACTTATCTGACAAGAAGAGGAGTAGCGAGTGAGAGCGGCAATTTGCTGGTTCACTCTCAAATGCTTGCAACAGCTAGGGTTGGGCCAGAATGATGTGAGCTGGTAACTCAATTCAGGTCTCCTACATGGATGTCAGGAACTCAACTACTTGAGCCACTGTCTCTGAGGGTCTGCATTGGCAGGAAGATGGAGTCAAGTTTAAGCCAGAAGTTAAACCAGGTGACTCCAATATGGAATGTAGCCTTCTTTGCCAGCTTTTAACAAGTAGGACAACCATTCACTCTTCCATTGAAGATCCTTAATCATTTTTCTCATTAAATTAACATTCATAAATACTAGAGACTAAAATTTGGATATGTTTTAAGAGCTGTTATTCTGCCTACCAAAACAATAATATTACTCCTTGACACTAAATCTGTATTTTACAAAACTTAACTCTATGATAATGTCATTTAGTTCTAACTCGACATTTTGTCAATTGATTTATTTCTTGACTGGACAGGAAATATTAATAAATTAAGTTAGATCTATGAAATGAAAAAATAGAATTATTGATGCTGGCATCACAATATTATGAAAATATTTCTTATACATATATTCATGAGTATCTTTTGATATTATGTTAATTTGTATAGAACAAGATTTAGTTAGTGATATTATTCTGCAAAAAATACTACCCTGAACAAAGTATTTCTCAGTGACAAGTTTTACTTTATTGTCTACTACTATGCAGAATTATATTATCAGTGACCTATATTGCTTAAATCAAACCAAATTACTTTATTGGATATAAATGGAAAAAAAATCATCTGGGCATAAAGATAGCATATTCTTTTAAAGAATCACTTCTGTGAAAAATGTGTACATTGAAAGAAATGGACTATTTAGAAATTCTAGCTTACTAGTTCTGGAGTTGCCTACATTATATGAAGTAATCTGTAACTCCAGTGATGTTTTTCTTTTCGTTGTTTTACATATCACGTAGAAAAACTTTGTTTTTAGTGAAGAAAGAAGAAGGTCTTTACCAGACCCTTTATACTTGAGGCGGTCCTTTTAAAATACTGCTTTATGTGAAGCAAATATTAAGAACGATTTCTTATTCACACTGATAAGTAAAAATATTTAGTTTCTATGTTGTTCAAAATGAATCGTTAGGTACAAATCTTCCTCATTTTTATGTCGTGTGAACTGATTCTAAGTGTTTATTCAGGATTCAGATGCATCATTAATTATTACCTAAAGGATACCTCCACTTGCAACCCAAGTGTCTTAAATTTAGTCCTTATTAGACTTCTCAGGTGAACCAACTCCTGACTGGCTTTAGAATTTAAGCTTACGGCTAGTTTGATTTGATTTAATCTTGGATTATTTGAAAGATCATTGATTTTTCTGACTCTGTGACTTTTGTTTTGTTTCCAATTTTGACAGTGCTTTGAGATGGCTTTGCTGCAAAAAGCACTCCATAAAATAAAGTTGTGGTAAAAAGCCTTGCTTTAAGGTTACCTGGTGATATCCCCACATGATATTTGCTTTAAAAGAACTCCGTGAGAAATAAACAGCCTTGCCACAAGGAAAATCTCTCTTGAAAAAGGAAATAAAGCCTGCTACGGAAGATAAGCTAAAAGGATAATGAATGTCATAATCTCCAAAAATTACTGTTCCATTTATTAAAATTTATATATCAGATGAAGGAGTAGTAGATTAAAAGAACCAACTTGTTTATATGCACAAAGATGCCAAATTAATTTCCCATATTATTGTGCTAAAACTTGATTAAGTCCTTCTGGACAAACTCCTTTCTGAAGATTAGAACGACAAATAAATAGTAGGTGAAAGGACTGTGTGTGGTGACCTGTATGGCTGCAATGAATCAATACATGCTAATACATCACTTATTCAACCAACTGTTATAAAGCCTGAGAACTCATTTTGATTAGGAGACCAAAGAACAGAATCTAAGAATTTAATTTCAGAGTAGGCAATTTAATCACCTAGTTAATGAAAGATTATAAATCATGTTTTATTACTAACTTGATCCAATTTACTTCTTTAAAATTTAATTTAATTATTTATTGTTTATTTATTTGTGTGTGTGTGTGTGTGTGTGATTAGACACAGTGCTAGGCCCTGGGAATAAATTGATAAATGGAGATTGAGATGGTCCATTCACCACAAACCAAGAATTAGAATGATGAAAATGAACAATAAACAACTAGCATAAATGTAATGATTGTTGTGAAAGCAACTGAATGGGGTGCTATGGGAGCATATGGCAACAAAATCTAGCCTATCACTTTCACTGAACTGCCATTTACTTTTAAATTGTGTTTATTTATTTAAGAGACAGAGAGAAACAGAGAAAGAAAATTCTTATTCTGTGTTTCCCCTCCCCAGATGCCCACAATGGCCAAGTCCAGGTCAAGGCCAAAGTTGAGATTGAAACCCAACAATGATCTTCAGTGTGGGTTGTAGGTACTCAACTACTTGAGCCATTATCATTGCTTCCCAGGGTCTGCTTTAGCAGGAAGTTGGAGTTGGGAGCTGGAACCAGGAATCAAAATCAGGTACTCTGTTAAGCTAAATGCTCTCTCCCACTTTCCACCCCGCACCCACCATTCCTTCCCTACACATATTCTTTATCCTCTCCTTGTCTGTAAATATATAAATAAAGTATGTACTCACTTTTCTCTGCTACAAATGGGTACACAGCAGTGACATAGCAATCAGATTCTGCCCTCAAGTGACCTAATATAAACAAGGTTATAGAAATGTTGATGAAATAAGTATTTGAGCAATTAATTTGTTAATAGTGATAAGTACTTGGCAGAAATTTGCAAATAAGTATGAGTGAAACTTAGAGTGATATCCTAGACATTTTTGAGGGAGCAAAATTTACAGTGAGATTTTTAAAGCATAGAAAACATTATCTCCTAGGCAGTTGGGACAATACCATAGCCTTCTGAACATGAAAAGGAATTGGGGAGGGTGGTGGAAGCATTTGGTACAACAGTGAAGATGCCACTTGGGATACCTCAATTCTATATTCTAGTGATTGGTTTAAGTTCCAGCCCTGATGATTCTTCTTTCTTTTCCTCCTCCTTCGCCTCCTCCTCTGCCTCCTCTTTCCTCTTCTTATTAGTGTTTATTTATTTATTTGAAATGCAAAGTTATAGAGAGAGAGGGAGAGACAGAGAGAGAGAAAGATCTCTCATCTGATGTTACACTCCCGTAATGGCAGTATTGACCTGGCTGGGCCTTGCCGAAGCCAGGAGCCGAGCTAGAGCTTCATCCGGATCCTCCAAGTGGGTGCAAGGACCCAAGCACTTGAGCCACCTTCAACCTACTTTTCCAGGCACTTTAGCAGGGACCTAAATTGGAAGTCGAGCAGCTGGGACAGAACTGGGGCCAATTTGGGATGTCAACATTAGCTTAATCTGCTGTACCACAATCATGGCCTCCAGAGTCATGATTCTGATTCCAGATTATTGCTAATGCAGAATCTGGAAGGCAGCTTGTGATGACTCAAATACTTGAATCCCTGACACCTACATGGGAAACACAGATTGAATTTCAGGTTCCTGGATTTGGACTGGCCTAGCCCCAACTGTTGCAGGCATTTGTAGAGTCAACCAGAGGGCGTAAGATCTCAGTCTCTCAAAGGAAAAAAAAATATATATATATATATATATAATTTTTATATATATATATAATTTTATATATATATATATATATATATAAAACAAAGGAATTAGAAAAATTGAAGTCTTTCAGGAATGGAGCTGAGAAGAAGAGTGTTGCATTGCAATACACATCAGTTTTTGTACCTGAGGCCACTGAGCAATAAAGAACCAGTTGATTACAGCATTTCATCATGTGGTGACAAATGGTATGGTTTGAAATGTAGCCAAGGGTTTGATTATACAGAATGTGGTGGATGCAATTGTTATAACACGAGTTCTTCTCTCCCATGGTGAGACAGCTGTGAATGTGGGGTCATAGTGTTCTTCTATAGGTGTAGATATTTTTAAATAAAAAAATGCATCCCTCCTGCAAGTGAGTGACAGAATCCTTGGCTAAAGCCAATCACTGCACATCTTTCTTCTGGTTACAGAGAACAGCATAGAATATGAATTAGTCCAGAAGGACATCAGGGTGGGGTTTTAAGACTTTCTTTTACTTTGGGCACCTCATAAGCAAATATAGGGCTAGAACTGTTACATTCATCCCACCAAGGACATCAAATCCAAATGACCTTAAAAAAATTTAAAAAGTAGAATTAGTCTTGAAGCCACAATACCATTGGGCTTCCTGGTATGTAGTCGAGAATTTTTCTAGCTTTTGGTAATTTAGAAATTGTAGATAGAAGGGATAAAATGATGCCTGGTTTTACATGAACTGCCATACTTAATTCACACAGTCTTCTGTAACTAAGTTAATGGCAACTTTATTCAATTAGCTTTTAACCTAACAACCTAGATTTCTTCCTTTCCCTCAAACTTTGCCTCTGATTTATAACAAAATACTTCCAAATTATTTATTTTATTCCCATTAAAAATTTCCTTAATCCTAGCTAACTTTATTGAAACTGATTTTCGAGTACGTTGCTGCAATAGCCCATCTGATCAAACTGCTTCCACATTCTCTTTTTCCCAGCAGCCAATGTAACCTTTTAAGAAAATATTTTTTTTTTACCTCTCTCTTCTAGCCTTTTTAACAGGTCTGCATGTCAATCATGGGATGATGAGAGAGTGAAGAAAAAGCCCAAGACTTACTAATGGCTTACAAAACTCTACATTATCTACTTTTTTTCCTTCATTTTCTCATCAACCCCTGATCTCTTATTCTATCATGTGGTCTCCCAATTTGCCCTAGAAATATGTTTATTTTCTTATCCCAGGACATAACATATCATTCTGTTAAAAAAGATTTGAACTGGTCTTTCATAATGTCTATAATCCAACTCAGCCCAAAATATCTATATAGCTTTCTCCCACCTGAATTTCAGGTTTTCACTCAAATATCATCTTAGTGAGCCCTATCCTGAAGACCCGATTAAGATTTTGTCCTTTCTGTAACTTAAGCACTGTCTTGATGTAAATTATTAATAAATATTTAAAACAATAATTAAAATTTTTAAAAAATATTTTCCAAAGTATACTACTCCAATCTTATGTCATATCACAAGTATGTATTTTCCACTTCTCATATGACTCATCAGTTTTTTCTTGTCTATTGTCTCTCCTATCTAAGACAGTATAAATTCATTTAAATCAGACTTAGTCTGCTTATTCAAAGATGCATCCTCAACTTTGATAGGGTTTCTGACAAATCACATATACTTAATAAACCTTTAGCTGTAGATTAAAACAAAGCAGAGTAGAACACAAAATGTGGTTCATAAGTTAATTAAATCAGGTTAGAGGGTGTATAAGAAGAGTTAGGCAACCAGTCAATATTGTTGGAACACTTGGGTTCAGTTCCAGTTTTACCATTTACTTACTGTAATGACATGCATCTGGATTTCCTAGGGCACTCTGATTGTGCTTGCTGAACTTATTTTTCTTTTAGTCCATATTCATTCTCAAAGGCATCCTGGGTTGGAAGAAAATTCTTTGTCTCCTAATTCCCAAGTTAATACTTGTTCCTTGGGGTTAAACTTTCTTGTCCCAGATTCTTCTCCTGTAGGGTAAATATAAAAATGATAGCTAACTCTTATAAATGTTGAAAATATTAAACATGTGCATATATTTGTGTACTCACAGAGCATATATATCCATATACACAAACAAACATGTATAAGAATGCATATTTGTGTAACCTGTATGTATAAATGACAATTCAGATTAATATTTATCCTCTACTGAAAAATTTTACCTTTTAAAAAACTATCAACTCATTTAACATGTAATTTATAGGCACACAGAAATATCTGTGCTAAAGAGCAGAAAATTCATCTGACAAGACAAATTAGAGACTAAGCATTCCCTTTACAAAGAGTTAAAACATACTGCTCATATACAATAGAGACAATATACAGATAACATATTTTCCAGTAACTACCTACTTGTTGTAGGTAGTTGCATTGGATGGACAAAGAATTCTTTTAGCATATGCATATGTCAATTTAAAAGAAATAATTTCAAATACATGAAAATACATTTAAATATACATTACAGGAAATATATTTGTTGTAAAAGTCTCTATCATTACTCCAAAATCCCTTCTTTATTGGAACTTATCTAGTGACTATTAATTTTTTTTCTTGTAATTCAATTTTCCTTTCCTCACAGAAAAGTCACAAGATCTCTTTCATTCACAGTATATATTTAAATGGCATAATTGTATAGTATGATCATCATACATCAAGAGTGATAGAAAAAAATCTACTGTTCATTGAACAGCAAAAGTTATGAACTAAAAATTCTTAACATTTAAAATAGAACACAATTAATTTTAACAAGCTAAAGTGCAACAGTAAAGCAAAAAGGCAAGATATGTGATAAGCAGCTGTGGGACCTAAAGGTCATCACTAAACACAATTCTCATTTACCCTTTCACGTTTGGTGTCAGGGCCTTGTTCTAGCAACACAAGCCCTGGAGATTTCTCAGGCCGTCCTTCTGTATTGAGCTACCTTGCTAATTTAAAAGCCTTTGTGATTATGCTCTGTTATGATATTAATGGAAAGGTCAATGAATTCATAAAAATACTTTTTTTTCCATTTTTATGACATTCTGAACCTTTTCTTCTTTTACAATTTTCAACAAGGAACTGATCATCTGGGTCATTTTGCATAATAAATGAACATAAGCAGTCACCATTTGTGATAATATCACCTTTCCCTGTCATGTACTGAGTGAACAGAGGAAAGATTTCTGAATTCTTTGATTTGGTACATTTTCTTCTTTTAAATAACAACAAGATTTTAATGTTAAAAGGAAAAAGGGGAAAAGTAGATTTAATAAGACAAGCTACAATTTAGAAGGTGAAAAGGTTAAAAATTATCTTCAAAATCTCATAGTAATTGCTGACATAGTGACTGTTTTTCTAGGATCTTTTAAATAGTGTTTAACATGGGGATTGTCTTTGTGTATGGTGTCCAAAGGACAATAGTTAGGGAAAACTGGGGAAGCTTGAGATAATACACTTAAGGAATGAAAATAAAACAAACGAAAGCATTATATCAGATACTGGCATAAGAGTGTATTCAATTCTGCAAGTCATAACAATACATATATTTTGCCATCCACCACATTCACACTGAAAGGATTTTAATACCTTCCTCATTCTGTTGACCTAAGGAATGTCCTTTGGTGAGCTGGGACAAACTTTCTTTTCACATGGAACACAAAATTTTAATTAGAATTTAAATTAGAATTTATGATTAAAGAAATTTAAGGATTTGATCTTCACATTGATTATAGTTTCTGCATTGCACTTTGTGAAGACACAAGAGCTAATTATATTTTATTCTAGCAAAGATCAATAACATCCCAAGAAAAGATTCTGGCTAAGCATTTTAGTGGCCAATATTTACTGGGTCCAAGACTATTTAGACACATTTTAATCAGCAAACAATCTTAGTGTATGGTGTACCAACTTTCATAATAAGTAACTTTAAGGCTTTAAACCGAGATAATAACATCAAGCTTTATAGCCTGAATTCATACTATTTGTGAGCTCTGAAATCACTCAAGCAGGTTGGTAGTGCCCCCTACCGTCAAGCAGACTTAAAGAAAAATCCAACCCAACTGTAGGCTTCAGATTATCGCCACATATTTGGTTCTAAAATATATGGACAGTTAGCAAATGTACAGAATCACCAGACTTGCACAAGAAGACAAACATAAGTGAGAACACAGGAAAACAGGGAAGCATGGTCTTGGAGGCCTGATTAAGACGTGAAGAGGTGGGGCTGGTAACATACTGCTACCCTCTCTCTATCTCCTTTCTTTGTCATTTTGGCTTTCAGAAGATAAATAAAATACATCTTTAAAAAGTAACAAGAAGAACTGATATTCAATTTCTTGCAAACATATAAAAATTAAAAAAGAGAGCAGATGATTAGCGTTATCAGTTAAGTTGCTTATGTCCCACTTTGTAGTACCTATGTCTGATCCCTGGCTTCATTTCCTGACTCCAGCTTGTCACCAACACAGGCTCTGGTAGGTGATCGCTCACATAATTGAGTTTCTGTCACTCAAATGGGAGTTCTGGATTTCATTCTAGGCTCCTGGCTCTGACACTTGCACAACCCTTGCCTTCTGTGGAGTCAGTAAACGAATGGGAGCTCTCAGTGTCTTTGTTACTTTCCCTGTCTTTCTCTGTCTGTCTCTCTGCCAATCAAGTAAATAAAAATAAAACAAAAAGGGAAACATGTCAGAAGATTTAAGGAGCTCTTATAGGAGAGAGGAAAACTGAATTGTTTACAATTACACTAAATTATCACGATTTACATTAGCAATGTAGTAAATGCAAAATACATCCATAGTGAGAAGCTATTTAATACACACAAGTCTAACAAATCTAAAGATCTGACAATCTTAAGTGTATGTGAAAAGAAAAACAATGCAAACACTTAAAGAGTGCGGTTTGCTATATAATTTAGAATAATTATTTTGATTAATTTTTAGGATGTTGTTTTCTAGATTGTATATGGCTATTTAGTCTCTAATTATCTAACACAGAGATAATTTTACACATGTATGCCAGAAAGATTTTAAAAAGAAAACTAATCAATATAACTCAATGTTCATGAATGGAAGAATGAATAAATTATAGAACATCAATTGATCCTACACAACATCATTCCAAAAATGTGATTCAGAATAGCAATGAAAATAAATTAATTATAGTTATATCCAAAACAAGTTGTTGGATTTATGGATTCTAATGCTGAGAGGAAAAATATAAGACTTGATTACACATAAATAATTTTTTATTTTTCTTAAGTTTTAATAATGATTTATTTTTTTTTTATTTGAAAGAGAAAGAGGGAGAGACAGATTTCACATCTGCTGGTTTGCCCCCCAAAAAGGGCCTCAATGGCCAGGGCTTGTACAGGTCAAAGGCAGGAGCCTGAAATTCCATCTGGGCCTTCCTCGTGGGCTGCAGGGGCTCAAGCACTTGGGCCATCTTCCACTGCCTTTGAGATGCATAACCAAGGAACTGTAGTCCTGCAACCAAAGACTGGAACTGACACTTATTAATGCCAGCATTACAGGTGGCAGCTTAACCCACTGTACTACAACACTGGCCCCAACATAGAGATTTTTAAAGTAAAGGAAAACACTAATACATACAATGCAGAAAGTGAGTTTATTATTTACAGATAGACAGTGGAGGTGAGTTCATTCTTAAGTTCAGGCCGTATTATTCCCAGTCAACTGCAAGACCGAATGATGCCCAGGACAGAGAGAAACGAAGTGCAGGTGCCAAACTTGTACCATAAAGCTCTGAAAGTTAGCCACCGTTTGTTTACACGTTAAGGTAACATGTCTATGGCAAAAGGAATGAAGACATCTGCTTTCTGGGAGGGACTGAAGGGAGTAGACAGAACTTGGGCTATGCCAGCCAATTTCTCCTTATTTCAGGATGCTACATTCCCAACACATTTCACATTATTCTCAAGAAATACAAGTGGGGCCGGTGCCATGGCTCACTTGGTTAATTCTCTGCCTGCAGTGCCATTTTCCCATGTGGGTGCCGGGTTCTAGTCCCGCTTGCTCCTCTTCCAGTCCAACTCTCTGCTGTGGCCCAGGAGGGCAGTGGAGGATGGCCCAAGTGCTTGGGACCCTGCTCCCGCATAGGAGACCAGGAAGAAGCACTTGTCTCCTGGCTTCAGATGGGCTCAGCACCGGCCGTAGAGGCCATTTGGGGAGTGAACCAACAGAAGAAAGACCTTTCTCTCTGACTCTCTCACTGTCTATAACTCTACCAGTCAAATAAATAAATAAATAAATAAAAAGAAATATAAGCAAGAATGGGGACAACTATAAAGGTTCAATGCCACTCAGAGAACTGTCTTCAAGATGTACATAGAAGATATATATATATATATACACAAAATTATATATATATATATATATGTAACTTTAGAGAATGTAAAACTAAAATAGTTTATAGGTTTGATTTAATTATGATGACATGGAAGTCCTATTTATCCCAGTGTGTACTTAGATATTTAATATGTTTTAAAATCATTCCTACAGTTATTTTAAGTAGTCTTGAATATTTTGCTCAGTTTTGTAGACCTATGGATTACTTTGTGATAAAGGTAAAGTATGATCTTCTTAAATAAGTTGAAGATTCTCATTGCTTTTCATGTTCTCTATATTTTTTAAAGTTTTTCAGGACTAGATTCATAGATACACTAAGCAAATACAAATGGAATTCATAAAAATTCTTTTCATCATCTTCATTTTCAATTTCATTTCTAAGTAAATGATAGGGTTTTAATCAAATATGATTATCATAACATAAAAACCATCTTACATAAATAGATGGTTAGCATCATTTAAAAAACTTGGTGTGATTTTTACTATAACCTCTAGCTAAAAATTATACAGAAATAGGTCAAACATAACAGAAGACAGAGATACATGGGAATTGTTTGATCTCTTCCCAGGTCAACTTGTATTTCAATGGGAGAATATATTTAACTTACATTCTCATCAAAGTTATACCTTAGAGAAATATCATAATTGTGCTATAGGTTAATAAAACTTTCAAAAGTCACCAAGATGATATTAAAGATTTCTTGAATTTATGATTACTAAATTTTATATCTGATACCCTACCTATTCATTTTATTTCACTGCTGCATCTTTAAACACAAAAATCAATATGAGTTACACTCTACTACTTATGCAAAATTTTATAGCAAGTAAATAGAGAATATTAGCACTGGCAGTTTACCTAATGAGATGCTGCTTCAAATGTGCAAGCTTGGCAAATGACTTGTAAAGTGTCATTGGAAATTAAAAGTAGCAACATTTCATGAAAAGTTACAGCAACCAAAGCCTGAAAATGTCTTTACTCATTTCAAATTCCTAAACCTTTGGCTATTTGACAAGATGATATAAACATACAGTCAAAAAATACACATAAATTATGCTTAGCAGTTGATTTTCAAGATAAAATTTAGGACAATGATAAAATGGAGTAATATTCATATGGTACTAAGACTGCTGTGTAAATTACTGATTTATTTTTATAAGTCATCCAATTCTGCTTTTACTTTATACATTTCAAAGTATATTTGGGCACTGAAACAAAAATGAAAAGTAGACTTAATTTTCAAATGATAGCGAAAGGATATCAAACTACTCTAAAATTAGTTCAGTAGATTAGTGTGAGTTGATCCTTTCAGTTTGAGCTTCAAATCATATTCATTTCACTTACATTCATCAGTTTATTCTGTAACTAAACAGCACAACTTTTGCTTAATGCCAACTTGACATTCACTTACTGTGATCATTTAAGGGGCCTTAAGTGCTGAAATTTTAATTTTTATAATCAAAAAGGTATAACTTCCAATGACCTATTGTTTTAATTGTAATTTTTTACATTATTTCAAATTGATATAAAGTTTATTTAATGATAATATTGAAAGGAAAACAATCAATAAACATGTAGTTTTTCCATCTACCTTTTTATAATGACATAAATTTTAAATAGCTAATTTTTTTCCCAAAGAAACTTTTTATTTAAGAAATACAAATTTCATAAGTACAACTTTATGAATATAGTGATTCTTCTCACCATACCTGCCCTCCCACCCACACTTCTATACCTCCCTCTCCTCCCTCTCCCATTTCCAGTCCCATTCTCTATTAAGATTCATTTATAATTAACTTTATACACTGAAGACCAACTCTGTACTAAGTAAAGATTTTGACAATTTGCACACACACAGAAACTGTTTGAAAACAAGTTTGACAGTTAACTCTCAAACTACAACTCATTGAGGACAGAGGACATATGGAAATCCAGTTTTCCCAACCCCATTTGTTGAAGAAACTGTCCTTGCTCCAGGGATTGATTGTAGCTCCTTTGTCAAATATAAGTTGACTGTAGATGCTTAGATTTATTTCTGGCATTTCTATTCTGTTCCATTGGTCTAGCCATTTGGTTTTGTAACAATACTAGGCTTTTTTTTTTTTTTTTTTTTTTTACTCTAACTGCCTTGTAGTATGTCTTGAAATCTGGTATTTTGATGTCTCCAGCTTTGTTTTTGTTCTATAAGGTTGCTTTAGCTATTTTAGGTCTCCTTTGTTTCCATGTGAATTTCAGCCTCATTTTTTGTATATCTGTCTTTGGTATTTTGATTGGCACCACATGAATCTATAAATTGCTTTGGGGAAAATAAACATTTTGATGATATTGACTCCCAATCCATGAATATGGAAAATTTTTTCCATTTTTATTTTTTGTTTTCTTATATTTCTTAATGTTTTGTGATTTTCACTGTAGAGATATTTGACATCTTTAGTTAGGTTTATTCCAAGGTATTTGAATTTTTTTTTTTTTTTGGTGGCTATTTTGGATGGGATTGCTTTTAGAAGTTCATTATTAGCCTTGGCATTGTCTGTGTATACAAATGCTGTTGGTTTTGGTGTGTTGATTTTATGTCCTGCTCCTTTACCAAACTCTTCTATGAATTCTAAGTCTCTTAATGGAGAATGTTGGATTCCCTAATTATAGGATCATATCTTCTGCAAATAGGGATAGTTTGATTTCTTCCGTCATGATTTGTATCTCTTTGGTTTCTTTTCTTGTCTAATGGCTCTGGTTAAAACTTCCAGGACTATATTGAAAAGCAGTGGCAAAAGTGGGAACCCTTGTCTGACTCCAGATCTCGGAGGAAATGCTTCCAACTTTTCCCCCATTCAATAGGAAACTGGATGTGGGATTGTCATTTATTGCTTTGATTGTGTTGAGAAATGTTCCTTCTATTCTGAATTTCCTTAAGGTTTTCATCATGAAAGTGTGTTGTATTTTATCAAATGCTTTCTCTGCATCTATTGAGATAATTGTAGGGTTTTTGTTCTTCAGTTTGTTAATGTGATGATGTATCACATTGATGTGCAAATTTTGAATATCCCTGCATACCAGGGATAAATGCCATTTAGTCTGGATGGATGATCTTTCTGATGTGTTGTTGGATTTGATTGGCTAGTATTTCATTGAGGATTTTTATGTCTATGTTCATCAGGGAAATTGGTCTGTAGTTCTCTTTCTCTGTTGTATCTTTTTTCAGGTTTAGGAATTAAGGTGATGCTGGCTTCATAGGAAGAGGAAGAATTTGGGAGAATTCCCTTGCTTTCAATTGTTTTGCATAACTTGAGAAGAATTAGAGTTTGTTTTCTTTAAGTCTGGTTGAATTCAGCAGTGAAGCCTTTCAGTCCTCGGCTTTTCTTTGTTGGGAGGGTCTTTATTACTGATACAATTTCTGTCTTTGTTATATTATAGGTTTGTTTATGTTGCATTTCTTCTAGGTTTGCTGTGTTTTTTTTTTTTTGTGTATAGCTCTTTGGTAATTTCTGATTTATTTCTGTGGTGTCTATTGTTACAATTCCTGTTTCAACTCTAATTTTATTAATTTGGGTCTTCTCCCTCCTTTTTTTGGTTAGTTGGGCCAATTGTCTGTCAATTTTGTTTAATTTTTTGAAAAAACCAGCTCTTAATTTTGCTGATCATTTGTAGTTTGTTTTTGGTTTCAATTTTGTTGATTTCTTCTCTAATTTAATTATTTCTTTTTTCTATTAGTTTTGGGTTTGATTTACTATGCTTTTCTATATCCTTGAGATGAATTAATAGCTCACTTATTGGTGCCTTTCCAATCTCTTGATGTAGGCTCCAATAGCTATAAACCTTCTTCTCAACACTGCTTTTGCTGTATCCCTTAAGTTTTGATATGTTGTATGGTCATTTTTGTTTGTTTCCAGAAATGTTTTGATTTCTTCAATTAGCCACTGTTTGTTCAGGAGCATGTTCTTCAGTCCCATTGTGTTTGCATATGTTCTCACATGTTTGCATGGTTGATTACCAGCTTCACTCCATCGTGGTCAGAGAATATGCCTGGTATGATTTTGATTTTTTGAATTTGCTGAGACTTGCTTTATGGCCTACCATGTGGTCAATCCTAGAGAAAGTTCCATGCACTGGTGAGAAGAATGTGTATTCTGTTGCTGTAGGATGAAAAGTTCTGTAGATATATGTTAGGTCCATTTGGTCTATAGTGTCGATTAGCTCTACTGTTTCCTTGCTGATTTTCTGTCTTATTGATCTGTCCAGTGCTGAAAGTGGAGTATTGAAGTCCCCCAATACTATTGTATTGGAGTCTGTGTCTCCCTTTAGATCTCTTAACCTTTCTTTTTTTATAGCCAGGTTCCCTGTAATTAGGTTCATATATATTTATAATTGTTACATCTTCCTGTTGACTTGATCCCTTAATCATTACATAGTGCCCTTTTTGTCTTTTAACAGATTTTTGTTGTTGTTGTTGTTAAAGTCTGTTTTGTCTGATATTAGGGTGGCTACATCAGCACTTTTTTGGTTTCTGCTAGCATTGAATATCTTTTTCTGTCCTTTCACTTTCAATCTGTGTGTTTTTTGGTGAGATGTGTTTCTTGTAGGCAGCAAAGAGATGTGTTTCTTGTTTTTTAATCCATTCATCCAGTCTGTGTCTTTTAATTGGAGAGTTGAGATCATTTACATTCAAAGTGACTGCTGATGAGTAATGACTTTGCCCCGCCATTTTTCCATAAATATTCCTATTTTTACTTTGGATTTTCTTTGCACTTTTACTGGTTTCTTTTCTTTTATTACCTTCTGTCATAGTGATGTTCCTGTTTCTTTGTTTCTGTGGGTAGCACATCCTTGAGCATCTATTGTAGGGCTGGGCGGGTAGTTATAAATTCTTTCAATTTCTGTTTGATAAGGAAGATCTTCATTCCACCTTTATTCATAAATGAGAGCTTGCAGGGTACATTATTCTGGGTTGACAGTTTTGGTTTTTCTTTTAGGAGTTGGAAAATATCTCGCCTTTCTCTCCTTGCCTGAAGAGTTTGATAAGAAATCTACAATGAGTCTAATTGAGATTCCTCTGAATGTGATTGACTGTTTCTCTCATGTGCATTTTAGGATATTTTCCTTATGTTTTACCCTGGAGAGCTTTGCTAAGTGTTGTGGTGAAGATCTTTTCTGGTCATGTCTATTGGGAGTTCTGTGTACTTCCTGTAGTTGAATATCTTTTTCTTTCTCCAGATTGGGGATGTTTTCTGTTATTTATTTATTTATTTATTTATTTTTTCATTTAGAAGGCCTTCTAATCCTTTCTCTCTTTACATGCCTTCGGGAACTCCTAGGGCCTGTATATTGAGTCATTTGATACTATCGAGTAGATCTCTAATAGTGGTTTTTAATTTTCTAATTTCTTCTTTTCTTTGGTCTGACTATAAAATTTTCAGCAATTTGTATTCCAGTTTTGATATTCTTTCTTCTATCTAACCTCTGTTTTTTAAAGCTTTCCACTGTATTTTAAAATTAGATTTATTGTTTTCTTCATTTCTAGTATTTCATTCTAGCTTCTGTTAATATCTAAATTTTAAGGGAAGACTTTTTATTTAGTTTAATTTTCTTCTCATTGCTTCTAAGTAGTTTGATGATTAATTTTCTGTATTCCATTTCTGGCATTTCCTCAATCTCTTTATCTTCCCCTTCTACTATTGAAGTGTTGTTGTGTTCCTTTGGAGGACTCATTGTGTCTTCCTTATTCTTATTTAGTGCTCTTCCTTTGCCTTTTGGCATTTTTTTTTTTTTTTTTTTGGTCTGGTTGCTTTTTTGTGGGGACTTCCCTGTGGGCACAGTTTCCTCTGTTATGAGCTGCTATGGGTCTGTTCATTGCAAGTGGGTGTGCAGAGATCTGATGACAAATTTTTGAAAGTTTATAGTAACTCTTTTAGATGTCAAGAGTGCTGTTTGTTTGATCTCAGACCTCCTACCTTAGCTCCATTTTGTTAACTTTATTTTGAGTGACTTTTAGAGCAAATACAAACACCCGTAGGTAATTAGGTAGCTATTACAAAGCATGATGACTTAAGTAACATTCATAGTCAGAGATTCATGGATATTCTGCCAAGCTAAAATAGTATGACAATAGCTAAATTATAAGGATTTGTCGTTAAAACAAAAGTGAGCAATGTTAATCTACAGATAAGAGTTTAGGATATGTTTGTGAATAAAAGTAAAACTTCATTTAAAAGAATCACACATATTAACATTTAACCAATTATACAAATCTGTGTTTCAAAAATGCGAAGGCCCAGGATAAGTATGATTATTTACATTCAACCGACAGGCAGATATTCAAGTAGATCTTATTGCTTTGCAGACCTTCCAGTGAATATTGAATGAACCATGAGACTTGGGTTAATCTGCTCCCTAAAGATTTTACAACTTGTCCACAAATAATAAAATTTAAAGTATTTTATATCATCATATTTTTCTTTGACTTTCTCAGTTTTTTTATGGTTATTTACTATCAAGAATATCCTATAAATTTTACAATATTTTTATAATATATAAGGATATACTCATACAACATTGAAGAATATAGAAAATGCTACATTAGAAAATGAATGATTTTTTTTAAGTTTATTTTTCCTTCTTCCTACTCCCACAATCAAGGCTTACCTCAGAGCTGTTATGATATTAAAGATTGATACTTATTACTCTAGAACTTTTCAGTATACATATGAGGTTTCTTCTAAAAATTTATCAAAATTCATATTTTGAAAAACTGTACAGGGGTTTCAAAAATTTTTGTAACTAAGTAAACTTGTTTTTAAATTCCATATTCCTGTGAATGTTTGTATTATTTTCATATGTGTTCTCCCTGTGATAAATTGCAATTTAAGTAGTCCAAAGACATAAATAGAATTTTGATCCTGTCTCCCATTGTTTTCATTTTGTTTGGAAAACATTGGCAACCTAATATGTATGACTTCAAACACTTTTCTGTATTACAGAAAATACAAGTTATGTTTGTATTTTTGCACTTATTTTCTTTTATAAAATGTGAGATTATACTATAAACAGTACTTTGACCTTGATGTTTCTCATTTAAAGTACATGTTGTATACAAACCCTATGGCAAGGATCTAATTCATTTGTTTTAGAAAACCATATAACATATCACAGTGCAAGTATACTATTTTTGACCCATATGTCCTATCACACATACATTCATATTATTTTCAAACTTTATTTCCTAAATTGTAATAAATTTCTATTAACCTTGAACAAATACTTATTATTTTACTTCTGCACAATAAAATACTAAATGAATCTTCATTTTGCATGTACCTGTTTTCAATAGCTTTTTACAAAATTTTGAGATGGTTAGCAGATTTTTAAAAAGATAGCCAAATATTTTTAAATTCTTAGATAATATCCATGTTTATTTTATTTTATTTATTTATTTATTTATTTATTTTGGACAGGAAGAGTGGATAGTGAGAGAAAGAGAGAAAGGTCTTCCTTTTTGCCGTTGGTTCACCCTCCAATGGCCGCTGCGGCCTGCTCATCGCGCTGATCCAAAGCCAGGAGCCAGGTGCTTCTCCTGGTCTCCCATGCGGGTGCAGGGCCCAAGCGCTTGGGTCATCCTCCACTGCCTTCCCGGGCCATAGCAGAGAGCTGGCCTGGAAGAGGGGCAACCGGGATAGAATCTGGCGCCCCAGCCGGGACTAGAACCCGGTGTGCTGGCGCCACAAGGCGGAGGATTAGCCTGTTAAGACACGGCGCTGGCCTCCATGTTTATTTTATTAAATCTTCTACCTAGGAACATAAAATCTGTCTCTTTATCTAAAGTTTAGTTTTGATAAACCCTAAACCAACTCACATCTATATTATTAAGATTTTATAATTAGCTTCAATTGAATATAAATTTTTGTTAAATTCATATCTTCATCTTTTTTTTCATTTTTAACAAGAAGTTGATTTAAACAATAAGATGCTGATTTGAAGGTAAATCCATCAATATTTCATTTTTTGAGATTATTTTACCCCTGCTTAAATATATACTGCCCTCCATGTAATAGCTATGTACAAAAAAAGTTATAAAATTTTCCTTGGTTATACAGTGATAAAAAGAACATAAAAATTCTCCATTTAAACAATGTATGCAGGGTTATGTTTGGGATTTTTGTTTTGTTTAGTTAAGGCAGTAACAGCAAGATAACTTACAGTAATATAAATGTAAAAGCTGAATGACTATGCCACTAATGGAGAAAGGGAATTTTTTCACATAGCTACTATTTTTCTCCATTCAATTTCCATTTGATTTCATTCAAAATTTACCATTGGCCATTTACAAAGTGAACATTATGCTAGTGCACATATACCAGTTATTTTATGTGCAATAAAGGACTGAGAAAGGGAAAATGAAATAGAGAAAACTATACTGTAGTAATTAAATAATTGATAATATATTCTTGGTCTGTAAGAAACAGAATTCAGGAGTAAAGTAGTAGGTTCCTTTTTTAGTAGACACCTTCTGTATGCTTTTGAAACACAGGTAGTGTCACTTCATCTGTCATTTCCAACTGTGCATGTATATTCGATTCATTGATTGCTGCCAGCCAAGTTGGAATCTAATTTGCCTCACTGACAAACTCTGTAGTTCCAAATAGGCTTTTGTTCGTTTACTAGTGGTTATGCCTCATAATCTTAAACTACCTCACATAACCATGCTCCCCCTCCACCTTCTAATTAATATGATCCTTATTTCATAGTTGACTCTGTGCTTGGACATTCATGAGCCATGTCGAGCACTGGTACCAGGTCAACATGGAACTAGCAAGCCAGCAACACCAGGTGTTACAGATGAAGAAGGTAACAATGATGGATGAACAGTTTTTTTTTTTTCTTCTCATTTTACTTATATCTGGTTACTGCTATTATGGAAAAATTTGGTATTTTAATGTATTCATCAAAATATTAGTCTTCAACTCACACTACTAATGTAAGAACTTGGTTTTCTTTAATTGGATTATTTTTGTCAATTTGCTAGATGAGAAATATTTTTTCATTTGCATTTATCAAACTTAAGGATAGCCACACTTCAGTTATTCATTACAGTGCCACTTTCTGAAGAGTCACCCTATACTCCATGTGGCAGCTTCACATTTGCCTCTCCTGTACTATCCTGTGTAGGCTAGGACCCATTTCCTTCTCATTTTCTTTCTTCTTAATGCAATACAAAATATACTTTGTTCAGATTTGTAATAGAGTCAGATTCTACTTTTTATGTTTTTTGAATTTTATTTAAGTTATACAAGTTTCATATATTTCATATAAGAGATAGATAGGTAGATAGATATAGGAACTTTATTATGTTTGACTGATGATAATTTCCATACCCTACTCCTTCCATTTTTCTTTTGCTCTACATCTGGCATAGCTGATAAGAAAGCCTAAGCATTATTTCCCTAGGTACCAATCTTGGCTTGTGTGTGTAACTTTCCATGTAACCAGCCTTTACTCTCCTTGCTTTACACTAGGCTAAAGCTGAGCTCTTTTTGCAGGAACATTGTCTGTTAATTATATGAGTGATAAACTTTACTTCTTATCCATTGCCACCAGTGTATCATAAATACACACATTTATAATTTCCAAGGAAATAGGATCATTCTCCAGTGTCACTAGGGAATGCTGTATCCAAATCAAGCAATGTTCTCTTTAATCAATTTACTACCCTTCCCTAGAGCAAACCATTACTTTTTCAGATTTTGTACACAATATATGGTGATACACTTTTTGTAAAAGCTTTGGACCCCAAAATAGTAGGAAATGCTAGTGAATGGTATTTAAGAACATTTTGCAGTGTTATTTAGTTTTTCCACTTTTATTTATAGTTTTTTTATCTTCAAAAATTCATCAAGATAAATTACAGATTTGTTTCTATTACAAATAATGATAGAATATACATTCTGAGAGATTTTACTACCAAATCTAGTATTTAACTCATTTTAAACTCATAGCAAATGATATGATAGATATTATAATTAGTACCATTTTACAGATAAATGAACTGTGGCACCGAATAAGTCCAAGTACAAAGGACAGGTCAGTGATTTTAGTTCAGACAGTCTAAATCTATACTCTTAACTATAACTGGGTTTAAAAAAATCATTGAAATCTTATACTTAGCATTAATATGTGTCGTCATCTTTTTTTTTCCAACGCAAAATTTACTCTTTTTTTAACTTTTATTTAATGAATATAAATTTCCAAAGTACAGCTTATGAATTACAATGGCTTCCCCCCATAACTTCCCTCCCCCCTCCCGCTCCCTCTCTCCTTCTATTCACATCAAGATTCATTTTCAATTCTCTTTATATACAGAAGATCAGTTTAGTATATATTAAGCAAAGATTTCAACAGTTTGCCCTCACATAGCAACACAAAGTGAAAAAATACTGTTGGAGTACTAGTTATAGCATGAAATAACAGTGTAATCTTCTTACCAGTGCTTAATAGAGACAAAAAATATCAAGTCAGCATAATAATTACACATAGAAAAAAATGATAGCATTACCAAGAAGCCACATGCCTTTTGAGACAAAATCAAAGGAAGAAGAAAACATAGCATATTTTTAAAAAGTAAGCAACAAAATAATCAAGGGTATTTTATAAAAAATCAATTTCTCTTATATCTAGATGAGATTTATGTATCTGTTCAAAGTACGTTCTGTATGCTTCATTCTTGTGGCAACACTAAATAACATAACCAAGCTATGAGAAAGGCATTTTGGCAGAACTTAAGCAATTAAAATCTGAAAAAGTATAATTTATCTTTCCTTGATTTTTCGTAAAGGATATTTATAGTTATCAAAAAATGGCTAAAATTTTAATAAGCTCATATTTCTGAGTTAAATAAAATATTTCTCTATTATCTCATTCCCAATAACTTCTGTTAGACCTGATCTCTAGTTAATGTCCTTTCATCTCTATTAATAATGTCAATATTTGGTAGTTTCATTAATCAAAGACAAAATCTTATCCACAATTTTAAGAAATGTCAAGTGCCAAGTGTCATGTATTTGATGATGAATGGAATAATTTCTCTGTGACTACAAATTGAGATGAAAGCTGATAGAAAGCAAAGCAATAGATTTTAAATATGTTTGAGTGATCCATTTACAGATAATGAAGTTGAAATTCAAATAATTTAAATGAGGCCTGTTAAATCATAGATGATGACTGTCAGAATAAGTCCTAAAACATTGCTCTCAGACTTGTTATTAAGATAGTTATGCAGTACAGGCTACCTGTTAGGATCTGTACCCAAAACTGAGAGTTTGAAGTGATGAGAGAACTGTTATTTTTTATATTATATTATGTTATTGGTAGCTTCAGATGACCCTCTCTAGAAATAATATTTTCATTTGATTGTTTATTTAATGAAGACAAAGTAAGGGTAAGATTAAAATAGTAATAATAACAATAATAGAGTATGACAGTCTACAGATCCAGACTTTGTCACTAATTTCTGTGAAAAGAGTTTGATCTGGTACTGATTTATGCTGGAGGCCCTGTGGTACTGCTTGTAAGATTACATCCAGAAGAGCTGATTTTGTGAAGGCCAAGAAGAAGCAATATGTGACATTCAATTCCACAGTCTTTACTGCCATGGTTTGGATGTGACTTCTTCTCCTGGTATTTATGTTGGAAGCTTGGTCCTCAGGGTAGTAGGGTTGGGAGGATGAATCTTCACAATTCAGGGCATGCCCTTGGAAGGGATTGTAAATTCCTAGCTTCTCTAGGCTTCCTGTTTTGAGATGTAATCTCCCCCTCCCATTATCATTTTCACCATTGTGACATCATCCACAATTATGGCTTCACCAGAGGCCACACCAATTTAGCCTGCTTGATCTTGGAAACTGAGCCTCAAGAATGGTGAGCTAAATAATTTCCCTTACTTTTTGATTAGCTATTTCATTACAGGAACAAACAGCAGACTAACATTCACCACTTCAAATTCTGAAATATTACCCTTCTACTAGGCTAGGGAAAGTATCAATACACCAATTGTCTAATTTTGTAAGCATACAGAACTACCATCTTGTAAGTCTGTTATCTCAAAAAATGTTATATTTCTATCAATTTCAACTTACTGAGCATAACTGTGCATGCATGATTTTTCTCATAAATATTCAATAATTTAAACAATACTTATTCTCAAGAAAAATCAAAAGAGGTCAATATTTTGTTAATTGTTGGAGAGAACTGCAAAACATCTTACCTTCAGAATAGTTCCATACATTTGAAATTGACAGTTGACTGCCGACGATTTTGAACTCATTCTGACAAGATAGAATCGCTTAATATCTATTTTACATAAGGATATATATACACACATGTGTATATATATATATATATAGTGAGAAACAATACATTAACAATCTAGGACACCTGGGTATCAGATGCTGGTCATATTTAATTGAATAAACCTGTGATAACAATTAGCACCTCTTTATAAGAGGATGTCAAAAGGTTTGTGAGGGAGGCTGGGTATTTAGTCTAGTGATTAAGGCAACTGTTAGATTGCCTATATTGCTTATCAGGTAACCTGAGTTCTAAATCTGGCACCAGCTTCTGACTCCAGCTTTCTGTTGATGTAGATACAGGGAGATGGTGATGATGGATATAGTAACTGGTTCTTTTCCACCCACAGGGGAGACCTGTATTGAGTTTTTGGCCTCCAGATATGACAAAATGTGCAATTGAAAATTCTGTAAAATTAAGATGCAGGTAGATTTTGCATAACTATCAATGGAGAAACAAGAAATTCTACCCTTCCTGTTGTTTGTTGCAGAATAAGCAGATTTAGTCTATAAATAAACAACCATTTGATGTTTAAATAAGAATTGGATTGAACATTGTTGACAAGATTATTTACCAATGACCTAGCACTGGTGTGACTTCCTGGGTTTCAGAATGTAACATGTTTTCATAGGCTGCCCATCTGTTGCTTAATTTTAATAATGTCTATGTATTTAAATACATAATGAAAAACTCTTATACTGAAAATGACAGATCAGGTCTTATACTTTCACTTTTACCAACACAAATTTCAAAGTAGTGGAATATGTACTCTATTAGAAATTATGTTGATGTCTGCTTATTCTAAGTCATTCCCTGTGATGAAACAATTTTTTCTGAAGAAAAATCAATAGATCAAAAACGGCAGTTTAATTTTATTTGAAAACATGAAATACAAGTAGTGATTTGAAGGCAAAGACCTTTTTTGTAACATGGACAAAAACTTAATTCTCCTTCTGTACATCCCAGAGGTCATACAGTTATAAAATCTCCATTTACCAGCAGTGAACTGTAGCAACTACTGGCATCTTTATCACTGAAGCAACATGAAATAAAATGTCTTCTCCTCAGTGTTTTAAAGTCACAAGTTTTATATTTTTTCTCATAAAGGTTTTAATTTGATTAGCTCTTTAGCTTGTGTCCCAAATATATTTTTTGTGCATGTATTGAGAACAATGTGAATTAGCGGGCACATCCAAGTTAATAAGTAATTGGCCAGCATATAGAACAATAGAACAGAATACAGAGCCAATAAATTAATCCACATATGTACACTAAATAAATAAAAACATTAACAAAAGGTAACATAAGTAAAACACTAATAAAAGGTAAAAACACTAAATAAAAACCAAATGATTTTTGACAAAGGTGCAAAGAACATACATTGGTGAAAGGACAGTCTTCAATAAATGTTGTTGGCAAAACTGAACACACAAATGTGAAAGAATGAAATCACATCCCTCCCTCTCACTATTTATAAAAATTGGCTCAAGGCAAATGGAAGACCTAAATGCATGAACCTGAGACTATGAAACTGCTAAAAGAAAACATAAGGGGAAATACTTCAAGACATTGATTGAGGAGATGATTTCTTGGACTAGATTCCCAAAAGCACAGATAACAAAAGCAAAACTTTACAAATGGAATTTTATCAGACTCTCGAGCTCCTTCCCAAGAAGGGACAGTCACTGTCACTAGGAGACACTTGACAGAATGGGATTAATATCAAGAAAATATCAGGAACTCAAAAAACTCAATAATCAGGAAATAGCCAATTTAGTTAGGAAATGGGCAAAGGACTTGAATAGACAATTCTCAGATAATAAATACAAATGACCGTAAATACATGAAAAAAATTCTCCATGTCACCAGCCATTAGGGAAATGCAAATCAAAACAACAATGAGCCATCACTTTATCCCTGTTACAGTGGCTATTATCAAAAACACAGAAAGTAAGAAAGTGACATTGATGAGAGAAAGGAGAACGGTTACACACTCTAGGTAGAAATGTAAGTTAGTATAGCCACTATTGAGATTTCCTTAAAAATATGGAAATAGAACTGCCATATGATGCAGTGATGCTACTACTGGGTATAAATCTAAAAGACTTTATTATATAAAAGAGATACCTGTTCCATTATGCTTATTGCAGACACTGATCACAATAGACAAGATATGGAATCAATATGGTGTCCATCATCCCCATATGAATAAAGAAAATGTAGTTTAGATACACAATTGAATACTATCCAGACATACAAAAATAAAGAAATCCTGTCATTTAAAGCCAAATGGATGAGACTAGAGGACATCAAGTTAAGTAATTCTGGCACAAAAAGACAAATACAACTTGTTCTCTTGTATATGTTGAATTAAAAAAGAAAATCTGAATCCAGAATGTTGATTACTAGAGGCTTGGAGATGAGAGCCATAGAGAGAATTGTGTAAAAATAAGCAAAAATGGGTATGATTCATTATTTGTGACAAATATACTAACTAGATATGTTAATAAGAGGCAGAGGGAAATAAACTATTAAAAAAGGAAGTAATTAGAATATGTGTGTCAGTTTACTCAGCTTTCCAGACAAGTTGCTGTACATGAATGGTGAAACAGAAGTTTTTCTTACTACCACAAAGATTTGAGAAGCACCCCATCCTTCAAAGAGGAAATGCTATCCTTCATCAAGGAAATGTTAGAAGTCATTTGAAGAATATATAATACAAAGAAGTGAACTACTAACAGCTGAGCTCTTGCCTCATTTACTGATTTGCAACAGCAAAAGTTACTAATTTTTTCTTACAAAAATCCAACAGTAGCAATAGTAAAAAATTTATTCTAGATATTCAGTAACTATATTATATTTCTTAAATTACACATAGGAGCTGGCATTGTAGAACAGTGGACTAAACTGCCACTTATGATGTTGGTATCTCATCAGAGTCCTGGTTCAAGAATGCTTCCAATCCCACTTCCTGCTAATACACCTAAGGCAGTGGAAGATGGCCCAAATACTTAGATCCTTGCCTTCCTGTGGGAGACCAGGATAGAATAGCTGGTTCCTGGCTTCAGACTAGCCTATATGTAGATGTTGCAGCCACATAGAAAGTGAACCAGCAGATACATTGTTTCTCTCTCTCTCTCTCTCTGTCTCTCTCTCTCTTTTTCTCTTCATTTTATAGCCATATTAATGCAAGATACTTTGTATTTTAATGTTATTCGTTATTTTGTATTTTCCTTAAACTTTATTGATAAATCAAACATTAAAAATTTAAAAGTTTATTATGAAAAATATCAATTAAATGGTTGGAACTATATCAAATTCAAGCTTTTGAGCAGCAAAATTAGCAATCAATAAAGTGAAGAGACATCCAAAAGAATGGGAAAAATATTTGTAAACCATCTGACAAAGGATTAATTATTCAGAATATATCAGCAACTTAAAAAAGTCAACAACAACAAAGAAAACAACCAATGCAGTTAAGAAATGGGCCAAGGACTTCAATACAGTTCTCAAAAAATAAATATAAATCACCAACAAATATATGAAAAAATGCTCAACACTGGCAATTAAGGAAATGCAAATCAATACCACATCAGATATCACCTCACCCCTGTGAGAATGGCTAAAATACAGAGGGTAATAATTGCTGGTGAGTGTGTTCAGAAAGGGGAACACTTAATATACTGTTGCTGAGAATGTAAATTAGTGAAATCATTGTGGAAAACAGGCGATTTCTTAAAACAGTAGAAATAGTCTTGTCTTATGATCCAATAATCACACTACTGAGAATATACGAAAAGCCTTGGGATCACAATGTATCCAAAATGTACCCAAGAAATACTCCCACCACTCTGTTTATAGCAGCACTGTTCACAATAGCCAAAATATGGATTCAACCAAGGTGTCTGTCATTGGATGAATGAATAAAAAAAATGTGGTATATATATACAATGGTTTATTATTTAGGTATTAAAAAGAAAGAAATTCTAACATTTATATCAATATTTATGGATGCAACTGGAGGACATCATGTTAAATGAAACAAGTTGACTTAAAAGACCAATACTGCAAGTTGTCCCTTTATATGTGGATCTTAAATTTAAAAAACAAACAAGAAAAGAACAAACAAAAGAAAGAAATACCTGTGTGTATAAGTACTGCTGCAATTATAGTTTTGTAAAAACTTTATTTTATACCTTTGTCAAATCAATGGTTAAAATTTTATCCTTCTATACATTTAATGATCTGTGATTACTGTAAAATTTACTGTATATAGGTGAAATGGTCATTTTTCCATACAATTATTGTTTATAGCCACTGTCTATATTCAAACTAGCATTTTTAAATTTTTACTTGTTAAGCTTTTTATTTGGTGAAATATTAAGCCTTTTTACCATAATGTAATTTTAAAATATGCTATCTCAAAAACTTAAAAAAAAATAAATGAGAAGGAAAGAGGATGGGATGGAGAGGGAGTAAAAGATGGAGGGCATATCATTCTTATAATTGTGTCTACAGATCACATTGAATTGCTTAAAAACTAATTAAAAATTGAAATAACAAAAAGAAATGCAGCAAAAATAGAAAGAAAAAGAACATATCAACCAACCAACCAAGCAATAAACCAACCAATAAAAATATAAAAATACAAAATAAACTTTGATATTATGTAGATCTGGATGCAGCCTTTGGATCCAAGCCTTGTTTTATTCACCTGGAAGTAGTAATTACTATACCCACATTTGTTGTGAAGACTTACTCTGTTTTATATGTCTTGCATATAGAATTATCGATAAACATTTGCCTTTTAATTTTTATTATTGGAAGATATTTCAGTTAGTGAAATCTAAACCTCATAAAATTGACACACAGATTACTTAATCTATATTTGTTTTCTCTTCTTATAAATTAAGTTGTATGATTTGGTTCACATTTATTTTGTTAGATCTATCCTTAAAAGTAGCGGGATACTCATAAATTATTTATAAAAACAACATTCATAACTGTATTACTCAGCTGTAATCCTATAATTACTTTAGGGACTTAGGGCTGTAAAGTTTTCTTCTAATGAAATAATGTTCTGTGACAGTGACTTATGTAAAATATTGTAGAATGGGGAACAGAAAAAATAATGGTTAGGCAGACAGAATATTCACAAAGGAAAAAATCAAAATCATTAATTTCCCATATTCAAAGGAGTTGTGAATGGAAGTAGTCTTAGAATTGGGGATCCCAGTGGTAACTTTGCTTTTTTATTCCTTAAATACTAAATTTTTGTTAAATATCTCACTTATTTTTTAAAATGTGCTAAAAAGCTTACATTCAATCTAGTATAACTTGAGTTGCAATTCATGGTCATTACTTGAATTATTAGCCTTCTGGTCTCCCTTAATTCCATTCACATGCTCCTCCTCCTGCATTCCTTGTTCCTGAGATTTTACAATCCAACAATTTGTCAAAGCAGAAAACCTGATTCCATGTTTGCCTATTATTCTCCCGTACTCATTATGCTCAGTGCAAAAAGGAATGCTCTCTGTTCTCCTTTCTGTGTATCTTCACAATCTCTGCTGTACTAAATGGTAACCAATAGTCACATGGAGTTACTGAGCACTCTGAAATGTGATCAGGGCAAGCTAGGAGCTGAATTTTAAATTTTATTTAACTTTCATTAATTTGAATTTGAAAGTTTAGACATTTTCTCATTTCATTTATTGGAAATATTTGAGTTCCATTAAAAAATTAGAATATATAGATGTACTTAAATTTTTTAAAAATTTTATTTTATTTTTAGCATGAATAAAAATTGTGGTTATTGTCAGGTTTTTTTCTTTTTACTTTTTTTGAAATATTTACTTATTTATTTGAAAAGCAGAGTTACGCAGAGAGAGAAGGAGAGGCAGAGAGAGAGAGAGAGAGAAAGGTCTTCCATCTGCTGGTTTGAAGCCAGGAGGCAGGAGCTTCTGGGTCTCCCATGTGGGTACAAGGGCCCAAATACTTGGGCCATTTTCTGCTTTCCCAGGCCATAGCAGAGAGTTTGATCTGAAGTAAAACAGCTGGGACTCTACTGGCATCCATATGGGATGCTGACATTGCAGGCGGCGGCTTTACCTGCTACACCACAGAATCGGCCCCACCATTGCAATTTTTGTGATATCTAAATGTTGATGAGGTAATTCTGATAAAAATTAGTATCCAAATTTAGATGTGAATTTTGACTGTTTTGTAACAAATATGTATGTGAAATTATCTCCTTGAGAATTATTTTCTTTTTATTACATGTCAATTTATCATGTATAGTTTCAGTATACCCTGATTACTATTAAAATTATTTCATTTATTTTTCCTCTTTAATGTAGCCCCCAGAAAATGTAAAAGTTTCTGAACAACTTGCATCATAGAGCATTGTTCTAAATGATTCACTTATGTCTATCAACACTTTCACTTTCCTGATGCAGAAATCCACAAAACCTACACTTTTATCCTGGATTTCTATTGTGGTCTCTTAAGATTTCTGTCTCTGATATTGATCTTTTCAGGTTCTTTCCCTTACCTTTCTATACTACTCCTTCATCAAGTTGAAATCATCTTTTTCTTTCAGTGTATTCATTATTCTGTGCAAGTTTCTGAAACTGATTTATATTATACAGTGATCTTCCTCATATTAAAATGACATTATTCTATTGATCTAAATACTTTCTTGTCCAAATTTAATAGCCTATTTTTTTCATAATCTTATCTCTGCTTCCCTTATCAGTTTCATTCCTAACACTTGTCTCCACATCACATGGCATATTCCAACCAAAATGAACTTGTTGATTTCATCAAATGTTCTATGCTTTCTTTTGCATTTGGATGTTTTCACTTTCTGTTTTCCCTATATATTGCTCATAATTTAATTCCCAGTATTAAAGCAATGCCTGGCATGCAGCCAACAGACAAAAGAAATTGAGTAAATGAATGAATACATAAGTAGACTTTACTATAAATAAGCTACTCTAGGAATTTTGTTAATATATAAATCTATTTCCTGGAATAGAGCTTAGATAATCTTTAAACCATTACTGCTTACAAAGATCAACAATTATATTAAGCAACTCTAAAATTGCCAATTTTGTCTAGACAATTTCACTGAAGTCAAACTGCTAATCTTTTCCCTCCCAAGATATTTTAATTTTAAACTTTCTATTGTTACTTTGTAAAATGCTCATAATATAACCTGGAAAATCTTCAAAATGTCTTAGCAGTTTGCTTTTGAATCTAAAGGTGAAATAAAAATTAACTTCAGAGGAAATTAGTTGTTTTTCTCATCTATTCTCATCAAAGAGAGTGAGGGAGTATTGCAGGCCCTCTGAGAGCATGTATTATAGTTCGTTATACAAAGGAAAAAAGGCAAAAATGAATTCAGGAACAATTACTATGTGAAGCTGGTATTTTATAGTACAGTATTAACTCTGTTATTTGTAAGTTTGTTTTAAAAGTGAAGGCATATTAAAAGTGAAAATGAGCTGTATTCATATTATTAGTAGAATTTGTGTTATTATGCCATTGACTTGTTTCAAGAGTCCATGATTTGTTCCTGAAGACATGAGTGAAGATGTTTCTTGTCCCTTTACTATTTTCCTCCGGGTCTTAAGGGTAATCAAAGATAAGAGGCAGCATTACAGTAAGGGGGTTAATTATGTTGAAGGTGAGAAAACCAAGATTAAAAGTCAATCCAAGTAGAAGTCTCTAAGACCAAAATATCTTTGAGAGTCTCTTTCCTCAGCATCTTAGTACTCCAGTTTCTCAACAATTTAGAATGATATAATTATCAAATAATAGATTAGAAAATCAGGTTATCTAGCAAAATTTCCAACCTTATGAAATATACTCCAATGGCAGAAAATAATATTGCCTCTGTTTTTGAATTTTTATGCTTATGTGACACATCCTTCATAAAAATCAGCCAATTCTGTTTAGGGCATATGTAATGGTCAGAAGTTAGATGATACATCTCTAATAGAAGTAAACCTAACAAAATCTAATTTCTTTTCTGTGTGGCAGGTTTTTAAATTATTAATTCAAAATGCTTAGATCACTTCCCTCCGTTGGTGCTGCACCTATCCAAAGCCAGGAGCCGGGCGCTTCTTCCTGGTCTCCCACGTGGGTGCGGGGCCCATGCACTTGGGCCATCCTGCACTGCCCTCCTAGGCCACAGCAGAGAGCTGGACTTTAAGAGGAGCAGCCGAGACTAGAACTCGGCACCCAAATGGGATGCCGGCGCCGCAGGCGGAGGATTAACCAAGTGAGCCACGTCAGCGGCCCTAACATTTGTTTTTAATTATATACTATTTTTGTTAACATATGTGTGTTCTATGCAGTTATTTCCTGAACACACACAGTTTCTTGGTAGTTATTAGACTGAAACCCTGGGATCACTGTTGTGTGTGTGCACACACATGCACACATACATACTTATTATAATTAGCTTTTACTCTAATAAATTATCCAGACACACACACACACACACACACAGAGAGAGAGAGAGAGAGAGAGAGAGAGAAAGTGCGCTTGCTTTCATCCTCTGGTTCACTCCCCAGATGGCCACAATGACAGGGGCTGGGCCAGGCCAAACCAGAAGCCAGGAGTTTCTTCCAAGTCCCCTACACTTGTGTCAGGAGCTCAAATACTTGAGCCATTTCAGGCTGCTTTTTCCAGGCCATTAGCAGGGAGCTGGATCAGAAGTGGAACAGTCGGCACTCAAACGGGTGCTTGACTAGGATGACAAGGTCACAAGCAGTGGCCTAGCCTGCTACACCATGATGCTGCCCCACAGTATTTCAAAGGGAATATAAATGTTCAAAAACAATGCTAAACTATTTTATTAATTAAATATTTTATGTTATATTAATAGATAAGTAATAGAGTTAATAGCCCTGAATTAAAATGATGAAAACAAGTGGATAAAATGTACACAGATACTTACATGTGGAAAAATAGTAAGCTTTAATAATAATTCATTAAAATACTAGAAGTTTAACAAATATTTAATCTAATATTAATGGTTTTAATTTAATTAAGTATTCATAAAATAAGTCATTTATGTGCCCTTTATCCTGTAATGTCCTAAAACATGCTGGACTCTTTAGCTTAACTGGAAATTCAAATGTGTGATTATCAATCATAGTTCATATTTTGTATAAAGTATAAACAGTTTCACACTATGTCTAGTGTGCTGACCCTTAATATTTGAATCTATCTTCCTTTGTATAATAGAAAATATTTTCTCGTTTTAAGTAATCAATGAATTGCAAAGCAAATGAATTTAGCCCTGTTTTTATTGGTATGAAGTTAGAATTGACATTAAAATTTTAGTAAAGGTGATAAAAAGGAAAATGGATAAATGTAAAATCCAGTGGCATTTAGAGCTCATTTGTTCTCTAGCTGGAATGTCATTGGCAGTATTCAACTTTCCAGGATTTAGTCTGGTGAATATGAGTATAGATAACACTTCCCACATTCCTAGGCTACTCTGGTGTACTGAGATGCAAAAAGCAGTATTAGAGTGAAAGCTAATTATAAGTATGTGTGTGTGTGCACAAACAAAATAGTGATCCCAGGCTTTTAGTCTAATAACTACCAAGAAACAGTGATTTATTGGGAATGTTCTCCTAAAAGAAACTCTACTCATTCCTGGTGATGAGTGTGTGTACATATGAATAATCCTTTGATAATAATGTAATTTAATAATTTAATAGTGTAGTTTCAAAGCTTGCTGTTCTCTCAACAAATATTATATCCTTTATGCTTCATTAAATACAATGCAAACTGTTATATATTTTATAACACATTAATAAATGAATCCTCTGCTAAGTATGAGAAATTATAGCAGATATTTGATGTCAGTACTTTGGAATACAATTTATTTTGCCCTGGAATCTTAAAGTCATTTAATTAAGCTAGGCTCTTTGTTGCCTTTGTTATTTCCCATGAATTTAAAATTGAACTTCGGAGAATTATTTTTCATGTTTTCTGATTACACATTGTGTTTCTAGTCCCACTGGGCTTTACTCTCTTTGAAGGAAGGAACTTTCAAAGAGTAGGTTCTCAACAATTGTTTTTTGTTCTATTAATGACACTGAAATAAGCTTACTCTTTCTTCAAATGTAGGCATCATGTACCTTTTATCCACTGTGTTTTCATTATTTTTCTTCAGGGCTATTAACTCTATTACCTATGTTATATATTAATTAAGAGCCACAGAATATGAAGCACCAGTGTTAAAAATATAGGCTATAAGTAAATTATATTTCTATTCTTTTTTTTGTAAGTTTTTGTTTTATTTGAAGGCAGAGAGACATACACAGAGATACAGTGACAGAGAGATCTTCGACCTGCAGGTTCACTCCCCAAGTAAGGCAGGAGCTAGGAACTCATTCTGGTTCCTCTGAATGAGTGTCAGGTACTCAAAAACTTCAGCTATTGTCTTCTGCCTCCCCAAGCTGCTCATTAGCAGAAAGCTGGATCAGAAGTAGAGGAGATGGGACTCAAACCAGGCACTGCAATATGGGATGCAGGAGTCTTGAGAGGCAACTTAAGCTAGCAAAATGGCTGCTCCTATTCTATTTTTAACATTCAAATTTATTTTCAATATGCATAGTACATTTACATGTGAGGTTAGGATTGCTAACCAATTTCCCTTACCATTTTTACACATATATGTCTTAACATCTGCTGGTATAGTCACCATTGATATTTTTTGATTTAGCATAATTAAATGATGAATTTGTGTATACTATTTGTACTTCATTTAATCAATTATATAAACAATTACTAAGCCTTATTACATGCTAAGTACTATTCAAGATTTTGGGGACAAGTAATGAAGAAATAAATGTCCCAGACTTATAGAAGTCTACCTTCTTCCTGTATCCTCAAACAAGTTTTCCTCTGTGATGTTCAGAGAGAGAGCTCTGCTTCTGTTCCTTTTGTTATAGAGAGACCGATCATCAAATTAGGATTTCCTTCTTATGACCCCATTTAACGTTAATTGTCTCCATATAGGACATATCGCCACGAACAATCACGTTGGGAGTAATGGTTTCTATGTATGATTTTGTGACACACAAAATTGGGTCCTAGTACCATCTCAAAATAAATGGAAGTGATACCCTCCACTTTGTCCTAACTGCAGACTCCCCAGGCTTCTTTCTTTTTGATAGTTCCCCAAACCTGGTTAAGGACAAAAACAGCGGAGCAAGTCTCTAATATCTACTGCTGGGGAGCACCTGTAAACAGCACTACCCTATCCTGTGAGAATCCACTGATCATTTTCAGTCTCCCCACCCAATATTTCACTAATCTCTGCTTGCTCGCATTTTGACCCTTCAAAAGAAAAAATATTTTGTTTCAGTGCTCAGAGATTTTTGAGTGTCCATGTTGAAATACCTGTTTCTGTAATTAAAGCCTTTCCTTATATAAATATGGATTTTTTGAATTTGACAAAGGTTAAAAATGTCTGTATCATTGATTTCTTTTGTGGGTTTCCTGTCACATAATAGTATCCATGACATAATAGTTGAAACATTGTGTGTATATGGACATATGGTATATTAATTTAAGTTCAAATATTTTGTCAATTACATGATTTAAAATAAAGTGTAGACATAGCAGTACAATGATTTCTCTACACATAATATCTCAGACTATGGAATTTTGGGTCTTGGGATGTCACGGTCCAAAGACTTCATTGAAAAAAATCATTGTACTTAAATTTGCAGTTCTATTCCAATTTCCTAATTCAAGAATCATCACAATTTCTTAGGATAACATACATACTTATGCAATTTCAATGTATGATTATGTACTTTGACTTTTAAGGAATTCAAAAAATGCTTTACCATATGCACCATGATGAATTTAAAATGAATGAATAATATGTTCTCAAAGAGTCACTACACTGATATTTTGGCACTGACAAAGGCTCCTTTTTCATAGAAATTGCTATATAGCAACAGGAGTAAGGAGGTAATGAACATCTTTATGAGTACTGACTACCAATGTGCTCGCTGTTTGATGCTTAAATTATGCTACATCATTTGACTTGGAAACAACCCGTTGGGTAGATGTTATTATCTCCATTTACACATGCAGAAATTAAGGATCAGAGAAGTCAAATTCCTTGCTCAGGGTCATCCAACTGTTAACAGGAAGAATTAGGATTTAATCAGAGTTCTATTTATACGCCCATAAAATGTTATCTTATTACTACAACATCCTGTCTTCCTGTAAAGTCAGACATTCCTATATTCTCAACACAAGCACATATGAACAAAGATTTTGTACTTTAAGAATTGAAGAGCTGAAACAGGAAAGCAGAAATTATAGGAAATAAAGAACTTAACCATATGTAACAATGATAATCACATGAAAGGCATTTTTACATGGGTGAAAACAATTGTTAGTGCATTTTATTAGTACAAATAATTATAAATAAAAGTCAAAGATCTAAGAGTTTCTTCACAATTATATCAGTTGAATGAGTAGTCTCACGGAGACCACTGTTAGGTTTTAAAGCTAAAATGTATGAAATTAAAATTTATATGTTAATATGATCAAAACTACTTTGGATAGTTAGGAAAAAGCTTTTATGTTATTGGTTGACTATGAAACTTTCAATATTTAAAAAAACTATCTAGCTTAATTTGAATAAAAGGATCATAGAAACCTTTATCAATAAAAATTCACAAATATGACTGTCAAAAGAAAATAGAAAACATTTATACAATGGGGAAATAGTTCTTAGAACATTTAAATATATACTTGGAATTTTAAACAGTGATTCAATTAATGTTGTCATGTAAAAAATGAAAGTAGCTCTTTTATTAACTGATTAATGGACTCATAATTAATTATTTGATATATAGACCTACAAAAGGAAAAGTTGTTCTTGACACAATTTAAATGTATACATTTTTTTTTTTAAAGTTTGCCCAACTTCCCCTGATTTATAGAGCAGTTGGTTTAATCAATGTGGAACTTTACTTTTTTGAATAATTTGGTTCCTCTTTGTAATTACATCTTTATTTTAAGGACCTATCATTAAGATGCATTAAAAATCAATAGTTTTAATTTCTTCAAAAGAAACTGATAGGACCAAGCGTTTGATGTAGAGGTTAAGACACTGCTTGGGGCACCCAAAGCCCACATTGGAGTGCCTGAGTTCCAGTCCCAGCTCTGTACCTGATTCTAGCTTCCCACTAATAGGCATCTTAGAAGGCAGCAAGTGATGGCTCAAATGCTTTGGTTACAGCACCCATGTGGGAGATTCAGATTGAGTTTCAGGCTCCTGACTGTCCTGCTCCATTCCTGGCTGTTGTAAGCATTTGGGAGCATGGAACAGCAGAAGAGCGATCTGTCCTCTCTCTTTTTCTTTTTCAAACAAATAAAATAATTTTTAAAAGAAACTGATATAAAATAACTATTTTATCTCTGTAAAATTTACATTAAAATCTTAAGTTCAATAAATATACTATTACATATGCCCTGGCAATGTGTTAAATTCACAATTTTGGAATATACACCTACTATTACTTGACCTGTAGAAATGGCAATATGAATGTTCTTGCATGTCATTTAAAATGTAAACATTTTCTCAATGCTTTAGTAGGCAATTTGGCATAATCATCATGGTTGTAATTTCAATGGTCTTACTTCCAATGCATAGTGTAATTTTATAATTTTATTTATAAATCATCTCGACTAAAATAAAGACTTGTTGCTAATGTAGAAATACTTGCCCTGTTTTTTTTTTTTTGTTTGTTTTGTTTTTTTTGCATTTTGCTGTCACTTTTCCTCCCCAGTAATGCTTTCCTTTTGCTTTCTTGTTTACCGCCTTTTAATGGGATGCTATTAACAATCTCTTTTGAGCATGCTGGCAAGCAAACCACTCCTGTAAGTGACAGCTCAAGCAGCCCTGTTTCTTTTGTGTATCACATCTTTGTCGATTCCTGGAGGCTGCCTTAAAGTATTTTCTTATTGGAGCTCAGTAAGGATATTATCTGAAAGTCAAAGTACAGCAAGTTCAATCTATAATAAAGTAAAAGGATATCAACTTTCCTTGCATGTACAATAACTTAGTGGCCTAACATCAGTGTTTATATGCCTAAATAACAGTCACATGTAGCAAGATACTTGACAGCACAAAGGAAAAACACATAAATATTTCAGTACTTTGGAATAAATCCAACTTACATTAAAGTGGGCCTGCTTAAAATCTTTTCCAAAATGTATCATTTTCAATTCTTCATCTGAGCCTGTGTCTACCATAGCTTAATGAAGTAAAGAGTTACCCATTGAATTTCATCTATGTCAAGGGAATCTGAGTATTTCAATTATAATAGGATGTTTCTCTCCCTGACATCTGAATTTTATTACTTGGAACAAAACATTTGGCACTATCTCTGTGTCTGCTTGCAAAGAAACACAGCGAAATATTAACTGTCTACATGATGCACAATGGTTTTAAAGAAAATCAGGAAAGGGCCATTTGTTCTTGATAACCAACTTTACATTGCAGAAACAAACATTTTTTTAACCTTCAGAATTAGTGACAGATACATGAAATAGAGAATTAAAACTCCTTATAAAGAGAATGACATTCACACCACTAAAAAGGATTTTTTCAATAATAATCATTACCATACAGTTCTAGTTGCATACATGAAGTAAGAAATATAAAATACCAAGTATAGGGCCAGTTCCACAATATACATTTAATAGTTTGTCGCTGTCCTCTGCATTAATGATTGCTCCTTAAGGTGTATTTAATGCCCACTAGGTTCTACACTTTTAAAATGCCTTTGCACAGAGAAATGTGTGCCTGCTGTGTAGCATTCACAATGAGATAAAGATTTGTAAAAATAAATATTAAATAAAACTACAGTACATAAAGATAAAACAATAAATCTTTTTCTTAAAATGAACAAGTCATTATTGTCTTTTGCTTAATAATTCCATTCTGATTCACTTCCTGCTGAAATTTTTAGAAAATAAATATTATTTCATATGAAAAAATTAAGAAAATATATAATATTTTTAGATACAGAGTTATCCTAGGGTCACAAATATCTGCCTCAAAATAGATTCATATGCTCTTACTTAATAATTTTTCTAGGGGGCTAGTTGTGGCATAGTGAATAAAGCTGCTGGTTGGGATGCTGGCATCCCATATGGGCTTCAGTTCAAATCCTGGGTGACCCACTTCCAATCTGACTCTCTGATAATGGTGTAGGAAAAGCAGCAGTAGATGGCCCAAGTGTTTGGACCCCTTCTACCCATATGGGAGAACTAGATGAAGTTCCTGGCTCCTCGCTTTTGCCTGGCGCTATCCTGGCAGATGTGGCCTTCTGGGAAATGAAACAGCAGATGGAATATCTCTTTGTCTCTCCTTCACTCTGTAACTCTTTCAAAAAAGATATATCTTTAAAAATAACCTTTTTAAAAAATTTTCAGTGTTTTGACTCAGGAAAATTAGTAAAATAAATATTCTGGCCTCATTCCTTTGTAATCATAACCTCTACTCTACCACCAATGGCTCTACTCCCAACCTTTGTGTTTCTATGTGGGTGCAAACTGGTGAAATCTTTATACTACATTGATCTTCTGTATATAAAGAGAATTGAAAATGAATCTTGATGCAAATGGAAGGGGAGAGGGAGCGGGAGAGGGGAGGGTTGCGGATGGCAGGGAAGTTATGGGAGGGGGAAGCCATTGTAATCCATAAGCTGTACACTGGAAATTTATATTCATTAAGTAAAAGTTAAAAAAAATAATAAAGTGAAAAAAAATAAATATTCTGTTGACAGGGACAGTTCCACTATTGTTGTCGTTGTTCAAATATTTAGATTGCTTTTGATGAAAGTAATAAAGTAGCTAGCAAGGAGAAGCTGAGGTTGCCAGCCCCATCCTCCATCCCTGCTTGTGACATTAAAACTCTCCTTCCCTTTCTGTGCAACGGAAAACTTCCTTCTGCAAAATCACTGCCTACAACCAACACTGGGCCAAAATAACCAACAGGGCTGCCTGCTGTGTCCTTGTGATCACTTCAGCTCACTATAACATCATTATAATAGAATTATCAGAGCTTGAACTCCTACCCCAGCCATGCAACTACCATCATGACACTTCTGAGATTTTCCAAAAAAAGGGCAAGGAAATGTGCTGCCCTAGAACTCACGCTAAGTATCACTCACAATGAATATTAAACTAAACCAACCCAAGACACCACATACTTATGCCTCCAGATCATTTAAAGTGATGGACTTAAATCATGTGAGTGCAGCGCACTGGTGCCCACACTTCTTCCTGGGTATGTACTTTTACTTTGCATGCAAATAATTCTTGTTTCTCTGCTGACTTTTAGCTCTGTCCTGTCCTCAAACTGTTTCTTGTGTCAGAGACAAGAATCTGGACCCAGCCACACCAAAATACTTCAAGTTAATTATTAGATCATCAATGTTTTGTTAGTGTTAAATACTTTAAAAGTCCAGTAGTATATCAGTATTTAATGAAGAATAGATGTGTTTTTTTTTGCATTTTCTGAATACTACTTATAAAACCCCCTTTAAAATGAAGTTACTATTTAGAAATAGAGAAAATCTGAATGTGGTTCTTTAAAAAAGTAAACCTGTTGAAGTGAAAGGGACACTATGAGAAACAATGATTTGATCAGCCCTTGTCCTGACTGTTGATGTACAATTTAATACTTTATCCCTCCTAGTATTTTTTTTGTTCAAGTTAATACTATTGGTTGAACTCTGTAATTAACACATATTTATACTTAAGTGTTGAAATTAAACTGAAAAGTGATCCCTGTTAAATATAAGAGTGGGAATAAGAGAGGGAGGAGATGTACAATTTGGACATGCTCAATCGGACTTGCCCCAAAAGGTGGAGTTAGAAATGTGCCAGGGGATTCCAATACAATTCCATCAAGATTGCATGTAACAATGCCATCTCACTAGTCCAAGTGATCAATTTCAATTCACAATTGATCACACTGATAGGTCTAAGAGTCAAAGGGATCACACAAACAAGACTAGTGTCTGGGAATACTAACTGATAGAATAAAAAAGGGAGAGAATGATCCAACATGGGAAGTGGGATACACAGCAGACTTGTAGAATGGCAGATGTCCTAAACAGCACTCTGGCCTCAGAATCAGCCCTTAAGGCACTCAGATCTGGCTAAAGAGCCCATGAGAGTATTTTAGGCATTGGAAGCCAAGACACTCTGGGGAAAAAAAAAAAAAAAAAACAACAAAAAACCTTAATGAAGGTCTCTGCGAGTGATATCCCAGTAGAAAGAATGGGTCATCAAAGAAGTAGGTACCTTTCTCTGAAGGGAGGAGAGAACTTCCACTTTGACTATGACCTTGTCTAAATAAGATCAAAGTCAGCAAACTCAAGAGGCTTCCATAACCTTGGAAACTCATGACTAGAGCCTAGGGAGATTTCTGACGCTATAAACAAGAGTGTCAAATTGTTAAGTCAACAACAGGAGTCACTGTGTACTTACTCCTTATGTGGGATCTCTGTCCTTAATGTGTTGTCCAAAGTGAATTAATGCTATAACTAATACTCAAGCAGTATTTTACACTTTGTGTTCTGTGTGGGTGCAAACTGATGAAATCTTTACTTAATATATACTAAATTGATCTTCTGTATATAAAGATAATTGAAAATGAATCTTGATGTGAATGGAATGGAAGAGGGAGCAGGGGATGGGAGTGGTGCAGGTGGGAGGGAAGTTATGGGGGGGGGAAAGCCATTGTAATGCATAAACTGTACTTTGGAATGTGGTTCTTTGAATTTTCAGTAATTGTATAAGAATTGGAATGGGTTTACTTTTTGGGAAAACATGCAAAATGGGATATCAGGGCACAAAAAAGCTAATTTCATGGCAACAGCAGATGTGATGGGCTCATGTATCTGTTAAAGCAGAATTGGAAAATAATTTAATAAATATCAAACTTCAAGTGCTATACTAGGAAAGTAGGGCATTTTTAACAAAGAATTTATAATATATGTAAGAACTTGCTAAAGAGCAGTTTGAAGATTATTAGTTGCTGCACTGTGAGAGCAGAAACATAAAAGCTGTTGGCTATATGAATATTAAGTAAGATGGAAACAAATTTTATTAGCCTGGAAGTGAAATTGACACTTTGAGATGAAATGATTTTGAGCAGCCCTTGTCTCGACTGTAGAGGAACAGTATGCTTTTTTCTTCATGCTATATTTGAACTCTTAACTTAGTGTAGGGTTAATCTTATGAGTATAATGTTAGCTGAATATAGATCTTTGTAAAAAATAAGAATGGGAATAGGAGAGGGAGGAGGAAGTAGGGTGAGATTGCAGGGTGGAGGGAGGAGAGTGTGGTAAGAATCACTATTTTCCTAAATTTGTGTGTATGAAATGCATGAAGTTTGTATACTTCAAATAAAAAGTTTCTAGGTTAAAAAAAGAATAGAGAAATGTAATAAGAATTGTCACTTTTCCCTTCAAAAATTTATTAGTATTCTTTCAGACAGTGTCCAAGATTCTAACTTCTAGGTTGGTGGTGCTCCTGGCCAATGGCACCTGGATTTGTATGCAGAGAAGAGGGAGAACTATGCATGCCACTCACCATTTTGGCAGTGAATTCTCTGTAGACCTAGTACTCCAAGCAACAGTGTAGGATTTAGCCAAATGTGGGGCACTAGAACAATAAGCTGAGAATCTAAAATATTTTAATGACTTACATTGTTTTTCAAAGGATGTTCCAGGAACTCTTACCTTGCTATACAATCAGAGGAGGCCAGACCATCACAAACAGGTATTGTTTAAATCTTCAAGAAACCAGTTTGAGTTACATTTTTGAAGACACAATGCATGGAAATGAATATTGCAAGCAGCAATCTTGTCTCCTCCCAATTTTCTACTTCCTGGACACTTTCCTAACTCTTACTGAAAAAGCCCTAGCAAACTGCTTCTCAGGGAAGCAGTTGGCTTAGGGAACTACACCTCCCCACTATTTCCTTTAGTTGTCATATATACATAAAACAGTTCTCTGAGCATATCTTCATTAAGGCTGATTATTTGGTGTCACCTCAAATGAATGGACCCTTGTTCACTAACAGTGGTGCTTAAGTTCAGGCAGTCCAGTGCTATAATACTGGTGTTCAAACACAGTCTCTGCTTTTTTCTAGATTTAAATTTGGACAAATTAACCAATATCTCTATGCATCAACTTCCTTAGTTCTAAATAGAGATAACAACAGGGGTTGTATAAGAAAAAAGGAATATGTCTAACACATAGTAGTATGAATTAATGCTAATTAATGCTAGAAATTTTTATTCTGTATAATATGCTAACTTTGTGATGATGTTTTTAGGGTATCATGGAAGAGAATGCAATTAAAATATCATGCTGTGCCTTCCATACTGATGAATAAATATCATACAAATGTTTTACATTAATTGGCAGTTACAGAAATATATGGTAGTTTAGTTATGCTAATTATATAACTATAGGAAGGAGGGTATGTTGTGGGTACATGCTATTCTCCTGTCAGAGCGAGTGATCTCAACCATCTAGGAACTAGAATCTCATTTATGTGCACTGTTCATGAGGGCAGGGAAAACACAACACTGCCAGCTACATCAACGTGTATTGGAGAATTATAAAGAACAGGGTTCATCATATTTCAAGGACATAAATCCAGTAACACTGATGGTTGATTAGTGGTATCACATGGTCAGAACAGGCTTCCTCTGAGCACTCTAATACATAACACTGCTAAACACGCGTGCACACACACACACATGCGTGTGTGTTTATAGCTTATTTTAATTAAGAAAACAGACTTTCAAACACACGCATATATGGCTTTATTTGAATTAAGAAAATATACTTTATGAATAAGTGGGGGTATGTTGGTAAGCTTGAGAAAATATTCAGGAGGTTAGAGTATTGCTGCATGTAAGAGTTTTGCTTAATGATTTTCATGTCAGTGGAAAATAGGTTATCTGCTATATGGAACAAAGATAAGTTTCTAGGACATGTTACAATCATGCTGACATTACTGAAAAGTGAAAGTTATAATGACTTCCAAGGCAAATGTAAGTTTATGAGGATATTTATTATTTCAAGTATATAATCATTGGGAATATTACATGTATTAGTCTGCTTTTCATTGCTTTAACTAACATACTGGAGAAGAGATTCTTAAGAAGGAAAAGGTTTCTTTCAGCTTACATTTTTGAGGTTATAGTTCAAAATCAGGCAATCCCATAGTCTGGTGTCTGATGGGGGCTGGTTATGGCAGAAGAGAGGAGTGATCACATGGTTATCCAGAAAGCAGAGCAAAAAACTAGGCTAGAACTTGAACTCAAATAATCAATGCTCTTGTGAGAAATATCCTTCCAGGACATAACCTCAGTGAGTTAAAGGTGATATAATTAGATCAAGTCTCCACTCATATCCATCAATTATTAAGATTAATGTGTCAAAGTTTAAACATTTACATGAGTTTTGGTGAAAACAAATCCTATTCAATCCATAACATTAAATTTTTATAAATTGGGATGGAACTTGCCTATTGTGTGCTAAAATTTAAGAAAAATATTTGCTAGTTAATAATCAGTTATGAGATACAAGACAAATTTTCTAAGTGAGAAAAGCATATGTGCTTAAATTATAACAATCTCCTTCAGAGAATCAGTTTGTAAGGGTAAGTCAAAATAATAAAACAGAAAACATGGTATATTAGATATTCTCGGAGGTTAAGAGATTATAAGAATCAATAAAAAACTCATATTTTCTATTAGAGAAAATTTAATCTTCTAAATGATAACTCCTGTTATAAGCTAAAAATTATTATCTTCTGAAACTATACTGTATTTTTCTATAAATATAGTAAAGTCAACAAGAAAAAGCAGTTAATGATTCATATATAAACTCACATACATTTCTATGAACAGTTCTTAGATTTATTTATAAGTTTCCCTTTAACCCAAAAAGAAATAAATTGAGTACAATAAGGTTATAATTTCTTTTTTTGGTAATATTTTAGGCTACAGTTATAATGATTTTGAAGTTCACTTAGACTGAACAAAAATCATAGCACTAATAAGGATACTAAAAATACTCAGCAATTTAATTTATCATTTCTGCCTTCAAGTACTTTAGTTTTCCAATTTATGAGTGTGCCTTGAGTTTCTGTCTGTACAACCATTTCCATTCAGTTATCATGTAATCATGTCTTTAACAATATGTACTGAGCAACAAGTGGGCGTTAGTCAGATATATTATCACCTGATTCTATAGTCATGAGCATAATAAACAAAAGGTGCTAGCACTAAAATGCCAAGGTGAATTTTCTTGATGAAAGACATGATAACATGAATCTTCAACTACAATGAAAATAAGGCTTCATATTATTATTCTTATTTAGTAATATTTGAAAATGAAATTACTTAAGAAAAATACTTAAAGAACTTTACAGATTCTTCAAAAAATAATTTTGTATGACTGTGAAACTGGTAAGCATTTGGCAAAACAGAATGTTATTGCTATGAACGTGGCTCTGGGCTAATAAATCATGGTAACATGCAATTACAAGGACTTTCACAAATGGAAAAAAACAGAACAGAACATTAACATTGAATAGAACAGCACCTAGAATACATAACAGATTTGTTTTCAAGCATTATAAATTACATTTTACTTCAATTATTTAATTTTCTCCTATGTTGGTTGGCTTTGATAAGTGAAAAATGGGTCTTCTGGCAGTTTGGCTGTCAGAGAGTATTGAGATGTAACAGAAACCACAACTTTTCAAATGGACTGCGTTATGGCATGGAAAGTAGATAAACTATTTCAAGTCAAACCATAACGTTCATCACAAAGTAGGCCTAAACAATTCCCATTTCATCTGCTACATATATTATATGAAAATATTATGCTAACTCTACATGCACTTGAGTGTTCTCACCATAGATTTACTGTTCTAATACTCTTTGAGCCATAAATTCTAATGATCTCCAACAAGATTATTTCATGATCAAGTCTCTGCCCTCCAAATTATGAATACTTATTTTTCAAGGTCCATTTTTGAGATGTTTCAGATTTTCCCATGATGTGGGATTTCTCTTGCTGTAGCCTATAATTAGCCTGGTATTGTTGTCCACATTTATATTTAATTAATCTCTGATTGATGAATATATCCAGCTTATTTAAACTGCAAATGTTTTAGCTACTCAACTACAGTTGGTAATAATGCAATTTGACATAACATATTCCAGTTCATGTGGTCTGAAAACAGAGGTCTGTAATCTCTCTAGTGGTTCAACATTAGTGTGCCCCAAGTCAATCATATTTTTGGTATTTGAGGACTTTTCAAACTCTCTTCCTTATATTTACTATGTATAGCAATTGTTAACCTTAATTATAATATCTCTTTTAGCTGATTCATAGCCATTATTCTAAGAGGGGCAAGAAACTCTTGTCCATTCGCCAATTATGACTCTCTGCCTATTTTTTGTATTATATGAAATGTGGCCGTATCAATGTGTTTTGTATTATCTAGGGCTATTTTCATACTACATAACCAAAGTTGAATAGTATTACAGGAACCACTTTCAGAAATATAAAATGAGAACCTTGATTAATTTTTTTTGTGCCAATGGGGCTTAAAAGTCAGACTGTTCAAATATATAACTGATAGTGGCAAAATGACTTTAGTGATTCTGAAAATAAAATTAAATATTTCATATACTTGAAAATTGGAAGTGAATTCTGAACTTTTCAGAACAATGAGACACTCTCAGAATGATGATGTACAATTTGGGACATGCTTAATCGGACTTGCCCCAAATGGTGGAGTTAGAAATGTGCCAGGGGATTCCAATACAATTCCATCAAGATTGCATGTAACAATGCCATCTCACTAGTACAAGTAATCAATTTCAATTCACAATTGATCACACTGATAGGTCTAAGAGTCAAAGGGATCACACAAACAAGACTAGTGTCTGGGAATACTAACTGATAGAATAAAAAAGGGAGAGAATGATCCAACATGGGAAGTGGGATACACAGCAGACTTGTAGAATGGCAGATGTCCTAAACAGCACTCTGGCCTCAGAATCAGCCCTTAAGGCACTCAGATCTGGCTGAAAACCCCATGAGAGTATTTTAGGCATGGAAAGCCAAGACACTCTGGGAAAAAAAAAAAAAAAAAACAACAACAACAACAACAAAAACCTTAATGAAGGTCTCTGCGAGTGATATCCCAGTAGAAAGAATGGGTCATCAAAGAAGTAGGTACCTTTCTCTGAAGGGAGGAGAGAACTTCCACTTTGACTATGACCTTGTCTAAATAAGATCAAAGTCAGCAAACTCAAGAGGCTTCCATAACCTTGGAAACTCATGACTAGAGCCTAGGGAGATTTCTGACGCTATAAACAAGAGTGTCAAATTGTTAAGTCAACAACAGGAGTCACTGTGTACTTACTCCTTTTGTGGGATCTCTGTCCTTAATGTGTTGTCCAATGTGAATTAATGCTATAACTAGTACTGAAACAGTATTTTACACTTTGTGTTTCTGTGTGGGTGCAAACTGATGAAATCTTTACTTAATATATACTAAACCAATCTTCTGTATATAAAGATAATTGAAAATGAATCTTGATGTGAATGGAATGGGAGAGGGAGCAGGAGATGGGAGGGGTGCGGGTGGGAGGAAAGTTATGGGGGGGGGGAAGCCATTGTAATCCATAAACTGTACTTAGGAAAATTATATTTACTAAATAAAATTTAAAAAAAAAGAATGATGATGTGAAGAGCTGAAGACATCTCTCTCTCTCAGATACATTTATTACATTATCCAAAATTTGCAAAGACAAATATTTGAAATTTATAGAGATTAGCCAAAATCCTTACTGAAATTTGAGGGTAATTTTTCACCACATATACAAATCTACATTAGAAATAATGGGAGCCCATGGCATTTGAGCTAGAAGCTGCACCTTCTTCTCAAAGCTCTGCACTGACAATGATATGCTAGAAATGACTCTATAGCCAAGTGGCAGTTCCTGTCTCCCTAACTCCCTTCAGTACACAACACAACAGTGCGAACATTGGTTTATATCATTTATCATTACTTCTTTTCCCTGTGGAAAATCTGTGCAGTGTATGAGAAGTAAAAATCTAGTGGTATTCCTCACACTCCTGCTATATATGGAAGATCTACTAGAACAGGTAGTATTCTGCATAGCAGAATGAACTCTTCTGAGTGGCAATTGCTATTTTCTTCAGTTTCCAGAAGTAAGAGATACATTAAAGCCATATTTTAAGTTGGTAAACATCAATAGATTCCAATGTCCATGTCTCTCAACTACAGTGGGAGCTAGGCAGTTGTCAATAACATTAGAAATTTCTTTCAACCCCAAAAGATTCAGTTTCTGTCTTTTTTTTTTTTTTTTGACAGGCAGAGTGGACAGTGAAAGAGAGAGACAGAGAGAAAGGTCTTCCTTTGCCGTTGGTTCACCCTCTAATGGCCGCCGCGGCTGCTGCGCTGCGGCCAGCGTACCGCGCTGATCCCAAAGCAGGAGCCAGGTGCTTCTCCTGGTCTCCCATGGAGTGCAGGGCCCAAGCACTTAGGTCATCCTCCACTGCCCTCCCCGGCCACAGCAGAGAGCTGGCCTGGAAGAGGGGCAACCGGGAAAGAATCCAGCTCCCTGACTAGAACCCGGTGTGCGGGCGCCGCAGGCGGAGGATTAGTCTATTGAGCCGTGGTGTCGGCCTCAGTTTCTGTCTTAAAGGGGATCCTCCAGCTCCTATTCCGTTTCACAAAGATTCTGACTAGAGGAAGTCTAGAGCACACCTCAAAGTTGTCGAGGTCCTGACTTTGCCAAATGATCCTATTGTGAGTTAGACTGTGGAACAGTTTTTTTTTTTTTTCCACCAAGATATTGTCAAAACTGTAAAGAAATCAGCTATCGAGTAGTATTGATATTGTAGACTGATATTGTAGATTGATAAGTAGATTGATATTTTAGCTGACTACAATAAAAACAAAGGTGGATGAGCCACAAGTACAATAAAGTTTCAGTAAAAGAGATAGTCAAATGTAAACCAGATAAAGCAATAATCATTGATGTTGGTACATATAACTTTGTGCATTCTCAAGGCTGTAGAATCTGAGGAGAAACCAGAATGGGAACATTAGTGATACTGGTACATGGCCAAAACTACTAATCAATAAACTATTGAATAATAGAAGTAGTCTCCTGGCCACAAACATATATTGTCAGAAAATGGAATCCTTTCTGGTAAGAGGGCTTAATCCTAATCTCTCTTCAAACAGTGGCTGACTACTAAATATTGTTAACCCAGAGGCAGCCTCTAGGAAGTGAGGTTTAATAGAAAAAGTGAGGCAAAAATTTGACCATTTGTATGCTAATCTTGTTGAGGTTTTCATGTAAATGCTGAACCATTTTTCTCTTTTTGCTTCCAAGATTTTCTATTTACTATTGGCTATCAGTGTGTTTATCGTACTGGGATCATATGAAGCCTGAAAAAAGTGGGCCGTGTTTCCTGAATTTCCTTCCTGCTCCTTTCACTTCTCCTTCTAGACCTCACATGTCTGATGGTGATATACTTCATGGAGTCCTACATCTCGCTAAGCCGCCTATTTTCTTCAACTGTTTTTTTAAACACAATACATATATAACTATTTGGCCTATAACATATAAAGATGCTTTGTAGTTGACACTAACAGCACAAAGGCTGTTGGTTGAAATGAGACTGTACTAGAGCTATGAAAAGATACAAAATACTAACTCAAATTCATAGGAAGGGAATCACGATTGATAAATATGGAGGTAATATAGCAAAGTATATCAACATACTTTCTCTCCTTAGTTTATTTGGAAGAACTAAGAATATGTAAATTAATAATCTTACTGAACTATCTTGAGTTGAAAATATATGTAGATTTAATATGTATAGCAAATATAGCACAAAGGGGAAAAAGGAGCTACACATGAATAAAGTTCCTACATTTCACCAGAAATAAGGTAATATGAATATGAAACAGTTTAATAGGAAAAGATGTATAGTTAAGTCTTAAAGAAGCTATTGAGAATATAATTTTTTAAAAATTACTTAAAATCATGAAATGAATTAATGTGTGGCAAAGATATCCAATTTGTCTAAAAGTATGTAATAAAGGAAGAAAAAAATAACAAGTCAAACTGGTAGACATAAGCCCAGCTTTAGCAATAGCAGTTTAAACATAAATGGAATGATTTAACCTAGCAGTCAAGCCACTGGTCGGCATGCTGCAATCCCTTATCAGAGGATCTGGGTTTGAGTCCTGGCTCTGTTCCCAATTCCAACCTCTTGTTAATACCATTTTGACAGTCAACAGATGATGATTCCAGTACGGCGGGCTTCATGACCCATGTGGAAGAACTGGATTTTTTCAGCTCTTAGATCTGGTACAAGCCCAGTCCTGCGAGTTGCCAGCATTTGGTGAGAGGCCCAGCTGATGGCAGTGCTCTCTCCCTCTCTCTATCCAAAATCAACAAGCAAATAAAATTTAAAAATTTCTATGCAATTGCTGCCAAAATTCCAGCTTACTCTTTTTCCTAAAACTCATTTGGAGATTCAGGTGAATCAGAATAGTAAAAATAATGTAGAAAAATAATAGTCATTTTAGTCATGTTTTTGATGTTAAAATTCACTATGAAAACACAATAATTAAGATGTGCTGTCATGCATAGAATAAGGATTGACAAAGAATGGAAAAGAATCGAACATCCATAAACAAATCCTCACTTTGATGGTTAATTGATTCTTAAGAGTACTGACAATTCAATGGAGAAAAAAATTGTCAAGTCAATAAAAGGTTATGTGACAACTGTAAACAAGCATGTAAAGGAATGTACTTGCAACCCTACCTCTTACTATTCATAAAAAATGAAGTGAAGCATAGGTTTAAATGTAAGAAATAAATTTATAATGCTAACAAGTGAGTGTAGACCTTTGTGACCTTGTGTTACAAAATATATTTTTAGATATAACATCAATTTTCATCAAAATGCAACAAATGGCACCATCCAGAAGGGAAAATAAAACCTACAGACTGTGAAAAAATATTTATGCATCATATATCTGATAAGGCACTTTTATTAAGAAGATAAAATGGTGCTTATTACTCAATAATATGACAAATAACTAAATGAAAAATGAAATACATATCAATATAAATTTCTGCAAAAAAGGTATATGTCAATAAGCACATGAAAAGCTGATCAATATCATTAGTCATTTGGGAAATCGAAACATAATGAGATACCACTATACACAATAGAATGACTGTAAAAGATAAGTATCAACAAAAATCTGGGAAATATTGAACTCTCACACATTGATGGTAGGAATATAAAAAGATAAAGCCATTTTGAAAAATGACTAACAAACCAGTATCTTCATTACTAGATATTTTCAACAAAGAAGAAATACATATGTCCACACTAAAACTTGTAAGTGAATATTTATTGTGGCATTATGGTGATTGCAAAAGTATTTAAAAATAAAAAAGTGACATGAATCAATCATTCATAAACTGATAAATGGAGAAATAAAATAGAGAGCATGTCTATCTAATGGAATATTATTCCTCAATGAAAAAATGTGAAATGACTATCATGGGCATTTAAGCTATGAACTAGTAGGTGGGGACTCCCTCTGATTCTGTCTTGGCCTCTCAAATAAATAGTAATATTAAAAAGGCAATATAGTCCACTATATTGTCAAACTGAGACAACATAACAAATTAGAGACCTGTTGTTATGATCTTAATGTTTGTGGCCTCTCTAAATTAGGTGGTGAATCTAATCCCAGTGTGAGTAGAGAAGGAGATTAGAACCCTTAAGAATGTTATTAATGATGTTAGTTAAAAGGCCTGAGGGAGTTTGTCTTTTTTGCCATATAAAATCACATATAAGTCCAGCGCCACGTCTCAATAGGCTAATCCTCCGTCTTGCAGCGCTGGCACACCAGGTTCTAGTCCCGGATGGGGCGTCGGATTCTGTTCCGGTTCCCCTCTTCCAGTCCAGCTCTCTGCTGTGGCCCGGGAGTACAGTGGAGGATGGCCCAAGTCTTTGGGCCCTGCACTCCATGGGAGACCAGGAGAAGCACCTGGCTCCTGGCTTCGGATCAGTGCAGTGTGCCAGCGCGCCAGCCACAGCGTGCCGGCTGCAGCAGCTATTGGAGGGTGAACCAACGGTAAAAAGGAAGACCTTTCTCTCTGTCTCTCTCTCTCTCACTGTCCACTCTGCCTGTCAAAAATAAAAAATAAAAAAATTTAAAAAAGAAATCACATAAAAGATATTGTCTATGATGATGGCTTTTCTCTAGACACTGCATCACTGGAGGCTTGATTTTGGATTTACAGGCTTCAGAACCACGAACAATAAATTTCTGTTTTTTTTTTTTTTTTTTTTTAATTTTTGACAGGCAGAGTGGACAGTAGAGGGAGACAGAGAGAAAGGTCTTCCTTTTTGCAGTTAGTTCACCCTCCAATGGCCGCCACGGTAGGCGCGCTGCGGCCGGCGCACCGCGCTGTTCCGATGGCAGGAGCCAGGTGCTTCTCCTGGTCTCCCATGGGGTGCAGGGCCTAAGAACTTGGGCCATCCTCCACTGCACTCCCTGGCCACAGCAGAGAGCAGGCCTGGAAGAGGGGCAACTGGGACAGGATCAGTGCCCCGACCGGGACTAGAACCCGGTGTGCCGGCACCGCAAGGCGGAGGATTAGCCTACTGAGCCATGGCGCCGGCCCAATTTCTGTTGTTTTTAAGCATATTTATAAATTTTAAATTTTTAAAAGGTTCAATATAGTTTGCAATATAATTCAAAGCATTTAATAATATTCCCTGGCTCCTCCCCTTCTTCCTTCCTCCCTCCCTCCCTTCCTCTCTCCTCTCCTCTCCTCTCTTCCTCTCCCCTGCCCTCCTCTCCCTCTCTCCCTCTCGTGCCCTCTCCCCCCTTCTCTCCCCTCCCTTCTCCCCATTTTTGCCTCTGTGTTTTTTTTTCTAGAGTCCAGCTTATTTTACTCAACAGATGTCCTCTAGTTGCATCCATCTTGATTCAAATGGTTGAATTATATCTGTTTTATTGCAGAACAATATTCTATTATGTTCCTATGTTTATACACCACATTTTGTTTATCCATTAATCTGATGATGGACACCTTGGTTGATTTCATATTTTGGCTATTGTGAACAGTGCTGCTATCAACAAGATGGTGCAAGTTTCTCTTGGATAAAATGTGTTCACGTCTTTTGTGTATAAATCCAGTAGTGAGATTGCTGGTTCAAATGTTAAGTCTATTTCTAGTTGTTAAATAAATCTTCATACTGTTTTCCATAGTGGCTGCATTAATTTACCTTCCCTCCAACTGTGTATAAGTGTCTCCCAGTCTCCACATCCTTGTGATAATTTGTCACTCTTTGTCTTTTGCATAATACTCATTTTGACTGGAGTGAGGTGATGACTCATGATTTTATTAAATATAAAGAGAATAGATTTTATGCATCTTATAGTTACAGTTCCAGCAAGAAAACCAGACATCCTTCACTTCCTTATTCCTCTCCAATCCAACTTCTTCCCTCCCCTCTCTTCATCAGTGTTTGCAAAGACATGATTTTAATTCACTACATATTCACAGGCTTAATTCACCACTAATAATATTCAGCAAATAAAATGTAGGAAGACCACAGTTACACAGGAGTATAAACATGAGCTAAAAATGACAATCATATCCCAAAGTAAAGCATTTTGATTTGCATTTCCTTGATGGATAGTGATGTTAATTTTTTTTTTTAAATATATTTGTTGGCTGTATTTCTTGTGAGAACTGGCTGTTGAGGTCCTTTTCTTATTTCTTACGTGGATTTGCTGTTGTTATTGTTGAGAAATTTATGTTTTATATGTCACCGAGCTTCTGGTATTTTGTTATAGCCCCTGAACACACTGAAATGCTTATAATAAATTTTTTGAAAATCATGGCTGCCAAAAACTTATACTGCAGGCCTATGCATATAAATTACATAGAAATTTATTTTGTTTCTATTTAAGTGTAAAATAAAGTTATGTGATGAAAACTATGTGGAGAAATTTTATGATTTTATAAGTATTACAAACTTTAATTCAGTCTATTTTTAAACCAAATCTAACCTATTTTGATTTGATCAGTAAAAGCAAACTATCTAAAAATTTCTGAGCTAAGTATATTTAATAAATCACATTAGTTGAACTATTTAAATATTCCTAAGATAATTAGAATTATATTTGAACTTTGCCAGGTTTGATGACTACAAGATTCCCTTGACATGGCTGCTTTAATTGAATTTAAAATAGATGGCTAGTGTGTTTGTATAGTTAATAAAAGACACAAAAGATATCCATGGATCTTGTGCTTGAATCTTTAGACCTTGATTAATGTTTTGATATTTGTATGAAACTCCTGGGAATGCTCTGAAAAAGCGATGAACCCAAAACTCCCTGTGATCACATATTATGCTGTACTTCCATCTTATTATAGCTGGATTAGTCACCATGAAAAGAGTAAATTCTGGCCCCTTAGTCCATGACATATGTAAAATGCAACCTTGATTTTAAACATTTTGAAGATTACTTTATAAGTTAATTCTTTAGATGTATGGTGTATTTGTTGTATTCCTAAGATATCATCTTTCCTCCTTATAAATGAATTCAAAGTAAACTCACACTGGAATTTTATAAAGATCTACAATTCCAATTAAATTATCTTGGGTTAATCCACTATGAAAGTTAAATATCTGTATTCTTTTATTCAAGCCTTTTCAAAATTTGTTTTTGATATTTTAATGTCCTTATATGAAGTCATATCATGTTTCCATCAAAGCACAACACTACAAAAATATACTGGGTTTTTTAAAACTTAGTGATCCTTTTACTATAATAGAATATATAAAAATTGATTATGCGGCCGGTGCCGCGGCTGACTAGGCTAATCCTCTGCCTTGCAGTGCCGGCACACAGGGTTCTAGTCCCGGTCAAGGTGCCGGATTCTGTCCCGGTTGCCCCTCTTCCAGGCCAGCTCTCTGCTGTGGCCAGGGAGTGCAGTGGAGGATGGCCCAAGTGCTTGGGCCCTGCACCCCATGGGAGACTAGGATAAGCACCTGGCTCCTGGCTTCGGATCAGTGCGGTGCGCCGGCCGTAGCGTGCCAACCATGGCGGCCGTTGGAGGGTGAACCAACGGCAAAGGAAGACCTTTCTCTCTGTCTCTCTCTCTCACTGTCCACTCTGCCTGTCAAAAAAAAAAAAATTGATTCTGCAAGTGTAAAGCGTATATGAGATAATTAATAAACTGAAAGTATGTATAGTTGCAAAATGCATTTGTTGTAGGAATAGGTAAATATTCCTAGATTTTCAGGAAACATTTTTTTTTTTTTTTGCATAGAAAAAAAGGAAAAACATTCTGTACCTTTATTGGAAGGTTAGATATCCTGCTATGAAAATCAGGCAGTGTGCATGCATACACAGATACACAGAGTAGCAAAATTATAAAGTAGCACTTTTAGTATTTATCAAAGGCTATTATTATTGTGAATGAAATTAGGCTTTCTTAAACAATGTATGGGTAAAAGAAAGGAATATTTGTGCAATTGTTTTAATTAAAATGATAATATCCAAGTCTCCTGAGGGCAGAAACAAGAATTTCAGTCCCTAGGGGGCATTGCTATGATCTGATTCTGCTCATATAATTTCCCATCCCAGAGTTTTTTTTTTTTTTTTTTTTTTTTTTTTTTAATTTCAAATTCCTGGGAGATGGGTTAGAGTCCAATTTTTCTGGATTTTTGTCTTCCATCTGGATTAATATATCATATTTTACATTCAAGAAGTAGTTATTCTCCATGCTTTTAAATAATTGGTCTGTATTTGAATAACTGTAGTTTTACAAAAATATTGAAACAATTTTGTGTATATCCTACAACCAGTTTTCCCTTATGTTAACCTATTGCATTATATAGCATCATAAATTAATATTATGTATTCCCATGGAACATTGGTTGAAATCAAGAAGTCATTTACTAATGCCATATTTTAGATTGATTTAACCAGTTCTCACCTAATGTCCTTTTATTGTCCCATTATCCAACCCAGAACACCATATTACATTTAGGCATCTCTCTGTAGTCTCTTCTAATATGTCACAGTTCTTCAGTCTTTACTCGTTTCTAGTGTCCTTGAAAGTGTTGAAAAATACAACTTGGGCATTTTCTATAATGTTGCCAATTTGGTTTGTCTTGTGTTTTTTCACCATATCTCATCATTAAGGTGACACATTATTAGTGATACTATCCCTGAGCATTTGATTGAAGTAGTGATTATCAGCATTCTCTACTGTATAATTGCTACTTTTCACTTCCTATGCTATATCATTTGAAAACAAGTCATTAAGTACAAGCCAAACTCAAAAGGAGGGAAAATGTCACCTTTAAATGAGAAAATATCTACATACAATGTTTGATGCTTTTCTGTAAGAAATATTTTCCCTTCTCCCCGTTAATTCATGAACTACATCATGGTAATTATGGATTTCTGTATATTATATAATGAAAAATAATTCAATACTACATTATTTACATTGCGGTTCCAGTATTTCCAGCTTTGGCCACTGAAAACTCTTTCAAACAGTCTGTTTGTCCTCATTGTTCCTCTTCTTTCTCTCACTTCATGCTTCCTTACTTTCTGGCTTTAACAAGATGCTCCAGGTGTCTGTTTTGTTTTCCTGTCTTGGAACTAGAAACATCTACGTCTTAAAGGAGCCCTGGCACCTTGCTTGGAAAATGTATTTAGAAATAGAGATCTGAGCATCAGATTCACACATTTTCACAGTTCATCATAGTATACAGTCTATTATTCAAACATAGAATAAAAATCATTGAAAGGCTTTTTTTATTAACTTTGCTGTTTCTAGAAATACCATCCTATGGAAGTTAATTGTGGGAGAGGCATTCAAGACACAACAATTAATTTTATTTTTAAAAATAATGAACAGATATGTGGGTCTGTTGGTCCCAGTGGCTACCCCAGACTTCACAGCTCTGTATGCAATGTGGCTCTGTGTTTCTGGGAGTTGCCACTCGAAGTACCTGGTTTCTCCAGCTCTTCAATTATGTTCTAAACTTCGTGTTAACCTGTAATAATTTCTATATTTAAAATAGTGCTGTATTCTGTTTTCTGAAAGTAAGAGTGCTGACCCTGGCACTGACTATGGGTGAAGTGTCAAATGCAGAGCATCAATTCAGCCTGTATACCACAACCTATAGTGACATCTAATCAATCTGCAAGGCCATGACTATAAAGGAAAACAAACTAAATCCAGAATAATTATCCAATGTGTCCATCCAGCCTTTATTAAAAAGATCTTTCAATTTTAATCATCTTCAATCATGGATATTTTTCATTGATTTGAGTTCACCATGAAACAACCACTTTGTAGGGGTATGCATATCATCAAGAAGACTTGCACACATGAAATGCGTTAACTGCTTCAGACCTTTTGTATGCCACATTATTTTATAAATTTGATGGAGCATTACAGAATTAGCTGATATTTTGACATAATTTATTAGATAACATTGTTTTCTGATGAGCAGCTCAAGGAACATATTCATGGAATTTTCAAAGGGTAGGATGTTTAGATTTTATTTAGGTTCTAAAGAAATTCTAGAGCTATATTCAATAGTATGGGATATTCTTGCTGCTGTGAATATGAGCTTGATTAGAACTTTTTGATTTCTTTTTTGCTTTTTTCCTATCTGAGATTTACCAGTTCTTTTGTCTGTCAGTGTTTACACTTTTCTTTGGATTTCCCATATAATAAGGTCACAATTCCAAAAAGTCTTACTCTGAAGCATGGAATGTGCAAGAAATTTCTCTTTATTGGACTGAACTTGAAAGTGAAATCTTTGAGTTATCCAAAACATTGACTTTCATCAGGTAATATTTCATTCCTCTCACCAAAGTTCTAAGTATCCAACTTCTTTCTTAAGAGAACTGATAGGCAGCAATGTGTACACCCTATACCACTATCTCACTGGTCTATTAATAAAAGTAAGTTATTTTTTAAAGGACATCTTTTTCATCCTTGAAACTTGTCAGAATTGGAGAAACATCAAGCAATTTTTCCCTTATTGATCTTTATGCTTGATAGTGTTGAGATGGGAGCCCGAGATGATGTTCTGTAGGATAGTGAGGGACTGTGGACTGCAACAGAACATGCAGTGGAAGAATGATGTCACTGAGGTATAGAGGGAATGGTATCCTTCCATTTTTCCAAGGAAATCAAATGAATTCTGTGACTTTTGATGACTATATGGTATATGTTATTGCTGTCCATAGTCACAATTCAAATATCAGAGGGTTTTTTTTTAAAGCCATATATAGCACTTTTCTATTTGCTGTAACAAATTATCACAAACATAATGACAAGGCAATATAGATTATCTTATTGTTTTGTAGGCAAGAGGTACAAAACAGGTCCATTGGGCTAAAATCAAAGAGTCAGAAGAATTGTATTGTTTTTCTGGAAACTCTAAAGGGCATCCCATTCTTTTCCTTTTTCCTCATACTGGGGACCACCAACATCACTTTCTCATAATTCCCTTCCACATTTATAAAACCCACCAGCATACTATTGCTCTGACAATGTCTCGTATTTTTTTAAACTACAACTCAGAAAATTCTCTACATCTGAGGATTCTGGTGGTTAGATGGGGTCCACCTGGATAATCCAAGAAATCCTTTCCATACCATATCAAGATCATTCAGTGTAACTGAAGCTACAAAATTATATTTTCTATATAATGCAACGGATTTACATATTCTGGAGACTAGGGCATGTGCAACTTTGAGGAGTCTTTATTTTGTCTATTACACTACACTATCATTTGTAGTTGTAGCGACAGTCATTTGAGTCACTGTCTTGGAGTATTCACTAAAAATTTTCAATATTTTTACTAAGCAAATTAAACAATTGAATAGGTCTATGGTTATTATACCTGGGACTTTCAATTCTGTGGTAATTAAAATAATATTTAATTTCAAGAATGACGATGTGATGATGACATTACAGATGATAATAATGATTGGGATGAATTATCCCAATGAATTACCCCTTTATAGCCTCCGGAGACAGTGTTAGAATATCCATTTTTATAGCCTCCGGATACAGTGTTAGAATATCCATTTTTTAATAATTTTGAGGAACTGGAAAATGATCAGACATTTGGGATAAAAGGTCAAAGATACTATTAAAAATTTCTACTCTTACTCACAATAATATTCTGAGTTCCTAATAATTACTAGCTTGAGGTCAAACGACTCTCAAAATCTTCATTATTCATTTCCCTTAATCTGCTTGAATATCCATGGGAAACATTGAGAATGTAAATAATAGACACATATAATTTCATAGAAATGCCCTCCCCAAAAGGAATGCTGTGTATCAAGGCAGAATCTAGGTAAATACCCCAGGACTAACACAGTCACTTTAACTTTTTGAGTGGCTTTTCAGATTTGTGTAATTATGAGTTCAGTCAAATCAAGACTGTCCTGTATTGTTTTGGTTTTATAACTCAAGCAGTACAGTAGACTTTCAATTTAAATCCTGAGATTACACTGGTTGTCAGAAAAGTTTGCATGCCTTGAGTTCTGATTAGTGTAGGAAGTGGAAGACTATTATGCCCCCACACAGGCCATTTCTGAGGAAACTGAAGGCATGGGCTAAGGGTTCCTACAGTCACAATTGTGATTCAGTATCTTCTTTAGATCACGACACACCACCATGCTTACTAGAACAGAGAAAAGTAATAAAGACAAATTTCGTAGATTCTCATGCTCTTTTCATCAACCTAAGCCATTTAGAGAGAGAGAGAGAGAAAGGGAGAGAGGAAGGGAGAGAGAAAATTAAATCAAATATCCCTATCTACAATCTTGCTAGCTATCCTTTGTATTATTTATAATATTATCATGCCACATAACATGGGTAGACTTTAGGAAGATTCCCATTATCCAAATTCAGCCTAGTGACAGAACTGTAACTGAATGTATAAATATCTTCAATGTAGAATCTATTGGGGCAGGCATTTGATAAGCAGTTATTACAATACTTGGGATACCCACAACTCATGTTGTGATGCCTGGGCTCAGTCCCAGATCTGCTTACAATTCCAGTTTCCTGCTGAAGCATAACCTGGGAGGCAACAGGTGAAGGCTAAAATACTTGAGTCCCTTCCGCACAGATATAAGACCTGATTTAAGATCCAGACTCTTGGCTTTAGGTTGACCTAACCCTGGCTTGGCCAGGCACTGGAGAGAGAATTGGTGGATGAAAAGTATCTCTGGCTTTCTGTGTTGCTCTCCATCTCTCTGACTTCCTTAAATTAAATAATTAAAGAGAACCTGTTTTTTGTGTGTGCATGAAAATATACACTTGTGTCCCATGGTAGTATGCATTCTAATAGGAACTAAATAACCCAAAATTTGCATTCTCTTTAATCAAGGGCAGTAAATGTACTCACCAAATTTCCTGACTTTTTAAGTTAAGTATGAAATTCATATAAATGTTAAGTAGGAAGTTCATATAAATCCTTTTTGAAAGTGTCGTTTTTTTCTTCCTTGATATTTTACTTCACCCTGGGGACACTATTTAATTATAAGTCCATGAAAAGTTCAGTTTAAAAAGGAGAACTTGTTTGTGTCTTCCAGTATGGGGAGCTTTAGTAATAATTTCACGTTAGAATGGGAAAGCAGTAGGGCTCAGCACTTCTGATCCTACACATTCTCTGACATGTCAACATTCAATTTTCCATCCTTCCCTGAATAAAGTCTTAACATTCATCAGAGAAATATGAAATGTTTGTAGATTTAGCTCAGGGTGCTATGAGTTTTCTTGCACTTTTGTTTTCTAAAATGGTTTTTGCCATTTTCAGCCCCATGACCATGTGCAGTAAATAATTCTTTCAGGAGAAGTACATGAAAGCTCTCTGTGTTGCTCTTTACTGAAGGTAAACTTCGAGAGTTAATAGTTATTGTATTATTTTCCATTGTTCAGAAATATCAGAAGCAGCAGTCTGACCCTGCCAGCTGATATTTCTCATCTTATTGACAGAGTTTTGGCAGCAGGTTCTTTTGTTTGCTGGCAAAAACAGCTTACCTTCACCCACTGGAGTGAAAAAGAAAAAGGGGTGGGGGCCAGATTTTATTGGAAGTGTTTTTGGAGGGACTGAAAACCTAAATGAAGTTATAAACCAACACTTTTCAAATACTGTCCCAATAGCTTAGCCACAAGAGCACTGGAGATTTTCTTTATCTGTTAAAGCAAATCAGAACCAAATACTGCTATGCATCCAGCAGCTCCAGAATCAGTTTCCTAGGAACAGAAATCTGACTGCTCTGTTTTGGAATTCTGTCCTTGTGTTGACTGTCTCACACCAGAAGAGAAAAGTGGAGATTTTGCAGTTTGCCCTAAGGAATGGCATGGATCTGACAGCCTTCTCAATGTTGGAGTTTTCAGAACAGAAACATCATAAATTAAAAACCAAATCAAACTATCTTCCTGCTTGTTTTTCATATATACTTATGAATAATATCATAGGAAAACTTCATATCCCAAATGTTCCCACCTTCCAATTCATAAAGTAAATTGCTTTCTTTTTTTTCAGAAGTTTTTCTGGGATGGAGTTGTTAAATGTTATCTTAGTATGATATTTTTAAAGATGAATTTTCATTTTTTAATGATATTAATTTAAATTGTCTCCTTTTAGAAATTTTCCATTCATCTTTTTATATTGAAACAACTATGTTTTTTTCTTCAATAGCTTATTTTCTTGTATTGTTCAATTATTCTATATTTCAAATCACCTCTTATTTTTAATGAAAACATTTGATTCTCTCTGAAGTTATTCCTTTGAGTGTAGTATGGTGTTTCCTTGGAGTTCTGTCATGCTCTTGGGTTTTTCTTCATTATTTGTGATTTCAGCTCTGATATCTAATTTCCCCATGGGCTTTGGGAAGTTTTCAAGGTAGATTGAGTTAAAGAGAAGGTGGAAAGGCTCTTTTAACATTGGTTTTTAGTTATAATGTTTTGTGGTGAGATATATGATCTAATGTAATTTTTTCTGTGTAGAATTTATGGAGATTTTCTTGTTCTAATAATTAGAAGATAATTCATTTTTTCACAAGTATTTCTGAAAAACATTATTTTCTTTGTATTAAATATTTATGTACATAATAATTTCTAAATTTGATATGTACATCTGAATGTACATATAATTTTATTTGTTTTCCAAAGTACTAAATATGTAGTAAGAATAAATTTCATAAATTCTTCTTAGTGCTGGCATGATTTGATTAAGTGTTATAGTTTAAATAAACATTGACATCCAATTCTTACAGACACTTAAAAGTGAAAACAAGCCTTATGGTGAATGTTAATGGATTAATATTAGTGCTTGATGAATTAGTGTGGTGGCTTGATCCTATTATGATGACTGAAAGTGGAGTCATTAGGAAATGATCCTATTAAATTAGGTTGCTGGGTGGAACCCCATGACCATATTATGATGGCTTTAAAAGGAAAGACCACACATAGGGTAGATGAGAAGTGCTCTTTGTGCCTCTGCTTACTGGCTCACCACACCATCATCTTTCCCTCTTCTACTGGTCTTGTTGGAATGAGGAAAACATTAAACTTCAATATATGAAATGAATATGGCCTCATTCTCACAGCATAAAATTATTACTTTTTGTTTAATATTCTCATCTAAGAATTAATAGTAATGATAATGATAATAATAATAATAATAATAATAGTACTAGTCTCTTCATACCACTAAGGATAACATAAATTTAATAATATATTTGAATTATTTACTGGGTACCTAACACATAGAAGGATTTCATAAATTTTACCATTGTTATAAATGGTAAGAGATTTTAACACTCCACTTTCAAAAATAGGAAGATCAGTTAGATAGAAAATCAACAAAGAAACACTAAGCTAAATTTCAGCCTAGATCAGTTGAACCTAACAGACATTTACAGACCTTTCCATTCAATGGTTGCAGAATACACATTCTTTTCAACAGCATATGGAAATTTTCCAAAACAGATCATATGGTAGGTCACAAAAATTCATCTCAACAAAGTTAAAAGAATAGAATTTATATTGTGTAACTTTTCTGACCATAGGACAATTAAACTAGATATTAATAAGAAAAAATATTTCAAAGTACACATATACATAGAAATTGAAGAACTTACCCCTTAACAGTCAATGAATCAAGAATGGAATTGAGCAGTAAATGAATGAAGATGAAAACACAATATCTCCCAAGCTTTGGATACAGCAAAAAAAGTACTAAGAGAGATTTCACAGCATTCAATGCCTGAATCAAAACAAAAGAAATATCTTGAGTAAAACATATCACGCACACCAAAAAACTACAACAGAACAAAAACAAAAAACAGTAAACAAACAAAAAAACCCCACAAACAACAGCAACAGAAAACACCAAGAACCAAATAAATCCAAAATGTTGAGAAGAAGCACTAAAATTCAGAGCACAGAGACTACTAAGAAAAAAAATATAAAAAAAATCAGTGATATGAAATTAGGAGTTGGTTCTTTGAAAATTAAGAAATAAAATAAAATATTAGTAAACCCTAGACTAGGCAAGAAAAAAGATGTTTCAAAAATATAAGATTAGAGACAAAATTAGAGACATTACTACTGACATCACAGAAACACACAGGATTGTTAGAGATTACTGTGAAAAGCTAGAAGACAGAAAAATCAGTAACATGGAATTTCATCAAGCTAAAGAGTATTTTCATAGAAAAGGAAATAATCAACAGAGTGAAGAGACAACTTATAGATTTTAAGAAAATTTTTACCAGCTGTACATCTGACAAGTGTTAATGTCTAAAATATATAAAGAACTTTAACAACTCCATATTAAATAAGAAATGGACAATAGATTTAAGCAGACATTTCTCAAGGGCAGACATAAACATACAAATGCAGAAGAAATACATGGACCTTTCTCTCTGTCTCTCTCTCTACCTGCCAAATAAATAAATAAGAAATACATGAAAATACTCAGTGTTAGTACCCATGAGGGAAAATGCAAAGCAAAACTACAATTAGATATCACCTCCTCCAGTAAGATTGGCTATAATCAAAGGACAAATGATAAAAAACTATTGGCAAGGATGTGAAGAAAAGGGAACTTTTACACACTGTTAGTGGAAATGCATATTAATACAGCATTTGGAAAACAGTATGGATGTTCTTCTTAAAACTAAAATAAGAAGTACCATATGATGCAACAATCCCACAACCAAGTGAAAAGAGATGTCTACACTCACATGCCTATTTCAGCCTATTCACAATAACAAGGAAATGGAAACAACCAACGTTATCCATCAATTGATGAATAAGTAAAGAAAATGTGGTACATATATTAATACTTTTATTACTCATATATATATATATATATATATATATATATATAGGATGAAATACTGTCATTTGCAACAACATGTATGGGATTAGAGATTATTGTGTTAAGTAAAATACGCCAAGCACAGAAAAACCAATATCACATGATCACACTTGAATGTGGAGTTGGAATAAATAGGTGATATCATAGAGCGAAAAATATAATTGAGGTTAGTATATGCTGGAGAGGAATGTGAGGAAAGAGAGTTTGGGAAAGTTTGATTGATAGGTACTACTATAACTATACAGGAGTAGGTAGTTTTGAGGTTCTATTACAAAGTAAAGTAAAGATAGGTATTTAAAACTGGAAGATAGGATTTTGAATATTTTCACTATAAACATATGTTAAATGATTAAAGGAGAAATATATTTACCATAATTGTACACTGCATAATTTATACTTATAGCAAAACACCACACACACCAAACAAATACTTACAAATTTTATATATCACTTAAATTTAGTAAAAACTCAAAACTCAATATGCTGCAGACTGGAAAAAAAAGAAAGATATTACATTACATTTAATTTTCTCCTCTACACTTCAAGTTATAGATAGATAATTTGTTATTATTTAGATTGATAGGAAAGAGTATATACTAAATATCTCCCCCAGAAGTGTTTTTCTTTCTTTTGGTTGAAAGTCCATGGGGTAGAAAAGGTACAAAAGTGACTGTTTTTCAGAACGTTCCACTTTGTAACAGTGCTGACTTGAGAAATAAAATTAATTGAGAGATAAAGGAATTTTCATCAAAGATTTACATACATACATGTCAAATATTGAGAGTGAGGCCTTAAAAACATTTTTTTTTTCCTAGAGTCTAAGAGCTTGAGACAAAATATGTACTGTAAAGAAGATAAGTATTACATCTCCAGGTTATTAGGGGCATGCTTTGAGTTTACAAATGTGAGCTGAATAATATAATCCAGATTCTCACTCTGTGGGGGATAATTAGGAATAATAGTCCCTTCCTTCACAGGACAACATTGAATATTCTGACCTGCTAAAGGTCAGGTTGTTTAAAGTGAGAAAGTCACTGAGGTCATTTATTTTTAAAGTGATTTCATGTATTTATTTATTTATTATGATTAGTTATTATTTCTATAAATCAGATTTCTTATATTTCATAGATACAATTTAAGAAAATTATTATTTATTTATTTGAGAGGCAGAAAGACAGGGAGAGAGAGAGCGATCTTCCCTTGTTTCAGTCCTTAAATGGCTGCAATGTACAGTAATGTGCCAGGCAAAAGCCAAGAGGCAGAAACTCCATCTGGGTTTCCCATGTGGATAGTAAGGACCCAAGCACTTGAGCTTGAACTTTGATCTTCTGCCTTCCCAGGTCATTAGCAGGGAGCTTGTTGGGAAGCAGAGTAGCTGGGACTCAAACCAGTCCCTTGATATGGTATGCCAACATGGCAAATGGCAGTGTAACCCACTGCCCCACAATGCCACTCCACACTGAAATAATTTCTTAAGTCATTACACAAGAAAACCTATCATGGAAGAAACTCTTATAAATTATAAGTTGCCTTTCACTGGGTTCCAGATATGTCTCAATATTTATTCCATAGTTGTACACTGAAATCCACAATTGTAAACTCGAGTTATAACTGAGTAGGTATTACTTTGTTATAATTGGATATATATCACTGTGAAAAAATTATCAACATTTAGAGACAGTTACTTTTTTGTCTTTTAATTTATATAATTGAAAATATCACATTGAAGATGATTTCCCAATAGAAGCAAGCAAACAACTTGTAATAGTGTGTTGATTTTATTACCTGTACTGTGAATATAGCAGGTTCATGGTGATGGCTGCAAATGAGACTAATTCCTTGTTAGTGTTCACATCAAGTAGTGCATTCCTTTCTTTTACTCCTAGAATTGCACTGGCCTGGTAACTTATTTTACATAAAAGATTATTAAGAACTGATGTGTCAGTTCTGAAATTCCCCATAATATAGCCTTGCCGGATTCCAGTCTCTCATGCCCTTCTGCTTAATTCTGGAATACCAGGCCCAAGGAGACGTATTAAGCAGAACAAAGTCCAGATGTTCCAACTCCAGATAAGTAAGAAAACTCCTCAAGATCGGTAGGGCTGAATACCTGCTGGAAACTGACTACCGGTGCAGGATTATGTTGGGCATACTGCACATGAAGCCTACCTTGGAGAAAAGTAAGCTTGTAGAGATTTCACAGCAGGGGAAAGAACATGAGAAATAGACAATGCTTCACTGACACTGAGAGAGACAAAAAAATCAGCTTCACAAGATTGAGTCTTGTTAATTTCACAGTCTGATTGTCATTTCAACACCTTCCTTACTGTTCCAAGTTCCCCATGTCACGGGCAGAAACATGTAAAAAACTCTTGACAAGACAATTTTCTCTTGTTTTTACATAGTTTATACTATTTTGGCTTCTTATCTAGTATCATGTAGTAATTATATTTAATGCATGGCAAATCATTTTTATAAATAGAACTACATATGTAATTATAGTATTTTATTTTGATTTCTGACTTTATCAGACTAATAAAAGTATTAAAGGCTACTATCTTATGGTTGGACAAGTATTTAAATCTTTTCTTTCCTTATTTTAAAATATGGATTTGACATTAGTGTATGAAAGAGCTATAAAATTGTAGCTTTAAAGAGTTATTTTTTATATGTTAATATAGATTTTTATTTGTGGATTAAACTTTTAAAATTGTGATATTTAAATTCTTTGATTTATTTAGGTAATTAAGCATGACTGACTATAAGGGACTCATCAAATGAAAATATCACATATTTGAACTCAAGGGGTCTTGTAATGGATCCAAATTACAGGCAGTTATTCAATCATCTATATTCAATCATAAAGTCATATCTTAAAATCCTAAAATTATTTTAAGTTATTATTATATTTTTACTAACATTTTTAGAGTTATAAAAAGAATTAACTCTAGAAATGTATTTGGCCACATTATAAAATGTTTTTTAAAGACTGATTTATTTGTTGGAAAGTGAGAGTCAAACAGAGAAAGGGAGCAAGAAAGTGAAAGCGAAAGAGATCTTTCAGCTCACTCTCAAGATGGCCACAATGCCAGGAGACAGGAACTTCCTCCAGGTTCTCCTTACTGGTGGCAGTGCCCAAGCACTTGGGCCGCCCTCTGCGGCTTTTCCCAGGCCATTTTTAAAGAGAGATTTATTTATTTATTGGAAAGTCAGAATTACACAGAGAGAGAAGAGGCAGAGAGAGAGAGAAAGAGGTCTTCCATCAGCTGGTTCACTCCCCAATTGGCTGCAATGGCTGGAGCTGCACCAATCCGAAGCCAGGAGCCAGGAGCTTTTGCTGGGTCTCCAACGTGGTTGCAAGGGCCCAAGCACTTGGGCCATCTTCCACTGCTTTCCCAGGCCGTAGCAGAGAGCTGGATCGGAAGTAGAGCAGCTGCGTCTCGAACCTGCGCTCATGTGAGATACGGCACTGTAGGCAGTGGCTTTATCTGCTATGCTAGAGCACCGGCCTCTTCCCAGGCCATTTAGCAGGGAGCTGGATATGAAATGGAGCAAAAAAAATTTGCACGGCCCCCACGTGAGATGTCAGCATCTTGGGAAGCAGCTTCACTTGCTATGCCACAATGCTGGCTCCAACATTATAAAATCTTAAACTGTCAATTTTTATTTTTTCCTCTGGGGCCAGCATTGTGATACAGTGGTTTAAGCCACCAGCTGCAATGGTGGCATCCCATATGACCTCTGGTTCAAGTACTGGCAGTTCTACTTCCCATCCAGTTCCTATCAGTGGCAGCCTGGAAAAGCTGTGAAAAATGGCCCAAGTCTTTAGACTGCTAAACTGATGTGAGAGATTCAGAGTTACAAGATCCTGGTTTCAGCTTAGTCAGCTGAAATGATACAGTCATTGAGCTGAATTGAAGAGTGAACCAGTGAATGGAAGATTCTCTTTCTCACTATAACTCTACCTTTCAAATAAAGAAATATCTTTTTAAAACTTTAATTTTTTTTATTTTTCTAGTTGGATAAAACATCATAGTTTAATTCATAGAGGAAGAGTGTTCATGAAGACTTATTCCACTCTAGCCAAACACTCAGCAAGTAACTTACTGTTGACTAAATCCAGAACAGTAACTCATTGAGAAAAAGGTTAAATTCTACATTCCAAAAACCCAGTCAGAAAATGAAATTTCAAATTATATAAATGTAAATAACTCAGGTGGCGGAGCCAAGATGGCGGATAGTGAGGACATGCGCCCATAGTCTGGAAAATAAAGTTTCATAAAAGTGGAATTACTGTAGCCTCAGGAAAAGATTCAAGAAAAAAACTGCAGAGGAAACGCTTCTGGATCTAGTGGATGTGACACAGAGGACCTACAAGGAGCCCACCGCGTGGAAACCCAACCGCGGGAGCCGAGCCGCAAAATCTCCCCAGTGCGGGAAAGCCTCAAAAATGGGAGACATTAGTGGGGAAAGGCAGAGGCCCCTCCCTCCACTTGAGCAAAACAAAGAGCAGGCACCATTTTACATATGTAAAGCAGCAATGAGTACACAAACTCAGTAACTTCAGGTCTAAGGTGAAACTTGAGAACACATTGAGGGCTGCATAAACTCTTTGTGTGGTCCCAGGGGTAGATCAAACTAATACTCACAGAGGCCAGATTACAACTACCCTCAATTCCACAGAGCCATTCAGAATTACTTCCCAACTGAGTCAAAAAAAAAAAAAAAAAAAGAGAGAGAGAGAGAGAGAGATCCAGCAAGGAGCAAGGTGAGTCACTTTTTGCACAGCCTTAAACCTGAAGAATCAAGTAGAGCTCTCTGGCCACACCCATCACAGCCTCTAAGGATCCATCAAAGCAGACAGCCCACTTAGAGGCATAGTATAACGAGAAAAAATCACCACAGCAAAAAAAAACAAAAAACAAAAAAAACCACATAAATTATCTCCAACATGCCAAAAAACAAACGTAGAAGCCGAAGTAACAAGAGCAAGGAAGACACTATGATGCCCCCAAATGAACAAGACACCCCAATCCAAGATTATGAAGATGAAGAGATAGAGGAAATGCAAGAAGCAGATCTCAAAAAACTGATACAAACATTAAGAAGTTCTCAAAAACAAATTCTTGAATTACAGAAATCCTTAATGGACAAGATAGAAAATCTCTCTCGTGAAAATGAAATATTAATCCAACTCTTGGAAGAGCTGCCAGGGCTCTTCACAAGCTGACTTCTGCTGAAGCCCAGGCTTACCACATTGAAAGCCACTGCAGTGGACTGGCCTGTTGGGTCTCCTTGAGGGCAGATCACTGTACAGATCAGCCATTAATAGGCCTGCCACCCATTGCTTCTGATGCCTAGCTTTCTTTTCCTCCTGGTTTGTGTTAAAGCAGACCAGAGGATGCAAGTCAAGGGAGTGCCCAAGTCCCATCTCTAATCTTCGGTGGCCTGAACTACAAGTCTATAGTCACAGGCATGTTCTGTAGTAGTTTTTCTAAGGTAGACAATGCCCATGAGGAAAATTATATTCTCACTTTAAAACTTTCTTTCTCTTTGGTCTGAAAGGGAGGTTTTTTCTACTTACTGTATACTTCGCTGATAGGTCAGAACCACAGATCTTATTGGCTCTAAACTGAAAAGCCCTTCACTCAGCCCAACTTCCAAAGTGACCACTGCAGCTGAGGGGATGGTCAAGTAGGGTCAGCAACATTGCAGGCAGAACTGTAAATTTCTTGTTAGAGATGCCCCCTGCCTTTACCTGGCCAGCTCTCCTCCCAGGCCAGCCAAGTAATGAAAGTCAACAGAGTGCCTTCCCCTAGGAGGTTCACACCTCCCTTAGGATATACCCCATGTGAAGAGATAGATAGGTCTGGGCCTAAAGCCCACCAGATTATTATCAAGCCCCTTCTGTGAGGTTCTATTTGCCTCTCAGTCAGAAAACTTAATTGTAGCTTAGACAGCACCTTTCTTAGCTCCTCTAATAATGACTCTGTCATTTGTTCTAGACCCTGTCTAGTGCACTTGGGCCTCATTCCTTCATAATCATAACCTCTACCACCCATGGCTCTATTCCCAAGCTGTGTGTACTGATGGTCCTCTTCCCCACTTAATTCTGTATAATTGTTCAAACCTGGTAAATGCCACTCTTAGGATCATTGGTTACTATCCTCACTCTGTCTTTTATGACCTTGTCTAATCAGAGTCGGCAAACTTGGAAGGTTTCCATAGCCTTGGCAACTCATGACGACAGCCTAGGGTGGTTACTGGCGCCATAAACTAGAGTGTCAATTTGTTGGGTCACCAACAGGAGCCACTGTGCACTTGCTCCTCATGTGGGATCTCTGTCCTTAATGTGCTGTACATTGTGATTTAATGCTATAACTAGTACTCAAACAATATGTTTCACTTTCTGTTTCTATGTGGGTGCAAACTGTTGAAATCTTTATACTAAATTGATATTCTTTATATAAAGAGAATTGAAAGGGAATCTTGATGCAAATGGAAGGGGAGAGGGAGCGGGAGAGGAGAGGGTTGCGGGTTAGAGGGAAGTTATGGTAGAGGGAAGCCATTGTAATCTATAAGCTGTTCACTGGAAATTTATATTCATTAAATAAAATTAAAAAAAAGAAAATGAAATATTATGGAGGAATCAAAATGAAATGAAACAACTAGTAGAACATGAAACTGTGTTAGTGACAAGAAACCTTAACGAAATGAAGAACTCAATAGATCAAATGACAAACACTTTAGAGAGCCTTACAAACAGAATGGGTGAAGCAGAGGAGAGAATATCGGAATTAGAAGACAGAGAACAGGAAAGGAAACAGTCAAAGAAAAGAAGAAGAAATCAGAAATCTAAACAATACTGTCAGGAATCTACAGGATACTATTTAAAAACCCAACATTCGGGTTCTAGGAGTTCCTGAAAGCATGGAGAGGGAGAAAGGATTAGAAGGCCTTTTTAGTGAGATACTAGCAGAAAATTTCCCAGGTTTGGAGAAGGACAGAGACATCCTAGTACAGGAAGCTCATAGAACCCCTAATAAACATGAGCAAAAGAGATCCTCACCACGACATGTTGTAATCAAACTCACCACAGTGAAACACAAAGAAAAGATCCTAAAATGTGCAAGAGAGAAACGCCAGATTACTCTCAGTGGATCTCCAATTACACTCACAGCTGACTTCTCTTCAGAAACCCTACAAGCTAGGAGAGAATGGCAAGATATAGCCCAGGTACTAAGAGAGAAAAACTGCCAGCCCAGAATATTATATCCTGCAAAGCTCTCATTTGTGAATGAAGGTGAAATAAAGACCTTTCACAGCAAACAGAAATTGAAAGAAGTTGTCGCCACTCGTCCAGCCCTGCAAAAGATGCTTAAAGATGTGTTACATACAGAAACACAGAAACACGGTCACCAACATGAAAGAAGGTAAAGGAAGGAAACTTCACAGCAAAAGATCACAGGAATCTCAAACCATATATTAGAAAATATCTTTGGCAAATGGCAGGGCAAAGTTACTCCTTCTCAAGTCACATTGAATGTTAATGGCTTGAACTGTCCAGTTAAAAGACACCGATTGGCTGATTGGGTTAAGGAACAAAACCCATCTTTTTGCTGCTTACAAAAAACTCATCTTTCCAACAATGATCCATACAGGCTGAAAGTGAAAGGCTGGAAAAAGATATACCATGCCAACAGAAATGAAAAAAGAGCGGGCGTAGCCATCTTAATATCGGACAACATAAACTTTACCACAAAAACTGTCAGGAGAGACAAAGAGGGGCACTATTTAATGATTAAGGGATCCATTCAACAGGAAGATATAACGATTATCAATGTATATGCACCTAACTACAGGGCACCAGTTCATTTAAAAGACTTGTTAAGGGACTTTAAGGGAGACTTAGACCCCAATGCAATAGTACTGGGGGACTTCAATACTCCACTATCAGAGATAGACAGATCAACAGGACAGAAGATCAACAAGGAGACAGTAGATTTAAATGACACTATAGCCCAAATGGATCTAACAGATATCTACAGAACATTTCATCCTACATCTAAGGACTTTACATTCTTCTCAGCAGTACATGGAACCTTCTCTAGGATTGACCACATACTAGGCCATAAAGCAAGTCTCGGCAAATTCAAAAAAATTAGAATCATACCATGCAGCTTCTCAGACCACAAAGGAATGAAATTGGAAATTAACAACTCAGGAATCCCTAGAGCACGTGCAAACACATGGAGATTGAACAACATGCTCCTGAATGAACAATGGGTCATAGAAGAAATTAAAAGAGAAATCAAAAATTTTCTGGAAGTAAATGAGGATAACAGCACAACATACCAAAACCTCTGGGATACAACAACAGCAGTGTTAAGAGGAAAGTTTATATCAATAGGTGCCTACATCAAGAAATTGGAAAGGCACCAAATAGATGAGCTTTCAAGTCATCTCAAGGATCTAGAAAATCTGCAGCAAACCAAACCCAAACCCAGTAGGAGAAGAGAAATAATTAAAATCAAAGAAGAAATCAACAGGATTGAATCCAAAAAAACATTACAAAAAATCAGCCAAACGAGGAGATGGTTTTTTGAAAAAATAAACAAAATTGACACCCCATTGGCCCAACTAACTAAAAAAAGAAGAGAAAAGACCCAAATCAATAGGATCAGAGATGAAAATGGAAACATAACAACAGACAGCACAGAAATAAAAAGAATCATCAGAAATTACTACAAGGACTTGTATGCCAGCAAACAGGGACATCTATCAGAAATGGACACATTCTTGGACACATACAACCTCCCTAAATTGAGCCAGGAAGACATAGAAAACCTAAACAGACCCATAACTGACACAGAAATTGAAACAGTAATAAAGACCCTCCCAACAAAGAAAAGCCCAGGGCCAGATGGATTCACTGCTGAGTTCTACCAGACATTTAGAGAAGAACTAACTCCAATTCTTCTCAAACTATTCAGAGCAATCGAAAAAGAGGGAATCCTCCCAAATTCTTTCTATGAAGCCACCATCACCTTAATTCCTAAGCCAGAAAAAGATGCAGCATTGAAAGAGAATTACAGACCAATATCCCTGATGAACATAGATGCAAAAATACTCAATAAAATTCTGGCCAATAGAATGCAACAACACATCAGAAAGATTATCCACCCAGACCAAGTGGGATTTATCCCTGGTATGCAAGGATGGTTCAGCGTCCGCAAAACAATCAACGTAATACACTACATTAACAGACTGCAGAAGAAAAACCATATGATTCTCTCAATAGACGCAGATAAAGCATTTGATAAAATGTAAATAACTCAATGAGAATATATTTGAAGAGAAAATTTTGTATTGTATTAGATAATAGCAATCAAAGAACAGAAATAATAAACTTCCAATTAATTATCCACTTATAAGTATTCTGCACCAAAGTCTAAAGCACAAGCAAAAATAAAGACATTCAAGAGATTTGTTCTACAAACTCTTTGATTAACATGTTGATTTGTTGAAAAGGAAAAAAAAACAATATTGTATAAAGAAAATTGTAAATGACCTAGTAAAGATGATAATCCACAGTAGCCTAAGTCAAAGGTGGTAGACAGACAATTGACGAGAGCATAGCATAGTCTGGGGAAATTTCAATGCAGAGCTTTCATAGATCAACTCAACTTTTTCTTTAAAAAATCAGGCTCTAGAGATGTGGGAGCAGTGGTGTGGCTCAGCACATTGAGGCACTGCTTGCCCCATTAGAATCCTGTATTGGAGTGCTGACTCATCTCTTGGCTGCCCTGTTTCCATCCAGCTTTCTGGTAATGCATCTAGGAAGAAGCTGAGGATGGTCCAAGTGACTGAGCCCCTACCAATCACTTGGAAGTCTTGGGTGAAGTTCTTGGCTTAGGCCTGTCTTAGACCTGATTGTTTTTGCCATTTGGTGAGTGAACCAGTGGATAGAAAATTTCTTGTTCTGTCTCTCCATTTCTCTCTGTTACTCTGGCTTTCAAATATATAAATAAGTAAATATGTTTAAAAATGCTACCATTGCTATATGAATAGCTTCTGAAAAAAATGTAGAGTTTTTCGATGATATGGATTTTAAGTGAATTTATTGCTCTGAATATAACAAATATAGCAAAGTTTATTTAATGACTCATCGACAGTACTACCTCTTTATCATAGCAGTATTTGTTGACTCAATCAGAGAAAATGTATTTACAGTGCTTCCAGCCTTTAGTATCCTTTTAAGGATTATCACTATAATCTTTAAATGAAAGATAATTGTTGCTGAAACAGAATATAAATACACATAGATGTTGTTTGTCCTTATCAAAGAAGGTAGAAATGTAACTTCATATATATATATATATATATATATAACACACACACACACACACACACACACATATATATATATATATATATATATAAACACTCATATATATATGAGTGTTAATCCATTTGATAATAACTGTTAATTGTAGTATCTGCAGGAGAGTCTATGATTCAATAATAACAAAACTTCTAGCTTGCAGGGTCTTAGTCCACCTGAATGAGGATGGACTGGGCCCAAAGAAAGGGAAGTGTGCTGCTCTCCCGTTTCCCAGCCTCCCAATCCCAGAGACAATCAGACACAGTGGGGTGTTAAGTCAAGCAAGAACTCATTTATTGCACGCATAGCAAAGCCTTTTAAACCACAAAACTGCAGAGTCATTGGGGCAGGGCATAAGGTCCAATCAATCACTTAAAGGTCATTTTACGGGGTGATTTTTTATAGGACTAGCCATATGTCTATATACTCGTCATCAGTTGTCACCACTTCCCCTGATGCTGTGCAGCCAATCAGCTTTGGTGGTAGACAACTTTGGGTTCCGCCCACCTTACTTCCTTTGGGCGCCACCTTTGAATTGCCTCATGTGTCTAATTTCCCCACACTAGCTGTCAGAAACCTTAATACAGGTTTTATATCTGACTTATTAAACATTCAATGTGATTCCCAGGGCCATTGTCTTTCATACAATAATCAGGGACCTGAACTAGAGGTTGTATAGAGTATAAGGGTATTTAGTAAGTCCTAAATTTCTCTAACATACAACCATGTTTGATAGTCGATGTTTATTTGAAGAGAACATAATTTTTATCACAAATCTTGAAAAATTAAGTATGTACACAGGGACTTATATATTCAGTCAGAGTGTTACTGAGTGTTTACTGTATGTTGGGCACTATCTAGGCACATAAAATCCTGAATAGACAGCCTTTTCATTTGTTCTAAAACAGTTCACAGTATGGGGTTTATGTTGGAAGTGGAAGGGCCTCTTGCATTTTTCAAAAAAATTATACAAAAACAAATTTCAAATGGTGATCAATATTACCAGTAAGCATGGGGAACTGTGTAAATGTCTAGCAGGATTCATACGCCAATACATGAAAATAGTTAAGAAAATACAAATTTATATGAGATTTGAATAGTGAGAGATGTGTGTTCCTCTAAAGAAACAGATATCTTGAGGGAAGTGTGCGTAACTCTCCTATAAATAGCTAACATAAAACTCAGTTCATTAAGTGCCTTGTATTGCATGTGAAAGATGTTATATATTACATAGGAGTACAGGGAATTTGAACTGTGTGTGTGTGTGTGCGTGTGAGTTAGTTTTCAATTTCCTTGGTTCTAATTAAAGTGAATTATCTTAAACTTGAGGTCAAGTAATGATTTCAGGCAAGAGATGATGGTAGTTTTGGCTAGGGTGGGAGCAGTGAGAAACTTTAACTGAGAAAGTAAAAGAAATAGACCACATCTAATTATAAAAATTGCATTTGTCATGATCTTGTTTAGTATGATAACTGACAAGAAAGGCATGCATGGAAATATGAAGAAAAACAGAATCATGCACATGTGAGTGTGAGATGATGTATAACCTGAAACTAACTCTACTAACTCTTGATGAGACAAATTAGTAAATAGGAAAATTAGTAAATAGATCTTTTTACTTCATTTATTTTCTCATCTATGACACCCTGACAGGCTTCTTTGAGGGATCACTTATTAATTTCTCCGGCTTTCTTCTAAATAAAAAGCACAAAAATTAAATTTACAATTCAAATTTACATTCCCTTCAGTTTTTTAAAAGATCTGTTTATTTATTTGAAAGTCAGAGTTAACAGAGAGGAGAGGTAGCGAGAGAAAGAGAGGTCTTCCATCTGATGGTTCACTCCCCAATTGGCCACAATGGCTGGAGCTGTGCCAGTATGAAGCCAGAAGCTAGGAGCTTCCTTCGGGAGACCCGAAGGAAGAAGGGGTGAAGGGGCTCAAGAACTTGGCCGTCTTCCACTGCCTTCCCAGACCACAGCAGGGAGCTGGATCGGAAGTGAAGCAGCCATATCTCAGACAGGTGCCCATATGGGATGCTAGCACTTCAGGCCAGAGCATCGACCCTCTGTGCCACAGCGCTGGCCCCTTCATTATTTTATACTGTTAAAGTAGTAGAAAGATGTGAAAATGGCTTGATTTTTTTGCCTATCCACCAACCAGCCTCAGTATTCATGAGCCTATTAATGACAATGAAACTTTTTAGTTGTTCACATCAAATGATGCATTCTCTTTCTTTATTCTTGAAATCTGGACCAGACTTGTAACTTGATTTACATAATAGACTATTAGGAAGTGATATCTAAGATCTGACACTCACTATCACAAGGGCTTGCATGATTCAGCTTTTGTCTGTTTCTCTTTCTTCTTCTTTAATACTAAGACAAAAGCTAGGACACCAGGCCCAGGGAAATATATAAAGCAGAACCAATTCCATGCAGCTTTTCCAATGGAAGCCCAAGACACCCGAGAGAGTCAATATGTGAGATCAGTAGGGCTACATAAATTATTGCTGGACAGCAGCTGCCTGTATGAACTCTAGGGAGCCCAGCGCATGTAGTAAAATTGCCACCAATATACACTCTTGTGAGTAACAGTAATTGTCTATAATGGGAAACCATGGAAATCCTGTTACTCCTCATTCACAGCACTGTAATGGCCAAAGTAACTGAGATAATGATCCTATGTTAGTCAGGGTCCTCCAGATAAAAGGAACCTGAAAGGTGATCGATAGATACTTTCAAAGACAGGCAAGAAAGTATAGATAGTATTTAATATGGAAATTAGCTCTCTTGGTTTTGGAGGTCTGTAAGTCCCACAACATACTATCTGGAGATGCAGGAAAGTTGTTGTAATTCAGTTTGAGTCCAAAGTCTTAAGAACCAATGGCGAATGGCCAGGGTTCTGGCATAGAGGGTAAAGCCGCAATCTATGATGCCAACATACCATATTGGACACTGGTTTGTGTCCTGGTTTTTATGCTTCTGATCTAGCTTCTAACAAAAGGCCTGTGAAAAGCAGCAAATGATGAAAAATAGAATGTCTGGGCCCCTGCCACCTACATGGAAGACCTGACCAAATCTCCTCACTTTGGCTTGTCCCAGCCCTGGCCAATGTGGCCATCATGGGGCATGATCCAGAGGATGGAAGATCTCTCTATCTGTCTTTCCCATTCTTTATCTCTCTCTGTAACTCTGCCTTCCAAATAAATAAATACATTTTTCAAAATAAGGATGAGAAGCAGCAGAAAAAGATGCAGCAGCAGCAAGGGAGCTGAGTGAAACTTAGTCTTAGCCAAAACCCAGACAATCTGGGAAGGGGCCGTTGAATTCAGTGCCTGAAGACCTAGCAATCCAGTGCTCTGAAGTTCAACAGTAGCAGAAGGCAGATGTTCCAAATACAGGAGAAAGAGTGTTTTGTTTTTCCTCCACTTTTTTGTTCTATTTGATGCCATCCCATATGGTGGATCTTCTTCACTCAATCTGATTCAAATGTTAATCTCTTATAAAATATTCTTAGATACCAGTCTAGTTGATATTTAAAGTTAATTGTCACACTGCACAACAAGATTAAGACACTTAGAAGCATATAATGCCCTTAATAGCAAGGTCTATGTTTATATGCTGTCATTTTTATCCCCAAAAGGTGCTTAGAATGTTGAACATGGAGCTAGTGATCAAAATTGTTAGTGAGTGCTTATCCAATATTACAACAGAAATATCTCAAATTGTTCTCCAATTCCAAGGGTTACAATTATTTACTCAATATTCTGGGATTTGGGCTTAATTGATTCGTAGAATCTAGAATACAATTTTTAAGTAGTAAAGTTAAATGAGGTCAAAAGGGTGCAATTGGAATCAAAAAGGATGGGTGGGTTATAAGAAGAGAGAGAGACAGAAAGGAGCCTGTCTTCAAGTCATGAAGGGAGCCCTCATGAGAAACCAAACCCTGTTGTAACCTTGATCTTGAACTTTCCAGCCCCCAGAACTATGAGAAATTAAACTTCTGTTATTTAAATGACCTAGCCTATAATATTTCACTGTTACAGTCTGAGCTCTCTGATTCAGGATAGAAAGAGCAAAAGAAAAAAAAATTGTCTGTTATGCATACACTGATGATAACATGGCATGAAAAGCTGAAGAACTCTGATGAGAAACTTGTGACAGGTTGAGGGAAAATTGGATAATTTTCTATTGATCATGAACATTGGAGATTAAATATATAGAACCCCTTTTGTTTCACCAGGAGGGTTTCCTGTACACTTTCCTCAAAATTGTAGCAGCATGATCAGATTTTATATCAGATCTACTTAGAGCACAATAGAAACAGTCTGCTATTGGGAAAATGAATAGGTTAAAATATAGAAGAAAAACGCAATGTATTTGGTTCCCTTATGCTGCCCTGTACCTCTATATCAGTTATATTCTGAATCGAATTCATTTTCTAAGTTTTTTCATTCATGTAGTCTTTTTTTGTGTATGTTTGCTATTCATCAGGATTCTACTCATAGCCCTTTAAATACTGTTTCTATGAATAAGTTTCAAGTTTATGGACACTGAAACAACAAATTGTGTATCACAAAACAATTATTCTACACATAGTTATTTCATCTCCATTCTCAAGTGTATGTATTTAATGTTTTTTAAAGAAATCTATGAAATACCATGAACAAACAAAAAACCAGAAAAACTATGAACAAACAAAATACACAGAGTAAAAAATATGAAAATAGTCTTAGGTTTTGATTTATTAGAGGCAACAGCATTGTGGTCAAAGAGTTGTTCAGAACCAAAGATGGCAGAAGTGAAACCCTTTAGGAGTTAAGAATCCCAAGTCGAACTATGTTAAAACCTAAGGCAAAAGGGGTGGGTATTTGGCATTATTGTGTGAGTGCCCCTTGGGAAACCCAATTCTATACTGGACTGCTTGGGTCAGGGTCCAAGATCCTCTCGTGATTCCAGCTTTCTGCTAATGCCAACTCTGGGGTGTATCAGGTAATGCTCATGTAGTTCAGTCTCTGCCACCCACGTGGGAGATCTAGACATAGTTCTTGGCTCCTAGATTCTAACTGGCCCAGCCCCAGTTGTTGCAGGCATTTTGGTGTAAAGAGGAAGATGGGAGGTATCTCTCTGCCTTTATCTCTGTAATTTTCAAATAAAAAAGTAAATCAAATATGATATTAAGTGCTATGGCTCAAAATAAAACCTAATTCCATTACATTGACTTTATTAAAATATTTTTATATTTTTATTTTTATGCATTTGTAATAATAATTGAGTATACAGTATATGTACAGACCAAAATTCTGATTCTATAGTTAGCATCAATTATTTAACTTCTCTGCACATTAGTTTCCTTCTCTGTAGAACAAACATGTTGGGAAGATTAATTGACGTAAATCTCACAGTTCTTACAACATTGCTGGGAACAAGGTTGATACTGCAGTGATGGTTCCAGCAGTAGTTTTATTCCTGGCACCCAATAGGAGACCTGATTAGATTTCTGGGCTCCTGGGTTCAGCCTGGTGCAGCCCTGGTAGTTGCAGACACTTGGGGAGGTAAACCAGTGGGTGAGAGATCTGTCTTTTTTTCTCTCTTTTTCTGTCTTTCTGCCATTAAAATAAATAAGTAAATGATTTATTAACCGTAACAACAAGGTTATTTATCATTGCTAATATATTATATTATTTAATCTATACTGAATTTGTATTGGACCACAAAATTTACAAAGTGGGGGTATAGCCTATTTTCTTGCAAATAAAAATCTACCAGTCCATTTTACTTATCTCCTCCCATTTGTTATTATAGAGTAGAAAATTACTTTTAGTATCCAGTATTGAACATTTCCATTCACTATTTCACAAATGTTTCACTTTTTTGAGATTTTCTTGTCTACATTTATTCTTCACATGACTATTAGAGACATTTAATCAAGTTTAAAAATGAAATTCAGAGTAGTATGTCATTAAATCTTCATATTTCCTTTTGATAATTTAATGGTACTAAGTTTTCACTCCCTAGAGAGTGGTTTAACTATTATTTGATCTGAAATTTTTTTTTATTTCAATGAAAAGATTTCTATGTGGGAGTTCACACATCTTGGCTTCTCAATGTTTGTGGTTCTGAAAAATTTTATTTCACCCCAGTCTGCAGTGACCAGCAAGTGGTAGACAGTTCACCCAAAGCAGATCAGTCTGGTTTTACTGAACTTCAAAACTGAGAGTGTGCATAGTTGAAGCTGATGTTGCAATTCTTGTTCTGTGCAATTTTATTTGGTAGTCAAGTATAGAAAATTCAATAAACTCAACTATGTAACTAAAAATAGGTTGTACAATAGGGTGATTACAGAAGAAAATAACATACTATGTTTTTCTAAAACAATCTAGAAGAAGGGATTTTGAATGCTTGAAGTAATAAACATTTGAGGAGATAAAAGTGCTAAGCATACTTGGGCATTGCAAAATGTATATATTTTTTATTTTTATTTTATTTTATTTTTATTTATTTATTTTTGACAGGCAGAGTTAGACAGTGAGAGAGAGAGAAAGAGAGACAGAGAGAAAGGTCTTCCTTCCGTTGGTTTACTCCCCAAATGGCTGGTACAGCCGGCGCGCTGCACCATTCTGAAGCCAGGAGCCAGGTACTTCCTCCTGGTCTCCCATGCGGGTGCAGGGCCCAAGCACTTGGGCCATCCTCCACTGCCTTCCCAGGCCACAGAGAGCTGGACTGGGAGAGGAGCAACCGGGACAGAATCTAGCACCCCAACCAGGACTAGAACCCAGGGTACCAGTGGTGCAGGCAGAGGATTAGCCTACTGAGCCGCGGCGCTGGCCATATATACATGTATTGAAACATACGGTACTCCATGTATTTGTCAGGTAAAACTTGAAAACATTAACTAAAAGTAGGGGCTGGAATCATGGAGTAGCAGATTAAGCCATTGCCTATGATACTGGCACCCTATATGGGCACCCATTCAACCTCCAGCTGCTCCACTTTCCATCCAGCTCCCTGCTAATGCACCCAGGAAAGCCACAGAAGATGGCTGAAGTGCTTGGGTCCTGCACCCACGTTGGAGATCTGGAAGAAGTTCCTGGCTCCTGGCTTTGTACTGACCAAACCCTAGCCATTTCAGACATTTGGGAAAGAGCTAATGGATGCAAGATCTCTCCCTCTTTCTCTATCTCTCCCTCTTTCTCTGTAACTCTGCCCTTTAAATAAATAATAAATAACTCATTTTTAAAAAATTAACTAAAAGTATATTAGCAATATGAATGGATACTCTAGAACTGTTTTTTTTTTTTTAAAGATTTATTATTTGAAAGAGTTACATACAGAAAGGAGAGGCAAAGAGAGAGAGAGAGGTCTTCCATCGCTGGTTCACTCTCCAATTGGCCACAACAGCTGGAGCTGCGCGAATTCAAAGCCAGGAGCCAGAAACTTCTTCCGGATTTCCCATGAGGGTTCAGGGGCCCAAGGACTTGGGCCATCTTCTACTGCTTTCCCTGGCCATAGTAGAGAGCTGGACTGGAAGTGGAGCAGCTGGGTCTCGAACTGCAGCCTATATGGGGTGCCAGCGCTTGAGGCCAGGGCATTAACCCACTGCACCATAGAGCCAGCCCTCTAGAACTGCTTTTGTGTGTTTATTTCTAAGTTTTAATAGAGCAGTATATTCTTTAATCTGTTGTTTTCATCATATCTAAAAATTAGGAGTTTGGTTGTCCAAGAGCATCCATCTAATTCTCCAGAACTTTATCTGCTGCAGTTTTTGGTCATCTGAGCATCAGAAGAATAAAATTTCTATTTGATTGTGAAAAAGAGACAAACAAAATTTATATAGGGTATATAGATGGACTTCATTTATGATGTACAGAAATAGATAATTTGTTTGGAATGCATCATTGGGTAGTCTCCTTTGGAAATTGATGATAAGTTATCTGGTAGAGATTCTGGAAGAAGTGGTGGAAAATTATCAGTCAACAAAATATTACTGTATTAATTAATGACAGTTCAAATCCCAGCGCAAATGGTCACTTAAACCAATTTCTTAGAAAGACCATTTCTGGATTTCTAGATTTACATACTCAGCAACTGTAACTGGGCAACTTCCGAATTAATAGCTAAGTCTATCAGTTGGATAAGAATTATGGTATTGAAAATTTATATTTCTTCTTCCCAGTACTCTGAGAATTGCTCTTATTTATTTAAGGGCCTTTTTCACTAAATATCTCCTTTTTTATGCATGCACATACTATCATTCTATTTTATTTTGCTTTAATAAGGCTTGATATCTTTTTAAAAATTGATTTTGAATTTCTAATAGGTTAAAAAAAATAGCTTCCCTTTCCTTGATGACAGAGGGAAGTAATATTTGCAGCCTGTTAAGAGGTGAGAAGAGACCGCCAGAATTTAAAAGGAAAAACACTTTAGGTTATTTTTCATTGAAAAAAAATTAGCAATATAAAACTATAAAAGAAATGAAAATATAGATTTTAAATGATAAAATTTATGTAATTTTTCAGAACATATTTAATAAGTATGGCACAATACCTTTAAAATCCAAATATGTTAGTCCAGTTTCTAAAAGCAAAATCTCATATTTCAGAGAAACAGAGATCTAGAAGTTACTGCCATTAGTTTTATTAACTTAACAATGCAGAATAAACACAATATATGGAACACAGACAAATGTCTGTGAATTGTACCAAGCTTTGACTTGAGGATTTTAGGATAAATCCCTTATTGTCTATGATTCCTATTGATTTGTTACCTTATTAGTTTTTCTCTACATGGTGATATCCATCACATAATGCTCCACATGTTCTGGAAATTCATTAGAAGTCTCTAAGCCGAACATTTCCACTGGGCATCAAATGTCTTGACTGTTCAGTCTGGTATCTTGATCTTATTTCACTTCTGTGAATTCCACTTTTCTAGGTGAGAGAAGACTTTTGCTTCACTTGTCTTTGTGGGGTCAAGTTACTTTACAAACTTCTTAACATTGGTCTTAGCTAGACCCATAAGCTTTCAAAGTTTTGAAAAGCTACCCACCTCTGACCAAAATCAATAAGGAGAGTGTTAGCTTCATGTTTGTTTGTTTTCTGTAACCTTACTTATCAGTGTTTGCTGTATTTTTGTCCCCATGGTATATAGTTGAGAAAATAAAATCAATCCTCAATATAAAATTACCACAAATTTATCTTGAATATTTATACAAAGGGTAGAATGAGATATTTTGTCTATCTGTATTTCATTTATATTTCTGGCAGCTGATAATTAAATCAGATTTTTGACATCCGAGTTCTTCCTGGAGCTGAATATTTTGGTTTATTTCCCTGATGTACTTCTTTTCCTCATAACAGTAACTGCTGCAATATATAAGGCTTTCTGTTGAGAGAACAAACAAATGATACTTGACCAAGTATGAAGATTTTCCCATAAAATATTTATCATTTAATTAGTATATAACATGTTCCAGTATTAATGCTTTGAATGTTGTGTGCCTGTATATACATCTATATTTCACCAGTTTTATAAATGAAAGCTTTTTTTTAAATTTTATTTTTTGACAGGTAGAGTGGACAGTGAGAGAGAGAGACAGAGAGAAAGGTCTTCCTTTGCCGTTGGTTCACCCTCCAATGGCTGCCGCGGCTAGCGCGCTGCGGTCGGCGCATGCGCTGATCGGATGGCAGGAGCCAGGTGCTTCTCCTGGTCTCCCATGCAGGTGCAGGGCCCAAGCACTTGGGCCATCTTCCACTGCACTCCCTGGCCACAGCAGAGAGCTGGCCTGGAAGAGGGGCAACCGGGATAGAATCCGGCGCCCCGACTGGGACTAGAACCCGGTATGCCGGCGCCGCAAGGGGGAGGATTAGCCTACTGAGCCGCGGCGCCGGCCTAAATGAAAGCTTTTTAGAAAATTCTCTAACTTGTTCGTGATCCAATAGCTACTAAGGAGAAGATCCAAAGTTAAAACTCCAAAGACTGTCTTTTTCTCCAAAGACTGTCTTTTCCCCAAAATATCACCTTGCCTGTTCAAAAATCATTGCCATTTTTTGGTAACAGTAACATGCTGATTTCTTGATATAAAATAGATTCTGTAATTCTCACAACATGGCTGATATTTTTTCATCTTTTTTTATTGTTGAGCAATGTATTGCATTTAAATCATTTAGTCTTGAAATGGAAAAAAAAATTACATCTCCCTATTTTAGCCTAATGGAAGCTAAAGGAATTTGCTTTGCGGTTCTTTAGACATAAATGCTGAAAAGAGGTACAAATACATACTTGTCTTGTTTCTTTAGAATACAGAAAATTGATACAGAAGGATAGACTTTTGGCATAGCAGTTAAGAAGTCTGTATCCCACATCAGGATATCTGGGTTCAAGTCCTGGCTATGGCTTCCACTGATTCTTTCCCCCACCTGCATTAGAAGGATTCTGGGAGGTAGCAGTGAAGACTCAAATTAATTAGATCCCTACCCACACACATGGGTGAACAAGATTGCATCCACAGCTCCCAAATTCAGCCTGGTCTAGTGGAGAGCCCTTGTGAGAAGGTGAAGGAAAGAGAGATCTTTCATCCGCTGGTTCACTCCCCAAATGACTGAAGCTGGTGTTGGCAAGGCTGAAATAAGAATCCAGGAATTTCATTTGGGTCTCCGCATGGGTTACAGAGGCCCAAACACTTTTTCCATTTTCTGCTGCTTTTCCAGGAGTATTGTCAGGGAGCTAGTTCAGAAGTGAAGCACCTGGGACTCAAACTGGTGTCCATGTGGGATGCCTGAGTGGCGGGCAGCAGCTTATTCCACTACATTATAGCGCAGGACCCCTGTTTGGAGGTTATAACATCATCTGCAGCTAATATAAAATTATCAACTTAAAAATTAGCCTTCCATATATTTATTGAATTTTAAGTCTCTTCTAAGGTTGTCTTGGCAAGGCCAGACCAATGATTTTGCAGGTCTTAAAAGGCCCAGGGGCCAGACATTCACAACCTAGAAAGCTTTGAGTCAGAGTGATTACACATACTTAAAGTTGGACTGCTGGGGCAGGCATTTGGTACAGTAGTTAGGATGCTTCTTGGGATATCTAAATCCCATATAGCCATCCCTGGGTTTGAGTCCTGGCTCCACTTCTAACTTCCTGCTAATGTACACACTGGAAGGCAAGTACTGGTTGATGGTTCAAGTACTTGGGTCTCTGCTACCACATGGGTGACTCTGATTGAGCTTCAGGACTGGCCAATCCTGGCTGTTGTGTACAAGTAGGGAGTGAACCAGGAAATATGAGATCTCTTTCTGTCTTGTCTTTCTGCCTTTCAAGTAAATAAAAATAAAAATTAAAGCAATTTTTAAAAGCAAAACTGCATTGCCTCTTGCCCAATAAGCAAGAAAAGAACCTAGGTCACCTTCATTGAGAGTCTATAGATAATATTCCGATGATATGATTTAGTACAATGGCTAGACATCAGTAAATACTGGGTTTTTTTTGCCATTTCTAGTATTGGGATCCTGTATTTCATTTGTTTCCCTTTAGAGTTAGAGACCCAATACTTTCCATATGGGAGTGTATCAGGTGAGTGATTTCAGCGAGAACAACAACAAAAACTTTTATTATCAGCATTAATAATGTCTCGTTGGGTAAAATTAATATCTGCACATTTTATTTTGTCAAGTTCTAAAGATGTCTTATTATGGTGAGTAATTGTGTTCCCAAAACCATTCAGCTTTTTTCCCATTTGGGACATAGAATTATATTCCAGATAGATGGAGATGGTTCAACATGGACTAAAAGATATTGCAGGTACCTCTTGAAATATAAAGATGAAATGCATCATCCATCATCTGGCAATAGAAAAATGTTTTTCTTAAATGGTGAATTTCGAGCCATGACTTTTAATTTCTCTGGTATTTAGATCAGTGTCTCTGTACTAGCATAGGTGAGTGCCACTGATGAGGAATTTTGAATGTGAAGGAAAGAGTAAGAGAGTAATCTGGGTGGGAGTGAGAATGTAAGAGTAAACGATAGCATAAATATGGCCTCTTTTCTTTTTTTTCTTCAAGATTTTTTATTTATTTATTTGAGAGGTAGAGTTACAGACAGTGAGAGGGAGCTAAAGAGAGAAAGGTCTTACACCCGTTGGTTCACTTCCCAAATGGCTGCAACAGCCGGAGCTGCGCCACTCCGAAGCTAGGACCCAGGAGCCATGAGCTTCTCCGTCTCCCACGCAGGTGCAGGGGCCCAGGAACTTGGGCCATCTTCCAGTGCTGTCTCAGGCTATAGCAGAAAGCTGGATGGGAAGAGGAGCAGCCGGGACTAGAACCGGTGCCCATATGGGATGCCAGCGCTTCAGATGGAGGATTAACCTACTGCGTCACGGTGCCGGCCCCAGGCCTCTTTAATAATATACATGATCACACGCCCAGTAGAATTAAGGTGATGGCTTCTGTATATATGAATTATAAGGAAATCTGTAATGTGCCTTTTTTCCTACAGAAACGACATTCAATATGTCAGAGCCGAATAGGACCTGCTACTCCTGTTTTAGGTGCTTCTTGGCAATCATCTCTGCTGATACATTTTGAGGAAGCCCATGCGGGTTTGTGACTTTCCTCCCTCTGCTCTTGAGAATCCCTCCCTTACATTATGAACTTCAATGGGCTTAAAAAAAAAACACAAAACACTGGTTTTCACAATTTTTTTGTCTCCTTTACCTTCTTCTTGGCAGATAAATTTCTCATTTGTGTAAATGTTGCCTAAAAGGAAAATCTGACCCACAATTAGGTGGAAAATGGATATTTAAATGACTCAGCTTTATAATTTTAGTCTTGAGCACCTACTTTTACATAGCACTTCATTATTGTTCACCAATTATATTGTTTTATAGATATGAAGCTAAGCATTTTTGAAAAATTTTTATTTTTCACCTAAATCTCTTGCCTTAATTTATTCAAGCAGTTTTTTTTCTTTATTTTTTTTCTTTCTACCATGTAAATTAATCTAGTTGGTAAGTTTAGTCAAATACTTGTCAATTTGAGCTATTTTTCATCATGTGGGTCATTTAATTTTAATTTTAATAATAATGAAAAAGTCCTCAACTTAAAGTGTAAAGGTAATTTTCAACTGAAGTTTTAGTCATTATAGGTAAACAAGCTAGCATTTGTTTATTTTTAATTGCATGTGGATCTCTTTTTCCTGTATAAACTGATTAGGCAAGGGGATATAATTATGAGGGCACTTCATATTTTACTAGTTTGCTATTTTCTAGGAATTTACTTCAATGATTTCTAGGAAAGGAAATGCATTCAGTTCTAATTTCCAGATTTCTTTATCACTTTCCACTCCATGAAATTGCGCATATAACACTATGCTCATTCATCTTCTCAAACTGCTTAAAAAAGAGACACTTGGGGAATATTGGTGCCTTGTGGAGATAAATATAAAAAAAAAATACAAAGAACTCAGAACAAGCCAAGTATCATCAAAACTTAAAAATACTTGAAATTCAGCTCATATGAAGGAGATGGTTGTAGTACCTGATGAACTTTTAGAGTAAAAAGAGATCTGGGTAAGCTGAAAAAAGGAAAGAATCAAGGTATAACTTCTTTCCAATCAAGGATGTCTTTTGGATAAATTGTGATTTTTTAGTGAAGTTATTGTTTATTTACACTTTTTAAAAAAGATTTTATTTATGTATTTGAGAGGTAGATTTACAGACAGTGTGAGGGAGAGACAGAAATTCTTTCATCCTCAGGTTCACCCCCCCAAATGGCCACAACAGCTGGAGCTTAGCTGATCTGAAGCTAGAAGCCAGGAGCTTCTTCTGGGTCTCCCATGTGGGTGCAGAGGCCCAAGGACTTGGGTCATCTTCTACTGTTTTCACAGGATATAGTCGAGAACTGGATCTGAAAAGGAGTATCTGGGACTAGAACCGGCACCCATATGGGATGCTGACGCCACAGGTGGAGGATTAACCTACTGTACCACAGTGCCAGTCTCTATTTATACTTTCAATTTTATATTTAATTTATCCCTTCTCATAATTCCAATGTAGTTTTGGTAAAATTTCCCTTCATGCCTGCTGATTTCTCCATTATTAAAATAGATCTCAACTTTTATTTTGCCATTGAGTGACATCCATCTAGAGAGGGTAGACTCATTCTCCTGGTGCTCCATATTTTTCTCAGCAAATGAAAGGACACAGCATCAAAAAAGGCTTACAAATTGTAACACTAGAAAATGTTAAGCACAAATCACAATCCAAGTGTGTTTTTGTTTTGGCGTAGTATTCAGGAAAATGTATCTCTAATCTCCTAAGTGAAGTAAAGTTCACCAATAAATATAACCCACCAGAGTAGAATTAGTCATTAACACTTTTTTAGGTCAAATTATGTTTTCTGAGTTCCCATATGTATGATGATTCTCTAATGGTATGGGAAACTTACATAAGCTATGTTGTCCTCAAAACAGTGGTTAGATTGGGAAGAGATCAGTACAAGTTATTTGGTCTTACTGTAGTGGTTCATGTGATGATGGTTACTGTTGTAATAAATTTTAGCATGTTATAGTACAGTAGAGTGACAGTAATCACATATTACACATTTTTTACCTATATTATAATAGCTGGAACATTCCAAACATGATGGAATCACAAGGAGATGGAAATAATAATTACTCTCACTCATCAGTACATACTGTATACATGTGTTGAAATATCACATAGTACTCCAGAAACATGTATAATTATTATTATTACATATTAATCAAAAATTTAAAATATACTTGACCTAATTTTAATTTAAGTCTGAAAACAGTTCAAGTGGGTTATTAGACACAACAAATAAGATAAGGTAAACAGAAAAAAATATGAAAGAATATAGAATATTAAAGTCTCCTGAAATTGCACAGATTTCTTTATCATAATAATACATACAATATGGAGGTTTTATATTATTTAAACCCTTTGGATAGTTATTTAACTTATAACCAGCTACCTTTCAGAGGTCAAATTTAGTCCAGAAAGTGAAATTTTGCAAAGAATGGGAAGTCATACTTAGAAAACCTAAGTACATCATCTGAAAGTCAATTTTTTTGTGTGTTTTCTAGTCATTTTCCTCAGTGTTCTCATAGCATTCTAAAATATCTTCCTTGGTGCTATAGCCAAACATATTTTTCCTTCATATATTAACAACATATCCCTGTTGGCTTAGAATATTCAGTGTTTCTTTTTCCAAAACACCTTAAAATTCAGTTGGCATTTCATACCTTTTTTTAACACGCTTGTAAAAAATATCTGGGGAGAAGTATATTCTGTGGATGAAATCTGATTATTAATCTTTTGAAACAACTACAACAGAAAACAAAGTCAACAAACAGAAGATTGTGGAAATATTTTGAAAGGAATTCATAAAGCTAATCAAATTCTTAATAAGAGCAAGCTAACTTTCTAAAAAAAAGTTAGAGGCCCCATAATGTTCAACTCTGCAGTGTTCCTAAAGAGCCGGAACAAATCTACTACTCGACCAACAATGTATAATTTGTAGGTAGTTTCCCTCTAAGAAAAGTGCTCATAGGTAGACAGCCTTGGGCAAAGGAAGCCAATAGAAGGTTCAGAAAATTCAATGCAATCAATATTTACTATCAACAATGTACCTGATCTTATGTCAGATGCCAGTAGAGTAAGGCTGAGAGATAAATAAAAACAAAAATGAAAACAAAAACAAAAACACCAATTCCAAGTACCAGGAAGAAATAAAGGGCTAGAAAGTAAGAGCAGTTGGTGGTCTTTACTTAGTTTGTGGCAATCAGAGATAGGGTTGGGTTTCTGAGAAACAGGAAAATAGCCAACGGCTACAACTGCCATGTGATTAGGGCTCAGTAGGAAGATAGTTTCCAGAAAGCAAACATAATTATGACAGCCAGTTTTATATATGGATTGCATCTCTCCCACATTTATAGATTTAAAATCTTATGCAAATCTCTTTAATTTAAACTTGAATAATAAATCATTTTATATTGGTTTGAACAAAATTTAAAGAGGCCTGCTTTCTAAAGAAATTGACAAATTTTATCTGTTGCAGCTTTTCCCTTCTATCATATTTTTACTGTGATTTGTAAGACTTACTCTCCTCTTACACTTCTTGCCAGACAGATGTTTGAAAACAGACTCAAGGAATGAATTTATATGCGTAGATGCAGGTAGCAGGGCTTGTTATGGTGCTGGTAAGTCAGATTATGCCAAAAAATCATGTGATCTCTTATCTGACAGACCTCATCACGGACCAAGTGGTATACTAGAAATTGTAGAAATAAAAGTAATATAAGAAAAATTGCTGTTTTATAAAAGGTTTGTTCTAATATATTTATAACAGGATATACAAATGCCTACATATGCATATAGAAATTTTATATGTTGTATTTACAATTTCTTAAATACTGTGTGTGGAAGTATTCACTGTGTGAGTGTGTGTGTGTGTGTGCATGTGTTGAAACAAGGACCTGCAAAGTGTGCAGTTATCTATTTGCTGATGGCTGCAGTAGAACTGAGTGTACACATTTTCTGGTAGGAACAGAGTTAGAGCTGAACACTCCTCCATGACTAAGAGATGGTAATTCTGGGAAATCTAAAGATGGGGATCAGGGAGGATGCTGAATCGGAAAGGATGGAAAGAGAAACAAAATGTCTTTCTTTGAGGTCAGCTCTAGAACAGAATTCAGGCAATCCCAAATTTGGAAATAGTGAGCTTTGGGATATGTTTGCAATGAGTGTTTAGTTTTCAATGGATTTAGTTCTTCTATTCCAACATATGTATTCCTTAGCATATTCAATATTCCTCATTATTGTATCCAGGCATGAAATATTTCAACCACAGAAAATATATAGCAAATGACATAATGAACATATATGAAGCCGTCACCACATTTAAGAAATTTAGTGTTTATTGTTATTATCAAGGCATCTTTTGTATTCTTCTTTCCTAGGAGTTAGCCACCATCTCAATTTTTTTTTTTACCATAATATGTATGTTTATACATATTGACCCAGCATGTTACAAGCATTTGAATCTAATGGACATTTTGGTGTACTTAAACTTGTTATATTCACAAATATTTCAGTTATTAAAGGCTAAAGTAACTTGGCATTTCTGTATTAATACTAAAACATAAAAGAGTATCGGGGGCATAGGGAAAGGTATTTGGTACAGTGGTTAAGATACCACTTGGGAAGTCTGCATCGTATTCCTGAGTGCCTGCATTGGAGTACTGGCACTGCTTCTGATCCCAGCTTCTTACTAATGTACAGCCTAGGAGGCTGCATGTAAGGCTAAATGGTCCCTGTCACTGAATCAGGGCTCCTAATTTCAGGCTGTTCCAGCCCTGACTATTGTGGTCATATAGGCATATCTCTCTCTCTCTCTCTCTCCCTCTCCCTCTCCCTCTCTCTCTTTCTCTCTCTCTTTCTCTCTGTGCATCTCTGCCATTTAAATAAATAAAATTTTAAATATCATAGGAATTAGATCTATCTTGTCTTAATACCCATGTAGCTCAAATCCCTCTCTCTCCAGTGCACATGCAGCTCAACAAAAACATACAGCCCTCTTGTGGTCTCTTTCTTGGGACTGAGAGCTTTTCTTTCTTTCTCAATCTATCTGATTGCTAAGATTATAGATCATTGAACACCCCAGCGTTAGAGGGGTCTCAATCAGAGCTCTGCATCTCATTTGGGACCATTTATTTCCTATCCAGCAGTGGACGTTTCTTACTCTCTCTGTTCCTGAGAACTACAGATTTCTTTTCCACTTGTCTCCATCATGAAGGGTGAGCAGTTCCTATGAAAGTTTCTTGTTTTGGCTTTTGTTCCCTCTTAATTTGTGGATATTGGGATTTATATTCCTGTCCGGAGAGCTAACGTATGTATGTATGCAGTTCACAATTTAATGGGCACTTACCCTGCTAGGCTTTAATTCTTGGCACATATCTCATAAGGCAAAACAAAACAAAACAAAAAAATTCCTTTTCCTTTGGAATGTTAGCTGTAATGTCATGCTTGCTTCCAGATGTTTTATAGTGAGCCATTTGTCGTTGTTGATCATGTCATTATTTTAGGGAGACCCCATCCATTATGTTCCTAGGAATGAGTTCCCCAACCCGCAATTTAAGCAAATACACAAGGTCAGTGTTGTTGCAAAGTGGGTAAAGCTGCTGTCTTTGATGCTGGCATCTCATATAGGTACCCGGTCCCTGTCCTGGTTCATGTCCCATATGTTCCTCTTCAGATCCAGCACCCTGTTACTGGCCTGTAACAGTAGTAGAAGGTGGACCAAGTTCTTGGGCCCCTGCACCCACATGGGAGACTCAAAAACTCCTGGCTCCTAGCTTGAGATTAGCCATTGCAGCCGTCTTGGCAGGGAACCAGTGGTTGGAAGTCTCTCTCTCTCTCTCTCTCTCTCTTTCTCTCTCTCTTCCCCTTCCCCATTTGTAACTCTTAACTCTGTCTCTCAAATAAATAAATGAATCTTTTAAAAAATAAATAAAGCAAATACACAGTATAATTATGTCAACATGAATTAGTACCATCAGTAAACACATTTCTAATATTGTTACAGGTTTAGAATTTGCAAATTTCTACTTTTTTTGAGTGCTTGTTTATTTTACTTTTGTCTGAAAGGATTACTAATAATTTTAGGCCATTGGGTTATTTTAAGCAATAATGAGCTACATAAACTTTTAAAGAGTATGCTGACTCTCTGGATTATGAAAGACTTAGCATATTGTTTAGCTTGATATAGGTGCTCTATAAATAATAATTACCTGTTTCTTTCTCTTCTGCCACGAAATAGTGCAGATTACTTTTCTATCCTATTCTGGTACAAAATGAAAAAAAAAATCTTTATTCATGGAAATAATATATCCAAATATATTGCGCAATCGATCATGCTGCCCTCTCAGTAATGATGCTTCTGTTAAGGACCATTTCCTGGTCCAAAGGCAAATATCCAATGCACTAATTGTCAACTGATGATTTTCCTCTAGTTATAATGCTATGTACTTGCAGTCTTAATATTGTTACCTAGTTGAATATCATAGCCACAATTAGATTCTCATGTATTCTAATAACAACTTAGAACTGCAAAACCTTAGAACCTGAGTTAGCATACAGACTAATATCAATGCTTTTGAGTTAATCACCATTCAAACAATTGATGTTGGTAGCTCCTGGTTAACATGATTCTTGAGTAATCTTTTATAAACTAGAGTTGCTCACTGTATGATCATCTCTCTGGTGTTGAGTTTGTATTTTGCTGTATGTGCAACTTAATTATGATGAGTGCAGACTACCTATGCCTGTACTTTACTTCTGAGTCTGGTTTTTCCCTATTGGTTGCAAATACACAGACAGAAGAAGCAGCCTTAAGATATCAGCCTGCTCAGACTGCAATAACAAAATACGTGAAGTGAAGCCTTTTTGCTTTGTATCTTCTCAATGTTTTCTCATTTAGTCATTACTGCACACACAAGGAGGCAGCACTGTCTTGTCTTCCTTTTGTTATAATAACAACAATCCTAGTGCATTAGTAGCCCATCATTATGACCTCGCTTAAACTTAATTGCCAAGACCAGTCTCATTGGCGATTAAAACTTCAATGTATGAATTTTTGATGGAACACAATTAAGTCCATTTCTTACTGATACCATTCCATAATTATACCCAATTCTCAATTCTGAAGAACTTATAGGGTATTAGGTTAATTCAATATATCAAGTTATGGATCATATAATTATAAGAATTTCTATAATTTAGCATTAGTGGTTGTTCAGTTAGCCACGCTATATCTTTGCTGTAGTCATCATAATACAAATAGCACCATGTGTTAGCGCATCAGGTTTCAACTAAAGTTACAAGAAACACCTGAGTTTATTATTCATGGTTTGCAACTCAATATCTACCACCAAAAGCCTGATTACCTTACTCTAAAGAAAGTCTTGAAAAATCTATTTTTTACAACCCCTAAATATTATTCTAAAATTATTGGGGCATATAGAGCACCTATTTAGTTAGCTTACACGTTTCAATCTAGCAAGTGCCCAATAGTTGTACTACATTTGATCACCTTTTTAAAGTATAGCATGTAGATATTCTTAGAATATGCTATTCATGCATAATATTTCCATTGCTTAGAACAAAACATGGCATGTTCAAGACTACCACAATTTGTTTTTGAACTGAATTAGCAGATGTGCTAAACAAATATCATAGGGAATGATAAACAATCTGAGAGGGAAAAAGGTTTTTCTGAAAAATGGCATGGTGAAGTAAGTTCTATAATTCCAAATTTTGATAGATATTTTCAGAAAGAGAATTAAAGATAAAGGGAAATATGTGGGCTGGCGCTGCGGCTCAATAGGCTAATCCTCCACCTTGCAGCGCCGGCACACCGGATTCTAGTCCTGGTCGGGGCACTGGATTCTGTCTGGGTTGCCCTCTTCCAGGCCAGCTCTCTGCTGTGGCCAGGGAGTGCAGTGGAGGATGGCCCAAGTGCTTGGGCCCTGCACCCACATGGGAGACCAGGAGAAGCACCTGGCTCTTGGCTTCAGATCAGCGTGGTGCGCCGGCCGCAGCGCGCTGGCCGCAGCTGCCATTGGAGGGTGAACCAACAGCAAAAGGAAGGCCTTTCTCTCCGTCTCTCTCTCACTGTCCACTCTGCCTATCAAAAATAAAAAAAAATAAAATAAAAAGGGAAATATGTGACTAAGATACTGAAAAAGTCACATTTAACAACTCCAGAAAGGCTGAATGTAAAATTGGAATAATTTAATAGAAGAAAGGTGACTAGAGCAGATGTTTTACAGTCCTGTAGCATAAGTCTCTGTTGATTTATTTATTTATTTATTTATTTATTTTTTTGACAGGCAGAGTGGATAGTGAGAGAGAGAGACAGAGAGAAAGGTCTTCCTCTTGCCGTTGGTTCACCCTCCAATGGCCGCCGCGGTAGCGCGCTGCGGCCGGCGCACCGCGCTGATCCGATGGCAGGAGCCAGGTGCTTCTCCTGGTCTCCCATGGGGTGCAGGGCCCAAGGACTTGGGCCATCCTCCACTGCACTCCCTAGCCACAGCAGAGAGCTGGCCTGGAAGAGGGGCAACTGGGGATTTTTTTTTTTAATAACTCTACTGCCATGTTCTGCAGTAATAGAAATCCTTATGATAAAATAGAGTAGGGATACAACCAGCAGGATTCATTCTAGTTTTCCACGCATTTTATTTAATAAGACCTGAGGTCTTGGCAGAGACCAGGTGCTCTTAAAGAAGAGCCTGTTGACAAGGCACTGCACAGCATTAATCTTTGAGCTTCTTTTCAAATGCTACAATTACTGACATCAGCAAAGTATTCATTCTTCTTCCAGAAAGGAACTAACATTAGTGATTAGACATTTTAACTCTGCAAGGAAAAGAAAAAAAAAAAAGATTTAACAACTTTTAGATTCTGTAAAGACTAAGAAATAAAAGAAAGGACATTTCAGTATCTCCATGATACCAAGAGCAATTTGGAGCCATGGGAAGGAAAGTGCTTTCTCAAAAAAAATGTACACTTAGATACTTAGAGCAGAAGAACTGGTTCTATAAAGAAGTTTTCTCCTTGAATAAACTGTATTTTTACTCTTAATAGTCACAGTAGGAAAACAAAGTACCAGGAACTAGAATTTTTTTTTTTTTAATATAAGGATCAATGTTTGTCTTTAATCAGGAACAAATGACCCCTTTGAATCTAAAACAGGGAAATAAGTAAGTCTGGCTTCCTCAGAAGTTCAGTAATAGGATACAAAGATGTTAACTTGTAGCTAAAGGATGCATTAAATTCAAACCAAACCACCAGTGACTAAACATTATAATATCCAATAGCGTTTTCAATGGTCTATGTGAAATTACTTGATAATCCCTGTTCAATTTCCAAACATAGAAGACACATAGATACAAAAAATGACTCAATTAGTGATTTCTCCTGTAGCTGTTGTCACATATTAATGGTACAGTTTTTTTTTTTTTTTTTCATCTGTCAAGACACTTGTAATGCATTTCTTTGTGAATCAATTGGAGATCTTACTGCAAGGACTTTTAACTTAGCAAGGATATTGTTCGGAGTTTCAAATTGGAATATTCTTCTTAAGTCTGTATCTGTTCCGTCTAGTTTTGAATATTCCATATGACCCTTTATGATTTCTGTTTATTAATATTCTGTAGAATTTTTTCTGTGAGTAAAATACAGACATTGTTCTTCTTCTTGGGAGTATTAGAATTACATTTCAGAGCAGAAGCCATTCATTACCAAACAATTGTCATTGTGCATAGAACAGGAAAATGTTAAACTAAAAGATTTTGTTCCTTTCTCCTGGGGAGTGATCCATTTACTTGAAAAGATTTTTAACATATTCAGAGAATATTGCATAATTTCTAATATATGAGAGTATTTCCTAATGTTCATGGAAAATTGAACTATAGGATAAGTTTATTTGGTACAGAAAGCCTTTGAAATCCATTTTGAGGACACTGTGGCTATTTATTTATTCTGCTTATTTACTTACTCTACTTATTTACTTACTCCATAAAACAACTGAAGCACTCCTCAGTATCTGTGGCATAGATTTATTTTCTAAGTGTGTTTAACATTTTCAATTTTCATTCAATTTAGAAATATTTAATTAGTGCATTCATTCATTTGGGCAGAATCATTTTTTAAATTTTTATCATAAAATAATTTTTATTTTGAGAGTAATGAAACTATTCTCATCAGATTTATTTCCTCTGTATCTACACAGTTCAATATGTATGCTTTAGCTACAAATTATTATAAAATTACTAGCTCAGCTCCACAGCCTCACTTGTCACATTTCAAGTACTCAAAGCCACATACTATTATAACTAATATATTATAACTAATTATAATAAAACTAGGACATTTGCATCATTGCAGTGAGTTCTATTGTACAGCCAGCCCTGAATTTACCATGTGGATTGATATGAAATATACAGGAAGAGTCTTAAAAAATTCACGGAAAATGTGTATCATACAAATAGATTTCTAAAATTTATGTGTACCACTTTCAATTTAAGTTTACATGAACTTTTTGAAGCTCCCTGTGTATATGTCCTCTATGTTCAGGTGTATATATAAAGTCAATCCACAAATGTTGAAGTTCTTTGTATGAAATGACCTAGCACATCCCCCAGTATATAGTAATTCATCTTTAAATTATCAATGTATGTAAATAATTGTTACACTGTATTGTTTAGGGAATAATGACAGGAAAAATGTGTATGTTCAGTATAGACAATGTTTTGAAATATTTTCTGTCTGCTGTTTGTTGAATCCTTGGATATGGAACCCAATGATTTGATGGTCTGACTGTATTTGTTCAAGTTTAATTAATATATTTTACCTTCCTATTATTTTTGCAAAATTTGTATTTGCCTCAAACCACTAAGACTGCTAGCATTTGCGTATTTTAATGCAAATATTTTTCACTTTCTTTTTTTGCTAATGCAATGAAAGGTAAGCTAAGGAGATATAGCTGTATATGTTTTGCACATAATAGATTATATTAGTGGATAAATCCAAATGATACAAATAGAGATAGAGAACCAAGAGAAATTTAAATGAAGAAATAAATATCGAGAAATAACAAAATTTTTTTGAATCCATCTCCTTAAGATTTCCTACCCTATGACAACCCTCATTGACACAATAAAACACTAATTTTCCAAGTAAAGAAATATATAAGTAGTGTATACATAACACTCACTTTATGATTTGTAGTAATACAAAGTCCAGTAGGAAAACCTGTACAGGAATATAAGCATGTTCTCTCAATAATAAGACCAAAATGATATACTCTGTGGTCCTCATCATATTTATTTCTGGAAGCAAGTTATCAGTTTTTTCAGGAGTAATTCACTTACATCAAGAACCATATGTCAGCTAACATAATTTTTAATGCTTCTTGTTAAAGATATTTAAAAAGCTGATACATTGATTCATTAAAGGGTTTTTTTTTCACCTTAAAAGAATACCCTGAGAATAATGTGTGAATATAGTAGTGGTTAAGGACATAGTTCCGATGCAATACAGTTATAGATTGAATTTGTACAATTCCCTTAGCTGCTCTGAATCAAATTTTCTATTTGAAAAATGGCAATAATTATAATATCTTGTTGGGTTGCTCTAAAATTTAAAATATGGTAAAATGTATTTAATTTACCATCTTGCCTTTAGAAAAAAGCTCAATCAAAGATAGTTGCTTTCATTCTCTGGAAAGATTTTCTTTACCATCAAATTCTATGTAAATGTGAAGTAAGCATCTTCATAAGTAACAGGATACATTATAACATAGAATATTTATATCATATAACATAAAACTCAAGGAAATAGGTTATGAGACCTACCCATGATTATCAGCCAAAAGCTTAATTTGTCTTCTAGCAAATTATGACCAAATTGAGCTAGTTTTGAAGAACATCGAAGAATAATACTCTGCTCAAGTAATCAAAACAAGAGTTAGTAAGTCAAACAAGCGGGAAGCTGTAGCAATCCCAGGGACTAGAATCAAGGTTTGGATTTTAGTCCTACCCCTTTTGTGTCTCTTTATTTATTTTTGGGTTAATTTTTCATAAAATTAATTAGGATCCTCCTTGTGGTTGGATACACGGGTTCCAGCAACTGCCAGAGGTACAAATCCTTAGAGCTGAACTCACAAGGAAAGAGTTCTTCCCATAAACTTCAGATGATAACAGTGAGGATACTCTTCCACATGGCTGCTGCATTTGCATGTCCGTCACATTATGACCCAATCATGAAGGTTGTGTTTTGCTTTTTAGTTTTTGTAAGAGGTCCATTTATTCTGTAATCACTCTGCTGATCATGTAGGCGACTGGGAAGTGAACCAACAGATCAGCTCTATCTGTCTCTGTGTCTCTCTGCTTCTCAAACCATAAATAAAAATAAATATATAAAACAGTTTTATGTAAATAAATTAGAAATTGAAGCTAAGTAATTTCATTCACTATATCCAGCCATATTTTATTAGTCTAGTTTGTTGTCCAGTCCTCTGCATGAAGCCTCAATTCCTTAGATTGTTCTTTGCCTTCTCCATGGCGTTCTATACTTTGTGTGTGTGTGTGTGTGTGTTTGTGACAGGCAGAGTTAGACAGTGAGTGAGAGAGAGAGAGAGAGACAGAGAGAAAGGTCTTCCTTTCCTTTGGTTCACCCCCCAAAATGGCCGCTACGGCTGGCATGCTGCGGCCGGTGTGCTGTGCCGATCCGAAGCCAAGAGCCAGGTGCTTCCTCCTGGTCTCCTATGCAGGTGCAGGGCCCTAGGACTTGGGCCATCCTCCACTGCCCTCCCGGACTACAACAGAGAGCTGGACTGGAAGAGGAGCAACTGGGACAGAACCCGGCACCCCAGCCAGGACTAGAACTTGGGGTGCCGGCGCCACAGGTGGAGGATTAGCCTAGTGAGCCGTGGCGCCGGTGTTCTACACTTCTACAAGGAGATAGCTATTTGCAGCTTACCTCTGCGTATATAGACTTTATTTTATTTTGTCATTTAACTCTTCTTAATATATTTCTCAGGACAGAATTTGGGTTATATCTCATAATAATGTTTATTATGAGACATTGATTTCTTATTGAAAGAAATAATTATATTTTATAAATATGCAAGATTCCCTTCGTGAGATATATGAAGATATAGCCAGTGCTCATCAATTATTGAATAGCAGCATGGAAGACATTTCTTGGGATTATATAAATTTTGTTATAACTTGATTAAAATCCTACAAACCAATTTTTATTATTTTATTTTATTATATTTTATTTTTATTAATATGGCTATTAATCCTTGATTAATAGTGTCCTACTAAAGTGTCCTATGAACACATTCTACTTAATTATATGTGCTTTTCATGAGAAATAAAAATCAATTCATGAACTCAGTTAAGAGAAATTTATAAGAATTTTTTAAAAAGTTAACTTCTGGTTGTTCTTTAATTTTATTTTATTTTCCCCAAAGGTATACCATATAAGTTTGTGTTCTTGAATTCTGGGAAAATCATAGACAAAGCAATATGTTGAGCTATACCTAAAAACATTGCTAGATTTAAATAAAAAAACATAAGTGTTCTGTGTGTATTGCAGATGTAGAGTTGGACGATAAGAAGTACATACAATTTTCAAAAAACAAGAAATATTCCTAAAAATTTCAAGTCTATGAAAAATAGAAAAACTATAAGTTGTATCACTGGATATAGCATACTCATGGGATGTCTTGAAATTCAACATAAAAACAAGATGTAATATTGTTATAAAATGGAAGAGGTTTTGTGCTATGAGCAAGAGAATAAAATGATGAAAAAGTATTAAAAGAACATGAATGGTGTGTGTGTGTGTGTGTGTGTCCCTTGGTTTCCATAGAGGTTAATTTCAATACCCTGTAAAGATACTAAATTCTGTGTATATGTCTCATATATTAAATTGGAGAGTATCTGCATATAACCTATGTATACCTTCTCATAGCCTTTAAAACCTCTCCAGATTACTTATAATACCAAATATGTTATAAATGCTGCACTGTTTTGGTTAGGGAATAATGACAGAAAAACAGTCTGTATATGTTATTCTGTGCACATGTACTTCTAAAAATATTTTTAATCCACTGTGGTTGAACTTACGGATTCAGAACCCATGGATATTTAAAGTTGACCGCGTATCATTGCAGTTTTATGATATTTATCTTTGTAGTTCAGAGACAGAAAAAACTATTTTATTTTAAATTAAAAAAAAAAAAAACTGAAGGGCAACAGCACTTTTTTCTCATCATTGACTATCACAATAAGTAAAACTTTTGTTTGATGGCTGAACATATAGTTTTGCTGTGACTGAATGTGTCCTCTAAAGTTCATGTCTCAAAACTTTATCCACATGCCACAGTATCTAGAGGGAGAATATTTAGGAGATGATTAGCTCATGTGTACTCTGTCCTCATAAGTGTATTACATTGATTTTAGTGGTGTTTTCCTGACAGTGGGATAAATTTGGCCACCTTCCCTTTCTTTGTCTGTCTGTTTCTCTGTCCTGTTCTCTCTTTTTCTCTGTCTTCCCTTACAGGGTAATGCAGCCAGATGCAGGCACTTCAGCCTTGGACTTTCCAGCCTTTAGAATTGTAAGAGATTATTCTCTGTAAATTATCTGTATATTGTTCTTTGTAAATTATCCAATCCCATTTATTCTGTTATAATAGCACAAATTTTGGACTAAGAAAACCAGGGATGTCTTTTCTCCATCATCTCGTTGTAAACATTCAGACTTTTTGTTATATAAGTCAAAATCATTCATGCTCCCTGTAACATGTACTCCTGAGACAATATAATTTTTTTAAAGACTTATTCACTTATTTGAAAGACAGAGTTACAGAGAGTCTTAGAAAAAGAGAGGGGGGGGGGGGAGAGGGGAGAGGGGAGAGGGGAGAGAGGAGAGAGGAGAGAGGAGAGAGGAGAGAGAGAGAGAGATGTGTATTCAAACCATTGGTTCACTCCCCAGGGGCCACAATGTGGTGGTGCCTATCTGAATCCAGGAGCCAGGAACTTCTTCCAGGTCTCCCATGCAGGTTCAGGGGCCCAAGGACTTGGGCCATCCTTCTACTGCTTTCCCAGGCCATAACAGAGAGCTGGATGGGAAGTGGAGCCACCAGGACTAGAACTGGTACCCATATGGGATGCCGGCACTGCAGGCAGCGGCTTTACCTGCTATGCCACAGTGCTGCCCCCATAAAGTTTTAAAGATTCCAGAGATATACCTGCTGTAAGCATTACCTGGCTGGTATTAATATTTGTCTTTACTGATCTTCAGTTTGAGTACAATATATATATATATATATATATATATATATATATATTTTTTTTTTTTAAGAATGATTGAGCATTCCTGGGTGTGAGAATTGTGTCTTTCATCAATTCTTGGAATTTTTTAGATAAAATTTCTGCCAATTATTCTTTCTCCAATAACTTCACACTCAGACCCATGATGATTTTTCTCAGCCTATTCTCAGTATCTCTTAAGGCACTTTCTTTTTAAAATTTTTTCTGCTGAATTCAGTGTATTTTTTAAATAGACCAGTTCCAAAAAATTGTTGTTTTGCTGTACCTATTTTCTCATATTTAACTTTTATATGAAACTTTAATTACATTTAGTGAAATTTCTACCAAATAAGTTGGTGAGTTGACTGTGCCTGCCCAGTTTCTTCTCCTCAGGGAAAATTTCAATTTCTCTGGTAATGCTTAAGTTCATTAAGTGTTCTTATTTCATACTTTTTTTTTTAAAGATTTATTTATTTATTTGAAAGTCAGAGTTGCACAGAGAAAAAAGGAGAGACAGACAGAGAGGTCTTCCAACCACTGGTTCACTTCCCAATTGGCCACAACGGCTGGACCTGTGCTGATCCAAAGCCAGGAGCCAGGAGCTTCATCTGGGTCTCTCATGTGGGTGCAGGAGCCCAAGGACTTGGGCCATTCTCTACTGCTTTCCCAGGCCATAGCAGAGAGCTGGATGGGAAGCAGAGCAGCTGGGACTCAAACCGACGCCCATATGGGATGCTGAAGCTGCAGGTGGCTGCTTAACCCGCTATGCCACAGCGCAAGCCGCCTTATTTGATACTTTGAAATGCATTATTTCCTACTACTTCCTAACAATTTATCACAATTTGGTGGCTTGAAATAAGTCAAATGCATTCTCTTACTGTTTTAGAGAACAGAGGTTGGAATGAGTCTTCAGGGGCCAAAACTGAAACATCAGCAGGTCTGATTCTTTTTGGTTGATCCAGAAGATAATCTAGTCCTTTACTCTTCCAACATCTAAAGCTTTCTGGCAGTTCTTGGCTCTTTGACATAGGACTGTATCACTCCTCTCTCTGCTTCTGTCATCAGATCCTTTTGTCCTGTCTTTAACTCTATCATTTCCCTCTTATAAGACTAATTCAATATATTATTCCTATTTTACAATCTGTAGCTTAATCATATCTGTGACACTCCTTCTTTTATGTAATTTAAGATAATCACAATTTTGAAAAACTAAAACATCAACATATTCAACCTAGAACACGATTTCTAACATACATAATTTTATACATCCGGCACACTATTACTTTTTCTGCTGACTGTCACTTATATAACCTCATTTCTTTTGATATTTTATGATGTCCTGGGTCTTTGTTATTTACCTTCTATGGTATTTTTATTAGTCCTCCTGGTTATAGGTGTCAAGTCTCTTTCAAGGATAAGAGATATTGTTTTCTGCCTGAGACGTGAAGGAAGTAACCGGTCTACTCCAAATAAACTTTGTTTTGTATTTTTTTATGACTTATTTATTTATTTATTTATTTATTTGACAGGCAAAGTCACACAGAGAGAGAAAGACGGAGGCAGAGGCAGAGTGAAAAAGAGATCTTCCATTTGCTGGTTCACTCCCCAAATGACCTCAATAACCATGAATGGACCAAGCTGAAGCCAATAGTCAGGAACTCAATCCTGGTCTCCCATGAGGGTAACAGGGTCCCAACTACTTAGACAATAATCTGCTGACTTCCCAGGTGCATTAGCATGAAATTGGGTCAAAAGTGGTATAGCAGGTACTCAAACTGGCTCTTCAATATGAGACATTGTATTCCCAAATGGTGGCTTAACCAGCTGTTCCATAAAGCCTACCTCTATTTTGCATTTTTAAACCAGACAAATGGTGCAAATTCAATTCCCTTGCTGAGCCAATTTCCTGGACATCATTGGGAAGCAATTGACATTTTGTTTCTATTAAGCATCCAGAACGTGAGAGAAAATTTTCTTACTGCCAGACTGTCTTTGAATTGTCTTCTGAGTACTTAACTTTTTCTTATGCTATAGGTTTTGCTTTATCATGTAGCAAATTTCTATCTGGCTTCCCAAACCACACAGTACAAGTGCACAAATTACTAACATATACATCTCACCCTAGGTGTACAAAATCAAGATTAACAACCAGTCTCAGCAATTAGTTATTGCCCTAGTTTTATCTCTGCAATTTGTTCTGACTTCAAAGAAAGTCCATGTCTCTATTTATATATATCCAACTTTTAAAATTATGATTTTATTTTGTCTAGCAAGTTTAAATATGTTGTAGCCATTGTTCATATTATTGAGTCATTATTCTGAAGTAACTTTAAGTTTGTCTCAGTTTATGTAATTATTAACTTCTTTAGCACATTAGAAAGTGGATTACATTTTATAAAGGGTGATATAATTCATGTAAATAAAACTTACTAAATAAGCTTAAAGAATTTGCTGTCATGTGCAGGTTTTATTGCAGTAATTATTACTTATTTCAAAATAACCAGTATATAGTCAATAGTTATTAATACTTATTCTTTTGAAGCAAATACCCTACATGTTTTCAGAATACCATTTTCTCTTTAGTTTACTGAAGCTGAAAATAGCTCAGGGTAGCTTTTAGATAGCACAATTAGGACTACAGTAATCTATAACACAATCTTCTGCATGGTGTTAATAAAGAGAAGCAGCTATATATTCAGTTCTCAAAACTAAATCTAGGCCGGTGCCGCAGCTCAATAGGCTAATTATCTGCCTGCGGCGCCGGCACACCGGGTTCTAGTCCCAGTCGGGGCGCCAGATTCTGTCCCGGTTGCCCCTCTTCCAGGCCAGCTCTCTGCTGTGGCCTGGGAGTGCAGTGGAGGATAGCCCAAGTCCTTGGGTCCTGCACCTGCATGGGAGACCAGGAGAAGCACCTGGCTCCTGGCTTTGGATCAGCGCGGTATGCCGGCCGCATTGTGCTGGTGGTAGTGGCCACTGGAGGGTGAACCAATGGTAAAGAAAGACATTTCTCGGCCGGCGCCGCGGCTCACTAGGCTAATCCTCCGCCTTGCGGCGCCGGCACACCAGGTTCTAGTCCCGGTTGGGGCACCGATCCTGTCCCGGTTGCCCCCCTTCCAGGCCAGCTCTCTGTTGTGGCCAGGGAGTGCAGTGGAGGATGGCCCAAGTGCTTGGGCCCTGCACCCCATGGGAGACCAGGAGAAGCACCTGGCTCCTGCCATCGGATCAGCGCGGTGCGCTGGCCGCAGCGCGCCTACCGCGGCGGCCATTGGAGGGTGAACCAACGGCAAAAGGAAGACCTTTCTCTCTGTCTCTCTCTCTCACTGTCCACTCTGCCTGTCAAAAAAAATAAATAAATAAATAGAAAATAAAAACTAAATCTAAACTCCTATCAAGCAGGATTATCGGCACTTCCCAATGATTACCAATATATTTTGATCAGTCTTTATTGAGGCTGACCATGAAGACTGAATACCCTTTTTTTTTTAAATTGTAAAGAGAAATTGGACTATACAAATAAAAGCTTGTTTATTCTGTTTCAAGTGAAAATATCAAATAAATTATATGTTTAATATGTAAATACTTCCAAATGAATTGATAAAATGCAGTTTCAAATTTAGTGCAATAATACTTAGAGACAGTTATTTCCCTGTGTATTGAAGTCTTATCCACTAAGACAAGTATTTAATGTAGTGAAACACAGCAATGACACCAGCACTGACTCTCTCTTCTGTAATCCACATGTGAAGTTCTATTCATGTCATTGACTTGAGAGCAAATAGAATTTTGGTATTTATACATCCATAACATAAGGAAGAACAGATCTGAATTAATATCCATGGCCAAAGCACAAAGCCCTTCCTCAATATGAAATCTATAACGTATATTATGAATTTTCTTCACTATAACTTTCATTACATTTTAAATAAAAATTAGAAAGATTATTTAAATCCTGACTGTTTTTACTTTATGTGGGAAACATGTTATCTTCTGTTACTTATTTTAGTAAAATGTTATTTATTAATTTATTTTAATAAGATCTTTTTTCTATTTGTCCTTAATTTGTCTGAAATTTAAGCAAAGATACTCTCAAACTGTACTCTATATGTTGTGTGTGGGGGGGTGCAAACTGTTGAAATCTATGCTTAACATGGAGTTGCTCCTTTGTATATAAAATCAAACTAAAAATGAACCATAATGAAGAAGGAGATAGGAGAGGGAGAGGGACATAGGATGGGAATTGGGGTGGGAATGTTTTTATGGGGGAAAGAACCATTATAATACTAAAGTTGTATGTATGAAAAATACATTCATTAAATAAAAACTTTAAAAAAATAAAATCTATTAAAATGTAGGATGACGAGAATACAGCACTTACCTGGTAGATTTTGAACTATTATTTCATGAATGTGACCTAATGTAAGATAACAGAACTAGATAATCCTAAGAACAATTCATGTTATGTAACATGTGTGGATTTCTTTCTCCACATTTGGATATCTCTGTAGCTAAATCAGAATAAATTTTTCATTATTTTTTTTGCTAAGATTTCACTATGGCATTACTTTTCCAATGTAGGGAATAAGGTAGATGATCTACTTTATATAGAAATATTAAACAATTTACATACCTACTATTGTTACATTATAACTTTCACACATACCATATGCAGGTTGTATGTGTTTGCCTACATCCAATTCTGTGTTTATATGTATTCAGGGAAAGAAAATAGTCTATTACTTAATATGTGTGTATACGTCGGTGTGTGTGTGTGGTTTTGTGCATACACATTAATATAGACATCCACATGAGTGCATACATACCATGTACTTTGTGCCAATCAGAATCACTTAAGAAAATTGTATCTTATAACATGAAAACAATAAAAATCATAACAACTTACTTTTAAGCATAAACTATGCCTTTCAACAAGTCTTTCATGTTTGCAGTCCTTGATACCTTTTTTGTCCAATTGATATGAGAAACTCTAATTTCTGTGTTAGATATCACAATAACCACAAATTTACAACATAAATTGAGGTAAGGAAGAAAATTTCTCTGTATTTAGAGCAATAATTCAGCTCTAGAAATACCTTAAAACCTTTCTGCAGGCTGTTTTACTGCTGTATCTCTTGGATTCTGCTTCATTGCTCATTTGTAAAAACAAACATTTGCCATGAAGACATAACTGCCAATTCAGCTAAATAAGACAAATGAGATAATGAGAACAGTGGCAGATTCGAGTTGACAAATCTTACAAAATGCCCAGCTCTAAGTAAAAAACCTTTCCTTTCCTGCCAAAAGGTCTATATGCTAATACTAACTAATTTGCCAACCTTGGCCCTACATTGTTTGACAATAGCTGAGCATCCCAATTTGTTACAGTTGTGACATTAATCTGGATGTAAAGTATAGCTCCATTTAGTAATCTATGCAACCTCTGAACTCAGCAACCAATCACAGAGATTCATGCTTTGTACTGAAAAGGCTTAGAAAAGCAAAGAAGTGTTTTTTTTTTTTTTTTAACTGCAGGTATTTTAAATAGTGAGAGGATAATAGTACAGACATCATAAATGCGACTTTTAACTCCTCATGTCCTGGTTACAAAAATAAGGGAAGTTATTTACTTTAACATCATGGAATCATTCAAGATATTGCCCTGAATCAGTTATTCAAATGTCTGTAACTTTACCACCAGTTTTGCTGTATTTTGAAAAATCATATTTAAACTATTAAAATACTTTTAATTTCCTCACAAGTTCCTAAAATAATCAGATATTAATAGCCACATGTATTTGTGTATTTCAATCAGTTCTCCTAATTATTTAAAATACAAATATGCCAGTGTGCTTGTATTACTCCTAGTACACCTTTATTTTTATGCATTAGAATACAAATGAAATTTTGGTGTTAAAAAATCTTGTATTTAAGAATTAAGAAAATAGACACTTAGCCTTAAGTGCATTCACTCTATTCTTTTAGAATTGATTTTAGTTCAAGCAATAAAAATACGAGAATTGTATACAATGAAGTCAGAATCCATAAAAGATGCTTCTTTTCAATGAATATAAATTGGTGTGACTGACACATTTAAGAAATATACTGAAACCTTAGGAGCATTATTCAGACTTTGTAATTGTCCTAAGATATTTGGTTACTAAAAAATAGCTAGAAATGAATATATAACATTTTATACAGTGATTACAAAATAGATACAAATTACAAAATAGATACTAATTCTATCATTATGAACTCAATTAAGGGAAATGGTTGCCTTTCTTGGGAAAATTACATTAAAATAAAACTGTCAAACACATAGATTTGGTCTGAAATTTTTGTCAATTCATGATAATATTTGCTTTAAATGGAGGTATTTTTAATTTTTACTTAAATGAAACTTATTGAAAGCATTGACACTGATAATACTTTAAAATGATGAAAAATAGGGGCCAGCATTGTGGCATAGAGGGTTAGGTCTCTGCCTGTGATTCTGGCATCTCATATAGGTACCAGTTTGAGACCCAGCCATTCTACTTCCCATCCAGCTCTGTGCCTGTGAAAGCAGCTGAGGATGACTCAGGGTCCTTGGGCCCCTGCATTCACACTGGAGACCTAGAGGAAGCTCCAGGATCCTGGCTTTGGTCTGGGCCAACCCCGGCCATTGTGGCCACTTGGGGAATGGGCCAGTGAATGGAAGAGCTCTCTGTATCTCTCTTGCTCTGTTTCTCCTCTTCTCTCTTAAGCTCTGTTTTTCAAGTAAATAATATATGAATCTTAAAAATAATTATAAAAAATAGAATTTAGACAAAGTATTTCAATGTCTTATAACTTATTTTACATTATATTGAAGAAAACGTTAAAATATAAAAATTCATTTAAATATTTTAAAAACATTTTTAAAAATATAAAAATATAATTATGAAATCCCTAATATTAATTTATAAGTTTATAGGAACAAAATTGAAAGAAGAAAAGAACACACTTTTTAATTTTTTTTTAAATTTATTTGAGAGGTGGAGTTACAAACAGAGAAAAGGAAAGACAGAGAGTGAGAAAGGTCTTCCATCCGCTAGCTCCCTCCCCAAATGGCTACAATGGCTGGTGCTGGTACAGTCCAAAGACATGAGCCTCCTCTGGGTCTCTCATATGGGTGCAGGAACCCAAGCACTTGGGTCATCTTCCACTGCTCTCCTAGGCCATAACCAGAGAGCTGGATTGGAAAAAGATCAATCACAACTTTATCCAGTTCATGTGGGATGCTGGCACCACAGGAGGAAGCTTACCCTACTATACCACAGTTCCAGTCCCAAGAACATAAAATTTTATATACTCATTTTCACACAAATGCTAGTTCAATATTAAAACATTTTCTTTTACAAATATTGTAGGCAGACCCTGAAATGTTTCCAGTGATTCACCATCCTAGTATTCATTCCCTTATGTAATTACCACATGTTGACTATGGGCTGGACTGAGTGATTCACTTCCAACAAATAGAATAGGAAAAAACTTGTAGGTTATTACTTCAAAACTATGTTGCAAAAATCCTGTGTTTTGTCTTTTGCTTGCCTTCCATCAATCTCTCAGACACTTGCTGTGGGGAAGGTTATTTGCCTTATTGTAAGCAACCTTATGGAAGACAATGAAACAAGCAACTGATATTTACAGCTAACTTGGTGACAGGAACTTGAGCCTGCAAAATGCCAAGTGAGTGAGTGTGAGTGTTTTCCATCTCCAGATGAGCCTTGAAATCATTTCTCTTAATGAAATATTCTGAATCAAGTGTATATATTTGAGCCAAGACTGGATACTTAACTCAAGGAAACAACAACCCAGTGAAGTTTTCTTCTTATAAGTTATCTGCTATTCAACAAGATAAATTTTACTATTTTAAAATGTGATGCTGTCATAGTAAATATCCAAAAATGTGGGAGTACTTTTGGAATCGTACAGTAGGTAGGGACTAGAAGGATGTTGAGAAATCTTAGGAAAAGCCAAAATTGCATTGTTTAAACTGTTAGTGGAAATCTAGACATTGATTAGAATGTCACTGAGACCTGTAGAGGAAATAGGTAGTCTTATTGTAAACTAAAGTAAAGGAAATCCCTACTATGTAGTGACAGGATGGTTAGAGGCATGGTAATCTGTTTTTATGTGGAACACATTTATGCCTGCTAAAAACGTAAGCAAATTCCCAAGCAAAGCACTGAACTTGCTTTCCAGATTTTTCTTACTTCCAAGGTAAAATGTGAGAATGGAGAGATAATATGATGGGAAAATTTAAAATGGATCACATATTAATAATTTTGAAAATAAATGCTTACATTCTCCTGAAAGCAAGATGCTAAAGTTAAATGACTTTGTAACACAGTTCAAATTCAGTATAGTGCCAGGAAATTATGAGCTACAGTCAAGGATGTCTGAAAATCTTATCTTAAAGTTCTTAGAAGTTCAAACCCGGTGACTCAGAGTACTCTTGGTTCTACAAAAGACTCTTTGAAAGATGAAGGAGGTGCCTCACAGTTCCTTTGATGCCACAGCACAACCTCTAGGAAATGGAAAGTCTTTGTCCTTCACCTCTCCCACCAAAAGCCCAGGGTGCTGAACGATCAATCTGAAAAGTGTTTATGGGTGTGGCTTTATCAAAAGGAGATTAGACCAATGAGATTCAGCAGAAGGTCACATAAATTTTTTTACAGCAACTCCATCAGTTCAAGTGTTGCTAGGTCCCAAAAAGAAACTGAAAAATATAAAATGAAAACAGATTATCTCACTTCCAAAATCCTACTGTCGGCACATGGAGAAAACTACTCAACTGCGAATATGAACTACTTTTCATAAAAATCAAAGAACAACAAAACACAATTGAGAAGCAGGGAAATTTGTTGCCAGGTCTTTTTTTAAAAAAATATTTAAGTTATACAAGTTTCATATTTTGTATTTACAGATTCAGTAACAAAATGGCATTCCTCTCTCCCGCTTCCTCTCAGTTTCCCACACTTAATTTTTACAATGATGTATTTTCAGTATACTTAATGATCATGTTATTAACTCTAAGTAAAAGAGTTCAACAAGTAGTATGAAGAGAAGGAAAACAAAACAAAACAAAACTCTGTGCCTCAATGGAAGAGATTGCTATAAGCAATCATCTATTCTCAAAATATCTATTTCTCTCCAATAAATTACATTTCAGGTACTCTATTAGTTAATTAAGATTGGGGAAAACATACAATATCTGTCTTTTTGGGACTTGGTGCCAGGTCTTAAAACCTTGTTAAAGAATTTATAATTTCCCCTGGCTGGATTTCATAATTTCTATGGACCAAAAACTCTTTTGTGCTTACTTTATTCACTGTTTTTAACTCTTTTGTGCTTACTTTATTCATTGTGTGTGTGGTTTTTTTTGTTTGTTTGTTTTTTGTTTTTTTTTGTGACAAACAGAGTAGTTAGTGAGAGAGAGACACAGAGGGAAAGGTCTTCCTTTCCATTGGTTCACCCCCCAAATGGCCACTATGGCTGGTTTGTTGCGGCCGGCGCGCTGCGCCAATCCAAAGCCAGGAGCCAGGTGCTTCCTCCTGGTCTCCCATGTGGGTGCAGGGCCCAAGTACTTGAGCCATCCTCCACTGCCTTCCCGGGCCACAGCAGAGAGCTGGACTGGAAGAGGAGCAACTGGGACAGAATCCGGTGCCCCAACCGGGACTAGAGCCTGGGGTGCCGGCACCGCAGGTGGAGGATTAGCCTATTGAGCTGCAGCGCCAGCCAACTCACTGTTTTTGAACAGGAAAGTTTACTGAATTTTTCTGTTTCTGACAGGGGTTTTTGTTAATTTGTGGTGCCCAAGATCATTTATTTTCTTTGTTTCCACAAATAAATTAGGAAAAATCATGGGGATACATTTGCTTACATGACAATGGGTTGGAACTACAATCTATGGAACGGGCACTTTACATTTCTCAATATGAAACCCTTACAGGAAGGAATATCGTTGTTACCATAATAATGCATTTTATCAGGTAGGAACTCTTAAGAAAGAACTATTGGTAGGAAACAGTCTGGTCTTGTGCAGAATTGGACTTTATTTAGATGGTGAGATTCTGATCTTTAAACTGATGCTGTAATGGGATGTCACTTTTGGTGACCATTGGAGAAATGAGTTTATTTCACAGCATGAATTATTTTGATCTAATGATAAAACTGTGAGTACAGTTTCTGAAATGGTCCCTGATAATCCCACTTATTGGTATTCTCATGTTTGTGTAATGATGTTTATATGTGAATTAGGCATAATGACTCATCTCCAACAAATAGAATATGACAAAAGTGATGGAATGCCACTTCTGTGATCAGGTTACAAAATAACATAATTTTTTACTCGCTTGTCTTCTAAATGCTCTATTTTAGGTTGTCCTATGGGAAGGTCCACATGTCCAGCAACTTGTATCTCCTCCAGACAGCTTCCAGGATAACCTAAAGCTGGCTAGAATTACTTAACATTCTTTTGGTTGGGAATTGAGATGATTTCAGCCCTTTTTAACATTTTACTCTAAGTTGGTAAGGGATCCTGAATCTTTAGTGGTATACAGATTTATGATACACAGAAACTATGGGATGATAAATATTTCTTGTTTAAACTGTATGAGGGTACTTGAAAATGCAGCAATAAATAGTAAAATATATTTTACATCTTCATTATTTTACAAAGTGTTCTTCAAAGTTTCATGGAAAATATGCATTATGAAAATGTACTCATTGTTTATTTTGCAACACAAGAAACTTATTGTCACACCTGGTAGAGCGAGGAAGCCATTCTGGCATTGTGGCTGGCTTCAGAGACTCTTATATGTGCCCAGAATGAATGTGAAACGAGTAGGGCTGAGGCCTGCAGGTATCGCACACACATGTGATCCAGGGATTTTACCAGAGGGAAAAATACAGATTCCGCACTGATTTTGAGTCTGGCTGGCTGGATTGGCAGGGAGCTGGGCACCTATATGAGAGTGTTAGATGTCTCCGGCCTCCCAATATATCAACATATGTGGGGCTCAAACTGTTTAGTCACAGCACTCACAGGTAGCTGGTTCTTGGAACATCTCAGCAGCTCTGTGTACAAGACAAGCTAGTGGGATGGAGCGGATCCTCTGCACCCTGAGTGCTCGGATTGTGGAACTCTGTCACTGCATGAGGGTGCAAGGGTGTAGCTGGGTCTCTGAGCTATCACTGTGTGTGGCTCCACATGCTGAGTGCTCCCTGATTGCCTGGTGTAGGTCATTGCAGCAAGGTCTTCACTCACACTGAGGACTGCACAGATCATTTGTGCAGTTCATGTAGAAGCACAGATGTGTATTGCACTCACTGAGGGCCAACAGCTGGGCATTGATCACCTAGAAAGAGAGGAGGTGAGGGTGTAATCACAGCAACAGACGTGACCATACTTCACCTTCTGTTAACAAAAGATCTTCCACCCCCATTGTGGGTGTCACCATGAATACTTGCCCAATCCTGGAGCACTGACCAGAGCTCCCTGGCCACAGCCAACATGCAACTCTGGGTAAACACTGAAAGAACAGACATTCCACTAAGTCACACAGGCATAGTTCAAAGATAAGAGCCATCAGAGGAAAAAACCAACAAGTATCTACACAAATGCTTAAAAATAAAGCAGAAATTCAAGAAACAAATTAAGGAAGACAACATGATCCCCCCCCCCCCGAACATAAAAACACTCCAGTGTTAGAATGTAAAAATGAAGTGATTGATGAAATGTCTGAAAAAGAATTCAAAATATTATTCATAATTACTTAGAAGAAATGAGAAGCAAATCTACAAATTAAAGATATCCAAATGTGATATGAATAAAAAATTTTCCCATGAAATCAAGATTTTAAAGAGAAATAAAAATGAAATATTAGAAATGAAAAAATTAATAGGTCAATTAAAAAATGTAGTGGAAAGCTTTAACAACAGATTTGGTGAGACAGAAGAAAGAGTATACAAGCTAGAAGACAGGTCTTTGGAAATTTTCAGTCAGACCAAAAACAAAGAAGATGAAATTAGAAAAAATAAAAACAGTGTTGGAGATTTTTGAGATACTATCAAATGATCCAACATGCAGTTCTTAGGAGTTCCCAAAAGTGTGGAAAGAGTGAATGGGTTAGAAGGCCTAGTTAGTGAATTAACTACAGAAAACATCCCCAATTTGGAGAAAGAAAGGGACAACCAAGCACATAAAATGCCCAATAGACATGACCAGGAAAGATCTCACCCTGACATAATCAATTAGTGATTATGAATTGGTTTTCCCAAATATTTTTCTCACTGAAATGAAAATATTATTTTCTATAGACTTTATTTAAAACAACAAGAAAATACTTCCTTTCATCAAATAACAGAGGTTGTGTCATTTAAATAATGATTTATACCTCAAATATATGTTAACAATATATAAATGGTATCTCTTTTGTATTATTTCCAAAAAAATAAGTTCTTATTAGAAGTCACTGTTTATTAAATTTAGGATCTATCAAGTCTGTGATTTCAGCCACCTACAGCTACTAAAAATCAGCTTTTACAAATATTATGTTTTTAATGTATTTATATTATAATTCATTGATTTCCAAATGTGATGATATATTATAGATTATATTTTCCTTGTCTCCATCCATTTTATTACCTAGAAGTCTCTCTTAAAACTTGTTATGACATCCTTAACAACTTGGATAAGTCAGACTATTTCTGTGTCTGTGAACTCCTCTAACATGAATTTCCTGGTTATTGGTGATTGTCTTCACAACCTGCTTGACTTCATGGCTGTCAGCATATAAGCCTATCCTGACCATGGGCTCATGACTTCTTCCAAAGGGTCATTCAGGAATATTATCTTCATTTTATCGATAATTGTGTCCCACACATCTATTTTATTTTTAAAAGCTTTTTTTAAAAAGATTTTTATTTGAAAGGCATAGTTGGGGAAGGTATTCCATCCACTAGGTCACTCCCCATATGGCTACAATTGTCAGGGCTGGGCCAGATCAAAGCCAGGAGGCTGGTGTTTCATCCACGTCTCCCTCTCTCTCATCTACCCCCCATCTGCTCTGTTTTTCTCCCTCTCTGAGTTATTGCCTTTAAAATTTAATTAGCTTTTAATAGATTCAATGGTCATTACCACATTGAAGAGGAGCAGGTGTACTATGTTTTTCCTATAAATAGAAGTAATGCCCTAACTGCTACTGATTTTGGGTAGATGTTTTATTCTATAATATTTAAGTATCAAATGATTATATTAACCTTGGTTTTCAAAGTAAGACAGGGATATTAATGTGAACATTTTTCTGCTTTAATGTAAAATAATTGTAAAGTAAAAATTATATATATTCATGTGTAGGTGATGTGTTTATATATGTTGTATATGAAGCAATGTGTGTATATGTTGTATATGAAGCAATCATTACAGTGAAGCTCATTCACACACCCATCACCAGATTTTAGTCAAAGATGAATAATTTACTTTTCATCAAATTATAAATGATTTACTTGATCTCTACTTAATGATTTCACTGTAGCCAATTCAGTCAAAGGCAATCATTGGGAAACATTTTCATATTTTGATTTTCTGTTAAATTATAGTCAAATCTGTGTCATATCAATTCCATTAGAAAGAGAAACCCCACAACCCATGCTGTTATATTTTCATCATCTTGGACACCAAGTGGATTGATTATAACTGAGGAATCAAATTCATATCAATTTCTTCTTTCCCACATTGGTTCTCACTCCATAAAACTTTTACTATATTGAATAGGCTTCTCTGTGTCAAACTGCTTCTATCAATTATCTGACGCTATTCAACCACTGACTTAATATCAGATGATTGCAGGTTTAGAATCTATGAAAAGTTCACAAGAAATATTATGCCTGCAACCCATATAACATCCATTAGATGCATATTTCCAGAAGTTTCTGAGATAATTTTTGAGTAGCTGTTTTCTTTCAGTTTATGTATGGTATCTGAATATATCACCCATTGGGGTTATCAAATTTGAAGGATTTCTTATAGATGATGGCTTGAATTATGGAGTTCAGAAATAGACTCAATACTCAAGATGTATCGGACCCACAAAAGCACAGAAGGCTTGTTAACTCCTGTTTCAGGGACAAGTTTCTATATAACTAGCACTCCAGAACTTACTAGCTTCAAAAAACCACCATTAATATTCTCATATTTCTTTCAGTTGCCAGTTTTTTGACCTAGGCTCAGCTAGGCAGCCCTTTTGCCTGTCTTATCTGTGGGAATTCATGCAAATTCACTGGGAACTGGATAATCCTACATGATCTCATGACTCTTGGCCTTTGCTGGAGTGACTGGCCATTCCATGTGACTTATCTTTGCACATTATTTATCATCATCGATGAGGTAAACCTGCCTGTTTGCATAACAATGGTATCAGGTTTCTAAAAAATACAGTTTAGTGGATAAACCAAAGCACAGGACTACCCAGGATCTGAAATAGAAAGGGACAATCATCTCCTATTGTGGGAGGAAAGCAAAAATAATTGATGTTTTAATCTATCACAACCCCCTTGGTCAGCACATTGTAATTCTAGTAAAGCAGAATGATAAACTGTGAAGGATAGCATGGTGATTAAAGATAAAGACACGAAGACCTTGGAGCCTGGCAACTAATGAGCGACAATAATAAATAAGCAATGGATCATTGCAATACTAGAATTTAGATTGTAAACTTCAGGAATATGTCTAGATATAATTTTTTATTTCCTCACTTAATACTTGTGTTAATATCTGGTGGTGTTACTTAAGCTATTTATGCCTTCATTTTTCCTTTGCACAATAGGAATAATTTTAATAACACACTTGCCCTAGGGTTGTTATGAGGATTAAATGAGCTAATGTATAATACATGAATGCTTAGTCTAGTTCAGGAAGTATTTTAAGAACTAAATAAATGTTATAAATTATTTCAGTACATAATTTACATTGCACATTGCTCATTACATAGTCATTTCTTTAAAAAATGTTAAAAAATGGGCATTTGGACCAGGGTTACAACATTGCTTGATATGCTCATAGCTCACATAGGAGTTCCTGGGTTGAAGGTCGGGCTCCTCAGTTTATGAGACATGCTTCCTGCCATTTTGTACCTGGGAGGCAGCAAATAAGGGCTGGAGAACTTGTTTCCATGTCACACATATGGGGACTAAGACCAAGTTCCAGACTCCTGACTTCAGCCTGTTCATCCTGGTTCACTTCAGCCTGTTCAGCCTGATTCAACACTGACTGTTGTGAATATTTAGTGAATGAATCAGCTACTGGAAGATTCTCTCATTCTGCCTTTCACTCTGCCTCTCAACTAAAGTGAAAGTAAATGAATAAAGTAAAAAGAAATAAGACTATTGGATGTTGAACTTGTGATCAACTACAGCTTGAACAATTTTAGACATAAACTATTATTGATTCCAAATATACTATTCTACAGACAATATTTGAAATTAAAATAAGTGGTTCCAAGTTTATCAATTTGTCTTGAAAAATTATTGATTTTATACACTAATTTTAGTTTATAAACATTTTCATGTTAAGTTGTCATGTCATTAGAAATATTCCATTATTTCTCACTTAACTGAAAGAGCAACATTTTGAAGTACTTCACAAAAATCTTGCATAGTTTTGAGCGAGTTGCTCAAAATACCAAAACGCTACAAATATTTGCTTTTGTTCCTGCCTCTTTTTGGATTAAAAATTGGTGATTTTTCTCTCATTTTTTATATGTTATAAAGTTAAATAGTGTAGGTATATTTTCATCAGTTTCTTCAAAATTTTAACATGATTAGTCAACATTCTTTTCTATTTTTCTACCAATCTTTTGCTTATCTCTTCACTTGTTGAGTGATTCCATTGCTGTGTAGAAGATTGTTAGCTTGATACAATGCCATGTGTCTTTTTTTTGCTTTAATTGCCCATGATTCTGGGGTCTTTTCCAAGAAGACTTTGCCTATGCATATGCCTTACAGTGTTTTCCTCTCATAACTTGAATGGTTGTATGTCTTAGGTTTAGGTCCTTGATCCATTGTCAGTTGACTTTTGTATAGGGTATAAGTTAGGGGTCTTGTTTCATACATCTGCATGCAGAAATCCAATTTTCCCAACACCATTTATTGAACTAGTACTCAAACATATTTTACACTTCATGTTCTGTGTGGGTTCAAACTGTTGAAATCTTTACTTAATATATACTGAATTGATCTTCTGTATATAAAGAAGGTTGAAAATGAATCTTGATGTGAATGGAATTGGAGAGGGAGCATGAATTGGGAGGGTTGCAGGTGGGAGGGAAGTTCTGGGGGAAAAAAGCCATTGTAATACATAAGCTGTACTTTGGAAATTCATATTTACTAAATAAAAGTTAAAAATAATTAAATAAATACACACACACACACAAAGAAAAGACTTTTTTTTTTCCTGTCAATGGTTTTAGTTTGTGCCTCAAAGATTAGTGGTTGTAGATGCATGGTTTAATTTCTGAGATTTCTATTCTGTTCTATTGATTCCCAGTCTGTTTTTGTTATAATACCAGGTTGTTAGTATGTCTTGAAATCTGTTATGATGCCTCCAGGTTTGTTTTTATTGTGTAAGATTGTTTTAGCTATTCGGTGTATCTTATGTTTCCACAGAAATTTCTGGAATGTTTTTTTCTAGATCTGAAAAGAATGTTGTTTGTATTTCGATTGGAACTACATTGACTCTTTTTTTTTTTTTTTTTTTTTTTTTTTTTGACAGGCAGAGTTAGACAGTGAGAGAGAGAGACAGGGAGAAAGGTCTTCCTTCCATTGGTTCACCCCCCAAATGGCCGCCACGGCCAGCGCGCTACACCGATCTGAAGCCAGGAGCCAGGTGCTTCCTCCTGGTCTTCCATGTGGGTGAAGGGCCCAAGCACTTGGGCTATCTTCACTGCCTTCCTGGGCCACAGCAGAGAGCTGGACTGGAAGAGGAGCAACCGGGACAGAATCTGGCACCCCAACTGGGACTAGAACCTGGAGTGTTGGCACCACAGGCCGAGGATTAGCCTAGTGAGCTGTGGTGCCAGCCTACATTGACTTTTTAAGTTATTTTGGGTAGTATGGACATTTTCATGATATTAATTCTTTTTATTCACAAACATGGAAGATTTTTTTTCTTTCTTTTTTTTTTTTTTTTATTTGACAGGTAGAGTTATAGGCAGTGTGAGAAGAGAGGCAGAGAGAAAGGTTTTCTTTCCATTGGTTCATTCCCCAAATGGCAGCTATGGCCGGTGCTGCGCTGATCTGAAGCCAGGAGCCAGGTACTTCTTTTTGGTCTCCCACGTGGGTGCAGGAGCCCAAGTACTTGGGCCATCCCCCACTGCCCTCCCAGGCCACAGAAGAAAGCTGGACTGGAAGACTTATGGAATGCTGATGCCACAGGTGGAGGATTAACCAAGTGAGCCATGGCACTGGCCCCAGGTTTTTCCATTTTTATATCTTATTCTATTTCTTAATATTTTTCAGTTTTTGTTGTAGAAAATTATCATCCTGGTTAAATTTTCCTAAGATATTTATATTTTTTCCTATCTATTGTGACAGGGACTGATCATATGAGTTCTTCCTCCACCATGACATTACTTGTATATATAAATGCTAGTGATTTTTTTGTGTTGGAAATTATGCAATACTTTTTTTTTTTTTATTTTTGACAGGCAGCGTGGACAGTGAGAGAGAGAGATACAGAGAGAAAGGTCTTCCTTTGCCGTTGGATCACCCTCCAGTGGCTGCTGTGGCCAGCGCGCTGCATGCAACCAGTGCACCACGCTGATCCGATGGCAGGAGCCAGGTGCTTATTATCCTGATCTCCCATGGGGTGCAGGGCCCAAGCACTTGGGCCATCCTCCACTGCACTCCCTGGCCACAACAGAGAGCTGGCCTGGAAGAGGGGCAACCGGGACAGAATCCGGCACCCCAACCGGGACTAGAATCTGGTGTGCCGGCACCTATGCAATACTTTTTATGCTTGCCTTTTATCACTGTATATAATGCTTTCCAAGTTCATCCATGTTGTCACAAAAGACAGATTTACCTTCACGTTTAAGGCTGAATAATATCTCATTTTTCATTCAACTGTCAACAGACACTTGTGCTGTTTCCATATCTTGACTATTAAGATTAATGCTGCTATACACAAGGTATGCAGATGTACCAGGGGCCAATTTTATTCCCATGGGATATAAAATAAGTAGAATTGGTGGATCATATTACCTTCATTTTTAAATTTTTGAGGAAACTTGAAAAGCATTTCCACAGTTACTGTACCAGTTGACATCTCCAAACTTCTTACCATTTGGCTTTTTTATAATAGCCAACTGAAATCCCATTGTGGATTTGATTTACGTTTTCTTGATGATTATTGGTGCTGAGTACCTTCTCATATACCTACCTGTTAACTTTTTCTTTCTTCTCTGGGGGAAATAAATGTTCAGGTATTTATGTATATTTTAGTGCAGATTTTTGGTTGTTTGAGTTCCATATCTTGACTTGATTTATTTTTGATATTATCTCACTAACAGATATATGGTTATATGGTTTGCAAATATTTTCTCTCAATTTGTTGTCTGCCTTGGTATTTTCCCTTATGTTTGTTTTTATGTTTTTTTTTTCAACAGTGGAATATATTTTCATTCTAATGTCTGAATTTTGTCATTTGAATTACTGTTTATTTGAATGTTTGTGCTATCCTAATTATTCTAGTCTTTTCTTTTAAAAGTGCTATTAAATAAAATTTACAGTTTATCTTTCATGGTTTTCATTTAGTGACATTCTAAATGATTTTTTCAATTGCAACTTTTGGTTCTAATTATTTTTCCTTGTTCTCATACTACTACTTATATCATTTCACTTTTATTTCAATAAGTACATTTTCCATTCCTATGATTTTCAACATTTTTTTTATTTTCTTTTCTTATCTACAGAATTGCCTTATAGGTGTTATTTTCTTCATGCTCATATTGAACATTAAAAAATACATTTATTTTTGTGGTGTATGGTGTTGTACTTAATATCCCATTTGGTACACCTGCAACCCACATTAGAATACTGCATTAAATCCCTTGATTCTCTGCTTCTGATCCATGTTCCTGCTAATGTATACCAGAAGAGGCAGCAGATAATGACTCAAGTACTTGGGTCCTTGCCACTCCAAATGGAGGTCCAGATTCCTGGATTTCGCTTGGCTTAACCTCAGTTATGTGGACATTTGGGAAAGTGAACCAGTGGATGGAAGATCTCTCTGCCTTTCAAATAAAGTGAAAATAATGAATATTCTTAATATTCTTTATGAAAATGTTCATTTGTTTTTTGATAATTGCTTGATAGTGTGCTTTAGTATCATTGTATTTTTAGTTAGTAAATGCAATTCCATCATTTAAAACATTTAAATATACATATTTTAACATTTGTAAAAAGCTGTATTTCATTTCAGCAATATGAATTTATTCATTAAATTTATTGGATTTTCTCTATGGTTTAGATTTTTCCCATTTAACATTGTTCCACAGGCCCAAATTGTATATGATTTTTTCCTATCTTTGTCTTTTTCTATGCTGCTTCTACCTCTTGGGAACTTTTATTTTAATTTTTTTTAGTTATTTAAGGTGAGCAAATTTCATGTATTTCAAACATACAAATTTAAAAGCATAATGGTACTTCCCATCCTATCCACCCTGCCACCCACACTCTCAGCTGGTATGCTCCTTGCTTTCTAATTTTTTCTTTTAATTTTTATAATGACATACTTTCACTTTATTTGGTAATTATAAGTTTAACACTCCACTAAATAAAGATGTCAACAAGTAGTAATTAGAAAAGCCACCGTTCCTCAAGAGTGCAGATAATGGCTGTATGTCAGTGTTACAGAGACAGAAGTAAAGGCAGTGAGAGAGGGAGAGAGAGAGAGAGAGAGAGAGAGAGAGAGAGAATTTTCCATCCACTGATTCTAAGTTGTCCCAACAGCCAGGGCTGAGCCAGGCTGAAGCCAGGACCCAGGAGCTTCTTCCAGGTCTTCCACATGGGTAACAGGGCACTTGAGCCATCTTTGAGGCCATTAGCAGGGAACTGGATTAGCAATGGAGCAGCCAGGACAGGAACTAGTACCTGTTTGGGATTCCTGTATCACAGGCACTGGCTTAACTTGATTCACCACCACACCTTCTCCACTCCTTCTGCCCCCAGGCATTTTTATAATTGACTCACACAGTTGCTTCTCAGAAACCGTAATTTTGGCACAACATTGCTTGTGAACACCTTCAAGGAACTGAATAATAAGCGTCAATATTAGGGAACATGTACTAGACTTACAGACATGAATTAATTCTGTGTTCTCCCTTTTGTAAAGGTAAATATTGAATTACATTCTCCAAATGAGGAACTATCTGGACCATCTTTTGTCACTTTTGTGCATGGACTTATTTACCAGTCCCAGGCTTCTCTAACAGTGCTTTTGTCTCCAGACTTTGACTAAATGTGCAGCCTCGTTTTGTTCTCCTTCCTTACCAGGATTGGAATTCCAGTTTCCAGTATCTTGCACATATAGTATACAGAGACCATTGTCTCCAGCTTCTCACTAATTTGAGTTTTTCTTCTGGCTCTTAGCATCAATTCTGAAAGACGGAGCCCCAGACTGTGGATATATTAAGTCACATGTTGAAGATCCCTGTTACACAGGATCTCTGAATTACTCTCTGAAGATTTACCCTGTGGACCTAATCATCTACTCACTATAATTATGTGAGCAAAAAGTAGTCTGCTCTTGTGTTGACCCTTAACAAATTTGGGACTTACTGTTACGAGTGGTTAGCTTACTCTGATTGATGAAGCAACTGACCTGAGAGTCTTCTAGCAACTGCATCATTTTATGAAGTGCTACATATTCTATTTCATCATGATGATGAAAAGATTTTTTTTTATATTATGGTGGATTCTTTTTTGTCTCCTAGTATTCATTTTTCTGTTGGAATACACGCAAAACTAATTCTTTCAGGGTATGAAAATATAAAAATCTCTGTATTTCCTGTATAATACTATGAAAAATCCCCTAAATTAAAATTAGATCAGTATCATGAATTTTAGTTCAGTTTATTCTCCAATGATATAAGCTTCTCTTTGCACACAATCTAAAAATCTTTCCCAATGTATTGATTAAGGGAGACTTCTTGCTATTGTTACTATACACCGAGAAATGATAACTCTTCATTATTATCCTCTACATTCAGGCATTTCTTAATCAGTTGACATTTGGTAACATGTCTTAAAAAACTCAGAAAAGCCTTTGGAATTTTCCTAGGTGACATTACATGTTTGTTAGCATTTTGTTTTTTATGTTGAGCATATGCCCTACATGGAAACTGAAAAGATTTTATCTTGGCAGCATTGTGTCATAGCTGGTAAAGCCACATCCTGTGATTCTAGAATCCCATATGGGCTCTGGTTTACTCCTCACCAAAATTCTATGAAATAGAGGCCAGTGTTGTGACTTAGGGGTTAAGCCAGCCACCTGCAGAGCCGGCATTACAAACAGACACTGGTTCCAGTCCTGGTTGTTTCACTTCAGACTCAGCTCCCTGCTAATGTGTCTGGCAATGCAACAGAGACGGCTCAAGTGCTTAGGTTCCTGCACACAATGTGGAGACACTGAAGAACTTCCTGGCTCCAGGCTTCCGCTTAGCCCAGTACTGGCCATTGGGGCCACGTGAGGAGTGAACAAGCAGATCACTCTTTTTCCGTCTTTCCCTTTCTCTGTAACTCTGACTCCAAAATATATAAATAAATCTTTAAAAAATTATTTTATCTTAAAAGTTGGTGTTTTTATGGTGATAGGCAAGTTACATAAATCATGTTTGTGACGTTATATTTGTGAATATTTATAATTATCACAGATTAACTTTTTTTCTTTTTTCTTTTATTATTATTATTATTATTATTATTTTGACAGGCAGAGTGGACAGTGAGAGAAAGAGAGACAGAGAGAAAAGTCTTCCTTTTTGCGTTTGGCTCACACTCCAATGGCCGCTGCGGCTGGCGCGTTGCGGCCAGCGCACCGCGCTGATCCAATGGCAGGAGCCAGGTGCTTATCCTGGTCTCCCATGGGGTGCAGGGCCCAAGCACTTGGGACATCCTCCACTGCACTCCCTGGCCACAGCAGAGAGCTGGCCTGGAAGAGGGGCAACGGGGACAGAATCCGGTGCCCTGACCGGGACTAGAGCCCGGTGTGCAGGCGTCGCAAGGCAGAGGAAGATTAACATTTTTTAAAGATTTATTTATTTGAAATCAGAGTTACACAGAAAGAAGGAGAGACAGAAAGAGAGAGAGAGAGAGAGAGGTCTTCCACACACTGGTTCACTCCTCAAAAATTGGCTACAACCGCTGGAGCTATGCCAATCCGAATCCAGGAGCCAGGAGCTTCTTCTGGGTCTCCCACATGGGAGCAGGGGCCCAAGGATGTGGGCCATCATCTACTGCTTTCCTAGGCCATAGCAGAGAGCTGCATCAGAAGTGGAGCAGCTGGAACTCAAATCAGTGCCCACATAGGGATGCTGGCATTACAAGCAGTGGCTTTACCTGCTAAGCCACAGCGCTGGCCCCCAGATTAGCATGTTAATATACTTTATTCCTTTTGAAGCTTAAAAAAATTAGAAGATGAAATTCAACTTCTTTGAACTGAACTTTTAAAATGCTTTTTTCCTCAATTACATACTTTTCCGTTAAACATTGCTCTCTTCTATTTTCTGCCATAATATGATTATTTCTTCTTACATTTATTTTACTTTAATACTTGTAACCAACACAATCCTTTTGGTCAGACCCAAGTCCAGTACGTGATTATCCACAGCTACTTATATTTTTGGGGTTACACACTATGATTTTTTCAGTTTAATAATGCAGAAAATTTTGTTTTTATATTGTTGGAACTATCTGAGTACATGTAGACATTTAAAACCCCACTTTTTTCAATGAGCATATTTAACACGCGTATATTCAACTGAAATAGATATGCATAAACTTTGCTTCGTCAAACAGTCAAAGCATGATGATGTTCTACATCTGATATAGATCTTTTCCTGCTGTCATTTTTCATAACTTTTAGAGTGCTTTATATCTTTGAATTTCCATATTAATACTATTTATGTGATGTGTGTGCTTGTATATGTGTGTGAGTCTATGCCCTTGTACCAGGTACTGGATAAACTACTCTTTGGTGAACATTCACATTTCAGTCATGAATTCTAGATATGAAAATAATTTTTAAAGAGCAGGGTGAATGAGCCTATGGTATTTGGTACCAACTCTTGACTTTGTTTTAAATTAGTTAGTGGACCTCTATTAAGCACTGCGTATATGCATAATGTATGTTACTTTGATAAATATAAACAAATGTATGAAGTGTTTAGCATGTCACAGGACATCACTCTTCATCAACTAATTGCATTTTCTATGAAATTTTCTTATTACTTCTTTAATTAAAATTCCTCAGAACCACTAGATACTATTGTCATTTACTTTTGACATGTGTTCCCACTCAAATCTATTATTTTGTCTGTGCATATTTCCTCATCTTCCTTGGTTTAAATCATTGTTGATCAGAGATAAATTTAAAACCAACAAGTCCCCTTTCAGATTTTGTCATAGGTACTCTAATCCTCTCCTGTGGATAACTGCATTCAGGTTAATACACCCTTTGTTTTCTTTTGTCTATTTTAACTGCTTTTGCTTATATTTCAACCAATTCCTTCTATTCCTTTTTCAGCACTAGACATGCATTAGTAGTAGCAAAGCGATCTGAGCACTGATTCATGTTATTCAATTACTTACAAGATTTCTCCTGTTTGTTTAAAAACAAAATAAATTGATGTCTATTCACAATTTTTATCAATAGACAAAAAGTTATAAATGATCATTCTAGTTTTTATAAATCCTTTGCAATTTATAAAAAGAAAATTGTTTTGTTATGGGCTTCAGACCTGAAAAATATATTCTTGAATGCTGATCAATTCTAACCACAATGATAGATAACATCATAGTACTTATCTTTGTCCTCCCACTAAAACATTACAGACCCTAGTTTCTTTCCAATCATAGAGAAATCATTCCATAAAGTAAAAATTACAAATATTTATTTTTACATTTTCAGTAAAATATACAATGCAAAGTTTTATAGTCACTGAAAGCCATAATATATAATTAATAATAACATATAACTCAAAATGTATATTTCATAAAAGTTGCAGATAAATGACAAATATCCAATAAATAAGTGACTTCAAAACAATTTTCAGGCCGGCGCCGCGGCTCACTAGGCTAATCCTCCGCCTTGCGGCGCCGGCACACCGGGTTCTAGTCCCAGTCGGGGCACCGATTCTGTCCTGGTTGCCCCTCTTCCAGGCCAGCTCTCTGCTGTGGCCAGGGAGTGCAGTGGAGGATGTCCCAAGTGCTTGGGCCCTGCACCCCATGGGAGACCAGGATAAGCACCTGGCTCCTGCCATTGGATCAGCGCGGTGCGCTGGCCACAGCGTGCCAGCCGCGGCGGCCATTGGAGGGTGAACCAACGGCAAAAAGGAAGACCTTTCTCTCTGTCTCTCTCTCACTGTCCACTCTGCCTGTCAAAAAAAATTTTTTCAAACTATGAACACAATTTAAGAGTAATGATTCACACATTATTTGTTTCTAAACTCATTATAAGCTTAATTTAATTAAAACATTAAAGCTGAAGTGAGGACCAGTAAATAGCATTACTACTATATTTCTGTGCCTCATGTCACTTTCACTTCCACTATCTGAAGTGAATTTTTCATGGTTAACAAATAATTCTTGTGTTTTTCAGTCTTTGTAGTTTGATATTTTTTGTTCCCAAATTTAGGACCTTTTCTTACAATACCATTCCACTATGAACTAAGAAGAAAGATAGATTCCAGTTTCATATAGTGAGTTTTTTTTTAAATAAATGAAGTTATCAAGTAATGAAGTTGGGATGTTCTGTGCAGTATTGAACCTGAGTAAATATCTGATAAGGGCATTTTACTGAGGATTTTCACATAGGTTAGGAAACGGTTCAATCAGAAACTCAAAACTATCATTTCCCTTTAGTCTTCTGTCAATTACATTATTCTGATTGTTATAGTTCTTTTTGTCATTGTCTCATTTCCTGTCTAGATTGCACATCTTTATGCAGAGGTTTCTTTGAAACACTGATAGCATGTAAGTGGCTAATAGATATTCATCATTCAATGCATTTTATCAAGTGTTATATCTATATAATTAAGAAAAATGTAAGTTAAAAGAGATATACAGAATGTTTCTCGGGAAAAAAATCATACAAGTATAGAAAGATAATAGCAAAGATAAGGTAAAAAGTGAGCAATTATTCTTAAGAACAAACACACATATCAAATAAAAAATAGATAACTAATAAACAGATTTAAGATATTAAACATTACTTCTCATAGCTAGTGGCCAAACATATATGTCAGAATAAATTAAAATTTTCTATCATGGGTCTTTGAAAATTATTGAGACATCTATATTTATCTATTTGTAATGCTTCCTGAGATTAAATATTTCATAATTTTTTAAAAAGCATTTATTTTTATTTATTAGAAAGGCAGAGTTACACAGAAGAAAATACACACATGTGCACACACACACAGAGGTATTCCATTTGATGGTTCACTCTAAAGTGGTCATAAGTGGCCACATGTGATCTCAATGACCAGGGCAGGGCCAAGCCCAAGACTGGAGCCAGGAACTTATTCCAGGTCTCCCTCTTAATTGCATGGGCCCAAAAACTTCAGTCATCCTCTGCTGCTTTTCTAGGCACATTAATAGGGAGTTGGATTGGAAGTGGTACAGCTGGGACTTCAATTGGCACCCATATGTGATGTGGGTTCTGCAGGCAGCTTGCCTAACCCACTAGACCACAATGCCAGCCACTATTTCATAGATTTGGTGGGACATCAAAACCCTTATTTTTGCAGTAAATTCTTCAGAATGCTTTTTTTCAAAATTTACAGATATTTTGTATGAAAGCAGAGGAGTGTGCTGACTATAAAAGTGCTTTGACTCCTAATTGTTGCCAGCATTGTAGAATAAATTTTCTTCCATGACAGATTACAAATATTTTTGATTAAGTTCTTCTATTATTCAACTTTTAAAGCAATTACTTTTGTACAGGACAATCAGTACATAATATGGAAGAAAAATTAGCAGAGATAGAAATTCTGAAAAAATAAAAAAAATTAGAAACAAAGTATTCAATAAGTCAAAATAATACAGTGGAAATCTTTAACAACAGACTTGCTGAGGCAGAAGTGGGAATGTGTGACCTAGAAGGTAGTTCTTTTGAGATATTTCAGTCAGACAAAAAAGAAGAGAGAGAAAATTAAAAAGAACAAACACAACGGTTGAGTTCTAAGGGATACCACCAAATAACCAAATATACAAGTCTTAAGAGATCCTGAAAACATATTAAAAAGAATGGCTTAGGACGTCTGCCATTCTATGAGTCTGCTGTGTATCCCACTTCCCATGTTGGATCTTTCTCTCCCTTTTTGATTCTATCAGTTAGTATTAGCAGACACTTGTCTTGTTTGTGTGATCCCTTTGACTCTTAGACCTATCAGAGCCATCGAATGTGAACTGAAATTGATCACTTGGACTAGTGAGATGGCATTGGTACATGCCACCTTGATGGGATTGTATTGGAATCCCCTGGCACATTTCTAACTCCACCATTTGGGGCAAGTCTGATTGTGCATGTCCCAAATTGTACATCTCCTCCCTCTCTTTTTCCACTCTTAAATTTAACAGGGATCACCTTTCAGTTAAAATTTAAACACCTAAGAGTAATTGTGTGTTAATTACAGAGTTCAACCACTAGTACTAGAACAACAACAACAAAAACAACAACAAATACTAAAAAGGATAAAGTATTACATTGTACATCTAGAGTCAGGACAAGAGCTGATCAGTTCATTGTTTCTTATGTCCATTTCACTTCAACAGTTTTCCCCTTAGTGCTCAGTTGTCGCTGATCAGGGAAAACAAATGATATTTGTCTCTTTGGGACTGGCTTAATTCACTCAGCATGACACTCTGGCCTCAGAATCAGCCCTTAAGGCATTTGGATCTGGCTGAAGAGCCCATGAGAGTATTGTAGGCATGGGAAGACAAGATACCATGGAAAAGAAAAAAAGAAGAAGACCTAAATAAAAGATCTCTGGGAGTGAGATCGCAGTGGAAAGAACAGGGCCATCAAAGAAGGAGGTACCTTTCTCTGAAGGGAGGAGAGAACTTCCACTTTGACTATGACCCTATCGGAATAAGATCAAAGTCAGTGAACTCTAAAGGCTTCCATAGCCCTGGCAACTCATGACTAGAGCCTAGGGAGATTACTGACGCCATGAACAGGAGTGTCAAATTGTTAAGTCAGCAACAGGAGTCACTGTGTACTTACATCCCATGTGGGATCTGTCCCTAATGTGTTGTCTAATGTGCAGTGATGCTATAACTAGTACTGAAACAGTATTTTTACACTTTGTGTTTCTGCGTGGGTACAAACTGATGAGGTCTTTACTAATTATATACTGAATCAATCTTCTGTATATAAAGATAATTGGAAATGAAAAAAGGAAAAACCTGGTGTTAAATTGGAAATGGCATAGAAAATTAATTAATTTTTAAAAAATATATATTATGTAAGATCTCTGTCTTTAATGTACTGTACACTCTTATTTAATGCTATAACTAGTACTCCAACAGTATTTTTTTTCACTTTGTGTTACTATATGGGGGAAAACTGTTGAAATCGTTACCTAATATATACTAAACTGATCTTCTGTATATAAAGAGAATTGAAAATGAATCATGATGTGATTGGAAGGGGAGAGGGAGTGGGAAAGGGGAGGGTTGTGGGTGGGAGGGAAATTTTGGGAGGGGGAAGCCATTGTAACCCATAAGCTGTACTTTGGAAATTTATATTCATTAAATAAAAGTTTAATTAAAAAAAAGAATGGCTTAGAAAACCTATTCACTGAAATAATAGTAGAAAATATCCCCAGTATGGACAAAGATATGGGCACCTAGATACAGGGGACACACAGAACCTCAAATAGGCATGATCAGAAAAGATCCTCACCATGACACATTGTAGTCCAACTTTCAAAAATAAAACATAAAGAGAATATCCTAAAATTTGCAATTGAAGAACTTCAGAAAACGTTTAAATATGACTCCCATCACATTGACAGCAGATTTTTCAACAGGAATACATTAAGCTGGGACAGAATGGGGGAGATAAAGTCCAAATCCTAAAAGAAAAAATAATAAAAACAAAAACTACTCAGGAGAGCACTCACTGATAAATGAAGGTGAAATAAGGGCCTTACAAGACAAGCAAAAATCGAGAGGATTTCTAGCCACCTGTCCAGCATTGCAAATGATGCTTATGGATGTACTACACACAGAAACAGAGAGACAATCAGTGTCATGAAAGAATGTGAAGGCAGAAAACAATAAGTACAAAGTTGGTTAAATACAAACAATAGAAATGTTAAGAAAGAGATGGTGAGAACAATTCATTATTTATAAATAATAACCTTGATTTTTTTTAAACTTTTATTTAGTAAATATAAATTTCCAAGTACAGTTTATGGATTACAATGGCTTTCCCCCACCCATAACTTCCCTCCCACCTGCAACCCTCCCATCTCCCACTCCCTCTCCCATTCTATTCACGTCAAGATTCGTTTTCAATTCTCTTTATATACAGAAGATCAATTTAGTATATATTAAGTAAAGATTTCATCAGTTTGCCCCACACAGAACACAAAGTACAAAATACTGTTTGAGCACTAGTCATAACATTAATTCACATTGAACTACACATTAAGGACAGAGATCCTACATGAGGAGTAAGTGCACAGTGACTCCTGTTGTTGACTTAACAAATTGACACTCTTGTTTAAGGCGTCAGCAATCTCCCCAGGCTCTAGTCATGAGTTGCCAAGGCTATGGAAGCCCCCTGAGCTCGCCGACTCTGATCATATTTAGACAAGGTCATAGTCAAAGTGGAAGTTATCTCCTCCCTTCAGAGAAAGGTACCTCCTTCTTTGATGGCCTTTTCTTTCTACTGGGACCACACTTGCAGAGATCTTTCATTTAGCTCTTCTTTTGAGTGAAATAAGCCAGTCCCAGAGGGACAAATATCATATGTTTTCCCTCATCGGTGACAACTAACCAACCACAAAATGGAAACCTGTTGAAGAGAAATGGACACTATGAGAAACAATGACTTGATCAGCCCTTGTCACCACTGTTGATGTACAACTTAATACTTTCTCTCTTTTAGTATTCTTCTTTTTTGTTCTAGTTAATACTATTGGTTGAACTCTGTAATTAACACATAATCATTCTTAGGTGTTTGAAGTTAACTGAAAAGTGTTCTCTGTTAAATACAAGAGTAGGAATAAGAGAGGGAGGAGATGTACAATCTGGGACATGCTCAAGCTGACTTGCCCAAGTGGTGGAGTTAGAAATGTGCCAGGGGATTCCAATACAATCCCATCAAGGTTGCATGTACCAATGCCATCTCACTAGTCCAAATGATCAATTTCAGGTCACAATAGATCATAATGACAGGTCTAAGAGTCAAAGGGATCACATAAACAAGACTAGTGTCTGCTAATACTAACTGATAGAATAAAAAAGGGAGAGAAGGATCCAACATGGGAAGCAGGAGACACAGCAGGCTCATAGAATAGCAGATGTCCTAAATATCACTCTGGCCTCGGAATCAGCCCTTAAGGCATTTGGATCTGGCTGAAGAGCCCATGAGAGTATTTTAGGCATGGAAAACCAAGATGCTCTGGCAAAAAAAAAAATAACCTTGAATTTAAATGACCTAAATTCTCCAAATTAAAAATACAGACTGGCTGGCTGGATTTAAAAAAGACCAATCTATGTTCTCCCTATAGGAAATAAGAAACATACTTTACCAATATACACTAAGACTGAAAGAGAAAGTATGGAAAAGATATTTTTGGAAATGGAAATCAAAAGTGATCTGGCCTAGCTATATTCATATTCATATTCATATTCATATCAGATTTTAAGAGAATAACTGTTAAAAGAAGCAAGTTGATTATATAATTATTAAGGGATAATCTCAACAAGATGTGACTATAGTAAATGTGCAGCAACCCAATGCTGGGGCACCAAGTTTTATATATATATATATATATGTATATATATATATATATGTATATATGTATATATATAGTTAATGGATCTAAAGGGGAGACATGATATATGCTCCAATACAATAATAATAGAAGACAGGGGCCATCACTGTGGCATAGCAAGGAAAGCCGCTTGTGGTGCCAGCATCCCATATGGGCACTGGTTTGAGTCCCAGCTGTTCCACTTCCAATCCAGCTCTCTGCTATGGCCTGGGAAAATAGTAGAAGATGGCCCAAGTCCTGGGCCCCTGCACCTATGTGGGAGATCCAGAAGAAGCTCCTGGCTCCTGGCTTCAGATCAGGGCAGCTCCGGCCATTGCAGCCAGTTGGGGAGTGAATCAGTGGATGGAAGATTCTCTCTCTCTCTCTCTCTCTCTCTCTCTCTCTCTCTCTGCCTCTCCTTTTCTCTGTGTGTAACCCTTTCAAATAAATAAATCCATTTTAAAAATAATAGTAATAATAATAATAATAATGGAGGACTTCGATCCTGCACTTTCAATGGAAAGATCAACTAGACAAAAAAATCAACAAAGAATCAAGAGAATTAATACATAATATAGACCAATTGGACTTAATAGATATCTACAGAATATTCTATTCTAGAACTGCATAATACACATTCCTTTCATAGTTTATGGAACTTTCTCTAGGATAGACCATATACTCGGCCATGAAGCAAGTCTCAGCTAATTCACAAAAAACTGAAATCATACTATGCGTCTTTTCATGTTAGAATGAAATGAAGGTAGAAACTAGCAACAAAAGAAACTATAAAATATATCAACAGTTAGAAACTAAACAACATGCTTCTGTATAAGCAGTGGGTTATAGAAGAAAACAAAAGAAAAATAAAGCATTGCTTTATTTTTGAAATGATTGAAAATGAAAACACAACATATCGAAAGTTACAGGATATAGCAAAAGCAGTGTTAAGAGGACACTTTACAGCAATAGGTGGCCTACATTAAAGATTGGAAATAAATCAAATAAATGATCTAACATGTTTCTTTTGGACCTAGAAGTCAAAAGCAAACCAAACCCTTACTTGGTAAGATTTAAAAAAATAATAATAAAAATTAGAGAAGAAATAATCAAAATAGAAATTAAGAAATCTATGCAAAAGTTCAGTGAAATAAAGACCCAGTTTTTTAATAAATAAACCAATTAATAAGCCATTGGCACAACAAACCAAAAATTGGGTTATAAAACAAATTAATATCAGAGATTAAAAAAAGAGATGTTACAAATAATACCACATACATGCAAACAATCATTAGGAGTTATTACAACAGCTATATACCAACAGATTGGAAAATCTAGAAAAAATGGATAGATTTCTGAAAATAATAATTTCAAATAATTTCTGAAAATTGAGGCACAAAGACATGTCTAGAAAATCTGCGCACATCAATAACCAAGATTGAGATTGGATCAGTAATCAAGAGCATCCCATCAAAGAATAGACAAGACTGGATGACTTCACTGCTGAATTCTGCCCAACTTTGAATGAAGAACAAGTACCAACACTTCTTAAACAACACAAAACAATTTAAATAGAAGAAACCCATACAAACTCATTCTTTGAGGCCAACATTTCTGCAATACCAAAACTAGAGACAGATATAAGAAAAAAGAGAACTGTAGACCAATATCCCTGATGAACATAGATGCAGAATTTGTCAACAAATAATAGCTAATAAAATACAGCAACAAATGAAAAAAATCCTTCACTCAGACCAATTGGGATTTATCTCAGGGTTGTAGGGAAAGTTCAACATATGCAAATCAATAAATGTGGTACATAATATCAACAAAAGGAAGGGTAAAAATCATAAGATTATTTCAATAAATGTCAGAAAAACATTTAAAAATTACAACTTCTTTACATGACAAAAATCTTGAAACATTGGTACAGAAAGAATAAACCTCAACACTAGTAAGGCAATATATGACAAACCCACAGCCAACATCATGGTGCATGGAGAACAACTGAAAGCATTTCCATTAAGATCTGAAACCAGACACAGTGTCCTACTCTCACCACTACTAAAGAATGTACTTCTGGAAGTTTTATCCAGAGCCATTAGGCAAGAAAGAGAATTCAAATTCAAAAGGATTCAAATTGAAAAGAAGGAAGTCAAATTATTTCTGGACAGTTCCAATAAATATTATTTCAAAGCTCTTTGGTGTGTGTTCCTTAAAGGTCTGGGATAATGATAACAGATCCTTCCACTGTCTTAGGCTCTTTCATAATCATGTATTTGATTGAATTCTGGAGGAACAGATGCAGTAACTATACTGGACATAGGGCCATAGTGACAATTAGGAAGTTTTACTTGCAAAGTTTAGTGCTGGTGAGTAATTGATAATATTGTACGCAAAAAGGAGTCTATTACTCTGTTACTTGAACATACAATCAGAAAAACGTAGATCTGTTGAACAGAGAGCACTGTTGAGTTCCCACAATAGTGAGCCATGACTGAGCTATTTCATCAATACATAGCTTTTTAATGACAGTCATAAAATTGGTAGGTTTTGTACTGATGCCAAAACTTATTTGAACTTAAGATATACAGACAACATTATAATTGATTTGGAAAAACTAATGACTTTGGATGGTTTTATGATGTAACAAAGTTAGGTTGCTGCTTGCGTGTTGCAGTTCCAGTCAGTGTTCTGGCTTTTCCATTTCTCCATGTAGTTCTCTGCTGATGCATCTGGAAAAGCAGTGGATGATGGCCCAATTACTTACATCCTTGGCACTCATGTGGGAGACCCACATAGAATTCCTTGTTCTTGTATTTAGCCTGGACCAGCTCTGGGTGTTGTGGCCATGAGGAAAATGAATCAGTAGATATAAGATTCTCTCTCTCTCTCTCTCTCTCTCTCTCTCTCTCTCTCTCTCTTCTTTGCTCTGTCACACTACTTTTCAAATAATAAATAAATCTTAAAAGAACTACATGGCTATAATAAAACATCCTGGTAGTGACACAAAAATAGAAATGCAGATTAATGGAATAGAATAGAAACCCCAGAAATTAATTCATGCAGCTACAACCAACTGATCTTTGACAAACAAGCTAATATCAATCCCTAGGGAAAAGATAGTCCATAACTGATGGCTGGATAAAGATAATATGGTATATGTACATGATGGAATGTTATTCAGCCATAAAAAAGAATGAAATTCTATGTTTTCAACAAAATTAAAATACCATTATGCTTAGTGAAATAAGCCAGTTCCCTAAAGACAAGCATAATATATTTTTTCTGATGTGTGGCAGTTAATACAGAATACAAAAAATGTATAGGAACAAAATTGACATTTTATTCAATTGTTGTATTTTAGCCCTTGTTTAAACTCTTGTGAATCTGTGGTCTTTTACATACTTGTTGAATTTTATGGTTAGTGATGCATTAAGCCTGTGATTGATTCTAGAGTGGCCTGAAAATACGTTTTTCCAAATTTTTTTTTCCAGAATCTTTTTTTTTCATTTAGTAAATATAAATTTCCAAAGTACAGTTTATGGATTACAATGGCTCCCCCCCCCCCTAATTTCCCTCGCACTTTCACCCCTCCCATCTCCCGCTCCCTCTCCTATTCCATTCACATCAATATTCTTTTTCAATTCTCTTTATATACAGAAGGTTGATTTAGTATATATTAAGTAGATTTCATCAGTTTGCACACACACAGAAACACAAAGTGTAAAATACTGTTTCAGTACTAATTATAGCATTACCTCACATTGGACAACACACTAAGGACAAATACCACATGAGAAGTAAGTACACAGTGACTCCTGTTGCTGACTTAACAATTTGACACTCTTGTTTATGGTGTCAGTAATCTCCCTAGGCTCTAGTCATGAGTTGCCAAGGCTATGGAAGCCCCCTGAGCTCGCCGACTTTGATCTTATTTCAACAAGGTCATAGTCAAAGTGGAAGTTATCTCCTCCCTTCAGAGAAAGGTACCTCCTTCTTTGATGACCCCATTCTTTCCACTGGGATCTCACTTTTGTAAAAATTTTTTAAAAAGCAAGAAATGGAGGAAGGAGATTGAAGGACAAAAGAGAAAGGGAAGGTTATATAGTCCTCTTAGAATTGCACCTATGTAATACATGAAATCTGTTATTATATTAAAATAAATTTAACATTAAACATTAAAAAAGAAAATGCTACAAGTAATTTTTCTGATTGAGAGGCAAATAGAACCTGATAGAAGGGGCTTGATAATAATCTGGTGGGCTTTAGGCCTTGTAAATTCAGAGGCCCAGACCTATCTATCTCTTCACATGGGGTATATCCTAAGGGAGGTGTGAACCTCCTAGGGGAAGGTACTCTGTTGACTTTCATTACTTGGCTGGCCTGGGAGGAGAGCTGGCCAGGTAAAGGCAGGTGGCATCTCTAACAAGAAATTTACAGTTCTGCCTGCAATGTTGCTGACCCTACTTGACCATCCCCTCAGCTGCAGTGGTCACTTTGGAAGTTGGGCTGAGTGAAGGGCTTTCAGCTTAGAGCCAATAAGATCTGTGGCTCTGACCTGGGCATCCTTCGACTCCAGGGCAGGTCCATTTCCAGTGATCCAACTCTTGGCAGAGCTGCCAGGGCTCTTCACAAGCTGACTTCTGCTGAAGCCCAGGCTTACCACATTGAAAGCCACTGCAGTGGACTGGCCTGTTGGGTCTCCTTGAGGGCAGATCACTGTACAGATCAGCCAGTAATAGGCCTGCCACCCATTGCTTCTGATGCCTAGCTTTCTTTTCCTCCTGGTTTGTGTTAAAGCAGACCAGAGGATGCAAGTCAAGGGAGTGCCCAAGTCCCATCTCTAATCTTCGGTGGCCTGAACTACAAGTCTATAGTCACAGGCATGTTCTGTAGTAGTTTTTCTAAGGTAGACAATGCCCATGAGGAAAATTATATTCTCACTTTAAAACTATCTTTCCCTTTGGTCTGAAAGGGAGGTTTTTTCTACTTACTGTATACTTCGCTGATGGCGAAGTGAATCTAGCTATGAGATTATTATTTAAGTTCTTATTTTGGCTATGCTATTACAGAAAAATGTTAGCCATCTCTTTTATAAGGTCTAAAGATTAAATTGTGTGTCCTATAGATTCCTTTATAATAGAATTAGTTTCCTACCTTGAAGAGAATAGAGAAATGAAAGAACAAGTTGGGCTTAGAATAGAGAAATGAGTCCTAGATCGCTTGCTGACAATAACAATATTACATGAATACTTAGCAAACAGTTTCAACCATCAGATAACAACTTAAGAAAACATTTACCAGAAGGTCCAATGCCTTCTATAAATTTTAAGAATCATGTATTTCAAAACACCTCTTAAATATCTAACATGGTGTAGTTTGTTTAGCCAGTAAACTTAAGCACAACCATCTAAAATGTTTTTAGTTTCTTTCTACCAACACGTTTAAAACATATGATACACAGATTCAGGTCATACAAATTAAAATGTATCTCTGATTGATTTTAGCAGCTTAAATTTATGGACAATCTTATCTATAAGCCATTTAAAATAAAACTCTTAATAAAATTTCCCCATGTGGACATACAATATGTACACACATATAACATAGCATAATAATATAGCAATTTTAATAATAGCTTTTAAAATCTTTAACTCTTTTTCTAGATTGCCAATCGATTTGAATTGCTTTTTTGTTTTTAGTAACCTCAGTTAACCATACTTTCTCTCAGTTGGTACTGTTAATACATTATTGGCTTCATCTGTTTATAGAGCCATCCCAAAGTACTGAATACAATAGAAGTGGCTGGAAAAAGTCCATAGGAACCTATAGGAGGACAGCTAAACACAGAACCAACAACGATTTAGTTTTATGAGCAGCACATCATATATATCATATATAACTATGGATGATAAAAGACTTTAAGTCGCCATGTTTAAAATTATAAACTCATCAACCAACAAGAGGCACTTGCTTACTTCACAGTATTTTTGAAAGCACCTGTAGGATTTTACAAGTATTTAACCCTTTAGGCCTCTGGGGCTTTCTCATTAAGATAACTATCATGTCTAGTAACACAAGATCATTAGACTTTTTAATTCTCAAACATTTGTATTAATAGCATTTTCCATTATAGAAACTTAAAGTTTGGTACCACATCACATCTTGACAGTCCTTCTAATATAATCCAAATAGCCTGATTAGTTGGTGTCTCTATAAGATGAGAGACATAGGCCCTTCGATTTTTTCAGTTGGGCCCAAACTGGAAAAACCAAAGTCCAGGATTTACTGGAAATTTTAGAGACCAGATTGTTTGAAACTTTGATTTTTTGAATGCCTGTCAAGAATGCCAAGAAGGCTCAAAATCCAAAATATCTGGTTGAAATAAGATTCCTTAAAATCATGACATAACATAGACCAAATTTGATCTTTGTTACAAGATGATTATTCAAATCTTTGAAAATAAGCACATATTTAAATAACCCATAGCTCTTAATAAAAATTCAGCTGTTTTTGAACAATTAGAATTTAACAGACATCAAGAGAACATAATAAATTACTTTAACACATTGCTTTAACAGAGCATCAGAGTTTAATTCTATGTCAAAGAGAAATTGAGCTTCCTGTGATTTTTTGCTGTGAGGTTTCCTTCCTTTACCTTCTTTCATATTGGTGACCATGTTTCTGTGTTTCTGTGTGTAACACATCTTTAAGCATCTTTTGCAGGGCAGGATGAGTGGCAACAAATTCTTTCAATTTCTGTTTGCTATGAAAAGTCTTAATTTCACCTTCATTCACAAATGAGAGCTTTGCAGGATATGGTATTCTGGGCTGGCAGTTTTTCTCTCTTAGTACCTGGGCTATGTCTCTCCATTCCCTTCTAGCTTGTAGGGTTTCTGATGAGAAGTCTGCTGTGAGTCTAATTGGAGATCCTCTAAGAGCAATCTGACGTTTCTCTCTTGCACATTGTAGGATCTTTTCTTTATGTTTCACTGTGGTGAGTTTGATAACAACATGTCGTGGTGAGGATCTCTTTTGGTCATGTTTATTAGGGGTTCTATAAGCTTCCTGTACTAAGATGTCTCTGTCCTTCTCCAAACCTGGGAAATTTTCTGCTAGTATCTCACTGAAAATGCCTTCTAATCCTTTCTCCCTCTCCATGCCTTCAGGAACTCCTAGAACCCGAATGTTGGGTTTTTTAATAGTATCCTGTAGATTCCCGACAATATTTTTTAGATTTCTAATTTCTTCTTTTCTTTGGTTTGCCTGTTTCCTTTCCTGTTCTCTGTCTTCTAAGTCTGATATTCTCTCTTCTGCTTCGCCCATTCTGTTTTTAAGGCTCTCTAATGTGTTTGTCATTTGATCTATTGAATTCTTCATTTCATTATGATTTCTCGTCACTATCACAGTTTCTTGTTCCACTAGTTGTTTCATTTCATTTTGATTCCTCCTTAATATTTCATTTTCATGAGAGAGATTTTCTATCTTGTCCATTAAGGATTTCTGTAGTTCAAGAATTTGTTTTTGAGAACTTCTTAATGTTCTTATCAATTTTTTGAGATCCGCTTCTTGCATTTCTTTGATCTCATCATCTTCATAATCTTGAATTGGGGTGTCTTTCTCATTTGGTGGTGTCATAGTGTCTTCCTTGTTCTTGTTAGCTTGTTTTTTGCGTTTGTTGTTTGGCATGTTGGAGATATTTGGTTTCTTCACTGTGTTGTTTCTTCTTGTTACACTATGGCTCTATATTAAGTGGACTGTCTGCTTTCAGTGGAGCCTTAGAGGCTTGAGATGAGTGTGGACTGAGAGCTGTGTTTGGTTCCTCAGGGTTGAGGGTGTGTCAAAGATGACACTCCCAGGTTAGGTGTGGTAAATTTCTCTTTCTTTTTTTTTTATTCAAAAGGGAAGTAATTCCGCACAGCTGGATGTAATTGGAGGTAGTTAGCAGGCAAATGATATACCCACAGGAGCCAGAGATCGGAAGCTCTTTCCCAAGGACCACACAGGGAATCTCTGCTGCCCTCAGTGTGAGCTCCAATTCTCCTGCAGTCTCCCACTGGGTTGTCAAGTTAGATCCTAATCTCCTGTTATCACCCCGCCCCCCAGAGTCAGGTGTTTCTGCTAGGCTCAGGGCCGGTGCAGATCTGAGGTCGCCCTGCTTATGACGTATGTCCAAAATGGTGCCTGCTCTGTCTTGCTCGCCTTTGAGAGGTGAGCGGAGAGATAAAAACCTTTGTCCATATCGGTCACTTTTTTTATTTTTTTCCTCTCTCTCTTCTAGTTAGCCTGGTGAATTTTTCCCCACGGAGTTTCAAGCCTCGTTCCCTCTAGCCTCCTCTTTCCGCTTGCCCACTGGTGTCTCGGGCTATTGAGGTTCGGCTCACCTAGGGTTCCAGCGCTGGTGTGTTGAGTCTGCTGCTGGTGTCCCGAACTTGGGCTCCCACGCTCTCCATGCAGGTCCACTGTGAATCACTAGTTCTGGAAGAGTTTTCTCTGCTGTTTCATCCCCTACTCTTCCTTGACCCTGCAGTATCTCCACTTATATTAAACTGTGTCTCCCCCGGACTAATAGTGTGCTCCCTGCCTATTCACCATCTTGCCGCTCTCCAGAAAAATTATTTGTAGCTTAGACAGCACCTTTCTTAGCTCCTCTAATAATGACTCTGTCCTTTGTTCTAGGCCCTGTCTAGTGCACTTGGGCCTCATTCCTTTGTAATCATAACCTCTACTCTACCACCAATGGCTCTACTCCCACCTGTGTGTTCTGATGGTCCTCTTCCCCACTTAATGCTGTATAATTGTTCAAACCTGGTAAATGCCACTCTTAAGATCATTGGTTACTGTCCTCACTCTGTCTTTTATGACCTTGTCTAAATATGATCAGAGTCGGCAAACTTGGAAGGCTTCCATAGCCTTGGCAACTCATGACGACAGCCTAGGATGGTTACTGGCGCCATAAACTAGAGTGTCAATTTGTTGGGTCAACAATAGGAGTCACTGTGCACTTGCTCTTCATGTGGGATCTCTGTCCTTAATGTGCTGTCCATTTTGATTTAATGCTATAACTAGTACTCAAACAGTATATTTCACTTTGTGTTTCTATGTGGGTGCAAACTGTTGAAATCTTTATACTAAATTGATCTTCTGTATATAAAGAGAATTGAAAATGAATCTTGATGTGAATGGAAGGGGAGAGGGAGCGGGAGAGGGGAGGGTTGCGGGTGGGAGGGAAGTTATGGGAGGGGGAAGCCGTTGTAATCCATAAGCTGTACACTGCAAATTTATATTCATTAAATAAAAGTTAAAAAAAAGAAAACAGATTATAACATTATATATATTTGAAATTTATGCACAGTTTTTCATAGTATGGATTTCTGTGAATTTTTTTGAAGAGTTCCCTTAATAAATTCACTCCTGTCAAATGAAAAAATAAAAAAGAAAAAAGAAAATGTCTTTATTAATAAAAGTATTTAGTAGTTGATATGCCTTACAGACTCCTTTTTTGAGGATGTATACTTCATAGTCATGTCCTACATGGCATGAGCATGATATAGTTGATAGGTGTTGAGTGATACTTTAAATGTCAATACAATTATGTTCACAAGTATTGAATACCATAAGGAAATTTTCTACCATACAGGTTCTTTCAGTTCTCACCCCCACATTCATCCACCTATAGTTTGTTGATAATACGAAGTAGTGTGTGTGTATATGTGTGTGTGTGTATGTATTGGGTAGCTGTGTACCAAACATGGGAGAATTCAATGTTGAAAACAACTTATTATAGTAATAATTAAATTATATTAAAATAGTACTTAGAACTCTTTGAGAACATCTAGAAATGTTTTGATAAGAAATAATTGAAGGAATTATGTTTACCAGGTAAACGTGCAGATTCACCTCAGTCATGGAAAGAAAAGGAAATGAATGGAAAGGAAAGGGAAAAAAAAAACAAAACACAAGACAGAGATGATCAGGATACCAAGGCATGAAAATTCTCTATACACATTATACTTAGGATTTACACAACTGCATGACCACTGCAAACATAGCCAAGAATGATGTCTAAAATTTATTTTAGTCTCTGTTTAGTTATTGATGAACACATAGTTGCTAAGTTTCATTTTTAAAACTATATTCATTTTATGGACACTCCTGAAAACATCTTATTGATGGAAGTGGAACTAGAAACTTTTGTAAACAATAACAAACCTTTCTAATAAACTCTTTCTCATTTCTAATTTCAGTTTTTATCAGATAACATTTGTATGCATCTGAAAATCAAAGTCATTTTTTTTATTACACTTTAGTCTGACATTGAGGTGCAACTCCCTCTTACTAGAGGGCAGGTTCTCAATTACACCTTTACAAAGTCTTAGGAGCTTCAGTACTATCAAACAATTAGTTAGACTTTAACAAGACTCCAAATGAATATGACAGTTTTAGGAATATTCAACTCTTGACGTTATCTAGTGATGCAGAGGCTGCTTTGATTTAGTGTTATGAATCTTTTCATAATATTCAATGTATCTTTCAGGACTTGTTCTAAACTATCTCTTAATTGTTATTTGTGATAATCAGAATGAATTGCCTATTATCTCTAGTATTTTTATTATAATCTCATTAAAGGAGAGAATTGTTATGTATACACTCAAAATTACTTAACAGGAGATTCTTTAATGGAATACATTTAATTCCAGATTATCTGTCAGCCTTAAATTTTGGAAATGAAATCCTGTGATTGGGACACTAATATCAAAATTAGTGGTAGTGACAGGAGCGTACTCTGAAGCTGCCTAGCCTCTCGTCTACATTTCTATATGAAGAGAAGAATTGAGTTGTATAAAAACATTGAATTTAGAATATGGTGTTTATAATTGCTTTTTTGTGCTTTCACAGTGTTTCATAAACATGTGGATGAAAATATTTATGTGGAATGAAAAAGTATCTTCAAAACAATTGTCAAATGCTTGTCAAATGCACACGAGCGAAGGAACATTTCTTCAGGTCTAGCCAAGGGTGTCCAAATGCAATTCCATTAAAGACTGCTTCAGTCATCATTCTCTCCACCCAGGTTCAAAAGGGCAGTCAGTTTTTCAAAAGAATTTTTTAATTATTGCATATGCCCTTTCAAGTCCATGAAAAACAATCACCTTCCCCGCTCATCAGGTAATTGTGTTCAATGTCTACAGAGGACACTAAGCTCCAGTAGTTCTCACTGATACATGGACAAGTTGTGCTACTGTTGAATAATGTTCTTATTTTGTATGTGTCAAGACCAAAATAGCATACTTAATTTAAACATATAGCAAGGCAACAGTTTGTTTTCATTTTAAATGAGAGTTGCCAAATTGAATACCTTCTCTGTAATAAAACTGTTAAAACAAATTGACGGTCAATATCACTAAACTTTAGCTTGATTAATCCAATTCTTAGCAATTGTGCAAGTGTACTATGTGCTATTGTTGGTCATGCAATGAAATCATAAGAGTAGAGCATTACATTAAATGAATTCCAGTTCTTTACTGGACACACTGAGACATATGAGGGGACTTCAAATTTGAATGGAAAGTGCACATTTTAAAATACTATGCTGGGATTTCAACATATTTTTGCAACAAAATAAACAAATTTTCAGCATATTCCCATGGACATTTTGAAGAAGTCTTACAGAGATATATTCAATATGCATTGCATGTTACTGTAATTGTCATGATCAGAAACAGAAAACTACAACTTTTCACATGTTTATATAGCTCTAGTTTTAAAAGAATAAATGAATAACCTAATTTTATCATGGATGACCATATGATATTAAACTTTAAACATGACTATAGGACCGGCACCATGGCTTAACAGGCTAATCCTCTGCCTTGCGGCGCCAGCACACTGGGTTCTAGTCCCAGTTGGGGCGCCGGATTCAATCCTGGTTGCCCCTCTTCCAGGCCAGCTCTCTGCTATGGCCCGGGAAGGCAGTGGAGGATGGCCCTGCACCCACATGGGAGACCAGGAGAAGCATCTGGCTCCTGGCTTCGGAGCAGCGCAATGAGCCGGCCGCAGCGGCCATTGGAGGGTGAATCAACGGCAAAAAGGAAGACCTTTCTCTCTGTCTCTCTCTCTCTCTCTCACTATCCACTCTGCCTGTCAAAAAAAAATGGCTATTGAGCCTAGATACCACTGATTGAGAAGCTATTTTAATTTACAATAACAGGAAAATAATTTTAAAATACATGTGCTGGCTCTATCTCTTAGTCTCTGTCTCTCAAATAAATATAATGAATCAATGATTTTTTTAAAAGATCTATTTTATTTATTTGAAAGAAAGAGTTACAGAGAGAGGTAGAGACAGAGAAACAGAGAGAGGGAAGAAAGGTCTTCCATTCACTGGTTCACTCCCCAAATGGCTGCAGCTGGTGCAGCTGCGCTGTTCTGAAGCCAGGAGCCTGGATCTTTTTCCAGGTCTTACATGGGGGTGCAGGGCAAGCACTTGGTCTATCTGCTGCTCTCACAGGCATGTTAGCAGAGAGCTGGATTGGAATTAGAACAGTTGGGATGCAAACCAGTGCCCAGATGGGATACCAGCACTGCAAGTGAATGCTGTGCCACAGCGCTGGCCTCCAAATCAATAACTTTAAAAATAAAATCAAAAAGAAAAAGAGGCAGGCATTAATATAGTTGCTAAGATGCCAATTGAGATGACTGCATCCCATTTTGAATACACAGGTTCGAGTCTGGGCTCCATTCCTGATTCCAGCTTCCTGCTAATGTGCTCCTTTGGAGGCAACATTAATGGCTCAATAGTTGGGCTCCCGCCTCCCATGTAGGAGATCTGGATTGAGTTCCTGTTTCTCAGGTGTTTGAAGAATAAAAAAGTGATGAAAACTCTTTCTCTGTTTTTCTGTCTCTGTATCTCTCTCTTTGTCTCTGCATCTCAAATAAACAAAATAAAATTTGAAAGATATAAATATGGAGCTCATTTATTTATCAGAATAACTTTAATATTTAAAAATCAGCTCTTGAATTAGTCCTACTAGAGTTTATTAATTAGTACTGAATTATGATGACAGGAAGGAATCAAACATACAAGTAATTTTGAGATTCTATACTGACAAATTTGTAGTAAGTGTATTCACAAAAATTAATATTAATATGTTATTCTTTGTGAAGTAAGTCTCTTTTCAGGACATCATATTATATATGATATATGCCATTTAAATCAGTGATAAATATAGTCATACAATTTAATAAATTATGTGTATAGAAAACCTTGGGCAAAAAAATCCAAGGTTGTTGTATCAATATGAATATTTTCAAGTTCATTACAATGCAAAAACAGTTTTGAAGAATAAATTCATGACATAGAATTTAAGAAAATATGATCACTTAAATCTGAACAAATCAGTTTCTTGTGAAATTTAACATATTCTGGCTAATTTTTGCATTCATATTTTTTTCAGTCTAACATTGAACTAGTAGACTACATACTTATTTTCTTTTAAAGATTTATTTATTTATTTGAAAGGCATAATTACAGAGAGGCAGAGGCAGAGAGAAAGATCTTTCATCTGCTGGTTTACTCCTCAAATAGCTACAAGGGCCACCTCCAGGCCAATTCAAAGCCAGGAGCCAGGAGCTTCTTCTGTGTCTCCCACGTGGGTGCAGAAGCCCAAGCACTTGGGCCATCTTATACTGCTTTCAGGCCATAGCAGAGAGCTGGATCAGAAGTGGAGGAGCCAGGACTTGAACTGGTGCCCACGTAGGATGTTGGCGCTGCAGGCAGATGTTTTCCCCACTATGCCATGGCACTGGCCCCCACAAAACTCATTTTCTTTAGCAGGGCCAGATGTGTGTGATGACTAGTTTTACTCACATTACATTTGCCTTTGGGTATGGATCTATGAAAATATAGACTTGTGCTTTTTAATTTTCATGTCTTCTTGATATTTTTCATTTAATAATATCAGAGAGGGAGAGAGGGAGGAAGGGAGGAGTGGATGGAGGGAGCGAGAGAACCATCTTCTGGTTCACTGCTCAAATGCCCACAATGGCCAAGGCTAGACCAAAGGTGAAAACTAGGAGCTTGGAATTCAATCTAGGTCTCCCATGTGGATGGCAGGAACTAATTATTTGGACCATCATCACTGCCTTCCAGAGTGTGCATTCACAGGAAGTTGGAGTCAAGAGCCTGAAGTGAATCCAGGGATAAAACCCAGGTACTCTAATATGGGCTTCTTAATCAGTATGACAAATCTCTGCCCCATTATATGATTTTATCAAATTCTTTTTAAAAAATAATTTCATATTTATTTATTTGACAGGTAGTTATAGACAGTGAGAGAGAGAGAGACAGAGAAAAAGGTCTTCCTTCCATTGGTTCACCTCTAAAATGACCACCATGGCCGGAACTGCGCCCATCCGAAGCCAGGAGCCAGGTGCTTCTTCCTGGTCTCCCATGTGGGTGCTGGGGTCCAAGCACTTAGGCCATCCTCCACTGCCTTCCCGGGCCACAGCTGGACTGGAAGAGGAGCAGCCGGGACTAGATCCAGCGCCATATGGGATGCCGGCGCAAGACAACCAATTTCATGTATTTCATAAACATAATTCTAAGAAAACAACCATAGCCCCCACTCTCCCTCCTGCAATCCACTCTCCTTCCTTCCTTCATTTATTTTCCTTTATTTTTTACACTAACATAATTTCAATTTACTTTATAATCAAAGTCTTATTAAAGCTCCACTAACCATGATGTTCAACAAGTAAAAAGCAGAACGACCACTGTTCCACAGGAGTATAGACAAGGGCTAAAACAATAGTCAAATCATAAGATGTTAGTTTCATTCTTATACATTTTTTGGCATTCTGTATCAACCACCATGTATCAGAGAAGACTTACGAGACTTGACTTTTTGAGATTGGCTCATTTGACTGAGCATAATAGCCTTTAAAATAGATTTAGGTTAATGGAGATGAAAAAATGATTGAGTTTAAACATCAGCATTATGTGTTTCTCTTATCCCTTGCTCATGTCTTGGCATCTGAGCTCTTATTCAGTTTAATACAATGGTGTATTCAAATATAGACATAACTAGTTTGTTTGGCTTATAGGTGTTTCCTAATAAGCTGTTAACATACTCAAACAGGGGCTGATTTCTGTACCAGTTGAAGTCCCAGCCGCTCTGCTTCCAATCCAGCTGCCTGCTAATGCCCCCGGGAAAGCAGCAGAAGATAGTCTAAGAACTTGGGCCCCTACACCAACATGGGAGACCTGGGTGGAGATCTAGGCTCCTGGCTTTGTCCTGGCCTTGGCTTTTACAGCCATTTGGTGAGTGAAACAGCAGATGGAAGATATCTGTGCCACTCTCTCCTTATTTCTCTTTAATGCTGCCCTTCAAATAATAAAATAAATCTATAAAAAGATATTCAAAGAAAAATCATGCTATAATTTTATATGTTTTGAATATATTTGTATATACATATATATTATGTCTGTATACATTATGTGCACTAACATTTTCTGGTAGTTTAAGTTAGTTTTAATATATTCTGTTGCATACATATTTATATTTTAATAAGGAAAAACTTTTAGCTTGGGAGGGGAGATGATACTAAAACATAGTAAGAGTAATAATTTTAAACTGCTAAATCCATAGTAGTCTATTCTTAACATATGGATAAGGTGATTGAGCATGGCCAGGTCAAAGAGTTCTGCCTACTTTTATTACAGGTAGAATTAAACTGTGTAATACCATGTATAGGAAATGGAAATGAAGTATCGACCTTGTGTCACACAGTATTTTTCTCTTGGTTGAGTGAGGTTTTGAATGTTAAGGAAAGGTTCTACAGTTTGCTTCTGTTTTGCTGGAAGGTCTGCCACATTGAGGTGACAGTTAATGGTGAATTCCTAACCCAGACTTTAGCTAATTATTAGATGATTACACAATTTCAGTCATCTCCATTAACCTTGGGCATATTCTCCCCCTTTGCTTTAATTCTCTAAGTATGACCTATACATATACACCTACATACCAGTTTCATAGAATGAAGGAGAAAAAATCTTGAATTATATTTTTTTTCTGGGCCTAGAAAAGACAGTTTCATAATGAGCACTTTCGAATACCTTTATTCCACCTTACAGTGCATTTGATTCATAAATGCTTGGCCTTATATGCTTTCTATGTTGTCAGCATTCTCATCATTTTGGGAGACAAATTGATATCTCTTGTAGAAATGACCAAATTGAGTGCCATCTGTTACAGTGAAGGGCTACTTCAAGGACATCTTTTATTGAGTGTGAGTTGGAATTTTCATGGTAGCAGCAAAATTGAGAAGCATTTCTAGTGCGCCCAAGGGGTAGTGTTTTTCTCTCTAAAATCATTGTTCTCAATTTTTATAAACTCTGCCCTCAAAATCTCTTGTAAATGAATGCAGTCGATATTTTTAGCAAATTATCTCAGCAGAAAATGATTGTAAATCAAGCTAAAAAAGGCCTAACAGACAATCCAACAAATGAAAGAATGAATATTTTAGGTATCAAATAATTACACACAGGCATAGAGTAAAGCTGTGCAAAAAATGATTAATAACACTTGATTAAACCTTTTATAAAAATACTTATTTGATTAACATTTATGTTGTTATTTGACAACTCTACAACAGATAACAACAAATAATTCTTAAATAAAAAAATCAAATGAAATGTACAGTAACAATCCATATCTAATAAACAGCATTTTAGAAGAAGCTTTTAGTCAAACTTGTTGACATTTTGTTTTAATTTTTAAAAAAAAAGATTTATTTATTTATTTGCAAGGCAGCATGACGTGGGGGCAGGTGATGGGGAGAGGAAGAGAGATAGATCATCACTAAGTGGTTCACTTCCAAAACGGCTGTGACACCCTGGACTGGGACAGGCCAAAGCCAAGAGCCAGGAACTCCAAGTCTCCTACATGGTGGCAGAGTTCCAGGTACTTAGATAACTTTTTTGCTGTTTTCCCAGATACATTAGTAGGGAGCTGGACAGGAAACAAAGCAGCTGGGACTCAAACTGGCTCTCCAATTTGAGACATCAACATTGCAAGTATCCGCATAACCCATTGGGCCAATATGCCAGCCCCAAATCATTTGAAATAAACACACGTTTTGTTATGACATCTTTTTCTGCTCTATTCGGATAATCCTGTGTGTTATATTTTTTTCAAGGATGTATTTATTTATTTGAAAGTCAGTGTGAATGAGAGAGGGAGACACACACATCACAGAGCAGGAGAACGAGCAAGAGCAACAGGGAGAGTGAAAGTGAGAGGGAGAGAGGAGGGGGGGAGAGAGAGAGAAGTCTTCCTTCCACTTGTTCACCCCACAAATGCTCACAACAAACAGAATTTGTTCTGGCTGAAGCCAGGGGTCAAGAACTTTTTTAGGTCTCTCATTTGGGTGGCAGAAGTTCAAGTACTTGGGCTGGTATTTGCTGCCTCTTGGGGACCTTAGCAAAAAGGTAGATGGGAAGACATAGAAGCAGGACTTGAACTAGGCACCTGATATGGGATGTGAGTGCTGAGTGGCAGCTTAATCTGCTCAGCAACAAAGTCTTCATTGTTACATTATATTTTAAAAAATGGTGTATTCTAAAGAGAAAAGTACATACAAACAAATTTTAAATAAATATATAAGAATAGAGTTCTTCAAGTTTGGCCTAGTTTCTGTTTCTTTATGGCTTATTCTGCAGGATCATGGATTACCAGAATTTTGCTAAGAATGGTACGCAACTGCTGTTATTATGTGGTACAGGGCCCAGTTCCACAAGCTCTCCCATATGAACAACACAAAACTAAATATACAAAACTTTAAAATGAACACGCCTAATGAGATAATAATGCAAACCAGTTTATTGTTATCCAAAGCAATATACTTTCTTCAGATAGCCATAAAAATTGCACAACCACGTGGCCTAACGCCATCTTCAAGGGTAGGCGTCCATTCATCTTCTGTGGACAATGACTACTTTCTTAGCAGTTCTGCTCACATTGTTCATATTTATAATGCATCAGTGTTCTTTTTATTTGTATTGAATATGTAGAAAAATTTTCTAAGATTAAGTGGGAAATTATTCTAATGCTCTAAAGTGCTGGGAAAAAAAGATAAGAAGCTTTTTATGTGTTTACAGATTCATTTTTTAATATTATCTTTCATGGGAGGAATCATAATCTTAAGCTTGCGATGAGACACCACTGATTCAAGTTATGCAAATTTGAATAAGTTTTATTGCTCCATTGAGAATGACGTCTTAAATAGGGTGTTGCCCTCCTTTTTATTTCCCTGCTAAGATAGCACTAGTTTTCCAGAAATTAGGAAGGGCCAAGAAAACTGAAAGGCACCGAAGAAGTAATATGACAACCAGTGAAGCTGTGATAAGTTCCAGATGGATGGCAGAGGTGCTCAAAGACAAAACCTATCAAAGAGAAACATTCCTGCTGGCCCCTTGCTGCAGCTCCCATAAGGTGCGTTAAAATAGGCAGAAGGCAAGCTCCATATTATTAATAACCTTAAAAACAGATTTAAATTGATCTGCTTTAGGTTATCTGGCTTCTTTTATATTCTGTTCTCTCCCTTGTGTTTAGTTTCACTGGGTTTTAATCAGATAACTTTAAAATGTGCTGAACCCAGGTTAGGATGTAGCATGAAAGCAACAGAAGAGAGAAAGAGTTTTCTGAGTAGGGAAAGTCAAATAACTCAACACAATTAAGATGATGAGGACTCCTGAAGGGCAGAGGGAAGAGGGGGAGCTCAGGCACTTGACACACAAAAAGCTGAGTCGCCAGAAGAGTTAGTTAAAGGGAAGGTGCTGGGGATAAAAGGTTGGCAACAACTCCCTTGGGAATTGCACTCTGAGATTTCAAGGTTCAATACAAGCTTCTTTCATTAGTGTAAGTGTTTCTGCACAAATAGCTTGTCACTGCAGTTTGGTTTAATCTCAGCCATTGGAGGGGCAAAGACCTGTTAGGTCAAAGTGCTTGTTACTCCAGTGCAAGAGGGAAACAATGTCTTTTACATGTAACATTGCATACATTAATATAGAAGGGGAAACTACAAAACTTTTTCTTCTGTGAAAAGATTAGGGAATATAATTTTTTTTTGAAAAATTGAGATATTTGAGCACAGAGTCTGAGGCTGAGCATGTTTGAGAGTTTTAGGGCAAGAGAGTTAGCCTGGGAAATGACATTATAGTATTAGGAAGCGCAGAGAAGAGACTGTTACTTACTTGGTAATTTTGATAATGTTCCTTAATCCGGCCTTGCTTGGGTTGTAATTAAACATAGCAGTAGGCTGCTATCTCAGATCATTGCTATGGATCATAATGAACAAAAGCAGAGCATTAAACCATAAACTACATCTTAAACTACCCTCTAAGTTCATGCTGTTCAAAGAGATCCAGATGGTGTAATTTATTTTCCTTCCTATGCAGTGGGAGGTAATTGATGTAACTGATAAGAAAACATGATTGATTGATAGTTATATTCAGATATGCTGATCCAAGATGCTCTGATCTTATGCTAGCTCTTGTTTGTTGCTTTAGTCAGAGGAAAAAGAAAAAAAAAGCAAGAGTGTTAAATCATTAACAACAAACTACACAGCTTCCAAGCTGCATAAATATTACACTGGAGTGCAGATATGAGTTATCTGAAAATTGTTTCTATGCTTTGGACTGCGAAATAATGTGACATTCATAAATAATTTTACCTTTATAGCATTATTCTGTCTTTTAAAATTTAGGTTGTAAAATATCTTTTCTACTCTAATTTCAGATCGTATTTATTTCACTTAACTATTCATTTATTTGACAGTGATAATATGCCTGTAAAATACAGCTTTTTGATCATGTATAGTTGACAGACAGCTTTTTGTTTCTTTTCCCCATTTCTCAAGGCTAGCACTCTGTCTAGTGATGTGCTCCTGCTGGCAATGTCAGTCATCAGGCACTCCAGCAAATGATGGGAGATCAAAGGAAGCAGGAGATGGCTTAAGTGATCAATGAATTTAATGTGTATGCTATTGAGGCATGGAAACTTTCCAACTACTGTGGCATCCCTGGCCAGAGTAGAATATATGAGTACATATTGCATGTGTACAAGTTTAACTGGGAAATATGAGTTGATTTATATACTATTTTTTTTCTTTTCATTGCAGCTTAATTAAATAAAGAGGTTTCTGAAGGTTATGCCTTGAAAGATTTATTGATGGTCTTCATAATCTCTTCATATGTTCCATTGATGAGAATAAGAAAATCCAAAGTTTTTATTTGCTATATCAGTAAGGGTTACATTTGATAACAGTGTGTTTTATTACTTAATTATTTACTTGTGAGGAAAGAGAAAGAGAATGATACAGAAAGACTGAGCTCTCATCTGCAAGTTTATTCCCCAAATAAGCATAATGGCCAAGACTGGGTTTGGCTGAAGCCAGGAGCCAGGAACTCAATCTAGGTCTCCATATGGGTAGCAGGCCCTCAGCCACTGTAGCAATCACCTCTGCCTTCCAGAGTCTGCCTTAGCAGGAAGTTGGCTTCAGGAGCTGGTATTGGGCATGAAGCCCAGGCATTTGGATGTGAGACATGATCACCTTAAGTACTAGGCTAAATGCTCTTCCCATTGTATGTGTGTGTGTGTGTGTGTGTTTAAGGTAAGTTCATGTAAACCTCAAAAGCATCAAAATAAATTTTTATTAAAAATTGAATTGAAAGCTAAGAAGCAAAATTACAAAGACTATAGAAGAATAAGCTGCTCAGTAGCCTCTGTGTTTCTTACCCATAAGAAGAAAGAGAGCAGAGGTGTTTTTGGCTTGAAATAATAGCAATTGCTAAGATCAGTGAGGCAGAGCCTTAGAAATACAAATGAAATAAATATTTTTTGAGCCAAGTCTTGAGAATAATTGTGGGTTTAAGTGATCAAGGTTTGTAAACAACAGTTCTAGTTTCATATCAAAGAACAGGTGTAAGCTGTGCTGAGCCTGGGATGGACTGTTAGTAATTCATTAGCCTTTTCATCTTCACAGGAATAAAAATCAGGCTGTATTAGGATGCTTACAGTGTGCAAAAAAGCATGGGCATTTAAACTTATTTGCAATAATTGCTTTATTTAAATGGCTTTTGTTTATTTTGTGATTTGGTTCAAACCCCACTCCCACCCTTCTAAGATCTCCATCCCAAAAGATTTTTACATGTCTGTAGAATTTTTGCAAGGTTCTTTGTGTGAAGTGTTTTACAGTCTCCCCAGGTTGACCTGTCTTTGCTTGCTTTCTCCCCTTATGAACTGACATGTATCAGAACTCTTACAAAAGAAGTTTAAGTGAGGCCAGTGCCGCGGCTCGCTAGGCTAATCCTCCGCCTGCGGTGCCGGCACTTCGGGTTCTAGTCCTGGTTGGGGCATGGGATTCTGTCCCGGCTTCTCATCTTCCAGTCCAGCTCTCTGCTGTGGCCTGGGAGGGCAGTGGAGGATGGCCAAGTACTTGGGCCCTGCACCCTCATGGGAGACCAGGAGGAAGCACCTGGCTCCTGGCTTCGGATCGGCACAGCACACCGGCTGTAGCGGCCATTTGGGGGGTGAACCAACAGAAAAAGAAGACCTTCCTCTCTCTCTCTCTCTCACTGTCTAACTCTGCCTGTCAAAAAAAAAAAAAAGAAAAAAGAAATTAATTTAAAAAAAAAGAAGTTTAAGTGAAAAAGCAGTGCCGTGGGGCCTGTGATATTGCACAGCTGCTTAAGCCACTACCTGAGATGCCAACATCCCAGATGAGTGACAATCTGGGTGTGCGCTGCTCCATTTCTGACCCAGCGTTTCTGCTAATGCTACCAGAATTTAGAGTTGGTTCTTTGTCTCACGGGGATGAAGAATTACGATGGGGATAATAAAATGTGTGGGGGCTGGTAGTGAACCAAGCAGTAGTTTTATTGAGAGGTAGACGTTATAGAGAATTGAGAATCAAGACTCCTGCTACCAAGGACAAGTCTGTCAAGATCTGGGTATTGGGAACTTTTATAGGGAGTTCATATTAATTGACTAACTCTTCTACATTTAGTTTCAATATGTCAGGGGCCTACTTTGTTTTTTTCTGTGTCTCTTAGGTCACAGATGTGACCAAATGTTACCAAGTCGACCACGTGGAGGATGTGAAAGTTGAGAAATATTGTTTACCAGACCATTTAAAGCAGGTTATGTCTACATAATCAGTTACTAAGTGTTTGAGACTTGCTACTGTGTGGTATATTCTGGTATGATGCCAGAGCTTACTTTCTCATATGGTATGAAATGAAACCCACTGTGGTCCCTATAAATCTTTTATTTTCTTGGGGCAATGTTTTTTGTCTCATCAGTAGATGGCAGGTTTCATACAATCATCTGGTTCCTTATTCCCAGAGGGGCTTTCCTAACTGCCTATAAATTCTTTTTTTTTTTTTTTTTTAAGATTTATTTATATGGAGGCTTGTGCTGTGGCACAGTAGGTTAGTCCTCTGCCTGCAGCACCAACATCCCATATGGGTGCCGGTTCTAGTCCTGGCTGCTTCTCTTCCAATCCAGCGCTCTACTGTGGCCTGAAAAAGCAGTGGAAGATGGCCCAAGTCCTTGGGCCCCTGCACTCAAATGGGAGCTCCGGCCTTTGCGGCCATTTAGAGAGTGAACCAAAGGAGGGAAGACCTTTCTCTCTGTCTCACTGTCTGTAACTCTACCTCTCAAATAAATTAAGAAAATCTTTTAAAAAGAATTTATATAAATGAAAGTCAAAACTACAGACAGAAGGGGAGATAGAAAGTGAGAAAGAGAGAGAGAGAGAAATCTTCCATCCACTGGCTTTTCATCCCCCAAATGTACAAATGTACACAAAGGCCAGGGCTGAGACATACTGAAGGCAGAAACCAGAAGCTTCATGTGGATCTCCCACGTGGGCAGTCAACGGCTTCACTCATTACCCGACAGTGCCATCCCCTGCCTACTAAGTCTTCTCTCTGCTCCCACTAATGTGCTGAGGTACCTGGATGGAGTTCTAGTCGCCTCATTCTGTTGCAGTGACTTTGGGAGAGAACCAGCAGATGGAAGATCTCTCTCCCTCTTGCTCTAACTCTGCCTTTCATATAAATAATTTTTAAAAATCTTAGAAAATAGAAATCTGTGTTTAAGATCTGAGTCTCTGGAAACTTCTGGGTGTTGCTGAAAGACCATCTGTCTGACACAACTGAATGAGCTTGAGGATAAGTTTGTTTTCTTCTAGGTACCATGCCAGTATTTATCCTGGAAACAAGACTGCCAGAGTTACCAGATTTATCCCAAATGTGGCATGGTTTAGTCTTATGTTATCTGAAATCAAATTGTTTGCAATTCCTTTATTTTATTTGGTAAATGTAGGGCAACTAAGGAAGCATTTCATTTTACTTCTATTTAAGGTCCTTATATTAGAAAACTCCTCAGTACTTTCTCAACTATCTGAAATACATATAAGCTATTTTGAAGAGCAGGTAGGTTTTTTGGTTGGCTGATCTTTTGTCAGTATGATGGCCTAGGAATATCTTTTTCTAGAAGACAGGAGCTAGTTCTCTGAAATGCAAACATGGAGGAAAAAAAGCCACTATCTCCTACATTCTATGGTAGGGTAGGAGATGTCTAATTCCATAAGGAAGTTAAACATCTGATATAAAGATAAGAAAAGTTTATCTGGGTAAACTCAGTTACTAATATAGAAGAGTATCTGAATTACTAGCTGCATCTATAAAGAATTTGTGTAAAAAATAGTATCAACAAGTCTTCGTGTTTTAAATCTATGCAAATTGATTTTGTGGTTATATAAAAAGGGAGATTTCTTTCTGCTTTTTCATTCTCTTAGCAGATACTCTATAATGTACATCATATTCTGATATCACGCTTATTCAACAATAAAACATTTTCTTTACTCTTTTCTTGGAGAGATTTCCCGAGTTGAAAGAAGATTCTGGTTTTAATTATATTTCTGCAAACAACCTGTCTGAAACATCAAATTCAGATTTCAATTTTGATTTTAGACTTATCAGGTAGTGCATGTGTAGTTGACATTTGCCCTAATTGGATATTTATCATAATACAATGCCACTAATTTTCTTCTTCTTCTCATTTATCATGTTATTCATCATTTTGAATGAAGAACAGAATCTATGAATACTAAGTTGCAAAATGGTGAGCTAATAATGACAAAAAAAGAAGCTTCATGCCTCTGTTAACAAACTTCTACCAAGTTTTCTTAACCCAAAAGAGAATTAATTTGACGTAAAGACTATTCTGGGCCAAAGCTGGCCTTCTTTGTATATAATGCTATCTTCAAAGAAGGCAATAGAATCTGTCTGTTCCACATTCTTTGACCTGCCAATATATTAATAGCCCAGAGAATTCTACCTAAATTTCATTTTTTCCTTCTTTCTAGGATAATTTATATCTATCTCAAGGAAAGCAAATATCAAAAATTATGTAGATAATTGGCTAAATTTTAATTTTTTAATTGTGAACTTAGACTGAAAACAGTACATGATTATTGTGTGTGTGTATATACCACCCATACTAGATGTGTATATATATATATATATATATATATATATATATATATATATGAAGAATGTATCCTGCTCTTTGATCCTGTTTTCACTGCCCTTTATCCTCATGAAAACTTACTACTGTGTGATAATACGTATTCACATTTTGGTACATATATACATGTATGTATACACATACATATGTAGCTCTGTCTGTATAGATTACTAAGCTTATAAAAATTAGTTGTACCCATATTTGAACTTTGTATAAATGCTCTTATGTCTGCATTTGTGTATACTTGCAAAAATCAAAGGAAAAACTTTATCAGAAATTATTCTGGAGTCAAGATTGCCTAATTTAACAAGGTTGACCTAAATATGGTCAGAAGCATAGTAAATTTCAATATATTTTTCCAAGAAATTTATTTTTCTTGTTCAATATTATTATTTGAGATTACTTTATACTCAAATATGCAATTATAGTTTTTTATTTTTCCTGCTGTACAGAGACCCATTTAAAAAAGTCACATATTTTTATATGCTCCACTGGTGATAGTTTGATTGTTAGTCTAAGTTATCAATTAATTTATCCATGTTCTGAATATTTCAGTATTTTATAAAATCTGAAAAGTGGAAAAATAACATAATGTATATGAATAATATTACTAAATGTTATAATTCATCAGTTCCCCTAGTTTTGAACCATGAATTAAGCTCAATTTCTTTTTTTTTAAACATGTGATTTTTTTTTTAGCTCAATTTCTAATAACTTACCAAAAAGTTTCTTTCATGATACCTAATTGTTTGTAAACTTTCTTGGGAGATGTCAAGTGTCAAAAATACTCAGGACACTCACAAAGTAAGAAAGTAAAGCAGGGCAACTGTTGTACAGCGAGTTAGGCTACCACTTGGGACACCCACATCCCATATTGGAGTGCTGGCTTGAGCAACAAATCCTTTGCTTCCTGTTCAGCTCTCTGCTAACGTGTCTTGGAAGCAGCAGTGATGACCCAAGTCCTCAGAGTCTAGACACCAGGTGGGAAAACTGAATGGAGTTTCATATTCCTGGTTTCAGCCTGGCTCAACCCTGGCTTTTGGAGTATTTGAGGAATGAACCAGTAGATGGAAGATGGATTTATCTCTCTCCCTTCCATCTTCTTTCATTCTTCCTTTCAAACAAATAAACAAACTTTAAAACGAAATAAAAAGAAGCAAGGCAACTCTTCCTACCATGTAATACTTTGTCAACTAACCAAATAGTTTGGTTGCCCCATGGGCATAACATCAACCTAAAGGAATATCAGCTGGTAGAAACTCATCTTTTCAGAAGAAAAAGGCTTTATGCTTGAGGTCACCTAGTTAAAGCAGCAGGAGGTATGACTTAAATCCAAGATCTAGGGATAGGGAAAATTGGGACTAGACAGCAGTAGCTAGAATGTGGAACTGCTGACAAGCCAAATTACAACAGGAATGGTTTGGAATCAGGTCATTTTTGATAAAGTTTTGAAAGATGAACTTCTGCTCCAGATATCATTGTTCAGTGCAGCCCTAGATTTTGAAAGGACTCTGGTGTTTAAGTATTGCTTGTGCTCTGGTCTTTGGCTCTACAACTTAGATTTTCCTCTTTGTGCTGATCCAGATTGTATGATTTGTAGTTTTCAGTTCTGTTTCTTCTGTGCCTGTGTGACTAATTCATAGACATCTCTTGTAAGAAAACGGTAATTTAAAAATAATGGCAGCCGGTGCCACGGCTCAGTAGGCTAATCCTCCATCTGTGGCGCCGGCACACCGGGTCCTAGTCCTGGTCGAGGTGCCTGATTCTGTCTCGGTTGCCCCTCTTCCAGGCCAGCTCTCTGCTATGGCCCAGGAGTGCAGTGGAGGATGGCCCAAGTCGTTGGGCCGTGCACCCCATGGGAGACCAGGAGAAGCACCTGGCTCCTGCCGTCGGATCAGCGCAGTGTGTGCAGCGCGCCGGCCGCAGCAGCCATTGGAGGGTGAACCAACGGCAAAGGAAGACATTTCTCTCTGTCTCTCTCTCTCTCACTGTCCACTCTGCCTGTCAAAAAATAAAATAAAATAAAATAATGGCTTGATCCACTGTAAAAGCATAAGACATGGAGCTTTCTGGGAGGGAATGAGGAAATAAAACAAGAAGAAACCAGTAGAGGGAGAAATCAGGTATTAAGATGTCAAAAATATTACAAAATACAACATTTTCAATGTGAATAAAATCAAATTAAAAATTAATATAAAAGCAAAAAGCGATTAAAAAGAATAGGTAACTTTGTTTATATGAAACATGCTTAAATAACAAGTTGCCTTGCAGAATACTAGGGAAAGGATGACTATTCACTAAATGTTAAGGAGAAAACTATTTTTAGAAAACAATGCATGTAAATATTTTTTTTAATTTCTACACAATCTCAGCTTTATTATTGCATAGAAAATCTGCCTTAGGAGTTAGAGATAATGAATTGCTCAGGAGAAATTTAAAGACTCATCTCCTCTGAACCCACTTCCTTAATTTTCAAAGTTAATGGATGTACAAATAGAGCAATATTTCAGACCCTTCCAAATTTCAGACTTATCTGTTATCCTCTATTTTTAAAAAGTAATACTCTCCCAATTTTGTGCACAAAAGTCATTTCAAGATGGATTATGATTTAAACATAATGATAAATACCTAATACTTTAGAAGAAATTTCCTTACATGTGATTGAGTCTAATAATTCCTTAAAGTAACCATGCCCTTAAGACTTAGTGCATGGTGCTATACTTGAGAAATTCGCTATGATTTTAACTTTTATTTTACTTGATGTACATGACAGCATTGATAGATTAAACCTGAAAAATAATTTGAATATATGGTATAACTGGAATTTGTAACTAAATTCAACTTTTCTCAAAGTTGGTGCAACAATCTGATTGTAGTGTGAATGATACATATGAATTAGTAGGCAAGCAATATAAAATGAAAGCTTTTGTTAAAGTTGTTTGCAGTAGCAATAAAAAAGAGAAAATATAGAGATATATTTTTAGTAATTGACCTAAAGAAGCAACATGGTAACAAATACTCCAAACTTTGAAACCTCATCTGTAAATATTTTTATACAAGACACTTGCATTTACTTTTAGATAGCTAAGTGGAATTATCACTGAAGTAGTTGAATACAATAATGTTCATGTCAAAAGTTATACCCTTAAATAAAGACATACATAAATCAGCTATCAAAATCAAGATCAAAAACTTGAATTATGGCCGGCGCCGCGGCTCAATAGGCTAATCCTCCGCCTTGCGGCGCCGGCACACCGGATTCTAGTCCCGGTCATGGCACCGGATTCTGTCCCAGTTGCCCCCCTTCCAGGCCAGCACCAGGCCAGCTCTCTGCTGTGGCCAGGGAGTGCAGTGGAGGATGGCCCAAGTACTTGGGCCATGCACCCCATGGGAGACCAGGAGAAGCACCTGGCTCCTGCCATCGGATCAGCGTGGTGTGCCGGCCGCAGCGCACAGGCTGCGGCGGCCATTGGAGGGTGAACCAACGGCAAAGGAAGACCTTTCTCTCTATCTCTCTCTCTCACTGTCCACTCTGTCAAAAACAAAAACAAAAACAAAAACAAAAACACCTTGAATTACATCATTTTCGAAGCATCATCTATAAGCATTTTTTCTTTTTTTATAAAATTGAGGGATTCAATCATTAGAAAAAACAGGCAGTTCTGGTTCAAGAAGTAAGACATTTAGTTTTGATAGTTTATATGCACAGAAAATGAAAGCAAAAGATAAATAAGAAATATATCTTCTTTATAACAAATCAGACAGTAAACTGGGCATTGATATGTAGGCAATTTTTATCTATTTACTCATTATGTGTAACTCAACAATATTGAGTTTAAGTGCCAATCATAGTTCTCTCTTTTTTAAAGATTTATTTATTTATTTATTTGAAAGGTAGAATTACAGTGAGAGAAGGAGCGAGAGAAAGAAAGCTAGATCTTCTATCTACTGGTTCACTCCTCAAAAGGCCACAAAAGCCATGGCTGGTCCAGTCCAAAGCCAGGAGCCATGAGCTTCTTCCAGGTTTCCTATGTGGGTACAGGGACCCAGGTACTTGGGCCATTCTCTGCTGCTTTCCCTGGCTCCTTGGCAGAGAGCTGGATCAGAAGTGGAGCAGCAGGTTTCAAACTGGAGCCCATAGGGGATGCCAGCCCTGTTGGCCACGGCTTTAACCCGCTGAACCACAGCACTGGCCCCCAAGCACATTTTTACTACTAGAATATAGCAATGAGCAAAAGGGACAAATGTCTTTGCTTTTTAAGGATTTGAATCTGGTGTGTGGATACTGATGATAAATAGTAAATAGGTTGTTATAGTGATATGAAAATACAGCTAAGGAACTGATATGGACGCATCAAGCAATAGTGTATAAATCTGATATTTAATTTTATGCATTAAGCTAACAAATACTTTTGAAATAGTCCACAAAGAAGAAGAGATAGGGTAGAAAGAATTGGAACAGGATATTATCGGTTGTCATTTTAAGCAGTGGTTTTTATTTTAAGTTATATCCACAGTATTAGTTTTTTAGTATATACAAATATTTTACTTTATGAAGAAACTAAGAATGAATGATTTTTCAAAAACTGCAAGAAGAACATTAAGAAAGATACTGAAAAACCAGATAGTCATGGTATCATGGAATCAAAGGTGGAGGGATTATTCCTGAAGCAGGAAATAACTTTCTGCCTAATTACTCTGGAATACAGGTCATAAGAAATCAAGTCTCTCTTGTATTTATGACTGTGACAGTCTTGTGGTAATATAAGGCATTTTAAACAGATTATTTTAAAGCCTTCTCTGCTGCAGAATAAGTCCTATCTAAACTTAGTTTCATATTTCCAAGCTATAATTAATCTTTCCCCTGGGTTAAGTTCTTTTGGATCCCCAAATCTTCTCCTTTAATAGATAAAATTGTTAACTAACTTATTAATTCCCCTATTGCAAGGTTATGGGTGATGCCGAAAGGTGGATGTGCACTTTTTAATTCAGTAAGTCTAATATTATAGCAACTGAAAATTACATAATGAAAATAAGTAGACTTATATGGCTGTAATTATAGTTTCAAAGTTTTTGATTGTTGTGTTCAAAACACGGGAATAAAAAAGTAGTTCTCATTTTTTGAGAACTTACTCATGATGGGTGCTGATTTAAAACATTTATGTAAAAGCAATTCATTCTACAATCCTATGGATTAAAGGTAACTTTTTTGCACATCTTATAGACAGAGAAACTAAAGTACTACAAGATTGTTTTACTTATGGAAGTCATAAGTCATACACTATTAAATGGTGGAGCTGTTTTTTTTTTTTTTTTTTTTTTTTCTGACGGGCAGAGTTAGACAATGAGAGGGAGGGGGAGAGAGACAGAAAGGTCTTCCTTCTGTTGGTTCACCCCCCAAATGGCCACTATGGCCGGCGCGCTGAGCAGATCTGAAGCCAGGAGCCAGGGGCTTCTTCCTGGTCTCCCATGCGGGTGCAGGGCCCAAGCACTTGGGCCATCCTCCACTGCACTCCCAGGCCACAGCAGAGAGCTGAACTGGAAGAGGAGCAACCGGGACAGAATCCAGCGCCCCAACAACCCAGTCCCCAACTGGGACTAGAACCCAGGGTGCTGGTGCCACAGGCAGAAGATTAGCCAAGTGAGCCGTGGCGCCAGCATTCAAGCTAGGTTTTAAGGAAAAGTCATCAGGTTTCAGAAGCCACATGATTAACTGCTAAAGGAACTGTATCTCAAATGCAGATTGAACTCTGGACTGCCCTCTACCTGAAGATGAATACTGGGCGACAGTGCTTTCCTAAGTTGCACATTTGTGTCTCCTAAAACCCCAGTTCCCACAAAGGAAATGTATGTGGAGACAGAGAATTTTCATATTTATGCAAGCCCCTGGATGCTACTGATGTAGCAGTTCCTGTCTGAGCTTTTGTGGATCTATTTCCTCAAGAGAATTAAGAACCACTGTGGATAATTTTACTATAGTCTATGCATACATGATAAGTTAATTCATGATATACAATGGAAACCTAGGAAACCATAATTGGTACAGAAGACAGTAGAGACTGTTGTAATAGAATTCCAATAGTGCTTCTAACGCCTAGAATTAGAATGATAAAAGAATACTGAAAGATAAATTAAAAAAGGTGGCACAAGATTTTGTGGTTATTATTTTGGGAAAAGTACCAACATTAACATCCTATTAGTAGGTCATTAATTAGCTAAAAAAACTGCTCTATTTTCTGCCTGAAAAACAGAGAATATTTTATACTAGAATTTCTTAAAAAATACAAATTAATGAACAAAATAATTCAGAACATTAATTTAGTATTTAATGCATTGAATGATTTGCGTGCAACTTTTCTGAGAGGGCTAAATATATTTGTCTACATAATTCTCCCAATCTTAAGTAAGAAATATCAGCTAAAAGATAAAAATTGGTGAAGTATTATCAGGTTATCTTTCAGGGCAAGTACTTGACTTGAAAATTTGTTTATTGGCGTATTTTGTAAGTATATAGTGGCAAACATATCTTGATTGTTTTATTCTGGTAGGGACCTAAAGTTTGTGGTGTCTTTTTTATTTTTTATTGTTGTTATAACATTTATTTATTTATTTATTTTTTGAGAGGCAGAGTTGTAGACAGAGGGAGAGTCAAGAGAGAAAGGTCTTCCATCCACTGGTTCATTCCCAAATGGCCAGAGCTGGGACGATCCCAAGCCAGTGGCAAGGAGATTCTTCCATGTACTCCATGTGTGTGCAGGGGCCCAAGCACTTGAACCATCTTCCACTGCTTTCCCATGCTGTTAGCAGAGAGCTGGATAGGAAGAGAATCAGCTGGAACACAAATCGGCACCCATAAGTAATGCAGGCGCCACATGCAGAGGCTTAGCCACAGCTCTGGCCCCTATGGGGTCTTTTTCTATTGTGCATTACCTAGTTTTGTATTCAGCTCACACTCTTATTCTTCTACTAGAAATGTAGTTTCTCGATTATTCTTTGAGGAAGTCGCAATAATCTACAGTTCTTTCTTTTTTATTTATTTATTTATTTATTTATTTTAAATTTTTGACAGGCAGAGTGGACAGTGAGAGAGAGAGATAGAGAGAAAGGTCTTCCTTTGCCGTTGGTTCACCCTCCAATGGCCGCCGTGGCTGGTGCGCTGTGGCCGGCGCACCTGGTCTCCCATGGGGTACAGGGCCCAAGTACTTGGACCATCCTCCACTGCACTCCTGGGCCATAGCAGAGAGCTGGCCTGGAAGAGGCGCAACCGGGACAGAATCCCGTGCCCTGACCGGGACTAGAACCCGGTGTACAGGCTCCGCAAGGTGGAGGATTAGGCTGTTGAGCCATGGCACTGGCCTTTTTTATTTGTTTTAAGCACTTGGGTTTTCCTTTGTTGTCTTCCCAAGTTCATTAACAGGGAGCTGGCTCCGAAGTGGAGTAGCCGGCACTCTAACCAGTGCCCATATGGGATGTCGGTGCTGCAGGCGGCAGCTTTACCCACTGTACTACGGCACCGGCTCCAATCTACAGTTATTTCAATAATTCAAGAATTAAAGAAAATCTCCGACTTATGTTCATTTTACGTTAGTCAGAATATCATGTTTTTTGATATCTTTTTGAAACTTACGCTTAATAGATTTGAATAGTATCCCCAAAAGTGCAAAAGTATACTTGCCTAAAGGACTCAAGGAAATTATATGGTTAAAGAAATGCAACAATCAATAATTGTGAACGATTCGAGATTTTTATCATCCAATTTAATAAATTAGCTGACCACACTTTCATTAATACAAGAGGAAGATATAAGATCCCTGTATCAGAGCAAAAAACAGTATGGTAGGCAGCAAAAAAACTTTATAACTGCATCAGTTCCCCTTGTACCCCCACATCCATGTAACAGGCAAAGACAGGCCCAGCTAAATTGTACATATACAGTGGGTGTTTATCACAGCTGAGGAGCTACAGTTTTAGATAACAATAATCTTTCTATGTAACTCCTCGGAAAGCTGTCCTACCTTTGCCCTAAAAGAAGGCATTATCCTTACAACAATCCACAACAATTGCACCTGTATTGGAGGCATGTATCTTCCCAGGGCATTGACTACAGAACAACCTGACATGTAAAACAGCCCTTGATTTTCAGGAAGGACCTTGAGATTATCAGGGAGCATTGTCTCAAAATATGCACCTCATGACTAGTTGGCCCCAGCAAATATTCATTTCCAGTAATACAACTCGATCCTTACCTCCCTGTCCACTACCATAGAATCCCCACTCTTTTGCTTTCCAGTTTTTTCTTTCACATTCATATATTGTTAGTATCTTTTTTTTTTTTTTTTTTTTTTTTTTTTTTTACAGGCAGAGTGGACAGTGAGAGAGAGACAGAGAGAAAGGTCTTCCTTTTGCCGTTGGTTCACCCTCCAATGGCCGCCGCGGTAGCGCGCTGCGGCCGGCGCACCACGCTGTTCCGATGGCAGGAGCCAGGTGCTTCTCCTGGTCTCCCATGGGGTGCAGAGCCCAAGCACTTGGGCCATCCTCCACTGCACTCCCTGGCCACAGCAGAGAGCTGGCCTGGAAGAGGGGCAACCGGGACAGGATCGGTGCCCCGACCGGGACTAGAACCCGGTGTGCCGGCGCCACTAGGCGGAGGATTAGCCTGTTGAGCCACGGCGCCGGCCATATTGTTAGTATCTTATTCCCCATTGATGGCAACAGTATTTATGGTTTTACTTTATGATTTGAACTTTTGGTGATTTCTGTTGGACAAATGGTTTTAAACATTCTATTTTGGATAAGAGATTACAGAGAATCTGATTTGCTACTCTTTGGTTTTGACTATTTCTGTGCTCCAATCAAATACTGATTTCATGTGTATAAGAAAATGCTTGAAGTCTGGAGTGGGTAGTTAATTTGTTTCTATATTTACTGTTCACCAGTACATAATGTTGTAGCACTGAAACTACCAATGTCTATGTGTCTGTGAGTCTGCATGTTAATACCTTTATGCAAGACTTTCCCTCTTATGCAAGTATGAAATGCTTTCGTGCCTCTGGAGGGTATGAATAAACTGAATAGTTGCATATCTTAAATTAAAAAAAATCTGTTTTCATTGATGTATATAGATAAAGAAATCCTTAAGTAAATAAAATATTCCTTAAATTCTCAGAGAATAAGCTAAACGTTAATACTTTAAGTACACAGGGTATTAAGGAAAACAATCCTTCTTAAAGAAGTTGCTAGATTATTTTCAGAATGTGTATTCATATAGTTAAGGCAAGTCTCTAAATCTTAGACTAATATAACAATCGTGTGTGTGCACATGTGTGTGTGTTTAAATTAAAAAGCTATGTGATATTTTCATGAGGTTATCATGGTGGAAGATAATAAATATGAACATTTTATTTATGTTATTTCATTTAACAAATCTGTTTTTTAAAGCTAATTATGTGAGCTTTCTAAATGTTTATATTGGCTATCTGATCAAGTAAACTAGCATGAATCATAATATAACATTAAGATTATGACACAGTTAAACCGGTTATGTCTACTAAAATAGTAATTACAATAAAATAATATATAGTACTAGATTTTTTCTTAGTTAGCTTAAACTTTTTTTAAGATCTTTATGTAATTTAAAATTTTGAGTTATTAAATTGAGATATTGGACAGTATTGAATATCTCAGTACTTTCTCAGTGGGATTGATTAATGATATTTGATTTTGAAACATATATTTATGCTATGAATTTGTACTTCTCTCTTTTTTTAAAGATTTATTTAGTTATTTGAAAGGCAGACTTAGAGAGAGAGAACAAGAGAACGAGAGAGAGAGAGAGAGAGAGAGAAATCTTCCATCTACTGGTTCACTCCCCAAATGGCCCCAACGGCTGGTGCTGGGCCGATCCAAAGCCAGGAGCTAGGTGCTTCTTCCATGTCTCCCACACTGGTGCAGGGGCCTAGGGACTTGGGTCATCTCCTACTGCTTTTCTGGGCCATAACAGAGAGCTGAATCGGAAGTGGAGCAGCCAGGACATGAACTGGCACCCATATGGGATGCTGCCACTGCAGGTGGAGGCTTCAGCTGCTATGCCACAGTGCCAGCCCCTCTACTTCTCTTTTTAAATATACTTTTCAATCATTTTTTTCTTTGAGTAATGTTAATGAACATTTACGCTTTTACCACTTTCAGAAAGGTGCAAAAGATGTGTTGGCAATAGAAAGTCACATCAAGTATATTTTTAAACTGTTAATCTGCTAAAATTCTTGGTTGTAACACAATTCAGCTTTGTCTTTCTTTATGAAATACAACTTAGTTCATTTAAGTCATTTATAGATGTAGCTTATTATTGTTTTTTAAATTACTTAATTTATTTGAAATGTAGAGGGACAGAAAAAAAGAGAGATGGGGAGGGCACATTGACAAAGAGAAAGTAGTCAGATTCACTGGTTCACTTTCTAAACGCCTAGAACTACCAGGACTGGGACAGGCTGAAGCAAAGGGCCTGGTATTCAATCTAGTCTCCTGCTTGTATGAACAGAACCCAAATACTTGAACCATCACCATTGCAGCCCAGGGTCTGCATTGGTAGGAAGCTGAGGTCAGGACTTAGAACCAGGATCAAACCACAGAACTTGGATATGGGATGGAGGCATAAAGTAATCCCAGGAAAAATATTAACAAACAGAACCATGTACACGAGATAATGGGGAACATGCTTTTAAAGGTAGAATAAATACATTTATCCTAATGTATGAATTTTGGTTACCATGGAATGTGTAAGGTATAATCAAAGACAAAATGGTTTTCAAAGGTATGAGAAGTAATAATTTTATTTGCTTTGATTTGAAGACATATATTAATTGTCTGTTGCTGCTGTAACAAATTAACACAAACTTTATGACTTAAAATACTCCTGGTTTATTATCTTAAAATTCTGGAAATATGGAATCAATAGATCTCATTGGGCTATAATAAAGGTAACAGTAGGTCAGCATGCTTTCTTGAAGCTCACAGAAAAAAAAAAAGTTTGTATTTCTCAAGTTCTGGAGGCTACAAGTGAAAGTAGACTCTTGGGACCCATGCATGCAGCAATCTCTTCACCCCGATCTCTGCTTACAATAGTCACAACTTCTCTGACTTCTCTGCCTCGCTCTTTTCTTTCAAGAACACGTGGACTGCATTGGGACTACCCAAATATTCCAGAATAATCACCCTTTCTCAAATTCCTAAAATTAATACCTACCAAGTCTTTGGTGCCATGTAAGGTAACATATACACAGGTTCAAGGATTAGGGTGTGAACAACATCTTTTAGCAAAGAAGAGTGTGTTATTCTGTCCAGTATAGGATCTGTGTCTGAAAATAAACTGTGGCATGTTTTAAAATTGTATTGCATCAATGTAAAATTCACTAGTTATGTGGTTATCCATTGCTACAGATGAATTTGCCATACATTTAGCAGTTTAAAATATCATGCATTTATTATCATGTTTTATGTGGTCAAAAGGCATGACTGTGATATAAATGAGTTCTCTGTTTCAGGGGCTCTCACAGGACTATAATCAAATGTTTGCAGGATATGTGGTCACAACTGAAGGTATACATGGAAGGATCCACTGTGAGTCTCATGTAGTTCCTGGTAGAATTAAGTTCTCAGTGGGAATTCGGTTCTATGCATCGATCCCTGGCAGACTATTGACCAGAAGCTACATTCAATTCCTTACCATGTGACCTTCTATACCAGGACTGCTTGCATTGTCAAAACATGCAAATTAAGAAGACAACAGAGAGGCTTCCAAAATGAAGAAACTCACAATTTTCTAACACAGAAGTGCCCCACTTTCAACATGGTTGTATCCTTGTTAGAAGCTAGTTACCTAAGAGGAATTCTTGGGACCCGTGTCGTGGCATAGATTGTGGTGTAGATTAAGCCACTGCCTGTGACACCAGCATTTCAGATAGGCTGCTTCTGATGCAGCTCTCAGATAATGGACTGAGAAAGCAGCAGAAAATGTCCCAAATGCTTGGTCCCCTGAACGCAAATGGGAGATCCAGAAGAAGCTCCTAGCTCCTGGTTTCAGCCAAATCCAACCCAGCTGTTATGGCCATTTGGGGGAGTAAATCAGGGCATAGACCGTCTCTCTCTGTACCCTGCCCCCCCGCCATAACTCTGCTTTTCAATTTTTTTAAAGAAGAAAGTCTTTTTTTTAAGAATTGCTTATTTTATTTGAAAGTCAGAGTTACACAGAGAGAGGAGAGGCAGAAGGAGAGAGGTCTTCCATCTGATGATTCAATTGGCTGCAACAGCCGAAGCTGCACCCATCTGAAGCCAGGAGCCAGGAGCTTCTTCCTGGTCTCCCACATGGGTGCAGAGGCCGAAGGACTTGGGCCATCTTCTACTGCTTTCCCAAGCCATAGCAGAGAGCTGGATTGGAAGTGGAGCAGCCGGATCTTGAACCAGCGCCCATATGGGATGCCAGCACTTCAGGCCAGGGCGTTAACTTGCTGAGACACAATGCTGGCCCCAGGAGAAAGTCTTTACACAAGGGTTTGAAAGTCAAAGGCAGAGATCATCTGGAGTAGTTTTATGGGCAGCCTGTTTTCTAGTATTCATCTAGTAGATTTTTAAGTCTAAGACACTGTATTTTTTGCATCTACAAGTTCAATTTGAATGTTTTAATATGACCCATATCTTCCTTAACATGTGCATGCTGTTTACGAACTTAGTGAACATACTGAGTATACTAATTACAGCTGATGCAATGTCCTTGTTAAAGAAATCTGTCCTAAGGAGCATACCTGATTCTATCTCATTTGGCAGGTATTTTTTTTTTCTTCACCAAGGGTCATATTCTTCCACTTCTTTTCATACCTGGACGCTGGATGCTGCAATTCTGTACTTCCTGTGGATGTGTTTTATATTCATTTAAATGAGTTTTGAGCTGTATTCTGGGATGCAGTTATACTTCTTGGAAACAGCTTTTGATTGTCAGAGGTAACTGTTAAGCTTTTTAGGGTGGGACCTTAGCAGATTTTAGGGCTAATGTGTTCACACTACAAAGAACTCTTCTCAAAGCCCTGTAAATTATGAAGTCTTCCAATATGGTTGTTGTAAAAGTGACTGTTCCTAGCTCCCAAGTGCTCTAGAAATTGTTTAATTTGCTCTTTGTAGAGTGTTTTGCCTGTCCTCACACTCCTACTCTGATAATGACTAGGTTGAAGACCCCGGAGGCAGATTCTGCATTGTCTTCAGGGCCCTCTGTGCAGCCCTCCTTCTTTAGCATCCTGCCTCATGGATTTGGCTTCCTTTGTCTCTGAACTCCCAACTCTTCAATTCTTGTAGACTATTTAGCTCAATTGCATAATCAGAAAACTCACAAGTAGCAGGCAGGACAAAGGAGCAATCACAGGACTTTCTTTATTGATTTTACCTTCAGGGGGCGAAGTCCTGAGCTGTCAGTTGTCCAGATCATAAAAAGTATTTTGGAAAGATTTTCACTGTATTCTTACTTGTTAATTAGCATGAGATGGTGATTACTGTCTCTTTTTTTCATATTTCCTAGAGATTAACATCTTGGAACATTGTTTTCATTATTTTTTAATTTTCTAATTGAAGCAGAAATATGAAGTTCTCTTTTTATATCCAACATACAATCTAGTATATTATATTTTTAAACCTGAAAAAGCCATTCAAAATTAATATCTAATTCCCAATATCCCTTCAACAGTTAAAAAACATAATAATTTTGCTGAGTCTTCTTATTTATAATGAAAATCAATTATTGCATAAATGCAATATGACTCTGTTTTCCATCTTACTAGGATATAATTGGATAAATCAATAGTTCAAGCAAGGTCATATTTGGAGTCTTAACTTTGAGAAAAATATCATTTAATGACAAGCCCCTATTAAAAGATAGAGTTACAGTTAAAATTTGGAGACAAATCCTATAAAATCCTTCCAAGGAAATTGACTCTCTACCTTGGTTACCAAATCTTCTCTTCAAAGATGGTAAAATACTCACTAAATTATAAATTTGAGTCCTTAAATGTTGCATGATCTGAAGTCAAGAGAAATATACCCAAATATGGAACATTTGAAAGCTGATGAAGTCTGTTGGGCTCAGTTCCCTTTCCTCAGAAGTAAAGAGTAAGTAATAGAGTTTAAGGGTCAATCTGTGATTCTTTTAGAACTTCATACACAGGGATGAATAATGTGGTATTATTTTTTTGCCAGAACTGCTTGAGTCTATTTGCAGAATATTTTTTTTAAATCTATTGAATTAAGTAACACTCTTGCTTTATCTATGCAAATAACTAGGCCAAATCTAATACAACAAGCTTTTTGAGATAAAGAATAATCTTTAGAGATTGTGACCATATGAGAGGAAATTGTAAAGATAAAAATATCTGCAACTAACTTACAGATAAAGGCGATTACTGTGTACTTTATCAGCACAGAGTTGGCTTATTTACTGAAATAGAGGCAATGGTTAAGTTGTAGAATTTACTTTTCTGGTAGAGATGTTATATTTTATGTGCAGTGGTTAAGATAACACCAGATATTGTGGTTTATGGCCTTGGTGGGTATTAGTCAGTTTTGCATTTAACCCTGCAATTTATCAAATGCCATGCATTTATTTCTCTCTATAGTTCTATTTAAGATGCTCTTTAAACTGTTCATAACAAGTTACTGCTTTCATCATAAAATAATGAGTTAAATATCAACTTTGATAAATACTCATTTTGGCTCTGTATGAGAGTCATGATTTTTAACCTTTTGTAATTCTAGTTTTGAAGATGAATATTTCAGATTACATGGAATCAGATTTGAATATAGACATCTGGTTCTAGACAATGTTTTTTTTTTTTTTTTTTTTTTTTTTTTTTTTTTTTTTTTTTTTTTTTTTTTGGACAGGCAGAGTGGATAGTGAGAGAGAGACAGAGAGAAAGGTCTTCCTTTTTGCCGATGGTTCACCCTCCAATGGCCGCCGCGGTAGCGCACTGCGGCCGGCGCACCGCGCTGATCCGATGGCAGGAGCCAGGTGCTTCTCCTGGTCTCCCATGGGGTGCAGGGCCCAAGGACTTGGGCCATCCTCCACTGCACTCCCTGGCCACAGCAGAGAGCTGGCCTGGAAGAGGGGCAACTGGGATAGAATCCAGCGCCCCGACCGGGACTAGAACCCGGTGTGCCGGCGCCGCAAGGCGGAGGATTAGCCTAGTGAGCCGCGGCGCCGGCGACAATGTTTTTTTTTATTACTTAGTTATTTTCTTTTTTTTTTTAACTTTTATTTAATGAATATAAATTTCCAGTATACAGCTTATGGATTACAATGGCTTCCCCTTCCCATAATTTCCCTCCCACCCGCAACCCTCCCCTCTCCCGCTTCCTCTCCCCTTCCATTCACATTAAGATTCATTTTCAATTCTCTTTATATACAGAAGATCAATTTAGTATACATTAAGTAAAGATTTCAACAGTTTGCACCCACATAGAAACACAAAGTGAAACATACTGTTTGAGTACTAGTTATAGCATTAAATCAAAATGTACAGTACATTAAGGACAGAGATCCCACATCAGGAGCAAGCGCACAGTGGCTCCTGTTGTTGACCCAACAAATTGACACTCTAGTTTATGGCACCAGTAACCACCCTAGGCTGTCGTCATGAGTTGCCAAGGCTATGGAAGCCTTCCAAGTTCCCCGACTCTGATCATATTTAGACAAGGTCATAAAAGACAGGGTGAGGATAGTAACCAATGATCCTAAGAGTGGCATTTACCAGGTCTGAACAATTATACAGCATTAAGTGGGGAAGAGGACCATCAGTACACACAGGTTGGGAGTAGAGCCATTGGTGGTAGAGTAGAGGTTATGATTACAAAGGAATGAGGCCAGATTTGAATATAGACATCTGGTTCTAGACAATGTTTTTTTTTATTACTTAGTTATTTTCACTTTACTTGAGAGAGAGAGAGAAAAAGAGAAAGAGAAAGAGAAACACTTTATGTTCTGTGTGGGTGCAAACTGATGAAATCTTTACTTAATATATACTAAATCGATCTTCTGTATATAAAGATCATTGAAAATGAATCTTGATGTGAATGGAATGGGAGAGGGAGCAGGAGATGAGAGGGTTGAGGGTGGGAAGGAAGTTATGGGGGGGAAGCCATTGTAATCCATAAACTGTACTTTGGAAATTTATATTTAATAAATAAAAGTTAAAGTTCACACTACAACAACAAAAAATAAAGCAACATTAATAATTTTGAAATCAGCTTTGGGGGAATGCCAAATGTATTTTGACACAATGAAACGACCTTAGGAGTTAGGGATCCATTCTCCTCTAGCTTGACAATAACTGTTTTTCAACTGGGTGGGCTGGACTCTAGCAAATGAATGAAGAATGTTACACTGTTCTTCCCAGAAATCTAAAGATCTTGAAAGTCCAACATAGAGGACTAGAAGAATGGAAAAGCAAGACAATGGTCCCCAAAAGACAGCAATGAGGCCTCTGGGCTTGCAAGATCTACTTCTAACATTGCAGTGATGGTAGGCAGTATTTACTGAGTTTCCTCATGACAACATATTAAATATGTGTTTCATACTTAAAAAAAAGAAAGAGGAAGAGAGGAAGAGACGGAGAGAGAGAGCGAGAGCGAGAGCGAGAGAGAGAGAGAGAGAAATCTTCCATACATTTGAATACCAACCAGGGCTGGTCAGGGCAAAGCCATGAGCCCCAAACTAAATCCTGGTCTCCCATGTAGGTGTCAGGGACACAAGTACTAGAAACATCACCTGCTGCCTCCAAAAGAAAGAAGTAACAGGAAGCTGAGCTGGAACCTAAGTAGCTGAGACTTGAACCAGGCTCACCAATATGGGATGCCTGCTACCTAAGTGGCAACTTACCTGCTGCACCAAACTCCAACCCCAGATGTGTTGCTATTCATCATTCCATATGGATAAACAGGGCAGAGGACACATTTCATAGTACCATATTAACAATATGCTAGACCATCAACAGAGATTTTTGAGCTTAGCTTCCAATGTGACTCTGAGGCTTTTTGCAAGATAAATTATATAAACATCTCATTTGAAGATAATCTAATGGTTAACTTTGCAATATGCTACGTATCTTTGACTTTAAAATCCTCTTCAAAAAGACATATTTGAAACAATTTTGAAAAACATATTAATTGGAAAGAGTGTGATTCTGATAAAACCCCCAGGATGGGGCTGACACTATAGTGTAGCAGGTAGGGCCACCGCCTGCAGTGCCAGCATCCCATATGGGCAACGGTTCAAGTCCTGACTGCTCCAATTCTGATCCAGCTCTCTACTGTGGCCTGGGAGGGAAGTGGAGGGTGGCCCAAGTCCTTGGGCCCCTGCACCCATGTTGGGGAACTGGAACAGTCTCCTGGCTCCTAGCTTTGGATTAGGTCAGCTACAGCCATTGCAGCCAGTTGAAGAGTGAACCAGCTGATGGAAGACCTCTCTCTCTCTCTCTGCCACTCCTCTTTCTATGTAACTCTGACTGTCAAATAAATGAATCAGTTAAAAAAAAAAACAGGATTTGAACATTTTTGCTCCTGGATTACACGAATCTTATAGAGATAAGCAATATTAATTATACCAAACATGATATGTCATATTGGGTGTGAATTTGAATGAAAACTCACAATTTAAACTATCAGATCACTAAAATATTCATTTACTTAAGATGTGTTTTACAGGAAATATCATAATAATCCCATAAAAATTTAAACATATTTGAAAAATAGACATTATAAATTTCATTAATAATATGTTCCCTTTAAAAATAATATTTGTTAAGCTTGTTCGATGTTGTATTTTCTATTAAACCTAGATTGTAACATAGATACATAAATACATAAGTACATAAAACTAAATCTGATAACAAGGCCCTAAAAACTGAAATAAATGTGTCTTGTGTATACATCTCTGTTAACAAACAACCATATGGATAGGGTAAAAATCATTAGTTCTCAATTTTATATTAACTTTTAAAAAATATCAAATTCTTCTCTTCTAAAAATTGGTAGAATTTTGAAACACTGGCAGCATTGACCCAACACACATTGCAAAAAGTGCATTCATATTACATTGATTTGCTGAATGTACTTTGAAGTAACAGTAACTTCTGAATGGCCTCTGTAGTGTATTTTCTTATTGGAAGTGAATGGGATATAGACTGCTCTTGTACTACATCACAAGAATTAGTTTCTTGGGATTAGCATAATGCAATTCTCTGAATCCTCCTTTCCACTTTACTGTTTCTATGTGCCTGTTTGTTTATAAGAAAGCACTATCATTCACTCCGATTCATTAAAGAAATGCCTAAGCAGCATAGTTCTGTATAATTTTGAGCATCATTTTAAAAATGGTACATGAGAAAACTGGATTTCTGCAATTTTTTATTCAGCTTTAACACTTTCCGTTGAGACATATATTAGATTTACTTCAGCGCTGATTATGCCAAAATATGATCAAACTGCTATAAAAGTGTGTAAAAGCAGCTACACTTTTCATTAAATAGGCTCATTTTGATATGAATATTGTTTGTTATGGGCTAACAGGGAAGATATTTTGCTATTTCTATTATGGAAAAATTATATCCAACTGCTATCTAGTATCTCATTGCAAAATATAGCTCAAAGTGGGAATAGATGTTGCCAACTGTAGTACAAACCATGCCTGAATATTTTGATCAATGATAGACAATAAAAGGGCAAAGTACAATGTAGTTTTTAAAATATTCAGAGTATCACTTTGCATGGATCAATTTCAGAATTACCTTTGCCCATTATTGCATACAGAGTTTATCTTCGATAATATATCTGCTATTCAATTAGCTTTTTTTTTTAATCAGGTTTTCTACACGGAATCTTATCTTGCATAAAATTATCTAAATAAGATCTTAAAACAGCCCCAATATTTGTACATTCTATGTCTGAGGCTACACACATTTTCAGATAAAGGGTCATTTAAATTCAGTTACTAGATTAGCCATAGATTTGTTCTAGCTACTTCAAAAGTATTTTACAAAATCTTTGGATTGGGGATGTATTTGGTTGTTAATGTTAATTCCTAGGATTTTATACCAATATTTTTGTTGATTACTAACCTCATAAAGTAACACTAAACCCTGCTTTAAGCCAATTAAGAACAACTGGTGTTTTATTTGTTCTTATGTCTGATTTCACACACTCTCTTTGGATTTGCTCTTTTTCGTGACTTTCTGCTGACAATGAGTGACTAAGTCCAATAATAGATCACCTATGTCGTGGTTTGATTGCATGTTTGTTAGTGGATTAAGGTGTCCTGGAGTTTTTTTTTTTTTCTTTTTTTCCAAAAACATTTATCACATAGCTAATTTGAAAAAGACCTGGTCCTTATCTTTAATAAGTTCACAATCCAGAATGAAGGGAGTGTTTATAGTATGTGGTACACATACATCCATACACAAATTCAGATGGATAGACCAATGGAACAGAATAGAAACACTGGAAATCAACCCAAACACCTATAACCAACTCATATTCAACAAAGGAGCAAAAACAAATCCCTGGAACAGGGACAGACTCTTCAACAAATGGTGCAGGGAAAACTGGATGTCCACATGTTGAAGTATGAAACAAGACCCTTATCTTACACCATATACAAAAATGCACCCAACAGGGATCAAAGATCCAAATCTACACAGTGACACCATGAAATTAATTGAGAGCAGAGGGGAAACCCTTCAAGACATTAGAACAGGCAAAGAATTCCTGGAGAAGACCCCGGAGGCACGGGTAGTCAAAGCTAAAATAAACAAATGGGATTACCTTAAACTGAGAAGTTTCTTTACAGCAAAAGAAACAGTCAGGAAAGTGAAGAGGCAACCAGCAGAATGGGAGCAATTATTTGCAAACTACACAACTGATAAAGGATTAACAACTAGAATCTATAAAATGGTCAAGAAACTCCACAACAACAAAACAACCAACCCAATAAAAAGATGGGCCAAGGACTTTAACAGACATTTTTCAAAAGAGGAAATCCAAATGGCCACAGACACATGAAAAAATGCTCAGGATCTCTAGCCATCAGAAAAATGCAAATCAAAACCATAATAGGTTTCACCTCACCAGAGTTAGAATGGCTCATATACAGAAATCTACCAACAACAGATGCTGGTGGGGATGTGGGAAAAAAGGGACACTAACCCACTGTTGGTGGGAATGCAAACTGGTAAAGCCACTATGGAAGACAGTTTGGGGAGTCCTCAGAAACATGAAAATAGCCCTACCGCATGACCCAGCCATCGCACTCCTTGGAATTTACCCAAAGGGAATTAAACTGGAAAAAAAAGAGCTGTCTGCACCTCGATGTTTATTGCAGCTCAATTCACAATAGCTAAGATATGGACTCAACCTAAGTGCCCATTAATAGATGACTGGATAAAGAAATTATGGGATATGTACTCTAAAGAATACTATACAGCAGTAAAAAAAAAAATGAAATCTGGTCATTTGAAACAAAATGGAGGAATCTGGAAAACATCATGCTGAGTGAAATAAGCCAGTCCCAAAGGGACAAATATCATATGTTCTCCCTTATCAGTGACAGCTAACCAAGCACCTAAAAGGAAACCTGCTGAAGTGAAATGGACACTATGAAAAACGATGACCAGATCAGCCTTTGTCTTGACTGTTGAGTAACAACTTACTACCTTATTCCTTTTAGTATTTTTTTGGTTCTACTTAATACCATTGGTTGAACTCTTTAATTAATACACAATTATTCTTAGGTGTTTAAAATTAACTGAAAAGTGATCCCTGTTAAGTATAAGAGTGGGAATGAGAGGGAGGAGATGTACAGTTAGGCACATGCTCACCCTGACTTACCTCCAATAGTAGAGCTAGAAATGTTCCAGGGGATTCCAATTCAATTCCATCAAGGAGGCATGTACCAATGCCTTCTCACTTGTTAAAGTGATCAGTTTGAGTACATAATTGATCAAAAATATAGGTTAAGTGTCAAAGAGATTACTCAAATAAGACCAGTGTCTGCAAATAATGAAGGATAGAATTAAAAAGGAGAGAATGATCCTATGGGAGAAGCAGGATACCCAGCAGACTCATAGAATGGCAAATGCCCTAAATAGCACTCTGGCCTCAGAATCAACCCTTGAGGCATTCAGATCTGGCTAAAAGGTCCATGAGAATCTTGCAGGCATGGAAAACCAAGACACTGGGGCAAAAAAGACCTGAATGAAAGATCTCGGTGAATGAGATCCCAGCAGAAAGAATGGGCCATCAAAGAAGGAGGCACCTTTCTCTGAAGGGAGGAAGGAACCTCTGCTTGATATGGCCTTGTCTAAATAAGATCGGAATTGGTGAACTCAAGAAGCCTTGGCAGCTCATGACAAGAGCCTCGGGTGATTACTGATGTCACAAATAAGAGTGTCAATTGTTAAATCAACAGGAGTCACTTGTGCACCTGCTCCCCATGTTGGATCTCTGTCCTTAATGTGTTGTACTATGAGAATTAACGGTAAAACTACTACTCGAACAGTACTCTATTTTGTGTGGCTGTGTGGCTGGAGTCTGTTGAAATCTTTACCTAGTATATACTAAGCTGATCTTCTGTATATAAAGATAATTGAAAATGAATCCTGATGAAGAATGGGATGGGAGAGGGAGTGGGAGATGGGATGATTGCGGGTGGAAGGGAGGTTATGGGGGAAAAAGCCACAACAATGCCCAAGTTGTATTTTGTAAATTTATATTTATTAAATTAAAAATATCATAAAAAATAATATTAATAAATGAAAACCTAATGCAAAACAGAAAAAAAAGGAGAATGGATGGGCATTTTCCCAGGAATTAAGATGTCGGTTGCAGCCTCCTAGAGGTAGAGGTAATGGCTAAAGTAACTAGGTTCCTGCCACTCACATGGGAGACTTGATTTAGTTCTCAGTTCCCTCTTGGCTGTTCAAGATATTTATCAAGCAGTTCGTGAGAGTTCTCTCTCTCTCCCAAATTATATATATATATATATATATATATATATATATATATATAACTTTATATGTTTTATTTTTTATTCATATAAAGTGATCAAATTTGAGATGCAGATTTAAGAGCCTAATATTTCCCATCTCACCCTCTCTTCTACCCATCCTCTCACCCTTCCCCCTCTTTCCTTCCTTATTTTTTCTTTTAATTTTAGCAATGACATAGTTTCAGTTTATTTTATAATTACATTTATGTTTTGATGTAAATTATAAGCTTTAGAAATACAACTTTAGTTGGGAAGGGGATACAGTGGAGTGGAGAAAGACTAAAAACAGATATACCAATTAGAAGTGTTTTTTTTGACAGGCAGAGTTAGTGAGAGAGAGAGAGAGAGAGAGAGAAAGGTCTTCCTTTTTCCATTGGTTCAACCCCCAAATGTCTACTAGGGCTGGCACTGTGTCGATCCGAAGCCAGGAGCCAGGTGCTTCCTCCTGGTCTCCCATGCGGGTGCAGGGACCAAGCACTTGGGCCATCCTCCACTGCCTTCTGGGGCCACAGCAGAGAGCTGGACTGGAAGAGAAGCAACCGGGACAGAATCTGGCGCCCCAACCAGGACTAGAACCCAGGGTGCCGGCACCGCAGGCGGAGGATTAGCCAAGTGAGCCACGGTGCCAGCCCCAATTAGAGTTTTAGTGTAATTTTCTGGATAAGAGACAGTTAAAACCTAAGCCAAGTCAATATAAATAAAAATATGAAGAGAAGAAGTTTCAGTATTTGAAAACTAAACAAATAGAAATATCATTGAATATAGATAGAAAGATTCTGTTTATTTTGAAATGCTTTTAAAATGTTCAGATGGAGATATCATATCTGTAGCTTGTGATAAGTGAAAGTCTGGACTTCTGACTGCCAAACACTTTGGGCAGGATTGATAAATAAGCCATGACCTATAGAATATACCTTGAATCTCAAAATAGATAAACCAAACCATACCAAAACCATAATTATCTTCCAAAATATTTAAACTTCATTTTTCAAAACACCAATTCATTCAGAGTCATATGGCCTTAGACGATCACAGAGAAATGGCACTGAAATTTGCTCTTCACATATGCAGCAGAACTATACAGCTTTATCTTTACAAACTTTCTCCTCCCTCTCTTATTCCCACTCTTATTTTTTACTGAGATATATTTTCAATTGATTTTATACATACATGTTTATGTTAAGTAAAGAGTTCAATAAATAGTATGAAGAAAGCAAACAAACAAACAAAAAAATCTGTTCCTCGACAGTCAAGACAAGGGCAGCTAAAGTCATTGCTTCTTGAGGTGTCAATTTCAGCTGTACAGTTTCCTTTTAGGTGCTCTATTAGTTATCACAGATCAGGGGGATCGTATGGTATTTGTCCCTTTGGGACTGGTTTATTTCACTAAGTATGATGTTTTCCAGATTCATCCATTTTGCTGTAAATGACCAGATTTTATTTTTTTTTTTACTGCTGTGTAGTATTCCATAGAGTATATATACCATAATTTCTTTATCCAGTCTTCAGTTGATGGGAATTTAGTTTGATTCCATGTCTTAGGTATTGTGAATTGAGCTGCAATAAACATGAGGGTGCAAGTAACTTTTATATGCTGATTTCACTTTCCCTGGGTAAATTCCCAGGAGTGGGGTGGCTGGGTCACATGTAAGGATTAGGATACCTTTTCCCCCACATCCTCACCAGCATTGGTTGTTTGTTGATTTCTGTATGAAAGCCATTCTAACAGGTGAGGTGAAACCTCATGGTGGCTTTGATTTGCATTTCCCTGAGGCTAGTGATCCTGAGAATTTTTTCATGTATCTAATAGCCATTTATATTTTCTCTTTTGAAAAAATGCCTCTTTAATTCTTTTGCCCATTTCTTCACAGGTTTGTTTGTTTTGTTGTTGCAGATTTTCTTGAGCTCTTTATGTATTCTGGTTATTAATCCTTTATCATTTGCATAGTTTGCAAATAATTTATCCAATTCTATCTGTTGCCTCTTCATTTTGCTGGGTGTTTCTTTTGCAGTACAGAAGCTTCTCAATTTGATGTAAGCTGATTTGTTAATTTTGGCTTTGATTGCTTGTGCCTCTGGTGTCTTTTCCAAGAACTCTTTTCATGTGCCAATATCTTGCAGGGTTTTCCCAATGTTCTCTAGTACTTTTGATGATATTGGGTTGTAGATTTAGGTTTTTAATCCATTTTAAGTGTATTTTTCTTTGATGTGTGAAGTAGGGGTCATGCTTCATAATTCTGAATGTGGCAATCTAGTTTTCCCAGCACCATTTGTTGAAGAGACTGTCCTTGCTCCAGGGATTTGTTTTTCTCCTTTGTCAAATATCAGTTGGTTATAGATGCTTGGATTGATTTCTGCCATTTCTATTCTGTTCCATTGGTCTATCTGTCTGTATTTGTACTAGTATCAGGCTGTCTGGGTTATAACTGCCTTATAGTATGTCTTCAAATCTGATACTGTGACAGCTCCAGCTTTTGTTGTTGTTGTTGTTGTAAAAGATTGCTTTAGCTATTTGAGGCTTCCTGTGTTTCCATATGAATCCCATGAACCTTTTTTTTTTTAAAAAAAATATTTATTTACTTTAAAGGCAGAGTTACAGAGAGGCAGAGGCAGAGAGAGAGAATTCTTCCATCCTCTGGTTCACTCCCCAAGTGGCTGGAATACCTGGAGCTGGGCCTATCCAGGAGCTGCAGGAGCTTCTTCTAGGTCTCCCACATGAGGTCAAGGGCCCAAGGACATGGGCCATTTTCTACTGCTTTCCCAGGCCATAGCGGAGAGCTGCATTCAGAGAGGAGCAGCTGCGACTAGAATGAGGTCCCAAATAGTATGCCAGCACTTCAGGTGATGGCTTTACCTGCTATGCCACAGTGCCAGCCCACGCCTATGAATTTTTGAATTACCATCATAAACATATGGTAAAAACAGAGATATTGAGAGAGAACATGGAGTTAAACAATTTAAATGTAGAGAACATTTTAGAAAGTGAGTCAACATTTCCAGAATTATTACTAGGTCAAATCTTATAAAATAGTATTTCTATGTATTAATTATCTCATTTAATCACCAAGCCACTCAATCTAGTGGATCTTACTACCATCATTTATTTATAAGACCAGTAAAATTCTAGAAAGTTAAGTGATCCCAAAATCATACCTAAGTAATCAGGTTTTTTTTTTTTTTTTTTTTTTTTTTTTTTTGACAGGCAGAGTTAGACAGTGAAAAAGATAGAGACAGACAGAAAGGTCTTCCTTTTTTCCATTGGTTCACCCCCTAAATGGCTATGGCTGTCGCACTGCAGCCAGTGCTGCGCCGATCCAAAGCCAGGAGCCAGGTGCTTCCTCCTGTAGATTTGCACAGGTTATGACTCTGAGGAATTTAGTAAATGACTAAAATATTTCAGTCAGTCAAAATAAAATGAAATCTGAAAATAACAACTTCAATTTAGCTTTAAGTCATTTATTAAACTTTGTGAGTAGATTCAGAAGTGTGAAGGTGGCAATGGCCAGACTGCAGTGGAGGATCCATGGGAGACAAAAAGCATCCAAGGGATGCTGAGTAATCTGTCAAGGAATCTTATCAGAGCATTTAAGAATGAATATTATTATTCATTTCTGGGTGAGAGATAATTGGATATGATTGCAATTGGGGAAAAATGGGGTAACTACAGATACTGTAAGAAAAATGAACTTAATAGAGTGATGATTTGGAAAAATCTTTTGGAGTTAGTGATTAATAACAAGTCACAATGTTTGCTCACTAAATAAAGGCAAATCTTAGTCCTTTGAGAGGGAATTTGTTTTGGGGTAACCAAATTGTCCTTATCCAGTTTGATTAGCACATTTTAGTTAGCACATTATTCTGATGGATATTACCATTCTTAAGTTAATTCAGGACCAGGCATTTAGCTTAGCAGTTAAAGCGCTGGTTAAGACAACTGTATAGCATATCCTAGGCTCTGGCCCCTTGCTCTAGCTTCTGGCAGTGCAGACTTGGGAATCAGAGGTGATGACACACGTAGTTGGATTCTTGTTGCCATGGAGGAGACTCACTTTCCATTCCCAGCTCCCAGTTTTGGCCCAACCCAACTCCAGCTGTTAAAGTACTTGGGCAACAAACCACCACCAGATCGCTTGCTCGCTCTCTCTCTCTCTCTCTCTCTCTCTCACACACACACAAACACACACACACAATCTCTGTTATTGGCTATCGAATAAATTTTTAGAAAGTTTAAAAAGTAAAATAAATAAAATTACAATTTGGTAACATTATGATATGCGATTTTAAATGAGTTTTCACCTTTAAAATTCACAGATATTTTTAACGATCTTACCATTATTAGAGAAATATATGTGATTTCAAAACAAATCAACAATTGATGGTGAAATGTAAATTTAAGTATATTTATTATCACATATTTTGCACATGTTTTCAGGAATAGTCTTGTCATAACATGGTAAGTAAAATGAAATAACCATTTGTGATTTTCTGCATACATATTTATATATTATTTTCTTTTATATTTAGTTATATAAGAATACATGTTTATGTGTATACTTATATGTGTTAATACATGTCTGTGTCTATATAAATACCAGGAAAAATAAGCCTTTATTAATATTTTTTACAAAATTATAAACATTGGAATGTCACATCTTGAATTTTGTGATCTTGATATTTTATTGTTTTATGATAAAACATGAAGAAATACAAATTCCAACATTTTCAAGACATTTAAATATACAAATCTTAACCATATGAAGAATAATAGCATATGATAATCTAAAATCCATAATTTTATAAGGATATTTTCTTTTTGAAAAGAATCATTTTCTTTTTAATATAGGGGTATCAACATATTTTCTGCTTCAAGTTGTCATGGTTAGAAGGGAATGTAAGTTTTACCCTTTCTGACATTTCTTTCTTATAAAAATCTCCTGTATTCATCAAAAAACACCATTTATTGAATGGCATGTGTAAAATTTTACTGCTAAATTTATTTACAAATAATATTCGTTTATTTAGTAATTAAAAGAATCTGAAGAAGAAAGTCACCTTTAAAAGTGATGACAAAAACAGGGAAACACTTTGTTTTTACAGCCTGTACCTAAATCCTTTTTTCATTCATTGTATTTATTGTTACAGAACTAAAAAAGCTTACTGGTGATTGTTTCTCCTCTCATTCTATTGATTGTAAGAAAAACTTAAAATGACTAATAGGCTGCCAAAAATTCCTTATTGTTAACTGTAATTTGTTAGCACAATAAATGACAAATACTGCAATCTCCAATTTCCAGAAAAAAATATAAAGGATGATTGAATATCAAAAAGCCACCAAATAAAAAGATACATTGCACTGATAATTGGAGAAAACATTATGATTAAATGTGTTCACTTCTGAATGAGAATAAAATCTTACAAAATCTCAGCTCGTTTCAATTTCAAAGGGAATGATTTTAATAGAGCATTTTGAATCATAAAATAACCTTGGGATTTATACCTTATGCCATTCTAAAGTGTCTGAAGAGTGCTGTAATCAAAATAACAACTATATAGTTACTGTCATAGGCCATTTGCCCTGTTAAAGGGTTGAATTTCCTTCAAGAGTTAACATATCTCTTGTTAATACTTGTTTTTTCTAAACCAAGCTCTTTGTGCCCAGCTGTTAGTCAGATGTGTGTTGTATATTTTTAAAGGCATCCTTAAGCAGCAACAATAAAACTTAATTTTTGAAAATATCCATGATGGAACAACAACAACAACAAAAATGAATCCATTGTGCCAAGTGTTGTAAGCCAAGATTAGTAAGTATAGCATTTTTTATAAAGTTTCCTTCATTTGGATTTTTCTAACAAGACATTTTCCTTATTTTGACTCTCATCTTAATATGCTGCCATGAGATTTTTCATCTGAGTTCAGATTTACATGTTATGATGATGATAATTGAGGTTAGCATCATGCATAGATTAAACACCACACTGGCTTTGCTGATGATTCTCATACATGAGCCCTGAAAAATTCTTGGATACCTAACAGGATGTACTTGGATTTTCAATATGAGGATTCTGTTTGCCACCATTCTTTATGCCACCTTTTGGTACTTACACATAACGTCACTAGTAAATTAATCCAGAGACGATTACCCTGAACCTCAGCCTTCTATGAAGACAGGAAGCTTTTTCTTCGTTTTTGTTTTTGTATACATTATACACCTAGTAAAAAATGCACCATGTTTCCTAGAAAACAACAAGCTTGACATTCACAAAGACTGGTGAATTTCTTATACTATATTCACAAAGTTGATTTGATTAAGCTTAGCATTTATAAAGACAAGGTTTAAGCAGAAAAATAGAGATATAAAACTTTAGGAATGTATATCAAGGTAAATTTATAATCTTAGCCTAATATATTATTAATAATAACTTTTTATAACTCAGACAAGAATACTTAATTTTCTTAAATGCAGCTAATAGGTGACAGAGACAGGATTTAAAACTAAGATAAAATAAGAAATTTGCATTTAAATTTGTCCTTCCTGTTGCCTTCAGGTCTTAACTCCTTTATCAAATCATTCAGGTCTCAGGAATTTTGCATTAATAAAATGCAATTAATTTGAATTAATATAAATATTTTTGTCATTTAGCCACTTTATTGTGCCAATAGGATATTGTGTCTAATGTTCTAAAGAAAGCTACTGTTTCATGGCAAAATGTGTTTTCCATTCTGAACAATCAATATGCAAACACTTATTGGTCACAGTTCAAAATATGACATGGTATTTGTGCTAATTAAAAGATGGATCCAATATAAAATGCTCAATATGTTAAATCAAATAACTGAGAGTGAATCAACAGGTATGTTTCACATGAAATGGATTTTAAACTTTGGAGTGATAACTTGTTTTATGGCAAATACTTAATACTGTAAACACACTAGGGACAATATGATGTTGTTATGAATAAAACCTTGGCACAGACTTAGCACTCAGGTTTTTGATTTTGTGGCCAGTGAAGAAGGTTTTTTTCTTGAATATGTATTGAGGAGAAAGGAGACAATAAAATCGTTTATACAGAGACTAAAAGAAGGTTGAAATAGGAGGATACAGATAACTCTTACTGATACATGGTGAGTCTCATCTAATCTATACAGTAATTTTTGGCTATGATGATGGTAAACTACAGTTTACAAGTTTATATAAGATGAATAAAATTAATCCTACCACATATTTTGTTTGGCCACATAACTGCACCTGTGATGAATCAAATTATGCATACATACAAATCACACATTAATTTTAATCATAAAATTTTTAAAACCTATAATGAATATATTCTGAAAATAAAATATACCAGATAAATTATTTGGAATTGAACGTTTATAGATTTGGATACTTTTTTTGGCATATTTCTGTTGATTTCCAAAAAATGAAATTAAAAAAAATTATTGGCTGATAATAAAATAAGAATTTGACTTGAACAATGCTGTTGATCTTCAAATAGGCTATGAGTTCTTCCGTTTATTACAGAAGTATTCACAACAGTAAAGTGAAGCAACAAATGTAGATATTACCACCAGGTGAATTGATAAATTGTCAGAAGGATGAACACGTGGCCTAACAGATCTCATGACAGTTGGGAATCCTACATCTCAAGATAGGCTGAATGGGTTTAAGCCTTGATTCTACTCAGTTTCCTGCAGTTGCAGGCCCTGGGAAATAGCATGTGATGGCTCAAGTAGTTATGTAACCACCATTCACATCAGAGACCTCGATTGAATTCCTGGCTCCCAGTTTGGCCTAGTCCAGCCTCAACCATTTCAGGTGTTTGAAGAATGGAATAGCAGATGGGAGATCTGTCTATCTACCTCTCTTTCTCTGGCTTGCATATAATAAAAAATTTAATATATATGTATATATACACACATACATAAAAGCTCTTTAAAAAAGAGAAAGCATGAGATATGTACACATGGAGACATTGACACATTTTGCTTTCTAAAAGCCTGCATTTGCATCAACACTGATGCACTTGAAGGACATTATGATAAATGAAATTAGCCGGGCACACAAAGTAAAATACAGCATGATCTCACTTATATGTGAAATCTAAAACCAAAGAGACAAAATAGGGAACAGAACAGTGGTTACTAAGGTTGGGGACAGGGAGGAAATGAGGATATGTGAATCAAAGAATACAGACTAGGAGGTGGACAAACAACGATAAAGGTCTAACATACGACATATTTATTATTTCATCTTTTAGAATTAGGGACCTTCATAATAACTTTAGTTGAAACAAAATAATGTAATAATCATGCATGCATTTGAGTTATACACTTAAATGTTAACTTATTGGGCATAATCATCACTATTCATTTATATGTCAGGGCCAATTTTAGAATTAGTTATTGGACAAGTGACAAGTTTTAATAATGTGAGCAGTCAGGAGTCAAATTAAACAGAGCTGTAGAACTAGCAATTGCAATTTCACTTAACATAAATTAAGCTATTTTTACAAAAAGAAAGAACTATTTTTGAAGCTGCTCCTAAGGAAACTGTCCCAATTTCTAGCAACTGGTTGAATGTATTCTCATTTCAGATATCTTCACCCTAAGCAGCATTAGTATTTAGGTTTTAGGCAAAAATGTAGAGCTGAACAGCTTTAAAGAAAATCTGCAAAGCCAAAATATTGATAAATTGAAAGTACAATAGTTTTTGTATACAAAATGCTGACACTTTAATCTCATTGTTTACAGTATGCATTTGAAGAGTATTAATTATGTATTGATCCATGATAGATGCTAGATGATCTAGAAATACAAAAAGATAGAAAGATAAAATAGTTTCTCTTTATTATCCTAACATCAATCCACTACCTTCTCCACAAATAAGAATTTACGTAATTTGATATATATGCTTCAATATTTATAGGTTTGCATGTGTCTTTGTGTCCATAAATATAAATATTTAAATTGAACTGTACATACTGCTAGGCAACTGGCATTAAAACAAAGAGAAAACCATGTCTATGGTCATTTTGTATGTCATAGGCAAACACCTTACTCATTTTAACTGTGGTATACATTTATATATCGTATTTTCTTCCTTTTTTGTATTAAAAAACAATAATTATACTAGCATTCTGACATAGATATACTGATTTATGTATACAGGCTAAATTTTACATTGATGTTTTAGGGGTAGGATATTTGCATTTAAATTTGGACAAACAGAAACCACATTGTCACATACCATTGTCTGTATTACATCACCAACAGCAACATATGCAGAACAAGTCTCCTTATCCACAACAAAATCAGAAAGACTCAACTAATAAATATGAAGAAATTTCTCATTGTTACAAGAATAATTGTAAGTGTGCAAATTACAGCTTTCAAATCTTAGTTTTTAATGTATAAAGTATATCATAATTTTAGAAATTCTACACAATTTTAGAAATTTGGAATGAATGAGTTAAATAGTAAATAAAATTATTAATAAAGTTTTGGGAACACCATAAAGGATCATAATATTAATTTTCATGTATTTCATTACTGGAATAATTTTCACTGTTTGATGTTTCATTTATTTGGTTGTATGTATATAAAGGTGCATCGAAGCCATGTTGCTTAGTTGCCAAGTATAAAATGCAGTGTTACATATGTATTGAATACAATATGTAAATGACATTTAATCAAATCTGATTTTTAATTATACACTTTAGTTGATGAAATATAACCTTTTTTTTGTTGTTGTTGTTGTTAGGCAGAGTTAGACAGTGAGAGAGAGAGAGACAGAGAGAAAGGTCTTCCTTTTCCAATTGGTTCAACCCCCAAATGGCCGCTGCGGCCGGTGCACTGTGGCTGGCACGCTGTGTGGATCCAAAGCCAGGATCCAGGTGCTTCTCCTGGTCTCCCATGCAGGTGTAGGGCCCAAGCACTTGGGCCATCCTCCACTGCCTTCCCGGGCCACAGCAGAGAGCTAGACTGGAAGAGGAGCAATCGGAACAGAATCCGGCGCCCCAACTGGGACTAGAACCCTGTGTGCCGGTGCCGCAGGCAGAGGATTAGCCTAGTGAGCTGCGGTGCCGGCCGAAATAATAACCTTTCAAGATAAATTCCCTATTTACATTATTTGTAACTACTACATAATTTTCCCTCTTACCCCCTACTTAAAAAAAAAAAATGTATCTTAAGCTACCTATTGTGAACCAAAGAGTTTGTATGATGCAAAGTGATAGACAAGCAAAGTGATAGAAAACCCATGTATCACATCATTGGTATCTGGGAATTTAATCATGAGGTCTGTAAATAAGCATTTGATGTAACAAATGAGATGCCAGCATCCCTTAGTATGCTTAGGTACCATATCTGCCTCTGACTTCTGACTCCATTTATTGCTAATGTAGATGTTGGGAGGAAGGAGAGATGGTTCAAATGATTTGAGTCCTGACACCCACCTAAAAGACCTGGATCAAGTTCCAGGCTCCTGGTCTTTGCCCCCAGAGGCCATTGTGGGCACTGAGTGAGGGAACTAGTGGACAAGAGCAAACACTATTTTTTTCTCTGCCTCTCAAATGAATTTAGAAAAAGAATGAAGCTCTGGTGTTTATTTCTAGATGCTGATTCTCTACGAAAGGCATTGTGCATCTGTAATTATGTATGTTTCAAATACAAATATTATTAACTATGTTTTTATTTTTAAATCTTGGGCTCATTTTCTGAAGAGCATAATGTCTTCTGGAATATATTTGCAAATAAAACATCATTAATGATCAGAGAAATGATGGATTAGTATATTTACGTTCATACATTTCTTACTCAGAAACAAATATATATTTACATTCACAAAATGGGACGAGGAGGAACAAATTCCATTATTCATTCCTGTTTTCTCTTGATTAGAAAACAAAACAACACTTATGCTCCTTTTATCATTTCATTCTGTTAGAATCTGAGTTTCATCTGTAAACATCTGGATAAATTCTTAGCTTTCCAGAGTAACAGCAATGTAATACAAAAAATAGTAGCATTTATGGACATAAGGCACATATCTCATGCTCTAGAATTGATAAAAATGCCAATTACATAGCAAATAATTAAAAATATGAAATGATACATATTTACACTAGGCTGATTCAACAGCTGAGTGCTTGTCAAGAAAGAAATCATGAATTTCAGGAACAGGATTATAAAATTATGTAGATAAATGTTTCTGAATTTTAGAATTTTAAATTGTTAAGTCAGCAACAGGAGTCACTGTGTACTTACATCTCATGTGGGATCTGTCCTTAATGTGTTGTTCATTAAATAAAAATTTAATAAATGATAAAAAAAAGAAATCAGGTATTGTGATGACTGTAGATTTGTTTTTCTTATATAAGATTGCTTTAGCTATTCAAAGTCTCTTGTGTTTCTATATGAATTTTAGCATCATTTATCTATATCTGTGAAGAATCTTATTGGTATTTTCTTTTTTTTAATTAAACTTTTATTTAATGAATATAAATTTCCAAAGTACAGCTTATAGGTTACAATGGCTTCCCCCTCCCAAAACTTCCCTCCCACCCACAACCCTCCCCTTTCCCACTCCCTCTCCCCTTCCAATCACATCATGATTCATTTTCAATTCTCTTTATATACAGAAGATCAGTTTAGTATATATTAGGTAACGATTTCAACAGTTTTCCCCCATATAGTAACACAAAGTGAAAAAAAATACTGTTGGAGTACTAGTTATAGCATTAAATAAGAGTGTACAGCACATTAAAGACAGAGATCCTACATAATATTTTTTTAAATTAATTAATTTTCTATGCCATTTCCAATTTAACACCAGGGTTTTTTTTTTTTTTTCATTTCCAATTATCTTTATATATAGAAGACCAATTCAGTATATAATTAGTAAAGATCTCATTAGTTTGCACCCACGCAGAAACACAAAGTGTAAGAATACTGTTTCAGTACTAGTTATAGCATCACTGCACATTAGACAACACATTAAGGACAGATCCCACATGGGATGTAAGTACACAGTGACTCCTGTTGCTGACTTAACAATTTGACACTCCTGTTCCTGGCGTCAGTAATCTCCCTAGGCTCTAGTCATGAGTTGCCAGGGCTATGGAAGCCTTTAGAGTTCACTGACTTTGATCTTATTCCGATAGGGTCATAGTCAAAGTGGAAGTTCTCTCCTCCCTTCAGAGAAAGGTACCTCCTTCTTTGATGGCCCCGTTCTTTCCACTGGGATCTCACTCACAGAGATCTTTCATTTAGGTCTTCTTCTTTTTTTCTTTTCCATGGAAACTTTGCTTTCCATGCCTACAATACTCTCATGGGCTCTTCAGCCAGATCCGAATGCCTTAAGGGCTGATTCTGAGGCCAGAGTGTTGTTTAGGACGTCTGCCATTCTATGAGTCTGCTGTGTATCCCACTTCCCATGTTGGATCTTTCTCTCCCTTTTTGATTCTATCAGTTAGTATTAGCAGACACATGTCTTGTTTGTGTGATCCCTTTGACTCTTAGACCTATCAGAGCCATCGAATGTGAACTGAAATTGATCACTTGGACTAGTGAGATGGCATTGGTACATGCCACCTTGATGGGATTGTATTGGAATTCCCTGGCACATTTCTAACTCCATAATTTGGGGCAAGTCTCATTGAGCATGTCCCAAATTGTACATCTCCTCCCTCTCTTTTTCCACTCTGAAATTTAACAGAGATCACTTTTCAGTTAAAATTTAAACACCTAAGAATAATTGTGTGTTAATTACAGAGTTCAACCACTAGTACTAGAGCAACAACAACAACAAATACTAAAATGGATAAAGTAGTACATTGTACATCTAGAGTCAGGAGAAGAGCTGATCAGGTCATTGTTTCTTATAGTATCCATTTCACTTCAACAGGTTTTCCCTTTGGTACTCAGTTGTCGCTGATCAGGGAAAACAAATGATATTTGTCTCTTTGGGACTGGCTTAATTCACTCAGCATGATGTTTTCCAGATTCCTCCATCTTGTTGCAAACGACTGGGTTTCATTTGTTGTGTATTTTAATATTAACATGGTGCAATTTCAAGCAATAATTGTTTTTGTCACTTAAATACTTTTGAATATGGATGATAAGTTTATTTTTGTACCTTTAATTTTCTATAATGTTGTTTTAAATTCCTAATTTATAGAATTGATTCAACAACTCAAAATTAGTTCCCAACAGCATGAAAATATTAAGGCAATCATAAAATAAAAGTACAATATATAAATGCAAATTATGAGCAGGATTCTTCTGAGAATTTTTGTTTTTTGAGCCAAGAGCAATCTCTAAGTAGGCTCATCTTACAGAAGCATCTTTATAAATCCCAGCAAAAATGAAGAAAAGTGAAGCTAGAATTAGAAAATATAAAAAAGATATATATTTATATTATACTTCCTAACATGTTATCTGTTAAGCTAGTATTCCACATAGTGTTATCAGGTCATTGATATTGCACATAACTTTCAGACAAAGCAAATTGAACTCATTGGCAAAAATGATTCTATGCTTTTTTTTCCAGAATAACTTTAAAATTCTGTTTCACAGTATAAAAGTAACTAATTGGATCTCCTACATGGAAGGAAGATTATGGCTACCCTATCATATATTGAATTGCAGTAGTTCATACTACTTCTGGACTTTCATGACTTGTATGTTGGTAAGATTCACATATATTGAAAGCAGAACATCATTGCCAAATATGACCAACAAATGCATATCACATGACACTAAATGAAGCCATCCGTGGCTGACAAGAGGTCTTTCTCTTTACTGTGTATGAGTCCATTTTTCTGTATACTACAGGTCTGCCAGAATATGTGCACGAATCAGCTATTGCTTTTCCAAATCTTAGAATAGAATTAGTTACTCTTGATTTTACTTATTTTGATAGCATCTCTTTTTGGCACAGTGTTGGGTTTGCTGATTAAAGTTTGTACATTCTTATTAAATGATTAAGGGTATCATGCAGAGACAAACTGTATTAGTGCCTACAACATTATTTAATGGTCTATTCTTTTTAAAAAAATGTCTCCTTTCCACATCCTTCCAGGTAATGCGTGAGTAAATGATGCCAGAATCGTGTGTTTATATTCAAAGTACTCTTGAAATGAGATAAAATCTCATAGCTAGATGACAACTACAAGGTCAGCTAGGAAAAGGCCTATTTAGTTTTAAAATTGTTGATACAACACTCCTATACAAGTGATGAGTATCTAATATCTATTGGAAAATTTCCAGTGATAGGGCTTTCACTTGTTTCAGAGGCTTAGCAGCTTTTACAATTAGAATTCTCTAATTTTTACAAATCTTACCTTGTTTGAATGAGTTCGACCTACTTGTAAAATTTACTACCTCAGGGCCTGGCATTGTGGCAAAGTGGGTAAAGCTGCCATCTACGGTACCAGCATCTCATATGAGCGCTGGTTTGAGTGTTGGCTGCTCCACTTCTGATCCAGCTCCATGCTAATGCACCTGGGAAAGTAGTGGAAGACGGCCCAACTCCCTGGGACCATGCACCCACAGGGGAGATCTCAAAGAAAGTCCTGGCTCTTGGCTTCGGATTAGCCCAGCTCTGGCTGTTGTGGCCATTTGGAGAGTGAACCAGGTGAAGGAAGATTCTCTCTCTCTCTCTCTCTCTCTCTCTCTCTCTCATACACACACACACACACATTTTGCCTTTAAACAAATAAATAAATCATTTAAATAAATTTGCCACCTGGAGCTTTCATCTCTGCTTCTTAAATACATGTTGGGTACCTGTATTTTATACTTTATTTCTTTGGAGGTAGCAACCACAATCCTCCAAAGATTCTCTATCTGCACAAACAGAAAAGCACATAGACCACTAATTGGTCTCCTTATATATCAATGCTGTAATTACATATTATTTAAAAAATGAATAATCAGTAGAGGGATCTGGATAATAACGATAAAAATGTCTCCAAGGCACAGAAAGTTATCATGCTAAAAGTGGAATTTAAATCAAATATAAATAAAGTTGTAAAAGAAATGGATGTCTGAAAATGTTGACATAGCCACTATTTGAGAGATTAGATATGCATCCAGAAAAACTCAGTGATGGCAAACTCGTGAACATTATTGAAAAACAGGGTTGTGAAGAAAATGGTGATGATGCATCAGCAGCATCGACACTGGCAAAATTCATACTAGAGAACTGGTGGAGATATTTCACAGCCTTGAAAACACAAAGGATGAAATGGTTCTTCACAAGTAATTTCTCATGCAGCACTGTTAAAGAGTTCTGATCTTTCTGGTTGTTAACTATGAGGGTGCTCTAAGACAAGTGTTCAATATGGCCATCCATGTGAAATGCTCCACATGGGAATCAAATTAACTACCCTGCAGATTCACATAATCAACTATCTGCTTCTTTTTATTATTGGTTTATGTAACCAAAAATGCATCAACTAAAAACATTATTATGTATCATTGTATCATGGTGTGTTTGCAGTTGACTTGTGCCTTTGTGCATGTAACTTAATTTTAAAATATGTATTCATTCTGGGGAACAGTGAAATTCAAGACTGAGATGAATTATGGTCTACAGAAAGCTGAACTAAGGACCATTTCAAATGAACTTTGGTGACCTTGGATTTATTCTTCAGGTATTCAGGAACATTTGCTGAGATTTTAAAATTACTTCTCTCTAAAGCCCCTGTAAAAATAAAACAAAACTCACTTTCTTACATTTATTTTTTGCTCATATACACATGTACATATATATGTGTATTGATGCCACTAATGCAACTTCATCTTTTTCATCACAGCCACATGTTTTCTTATGATGACAAGTTTGCCTTCACTAGGCTTCTGTGGCTATAAAATCAAAGAAACTAAAAGCAGCAGTAAAAGCTTTTGGATTATTCAGATTAAGATTCGCTCTCTTTCTGAAAGAATCTGTGCTGACACTAACTATAACAAATAGGAGGTCACTGTTAATATTTCAGTATGTTAGCAGAAACTAGAACAGAATAGAGAAGGAATAAAGTCTCAGAAATTATATGAGCAACAAATCATAGAAAAGAAAAACAGGTTGTGCATAGTGAGTGTTTCCAGGGGATCCATAATAAAACTATTCTACTTGATAACTAACAGATCAGGTATCAATGAGATTGTTCATGAAAAAAGGTGTGTACAATGTTTTTATTCCTCCTAAAATACTCAAAATAAAATGAAAATTGCTCTTATATGTTGGAAACAGAGAAATTATTTAGGAACTACAACCTTATTTTAAAAAGGCAGACACTTCCCTCAGTAAAATAGAATAAGTGAAGAATATTACACTAATACATCTGTGAATGAAAGTTAATGACATTGTGGCAACCTATGTAGTTAATACAGAAGAAAGAGCTGAACAAGCATGTGCCATCAAGGCTACGTAACACATATGTATTAAGAGATGGTAAATTCAGATATTTTGAGATGTATAACTTGAATCCAAAGAACAACACAGAATATTCAGTCATCTAAATGGAAAACAAATATTATCTTGTCTGATCCAGGTATTTAGGACGTCCTCCCTGTGTCTACTGAGAAAAAGAAAATGCCACTGTGGGAAGGCATGTATAAGTAGAGGGCATATTGTACTCCTAGAGAATGTAGTGAGACATGATTTGGTGTCTGACTCTCTCTCTCTCTTTCTCTCTCTCTCCACACAAACACACACACACACACATGCATCTATAGGTATGTGTGTATATATCTATGGTATAGTTCTTATTTTAATAAAAAGATTATTTATTTGTAAGTCAGGGTTACTGAGAGAGAGGAAGTAGTAGAGAGAGAGATCTTCCATTCACTGTTTCACTCCCCAGATGATTGCAATGGTCCAGGCCAAATCCAGGAGCCAAGAGTTTCTTCTGTGTCTCTCACTTGGGAGCAGGGACCCATGCACTTGGGCCATCTTCCGCAAGCAGTGGTTTCTCCTGCTATGCTCTAGTGCCAGCTCCTGTATTTCTTATTTAAAACATTGATTTTGTTTATTTGAAAGGCGGACACGCACAGTGAAAGAAATAGAGTACTCAAATCATCCTCAGTCTCCAAATGCTTGCAGCATGCAGGGCTTAGCCAGGTTGAAATGAGGAGCCAGGAACTAAATCTCGGTCTCAAACATGAATAGAAGGGACTCAAGTACTTGAACTATCACCGGCTCCTTCTCAGAGTGTGCTTAGCAGGAAGGTGGAATTGAGAGCAGAGCCACAACTCAACATCGGGCTCTTCAATTAGGGATGTAGATGGCCCAACTGATGACCTAACTGCTGTGATAAGTGCCTGCTTCTGTGTATTTTTTTTTCATGATGAGATAAGAATTCTAGCTCATAAAATCTTTCCTTTTAATTACTTTTAATTTTAATACTTTTATTTATTTATCTGAAAGGCAGCGTTACAGAGAGAGAAAGAAGGAGTAACACAGAAGGAGAGAAAGATCTTCTATCCTCTGGTTCACTCCCCAAATGGCCACAATGGCTGTGGTTGGCCAGATCGAAGCCTGGAACTGGGAGGTTCTTACAGGTCTTCCACATGGGTGGTGGAGGCCAAAGGATTTTGGCTGTCTTCTGCTGCTTTCTGAGGAGCATTAGTAGGGAGCTGGAATGGAATTGCAGCAGTTCGGACTCAAACAGGCGTCCATATTGTATGCTGACATTGCAGGTGATGGCTTAACCCTCTATGCCACAGTGCCAGCCCTCATTTTTTTTTTTAATTTCATGGTTATGTAACTGAAATCACGAAAGGACTTTTGTGTCTAAATATCTATTTTTTTATCTTTTTAAAAATCTGTTTGAAAGGCAAGTTACCCTGGGAAAATCAAAACATAATCTACAACTCTACAGGCGCTACTAAAAATGTTTTGATTTCCTTGGATAAGATTAGAAAACCAGAATGAGGTGCATTAAATGAAACATGCTGAGGAATATTGCAAGTATGATGATGTGTGCCCAAATCCATCTAAGGATGCAAACAGTAGGCTCATGGGGGTCAGCGTTGTGGTACAATGGGTTAGATCCTGGATCCTTTGCTTCCAATCCGGTTTCCTGATAATGCATCCTGGGAGGCAGCAGATGATAGCTCAAGTTCTTGTGCCCCAGTCACCCACATGGAAGACCCCAGCGAACTTCTTGGCTCCTGGCTTTAGCTTGGGCCACTCAGGTTAAGACTCTCTCACTCTCTCTCTCTTTCTCTCTCTCTCTCCCTCCCCCTCTCTCTCCCTCCCCCTCTCCCTACCTCCTTCTCTCTCTCTCTCTCTCCCTCCCTTTCCCTCCCTCTCTCTCTCCCTCCTTCTCTCCCTACCTCTTTCTCTCTCTCTCTCCTTCTCTATCTCTATCTCCTCTATCCTATTTCTATCTGCCCTTCTCTTTCTATTTCTTTTCCCTTATTGCCCACATTTCAAAGGATGAAAATAAATGAATATTAAATAAATCAGTGGTGTCAGATTGATACCACTTTCCTACTATGTTTTCAGCTAATTATTTCTAGGAGACTTCAGAGAAAGTCTCATAAAAATAACCTGTTCTGCTATCCCATGATTTCTGCTTCTGTCTCTTTATTTTGATATCTAGTTCAGAAGCTTCAGATACATACAAATTATTGAACCATATTAGCACATTTGTCTAACTTTGTTTCTTGCCAGTGCTACCAAAAGTCCACTGTGTTATTTTTCTAGAAATATTACTCTGTGGACGGGCTGCTAATATCTTCCAATTACCAGTACTCATGCAGCTCATCAGTTGACACTCTCACTTGGACTATATTACTCTTTTCTACACAAGCACACAGGCAATTTTATCTTACTTCTTTCTGACATACTTGATTATTGAGAGTATGTCTTATAATCTTACAAAACTGTTGCTGAAAAATCCTTTCAATTTTATTTTCAGTTTCCTCTCTTTAGGTTTCACACAAGAGGCAACAGATGTTGAGTCTAGGGTCAGTTGAAGTTGAAGCATTATGCACTCAAGGCAGTGGATGTCAATCATGACTAGAGCATTGCTATGGCATCCAGCTCCTAAGTCTTTCTCCATCTTCTTTAGTGTATGCATTTCCCAAGAAGCAGCTAAATCTAGGATGCAAAAGTTTCCAAATAGACATACCCAACCATTTTTATAGGCATGCCAGTTAATCCAGCTTTTACATTCTCATGCAGAAACAAGAGATTTGAAAACATAGAAAAGCTCATGATTCAAAATGAGTCTTGTATGTAAAAACTAACAATAATAATTTTATTAACCATAAGTTAAATGTTGATGTGATTCCGTACCAAAAATTTTTATACAGCCTTAGGTAATATATACTGTAGTACTTAATGCAAATTAGAAGCATAGCTGTTGAAGACAATATATAACTATTTTTAAATGTTTGAACATATGTCATGGGAAAGCAATTACAATAGTATTGCAGGTATCGGACACAAAAATAAAAATGTAAACTGAAGAATAGCTAATTTTTATTAAGATCAAAATTTCAAAAATCGCTTCATTATTTAAAATTATCATTGTAGGCAAATATATCTGTTTCATTGGAGGTATTGTGCTAAATTTTGTTCATAGTTTAAGAGATAGAACAGACAGTGATGTAAATATACTCCTTTAGATGTATCAGTTGTTGATTCCATGAGTCCACATGTTTGTTTTTTTTTGTTTTTTGTTTTTTTTTTTGTTTTTGTGTGTGTGTGTATGTGTGTGTATGTGATATTTTCTTCTCTTCTGGAGCGTATCAACCAAATCAACTTCGAAAAATTCCAAAGGACAAGATCCAGAATAACCCTGGGTCTGGGTACAAAGGAAGAAAGTAAACTATCCTAAGAACTAGAAGCATTTATAATGAGTTGGAAGAAATTAGAGCATGCCACCAATCATCAAAGTGAAATAGGAACTGCTCAGTGAAAAGGGAGGAAAATTCATAGTCAAGAAGTAGAAGACATATTTCAATTCAGCTTAATATGGTACCATTGATAACTGAAGTTTTTGCATTGTTTTGTTTTTAAAGAATTGTATGGCTTGTAAAATACCAAGCTACCTTCACTGGACTACTTTAAAGAAAGGATAAGTAAGAACTGTTCAGGATGACAAAATTCTGCAATTTGATAGAATATTGTACAGGTTAGTGCTTAACTTTCCTCTAACAATATGATTCTAATTTTATTGCTTTTTTACATTATAAAAATGAATAGGAGAGTTCTATATTTTTGATGCCATCAGATAGGAAATTTCCCACATGTAATCATTTCTCAAAATACCATCTGCCTTAAGATTCTGTTAGTATGTATCCAATGATATATTAACTTGGGAATTAGTGCACACCTGGCTTATGATGGTTTCAAATGAAAACTTGAGTACTTTGCTGTGAGGCAAACACAATGGCAAAACACAATGTACAGTCAATTATTTTAGTAACTACATGCTGGCTAACTCATGCTTTATTTAATCAGATCAAATTGTCATTGACTTATTAGATCAGTAAGTATAAAGATGACTTGCACATTCGAGTATCATTTCCTTATCATGTATTTTTCAGCTTTTAGTATACTAACTCATGAATGGTATCTTGTAAAATGACTTGGTCCTTTCAAATTTGTTTCGTTTATCACTATAATTGAACATCTTATTTTCATATTTAAATTGTTACTATTTATGCATATTATCAGGTAAAATTTTAAATGTAAGTAATCAAATAAGCAATATGAGTAGCATTGTAATAATTTTAAAGAATAAACCACACTGTAATGTTCTTATACATGTTTATTCTTTATTTGATAATATATCATTGAGAATTCATGACAGAAAAATGTAAATACACATATAGTAAATTTGAATGAACTTGTCTTGAGATGTTATTTTTAATAAAAACATCATATTTGTCACATTTGTAACTTACATTTATGATACATGGCCATTATGGAAAATATGTGGATATGGTAAACTTGAGAAAATGTTAGTGTAGATGGCTAACAGTGAATAAATTGTCCTATTTGAGAGGATAAGCTAGTTGTAAACTACAATCACCAAAGTAACTTTTTGTATTTTACCTCTAACAACATTATGCAGAAGTGCATAATGTTGGGGCCAGCGCCGTGGCTCACTTAGCAAATCCTCTGCCTGCGGCGCCGGCATCCCATGTGGGCGCTGAGTTCTAGTCCCGGTTGCTCCTCTTCCAGTCCAGCTCTCTGCTGTGGCCAGGGAAGGCAGTGGAGGATGGCCCAAGTGCTTGGGCTCCTGCACCCACATGGGAGACAAGGAAGAAGCACCTGGCTCCTGGTAAGAAAGAATCATTTGAGGAGGATATGAGCAAAGACCTCAATCATGAGAGATCTTTGAGATATGACCTGAATATGAGGTATGAATAAGTCATCTGAAAATTATATGCAGCAAACTTGTGAGAGTAGTATATTTTAAGGGAAAAGCAGGTTTCCACCATACATGAAGCATAAGGAAGAGGAAAAATATAACAGGTTATGATATCTTAGATGAAAGGCAAGGTCATGGATATATCTTCATCAACACATTGTAAAGAGCTTGAATTTTATTATGATGGCCATCAGAGAAGAAAGCTGGGATGAGGGTTTCCAATAGTTTTGCTGATTTGAACATTACGTATATGATAGATCCAGATTCAGAAAATCAACACAGAAAGGTTAGCATATTTAAGGATGAGCAAGTTGGTAACAGAAAGGTAGTTCAACTTTTAATATGTTGAGTTTAAATTGACTAGAGGTCTTCTGCAAAGAAATGACACCCTCTGTGGGTTGGTAAAAGAAAAAAAGAGTTGAAAATTTTGGGAATAGTTGAAATCAAGCAATTGGACAAATATAAAAGGAATGAGACCTGAGGCTGAAACTCTCAGATATCCAATTTTAAAGGCATCAAGAGAAATGCAGAGTTAATTTTAAAGGAGGTAGGAAGATGGACTGGAATGTATAGGGCAGATAATTCAGAGAGGAACTAAATTTCAAGAACATAATATAAAAGGTACCAAAAATTAAAGAAATTTCAAGTAGAGGGGCTGGCGCCATGGCTCACTTAGTTAATCCTCTGCCTGCAGTGCTGGCATCCCATATGGGCACCGGTTTCTAGTCCCGGTTGCTTCTCTTCCAGTCCAGCTCTCTGCTGTGGCCGGGGAGGGCAGTGGAGGATGGCTGAAGTGCTTGGGCCCCTGCACCCTCATGGGAGACCAGGAGGAAGCACCTGGCTCCTAGTTTCGGATTGGCGCAGTGGGCCGGCCGTAGTGGTCATTTAGGGGGTGAGCCAACAGAAGGAAGACCTTTCTCTCTGTCTCTCTCTCTCACTGTCTAACTCTGCCTGTCAAAAAAAAAAAAAAAAAAAAGAAAAGAAAAAAAGAAATTTCAAGTAGATAAGAAAAATGTTATGTGCCAATTTTGTCAATGGAGAGTGAGAGTCAGGAGTGAGCTTTGGTATATTAGGAAGGTGTAAGCATTAACAACTTTCACAAAATTCCATTTGCCCCCTAAAAATTTTAGACATTTTAAAGCTTATAGTAAGATCCAGAGGGTCACTGGCTCTTTTGCAGTGAATATGGCACAGGCATGGCCATAACTTCTCTGTAATAGCAACCTTATTCATATATTATGTCCCAAAGATTATGAAAACTAAAGGGATGCATTCAAAGGGGAGAAATCATGTGAAGCTTTGGCATAAAGTACCCACATATGAGCCAACAGGAGATATCTCAGAAGAAATCAACCCTGGTAACACATTGGTTTGGGACTTCCAACCACTAGAACTGTCAAAAATATATTTTTTGTTGTTTTTTTCAACTAATCTTTGATATTTTGTTATGTCAGCCCTAGCATACACTCTTCCTTATTTTCATCTTATTTCTAGGCCCATATTCTCCCCTAGTTGCCTCTCCCTATCCTGCATTTTCAATTCTTTATATTTTTATATTCTATATATTTTATATTCTATTTTATAATTATTCTATTATTATATTATGTTTTTATAGTATTCTATTATATTTTTACATTCTATATATTTTATATTCTATATATTTTATATTCCATTCTTTATATATTCTTTATATTCTGTTAATTCAGATGAGTTTGGGATGTGCACACTTATGTGTAGGATCATGCAGGATTTTAGCCTTTGATGTGGTCACATGGTTATTGTTCATAAATATTTTAGACGATTGAAAGTCATGTGATACGTCCATAGTGGTGAAATGTGATGACTGATGTAATTCCATGTGAGGAATAGGATATATGGTGCATGAGTGCAGGGACATCTAATTTGGAAGTAAGTCAAATCAAAACAAGTAAAATTAAATAAGAATGAATGCAAACTTTGAATTTAAGTCTAAAAACTAAATGTCTAAATATATAGTAGAGATGATACAACCAAAGCACTGCAAATGATGCCAAAAAATCCTTTATCTATTTTAATTGACTGTCACTGAAATATTTATTAGTGTTGTTACTTTTGTAATAAAGGTTGATGTAAACTTAGATGAAAATAAAATAAATGTCTCAGTGTTTTCTAGGCTACTCATAGTGTACCTACTCTAGCTGCTAGATTTTAAGAGTGTTTTTTGTTTTTTTTTTTTTTGTTTTTTTTTGTTTTTTTTGTTTTTTTACAGGCAGAGTGGACAGTGAGAGAGAGAGAGACAGAGAGAAAGGTCCTCCCTTTGCCGTTGGTTCACCCTCCAATGGCCGCCGCGGTAGGCGCGCTGCGGCCGGCGCACCGCGCTGACCCGATGGCAGGAGCCAGGTGCTTTTCCTGGTCTCCCATGTGGGTGCAGGGCCCAAGCACTTGGGCCATCCTCCACTGCACTCCCTGGCCACAGCAGAGAGCTGGCCTGGAAGAGGGGCAACCGGGACAGGATCGGTGCCCCGACCAGGACCAGAACCCGGTGTGCCGGCGCCGCGAGGCGGAGGATTAGCCTAGTGAGCCGCGGCGCCGGCAAGAGTGTTGTTAACTAACCTGATGAGGTCCAGAAGTCAGGGCTGGGATGCTTAGGAGACTCTGGATCACATTTTAAAGGAAAAGGCCAAAGTGGGGAGGGAGGATTACACTCAAGAAGAAACAATACGGAAAGTCCTCAGTTTTGTGTATTATAAATTATTTAGTCGATGTCACACAAGGGAGAAGTTCAATTTTTTAAAAGTGGTCACAAAGCAAACCTTGTAGACCAATAAGGGAAAAGTTAAAATAGTAAAATGGTATGTATGAGTCTATTAAGAAATAAATTTGTTTAAGGAAGAAAATTTTCTAATAAGACAAGACATTCTTCAATTGCCAAGCTTCATATTTTGACTGAAACACACACACACACACATTATTGTAAATGTTTTAAGGAATGTCAATGCATATATTTAAGATTTTAAAATTATTTTCCATGATATTTGGTGATTTTCTGGTATTGCTTAGTGAGTCACTACGCTACACCTGGAACAGTATGCAAGGGACTACTTAGAGTTCTGCAAGATTTTCTTATTTCAGGTATAACAGGCTTGCTTTTATATGCAATGCATATCAGACTTTGGAATATGAATATCTCATGCCTTTTCCTCTTCCTCAGACTTCATACAATACTGCAACTATGATAATTCTGATATAGGCTAGGGGATAGTTAGGAAGATGGAGCAGGGGTTTGCCAGCACTTCCCTGCAGTCCTGCCCACTGCAGCTCTGTTGGTGCTGTTCAAATCCCTACTGTACAGCACCCAAACACCCTTCACATGCACCATTGAAGCCTCCCCTTCCTGACTCTGCCCCAAATCCCCTTTATGTGTACTGACCAACCCCCTTCCTTCTGTGCACTGCCAAACCCTCTCCCCCAGTATGTGTAATGAAAACTACAGATTCTGTTGCTTTGCCACTTACAACTGGCACTGACTAAAAATACCTAAAATGGGTGACAACTGCATCTCCACAATAACATTTAGTTCATAATATTGTTATTATAATAAAATTACCACAGCCTACACTCCCACACCCATCATACACTTGACACTGAAGTAGGCAGGCATACAGGTTGGAGTTGATCGAATTTGTGAACTGGAAGACCACGCCCCTGTGTGACCTCATGCTCCTACCTGATGCCTTTGCCACGCCCTTGTGTGGCCTCATTCCCCTACCTGGCCGTACCGGGGTGCCCACCAGCCAATCAGGTTAATTGACCACTCCCGGCTCTTTTTCCCTGGCTTCTTGCTAGGAAGGGGCTTGCTGTAGCCCCACCCTCCAGGGCGCATGGCCTTCGGGCCATGTGCTCTAGGCTTCCTGGCCTAGGTGCTCTTCCGCGTGGCTGGTTCCTGATGCTCGGTATGAACCCCCATTCACTTCTCTCTCCTAAATAAAGCTCTCACTCTCCTATGCACCTTTATTACTAAATAAAAGCTTAAAACGTACCATGCTGCCTCGTTTATCTGTGCCGGTATTTAGAATTCTTCTCTAAATATTAGGCAAGAACCCTCTTGGGCTTATTAATATCGGGGATTTAATAATAAGCCCGTGGTGAAATCATAAGGCACCCCAAATTCTGGTAGTACATGTGGCACCCCGGCATACATTTCTATGGAACTTTAAGGGGCCACATTTTAGTGTGAATTTTAGGGGGTCTTGTCCGATATCAACACCATGACATTTCTGAGCTATCCAAAAAATAGCAAGTAAATGGATGTAAACGAAACCCTGCCCCAAACCCTACCTGCTCTGAAAATTCATTTAAGCCCCACCCCAGACACTACATCAGGACTCCAGATCATGCGAAAGGAGAGCCCTGAACCTTGTTGAGTATTCCTTTCTTGACTTTGCCTACACTCATTCTTATGTGTACTTTGTTTGCATATATTTAAATCTTGCTTCTCTGCTCACCATTATTTATATCTTATCCTTAAATTGCTTCGTGTGGTGAAGAAAAGAACCTGGACCTGGCCAAGTGGCAACAACTCCACTGGTAAAATATAACCTGCCAGGCCAGCATTGTGGTATAGAGGGTTGAACTGCTCCCTGCAACACCAGCATCCCATATGGAAGCCAGTTCGTGTCCTGTTCTCCACTTTCAATCTAGTTTCCTGCTAATGGCTTGGGAAAAGCAGCAGAAAATAACCTATTTGTGTCCCTGCCAGCTATGTGGGAGACCCAGATGAAGCTCCTGGCTCTTGGGATTCAGCCTGGCCCAGCCTTGGCCACTGAGATCTCTCTATCTCTCTGCCTCTCCTTTTCTCTCAGAATTTCAGATTTTCAAATAAATAAATACACCTTTAAAAACAAAACCTGCCATTCTAGCTATTGCAAGAAGAGAATGGGCTTAGGCTACAAAATTGTTAGAAGGACTTAAATATTTTTAAAAAGGGTATAATATCACTTAAAAGTCAATAACTTTGGTAAATTGTTGCACTCTCGAACGAGCTGAGGCTTGTCTGGTGCAGGTGCCCTAAGAAACACAGCTTATATTCTGCACTTTTAAGTCCCTTCTTCTGTCCTGCCGCTACATACTCTCATCACCAGTACTGTGGGTCTTCCACTGGTGAAATATACTGACCAGCTACATTAAGAGCTGGGAAATGTGTTTGCTGAGATTATAGCACATGCAATTCAGAAAAGGACATTGAAATTAGCATGGATTAAGCTTCATTGCCTGGAAATGATCTAGTGCCAGTCCCACCACCTACTCCCAACTGATGACACAATCTCTTTTATTGTAATGAAAATGGAAGTACTCAGACAGGAACTACTTCATATGCCTACCCCACATTCCTCGGCTAATGGACATTCTTATTTATGATCTCTTCCCTTTTCTAGAGTGAGAACCATCCTAGCTATTATCTTAGACTACTGCTTCTCTGCTGCTATCAACAGTCGCCCTATTCATTTCAAGAACCTTCTTCCCTTGGTGCAGGCATTTGTCACGGCTGTTAATGTGGCACTTGGGAGACCCTCATACTATTTTTGTGTCTGGATTCAAGTCTCACTCCTGCTTCTGTTTCAGTCTTCTAGATCATGTGCACACTTGGTGATGGCAGGTAAAGTTTCAAATACTGAGAACTTCACCACCCATGTAGGAGAACCAGATTGACTTCAGGGTTCTTGCCTTCACCTTTGACCATCTATTGTAGTGGGTATTTGTGAGGTAAATCAGCAGATTTGAAAACTCTGCCTGTCTGTGTCTCTTTCTGTACCTGTTTTTCAAATAAATAAAACAGTAAATAAAAATTCAGACAAAAAGTATTTCCTTCCCTTAGTCATCCCCATTGAAATCATTACTGTATTCTAATACAAATACAGCAAAGAAAAGTTATATTAAACGGCTCATTGAAAAACAAATGTCTACTTTGGCACAAAAATTTGAATGTCATGTGTAGTTTTTTGTAAAATGTTTCATGAAAAATGTGTTCTATCCCTAGATTCTTCAGTGCATTAGTTATTCTGGCCCTCCTTCTATTATCTTAGTATAATTTTTCATGTATGTCATCTAGTTCCAATCTTTCTATACAACTATCACAATCTATATCACTAACTGATCTCTTTAGAACTCCTGACAAATCTAAAATTAATTATGTCACAACTCTGATGTTATATAATTTAGGTTCTTCTGACTTAATGTTGTTCAAGAATACTTAAGTTCTCTCTGCATCCCTCAGATTGTACATGTCAAAACCATAGAAGTTATGTGTTGATATTCAATCCTGTTATCTCAAGGTCACAACAAAAAACAACGGGAAAAACAATACAATACAAAACCAAATCAAACACTAGAATCCTTTCGCTTTTCCTCATTTCTACTACCCTAAGCCTATTGCATATCAAGTATGGCCTTGGGAACTGCAATAGTTTTCCAGCCTCTCTCTCTGCTTCAACTCTGGGCACCTGCAACCTACTCTTCACCTGACCATTGAGGACTCCGTGGAACAGCCAGAATAAATCACTTGAAATGAAAACAGACTGTTCCTCATTAAATAATTCAGTACACTTTCTTTTTACTTGAAGTAAAATTTAGTCGGATGTCCGGATTTACAAATTGCTACATGAATTGACTTTTATCTATCTGACTAATCTCCTCTAAAGCCATTCTCCCACTTGTCTGGTAATTCCAGGGAGCAGACCTACTTCCTGTTTCTTGAATAGGCCCAGCTTCTTTTAGCCTCAGGGCTTTGATTCTTAGCTAGTTGTGCTTCCAGTATACTCAACTTTGATAAATTTCATCTACTGTGCTAAGGAGGTCTCTCTCAAATCAAAAAGTCACCAACAAGTCACTTCCTCTCAAAATAGTTTTAATTTTCTAGTTAGAATTTATTCACTATTTTTTTTTTTTTTTTTTTGACAGGCAGAGTGGACAGTGAGAGAGAGACAGAAAGGTCTTCCTTTGCCGTTGGTTCACCCTTCAATGGCCGCTTTGGTTGGCGCGCTGCCGCAGGCGCACCTCGCTGATCTGAAGGCAGGAGCCAGGTGCTTCTCCTGGTCTCCCATGGGGTGCAGGGCCCAAGCACCTGGACCATCCTCCACTGCACTCCTGGGCCACAGCAGAGAGCTGGCCTGGAAGATGGGCAACCGGGACAGAATCCGGCACCCCGACTGGGACTAGAATCCGGGGTGCCGGCGCCGTTAGGCGGAGGATTAGCCTGTTGAGCCACGGCGCTAGTAGAATTTATTCACTATTGATTATGTATTATATTTACTGGATTCTTCTGTCTCCTGCCATGTCCTGTACATGCCACTTCATTTCTCTTGTTCACTGTTAATTATTCAGTGTCTGAAAAAGTACCTGAAACTAAAATTGGGCTAAAAAAATATTTTCTGGATGAATATTATAAAATATTGTCTGAAGGATTATGATTTTGAAATCACTACGTATTTTTACTTTTCTAATGCATTTAATTAGACTAGATGCCAACAAATTTTTTTTATCTATACTTAATCTATATTTCTAGATGATAAATATTTCAGGCTTGTGGACTTTATGATTTCTGATCCAAATCTGTCCTGGACAATACATAATGGCGGATATGTTCCAATCAATATTTGTTAACAAATATAAAGTTATAAAAAAAGTTTGTGGAAATGAAATTAGATGATAAATTTTTTGGTTGCAAAATACTTTAAAATCCATGCATACAAAGGTTCTTCAAAAAGTTCATGAAAAATGAATAATGAACATGAAAAATGAAAAATGAATATCATGAAAAACTATGCATAGGTTTCAAATTTTTTCACACCAAAATAGACATCTTTTATTCCTTCTTTTGCATGAACTTTCTATAGCACTATTGTATGAGAGTCCAGATATGACCCATAATCTAGTTTGCCAATTTCTGATCTAGAATTAATACAAACAATATGTAAAATGATGTTAAGCAAAATGATTTCAAAGGAGGTCTCTGGAAATTCTGCCTTTTTATTTTACACTTTCCAAACAATATTTTTCTTTTTGTCATGATATCTAATCTTTAAAGCAACTGCTCCAGTGTTTAGATCTTCATTCCTCTGTTCTCCTTTTCATTTCACTTCAACTCATTCTGATATTTTCATTCATACTTCTTACCTTCCCAAGTTGCACTACTCTTTTGTGGGCGATAGCATTTCTTTTTATGTGAATAAGGAACATGTTTGCTTTTTTGCAAAGCTGTCACAGTGGTGGATAGAGGATAGATATGCCTTTTTTTGTTATTTAAAAGCAAGAATTATTAGAGTCAAAGAGGGCTTCCAAGAAAGGGAAAAAACCCAAAGGACCATGTAGCACTGGGATTTTTAAGTATAATTTTGAGGAAAAAAAAGTCAATCAGGTGGGGACAAACCCAGAAGAAGACCTGGTTTACAGTCCTTTAACCTTACCAGAACTTAACAGTAGAATAAATTCATGAAAAAATAAACCTTCTGTCCTGAATATTTGGATTCACTGCAATGAATTTTGATTAGTATTTTTTGGCATTTCATTATTTCTATTTGACATTATTCTCTTTGTTTTGATAGTTTATTTATTTTTTGAGAAAGAACATACAATAATTTTCTATCTGCTTGTAGATCTCAATCTCTATCACAAGTCACTCTTGTCGGAAAAGGTTTGTTTTCAAAATCTGTTTCATCAAAACAAAAGTTATTGGATGGTCATTTCCTAGCATCCTCAACACCAAATTTAGAATATTTTTAAATCTGTGACCATTCTGCTAGACTGATCCAATCAACCAAAACAAGTCTCCTCAAAGTCTAATTATTTTATGTTATTCTGATTTGCTTTTCTCCTACCACTTCAATATTATTCTTGATTATTTGCTATGTGTCCTGTAACTTCATCATCTTTCTCTCCCTAGTTGGATCTTTACTTTTTACATGTTCTAGTTTATCAAATTATTTGACAAGTAAATAAGTAATAAGCTAACTTTATTGTAAGGTTAATAATAACTATTCCAAAAAAATAAGCAAAGCAAAAATCACTAATTTGCATACATTCTGCCATTGGTTCCACGCCTATTCCTTCATCTCAGTTTTCAGTCGGAGGTAACCTTCTCAAAAAATCTTTCCAAAATCCTAATAAAGTTGTTTTCCTGGGATGGGAATTTTGGAACAGTTGATTAAGCCACCATGTGGGTTGCCTGAATGTCATATTGTAGTGCAAGTTGGAGTCTTTGCTACTCTGCTTCTGATCCAGCTTCCTGCTAATATGCCTGAGAAGCAAAGGATTATGGCTCAGATATATGAATTCCTGCTATGCATGTAGAGACTTGTGTGGAGTTCCTGATCCCTAGATTTGGCCTGGTCCAGTCCAGGCTATTGTGGACAGTCAGGCAGTCAGCCAGTGGTTGCAGATACCTTTCTGTGACTCTCCTTCTTTTTCACTGTTTGAAATAAATCCTTTTTTTTTTTAGAAAAAAAAAAAAAAAAAAACTTTCTCTCTTGTAATTTACTTCAAAACATGTCCAAATTTAGCTTTCACTGTTATAGCCACCAGTGCCATCATGTGGATATATTCAATTACTATATTTCATTTGAAATATTTTATTTTGGCTGACCTCACTTGAATCTTTCAATTCTTCAACATTTTCCCATGCCCCATTTATCCCAGATGGTAAATTGAAATCTACCTGAAGTTGAAGCAAAGTTACTGGAAATAACAACCTGTATCTCTTTCAGGGAAGCTACAGGGGTTCTTTTGTTTCTGTTCAAATCAACTTCCGTTCTGTATTGCTGAAAAGTTGAATATCCGAATGCTTAGATCCTGAGAATTTCTTCTCCCCAAATCACGCCTTGTCCTTAGCATGGCTCCATCTACAAAAGCTTTATAAATCCCCTTCCTGATTAATCTCTTGGAAAGTTTCTTCAGAGGAAGTCATCCCTGCTGTGCATCAGCTTATATTCAGAAAAGTTTGTTCTCTCAGATCTCCTTGTTTATTTCAACATAGCCATAATTATATAGTTAATTTATTAACACTTTTTAGGTTCTTCTTTTTAGATATCATTGGACAATACTAGACACTCTTACATGGAAGCATTTCCTTATGGAAGAAACTATATCATACTTCACTAGTTTTCATCTTTGGAAATCTATTTTTGACTTTATATCTTTATGTCATCTTTGTATTCTGAGTTCCTTTGTATTTATATTTGAGATTGCCATATTGTTATTTTAATCATTCTTGCCAAGGTTCTTTCTCCATTCATAACTGTGGTATAAAATCTATCTCATTAAATAACAGAAAAAAAGTATAATTTGATCATAGCCATTGTCATTAAGCCTCAGAATCATGCTTCTACTTTTTCACTAAATCTTTTCTTTTGCCAAACAAGTTCCAAAACCAAAATTTGTCCAAAATTGAATTTGTATTTCCCTATCACATGCTTCCTCTCTGGTTAACATATTTTAGCAACTCAATATCCCCAGAGATCTTGTTACCAACAGTGTGGCACCTCCTCTATATTTTCAGTTGTGGTCCAGTTCTGACCTCTTAGCTCTGCTGGCATTATTCCATATCTCGTCATCATCATGTCTACTTTCTTTGTCTTATTTGTGTTGAGTTACACACACTGACTGAACACATGACTAGGCACACAGCAGACATTAATGAGTTGTTAAACTCATGGTTAAACTCAGTGAAAATGATTGAATAGATATGAATTCTTGGCAGTCTAGAAAAAATTTGAATACCTGAATACTAATAAGCATGATGCATCAATGAATCCGTATTCAAAGTTACCAGTGATCAGAGTCTGAAACTCTGTAGAAAACTATAAACTATGATTTTAAAATACATGATTTTTTTTTAAAATATAGGTTTGGGGGCCAGCATCATGACACAGTGGGTTAAGCTTCCACCTACTATGCAATCATCCCATATGGCACCAGTTCAAGTCTTCACTGCTTCAGTTCTGATCCACTTCCTTGCTAATGCAGTTGTTTGGGAAAGCAGCAGAAGATGGCCCAAGTGCTTGTGCCCCATCACACTTGTGGAAGAACTGCTTGGAGTTCCTGGTTCCTGGATTTGCCTTGGTCCAGCCCCTACCATTGCCATCTTTTGGTAGTGAACCAGGAGATGGAAGATCTCTTGATATATCTCTCTCTCTCCTTCTATTTCTCTAACTCTGATTTTCAAATAGAATTAAATTATACATAAATTATATGTAGATTTTATTGAATTGTCAGCTGTTACCTCTATGAATATTAAAACATATTCTTGTATACATTGAGAATCATGATAAGACTTGTAGACTTTAAGTTTCATCCAAAACTTTCTGGTTAAATAAAACACAGGATTTTAAATTTCATGTGTTCAGATTTATTTGTAATTGTTTATATGGGAAAAAATCTACAACCTTTCCTTCAACCAATATCAAGACTCACATATATGTTGATAGTACATCATTTGCTTGCTCTGTTAGGATGAAACTTAACTTTTTTTTATGAATCATATGTGGAAAAAAAGAAGTTTTTGCTTACAAAGCTCTCAAGCCTATAGTGATTATGTGTTCAACTCATTTGTTTCTTACTGAATTGAACTAATTCTTTGGCCAAGGAAGACATTGCTAGACTCATGGTAAGTGAGTAGTAGAAAAGTAGTGCCATCTATTTAATGCTGATCAAAAGGTATTTGCTTTTTTTTTTTTTTTTTTCAAAATTCTACGTTTCTTCAGATGTGCTTCCCAGGTATCAAAACTGTCTCAAAACAGATATAGGGCTCAAAAGTCTTTCAATGTGTATCAGACTGAATGAAACCTTATCCTGCCATAGAGAATACTTTACTTGTCTGTGGATGACATTGTGTAATTTTTTTCTCTGCATTATCCATTAATGAATTCCCTATACTATAGGCTAGATCATGCATTATTTGAATACTAAGTTGTTCTCATGCATGAAACTAGGATATCGGGAGGAAGGAAAATAGTTTTTACTGTGAATATATTGAGTCACTTAAGTGGCTGTCAAGTGTCCCTCAGTTCAACCAAATCTTTTCTGTGTCCCCTGGGAAATTCAGAACATTCCTTTGGAAATAAGAATGTTTTTCTTTCCACTCCTACTGCATATCTTTGAAGCCCACATACAAGACATTATTCAAAGAATGAATAATCCTGAAGGTTCTCCAGGGAGATCATCCCTGTGCATACTGAATATAATGTAAGACACAGACAGAATGAAGGACCTCTTTGTAAACAGCTGGTGTAGCTTAAAAAAAGGTTTTGCATCAAATTGTGTGTGTATTTCATTATAATGCATTAGAATGCCAATTTTTAAAGACTTTTCTGGCTGCTAGAAAAATCTTTATCTTTAATGAGCATCATAACCCATAGCATGTTTCAATCTCACATTTTTACCATCCCATGCCATTAAATATTTTTAAAAGGCTTCATAAAGGAAACATTAAAATGCATGAAATTAACTAGATTGGGAGAGACTGAGGAATGAAAGCATGATGTCAAACCAAATCTACAACATGTTATATTAAAAAAACGAATCAAGGCCAGAAGACAGAGAACAGGAAAGGAAACAGGCAAACCAAAGAAAAGAAGAAGAAATTAGAAATCTAAAAAATATTGCCGGGACTCTACAGGATACTATTAAAAAACCTAACATTCGGGTTCTAGGAGTACCTGAAGGCATGGAGAGGGAGAAAGGATTAGAAGGCCTTTTTAGTGAGATACTAGCAGAAAATTTTCCAGGTTTGGAGAAGGACAGAGGCATCTTAGTACAGGAAGCTTATAGAACCCCTAATAAACATGACCAAAAGAGATCCTCACCGCGACACGTTGTTATCAAACTCACCACAGTGAAACATAAAGAAAAGATTCTAAAATGTGCAAGAGAGAAACGTCAGATTACTCTCAGAAGATCTCCAATTAGACTCACAGCAGACTTCTCATCAGAAACCCTACAAGCTAGAAGGGAATGGAGAGACATGGCCCAGGCACTAAGAGTGAAAAACTGCCAGCCCAGAATATTATATCCTGCAAAGCTCTCATTTGTGAATGAAGGTGAAATAAAGACTTTTCATAGCAAACAGAAATTGAAAGAATTTGTTGCCCTGCAAACGATGCTTAAAGATGTGTTACACACAGAAACACAGAAACATGGTCACCAATATGAAAGAAGGTAAAGGAAGGAAACCTCACAGCAAAAGATCACAGGAAGCTCAATTCTCTTACACATAGAATTAAACTCTGATGCACTGTTAGAGCAATGTGTTAAAGTAATCTATTATGTTCTCTTGATGTCTGTTAAATTCTAATTGTTCAAAAACAGCTGAATTTTTATTAAGAGCTATGGGTTATTTAAATATGTGCTTATTTTCAAAGATTTGAATAATCACCTTGTAACAATGATCAAATTTGGTCTATGTTATATCATGATTTTAAGGGATCTTATTTCAATCAGATATTTTGGATTTTGAGCCTTCTTGGCATTCTTGACAGGCATTCAAAAAATCATTTCAAACAATCTGGACTCTAAAATTTCCAATAAATCTTGGACTTTGGTTTTTCCAGTTTGGGCCCAACTGAAAAAATCGAAGGACCTATGTCTCTCATCTCATAGAGACAACAACTAATCAGGCTATTTGGATTATATTAGAAGTACTGTCAAGATGTGACATGGTACTAAATTTTAAGTTTCTATAATGGAAAATGCTATTAATACAAATGTTTGAGAATTAAAAAGTCTAATGATCTTGTGTTACTAGACATGATAGTTGTCTTAATGAGAAAGCCCCAGAGGCCTAAAGGGTTAAATACTTGTAAAATCCTACAGGTGCTTTCAAAAATACTGTGAAGTAAGCAAGTGCCTCTTGTTGGTTGATGAGTTTATAATTTTTTTTGGTAATCTTAGATTGTTATCAGATTGAGTTTTTGTTTAGTTTCCTTTTTTTTTTTTTTTTTTTGACAGGCAGAGTGGATAGTGAGAGAGACAGAGAGAAAGGTCTTCCTTTTTGCCATTGGTTCACCCTCCAATGGCCGCTGCGGCCGGCGCACTGCGCTGATCCGAAGCCAGGAGCCAGGTGCTTCTCCTGGTCTCTCATGCGGGTACAGGGCTCAAGGACTTGGGCCATCCTCCACTGCCTTCCAGGGCCATGGCAGAGACCTGGCCTGGAGGAGGGGCAACCGGGATAGAATCCGGCGCCCTAACCAGGACTAGAACCCGGTGTGCCAGCGCCGCAAGGCGGAGGATTAGCCTGTTAAGCCACAGCACCAGCCTGAGTTTATAATTTTTAACATGGCAACTTAAAGTCTTTTGTCATCCACAGTTATATATGTTTTGCTGCTCATAAAACTAAAGCGTTGTTGGTTCTGTGTTTAGCTGCCCTCTTATAGGTTACTATGGACTTTTTCCAGCCACTTCTATTGTATTCAGTACTTTGGGATGGCTCTGTAAACAAATGAAGCCAATAATGTATTAACAGTACCAACTGAGGGAAAGTATGGTTAACTGAGGTTACTAAAAACAAAAAGCAATTCAAATCAATTGGCAATCTACAAAAAGAGTTAAAGATTTTAAAAACTATTATTAAAATTGCTATATTGGTCTATTATGTTATGTTATATGTGTGTACATATTGTATGTCCACATGGTAAAATTTTATTAAGAATTTTATTTTAATTGGCTTATAGATAAGATTGTCCATAAATTTAAGCTGCTAAAATTAATCAAAGATACATTTTGATTCGTGTGACCTGAATCTGTGTATCATATGTTTTATACTTGTTGTTAGAAAGAAACTAAAAACATTTTATATGGTTGTGCTTAAGTTTACTGGTTAAACAAACTACACCATGTTAGATATTTAAGAGGTGTTTTCAAATACATGATTCTTAAAATTTATAGAAGGCATTGGACCTTCTGGTAAATGTTTTCTTAAGTTGTTATCTAATGGTTGAAACTGTTTGCTAAGTATTCATGTGATATTGCTATTGTTAGCAAGCGATCTAGGACTCATTTCTCTATTCTAAGCCCAACTTGTTCTTTCATTTCTCTATTCTCTTCAAGGTAGGAAACTAATTCTATTATGAAGGAATCTGTAGGATGCACAATTTAATCTTTAGACCTTATAAAAGAGATGGCTAACATTTTTCTGTAGTAGCATAGCCAAAATAAGAACTTAAATTATAATCTCATAGCTAGATTTCCTTCGCCATCAGCGAAGTAAACAGTAAGTAGGAAAAAACCTCCCTTTCAGACCAAAGGGAAAGAAAGTTTTAAAGTGAGAATATAATTTTCCTCATGGGCATTGTCTACCTTAGAAAAACTACTACAGAACATGCCTGTGACTATAGACTTGTAGTTCAGGCCACCGAAGATTAGAGATGGGACTTGGGCACTCCCTTGACTTGCATCCTCTGGTCTGCTTTAACACAAACCAGGAGGAAAAGAAAGCTAGGCATCAGAAGCAATGAGTGGCAGGCCTATTAATGGCTGATCTGTACAGTGATCTGCCCTCAAGGAGACCAACAGGCCAGTCCACTGCAGTGGCTTTCAATGTGGTAAGCCTGGGCTTCAGCAGAAGTCAGCTTGTGAAGAGCCCTGGCAGCTCTGCCAAGAGTTGGATCACTGGAAATGGACCTGCCCTGGAGTCGAAGGATGCCCAGGTCAGAGCCACAGATTTTATTGGCTCTAAGCTGAAAAGCCCTTCACTCAGCCCAACTTCCAAAGTGACCACTGCAGCTGAGGGGATGGTCAAGTAGGGTCAGCAACATTGCAGGCAGAACTGTAAATTGCTTGTTAGAGATGCCACCTGCCTTTACCTGGCCAGCTCTCCTCCGAGGCCAGCTAAGTAATGAAAGTCAACAGAGTGCCTTCCCCCAGGAGGTTCACACCTCCCTTAGGATGTACCCCATGTGAAGAGATAGATAGGTCTGGGCCTCTTAACTTACAAGGCCTAAAGCCCAACAGATTATTATCAAGCCCCTTCTATCAGGTTCTATTTGCCTCTCAATCAGAAAACTTAATTGTAGCTTAGACAACACCTTTCTTAGCTCCTCTAATAATGACTCTGTCCTTTGTTCCAGACCCTGTCTAGCCCTCTTGGGCCTCATTCCTTTGTAATCATAACCTCTACTATACCACCAATGGCTCTACTCCCAACCTGTGTGTACTGATGGTCCTCTTCCCCACTTAATGCTGTATAATTGTTCAAACCTGGTTAATGCTCACCCTGTCTTTTATGACCTTGTCTAAATATGATCAGAATCGACGAACTTGGAAGGCTTCCATAGCCTTGGCAACTTATGACGAGAGCCTAGGGTGGTTACTGGCGCCATAAACTAGAATGTCAATTTTTTGGGTCAACAACAGGAGTCACTGTGCACTTGCTCCTCATGTGGGATCTCTGTCCTTAATGCGCTGTACATTTTGATCTAATGCTATAACTAGTACTCAAACAGTATGTTTCACTTTGTTTTTCTATTTGGGTACAAACTGTTGAAATGTTTACTTAATATATACTAAATTGATCTTCTGTATATAAAGAGAATTGAAAATGAATCTTGATGTGAATGGAAAGGGAGAGGGAGCAGGAGAGGGGAGGGTTGCGGGTGGGAGGGAAGTTATGGGAGGGGGAATCCATTGTCATCCATAAGCTGTACATTGGAAATTTATATTCATTAAATAAAAGTTTAAAAAAGAAAAAAAAAGGGCCGGCGCCGTGGCTCACTAGGCTAATCCTCTGCCTTGCGGTGCCGGCACACCGGGTTCTAGTCCCGGTCGGGGCACCGATCCTGTCCCGGTTGCCCCTCTTCCAGGCCAGCTCTCTGCTGTGGCCAGGGAGTGCAGTGGAGGATGGCCCAAGTCCTTGGGCCCTGCACCCCATGGGAGACCAGGATTAGCACTTGGCTCCTGCCATCGGATCAGCGTGTTGCGCTGGCCGCAGCGCGCCTACCGCGGTGGCCATTGGAGGGTGAACCAACGGGAAAAGGAAGACCTTTCTCTCTGTTTCTCTCTCACTGTCCACTCTGCCTGTCAAAAAAAAAAAAAAAAAGAAAAAGAAAAGAAAAAAAAAGACTTAAAAAAAAGAGTTTTGATGATACTTAAAATTGTTCAATAGTTCCCCTGCTCTCACAGATCTCCTGACGTATACCTACAGTATTGCCAGCTATCTGAAAAGTCCAAACACCCAGGCTTCTCTAGGCAATCCATTCAGTCTGATATTGTAAGAGAAAAATAAATCCATTTTGAGTGAAAATCATTCTGTGTGACACTACATTAATCATACAGGTTTTGACTGTAGTCTTATCCAGTGGACAATAGCAACAGTCAAAAATAAGAATGTCTGGTTATTTAGAAGATGGCAGAGTAACAAGGGAGCTTACTGCTCTAGCCTAGGAGAAAATATTGTTTTAAAAGTAGAGAGAGTACACTCTCAGTAAAGAGTTAGGGAGGAAACAGGAGAGGAAACTCCACAGAAATTAGAGGGACATAGCAGACCTATGAGGATGGTGTGGACCTGCAGCTGTGAGCCTCCATACAAGCTTTGGAGAGTGAATAAGACCAGGCTGTAGTAGCCCAAGCCACTGGTGATAAAGCTGCAGGAAAAGCCTGGAGGGAATGTGGCTTGGAGACCTTTGGGGGATAGTGTACCTGCTAAACTAGAAGAGAGGGGAAAAAAGGGGGGGGGGTGCATGTTTCTCTCTCTATCATCACCATGCAATGATATCCTGTAACAAGCTGATAGAGAGTGGGTGACATTGTGGGCATATGTAATGCTGTGCCAGTATCCAGCCAAGCGGAGACTCCAGATTCTAGCAGGGAGAACAGACAGGGTCTGGGTGCTCATGACTGTGAGAGGTTTGTGTGCTGGGACAGAGGTTGCAGGACCATGAAAACACTGAGGCCACATGTGAAGGCACAGGGTGTGGCTGGGACTTTGGGTAGTCACTGTGGAAGGCTACACATGCTCAGGGCTCCCTGGTTTCCTGGTGAGGGACATTGTTGGAGAATCTGCTTACACCAAGGACTACACAGATCATCTGTGTGGTCCTTTGTGGAAGTTCAGGCAATGGTGTCCTTTGAAGAGAGGAAGTGAGCTGAGCCCGTGTCAACAGAGCAGAACAGATAAGCAAAGCCAAAATTAACAAATAGGATTATAATAAAATTGAAAAGTTTCTGTGCAGTAAAAAAAGAAAAGACTCAGGAATGTGAAGAGGCAACTGACAGAATGGGAGAAATTATTTGCAAATCATGTAACTGATACAGGATTAATAACCAGAATATAGAGAGAGATCAAGAAACTCCACAACAACAAAACAAATAACCCAGTTAAGAGATAGGCAAAAGGCTTAAACAGACATTTTCCAAAGAGGAAATACAAATGGCCAACAGACACATGAAAATATGCTCAGGATCATTAGCCCACAGGAAAATGCAAATCAAAACCACAATGAGGTTTCACCTCATGGCAGTTAAAATGGGTTTCATACAGAAATCAACAAATAACAAAAGCTCGCAAGGATGTGGGGAAACTTGGCATGATACCCCAAATTCCCTTAGGTTGGGTGGTAAAAATACCACCTTAAGTGTTAAAGTGATCATATTGATAAGATTAAATGTCTGGAAATAATAATAGATAGAATTAAAAAGGAATCAATGCTCCAACATGGAATATAATCCACACAGCAGACTCATAGGATGACAATCCCTTTATATAGCATTCTGATCTCAGAATTAGCCATTAAGGCATTCTGGTCTGGCTGAAAGTCCCACAAGAGCATTTCAGGCAAGGAAAGCCAAGAAAGAGCATCTACCCAAATATTGATGAGCATACATTCTGAAGGTTACTTTGCTAAATTCATGTTTGTTTGTCAAGTAGAGAAGAGGAAGATTAACAGAGAGATAGAGGGAGAGAGAAAGAGAGAGAGAGTCAGAGAGAGGGAAATTTCCATCCTCTGGTTCATTCCCAGATGACCACAACAGCTGAACTGGGGCAGGTTCACACCAGGAGCCTGAATGTTCAACTGCATCCTCCCGTGGGTGGCAGCAGCCCAAATACCTTGGCCACCGTTCAGTGCCTTCCTACATGCATTAACAGAAAGCTGGATAGGAAGTGGAGTAACAGGGACTCAAACTAGGCACTTTGATAAGGGATGCAATCATTACAATTGGCAGCTTAACCTGCTGTGCCACAACACCCATCCCTTTTTGAAGATTCTTACATGAGTTCTATGTGTTTTCTGATTTAATCTTTATAATAACCATATGAAGTAGGCATTTTTATTATTCCACTTTAAAAGTAACTGAAATACAATGCAAATAACCTGCACAAGATACATGACTCTTAAATATTAGAACTATGACTAAAGCCCAGCTTGTCTGACTGATAATCACTACCAGAGTTTAATCACTAACAACAAGATGGCACATTTTGGGAGACAATTTTCTTCCAGAAAACGTATGCATTTTATATAATCCATTTGTTCTAAGAATGTGGAATACATTTTTGAGATATGTGCACAGACTTTGGTTTGACTTTGTTTCAAACTATTGATTATTTCCATTTTACTGTTTGTTCAGTTAACAAATGCTTATTGAAATGTTTGTGGTAAGCATTTGGATTTCATCAATGAACAAAAGACAAAGATCCTCACCTTTACTGAATTTAATTTTTGAGAGAGGGAACTGTGGAGAGCCAAGATTTGCTCTTCTTAAGGGATAAGGAATAAACATCATTGACCTTACAGAGACTGTCATGAGACTCCAACCGCATGAGTATTTCGATGACAGAGAATACTATAAGCAGAATCCATTTCACAAGCTATCCTACCCCTCTGCAAACTGCGACAATTGTTCTTAAGGGTCTAAAGGAGAGAAGACAAATTTTAACCCACTGGAAATCTATAAGAACTGCCTAAGAGTGGGCCATTCTTTAATTAAACACCGGTATAATTGCACGGGGGAAGGATGTGTCTTTCTGTTTCACTTTTGTTAGCACTTCACAGCATCTATAGAATATTACGTCAGCTAGGAAATTCTGTTTCTCTCAATTGGTTATGCTTCAGAAGAAAAAGTCATGAATGCCAATAATCTTCTAAGGCAAATTTGGGATGAAGAAAGCTACATTTTGACACTTTTCTGGATTTCTTCCATTTTGGGTTAAAGAGTATAAATGGACTGCATCTTTAGTCACTGAGAAAATGGTATTCTGTGCTGCTCACTTCACTAGAGCATCAGGATATCAAATAATCAGACTACCTTTGTGTCTGGAATACTTCCCTTCAGGTTTTACACAATCAGTGATTTATTGAGAAGATTAGACAGTGGTTTCATGTCATGTTTTACTGTTGTTTTCAAGTGATAACTTTTTAATGTGCTGGTTATTTGTCTTGTTTGGATGAGGGTGCTTATTTATGAATGTTTTCCAAAGATCAGATGGAGGCATTGATGTGTCTTAGACAAATCAATAAAAATGCACACACATAAATAAATGAAGCACATCTGTAAAACACTTTTACTATGACCTAGTTAGGGCTTTTTTTTTTTATCACTATAGAATGTTTTCAAAAGATTTACAATCATTGGAACTTGGTATGAGAAATTTGCAGGTCTTTTTTGCTGTTGATTGTTTGAGAAGGCTGGTCTGGATTGTTTGCAGCAGAAATTCAGTCATTTCAGAGTCATTTTTAGAATACTTTTCTTCTCTATTTTTTATTAGTAACGTTGCAATTCACTATGAGATCTCTGTGTGAATTGACAGTGTGCAAATGCTGCCGTGTGAAATTGCAGTATGCAACTTTGCCCTAAGGAATTTAACAGTCTGGAGTTGAACTTTGATAAAAATGAATGGATTATTCCTCCCCAATTGGAAAAGCTGAATGGCCTGGTGTGCAAGGCATTAGATCGTGAGATGGAGTCACAGCCTTGTCACTTACTTGCTGTGTGACCTTGGGCAAATCAATTAACTTCTCTGTGCCTCAGGTTCTCCATCTGTATAATGAGGACCATGATACACCTACCTTAAAAGGAAGGTGGAAGGATTAATGAGGCAATGTGTGCAAAACACATTAAGCTCCACGGAAGAGAGGTGCTCTATAATTACAAGCCATTATAACAATTTAAAAGACAGTAAAATGGAACCATTATTTTATCTTTTCCTGTAGGAGTTATTTCAACTGAAGCAATATCTAGTAGAATCTTAAAGCTGAGTAGCTTATTTAAAATACTTCAGTTTTTAAGGTTTTCTCTTACTTATACAAAATATCAGATTTTTGATATAATAGATATGAGAATTAAGCCAATTCTGTACATTGGCAGAATGCAAATTACTAGATATTGAGCTTGAGATGGTCTTGAATTTATTCTGCTGTCTAAATAGCAATGTGCCTAATTTATCTCAGGGAGATACTTATCTATTTGATCCTTAAACTCTTAAAAGAGAGTGTTTCTAAGATCTCTTGCACTAACCTGTTATAATTTTTAGTAAAACAGGTTTTCACATTAGCAATATTGTTCTTTGCTCTGTTAAACTGCAAGTTTTTTTTTTTTTATTCTGAATGGAAAGGAGAAAAGTCTCTATGTATCACATTGTGCTTTTGTGTGCTTAAAGGAAGTCACTAAATTCTACTTTTTAAAATTTATTTATTTGAAAATCAGAGTCACATAGAGAGAGGAGAGGCAGAGAGAGAGGAGAGAGAGAGAGAGAAAGAGCGAGCGAGAGAGAGCATTCTTCCATCTGATGGTTCATTTCCAAATTGTCACAATGGCCAGAGCTATGCCAGTACAAAGCTAGGAGCCAGAAGCTTCTTCCACGTCTCCCCCGTAGGGACAGGAGCCCAAGGACTTGAGCCATCTTCTACTGCTTCCCCAGGCCAAAGCAGAGAGCTGGATCAGAATTGGAACAGCCAAGACTCGAACTGGCACCCACATGGGATGCCGGCACTACAGGCTGTGGATTTACCCACTAAACCACAGCAGCGGCCCCTAGGATCTATTTTTGTCTCTATACTAAATAATCCTATCATTTTCCATTATTCTTCGGAGGTCTATATTTTGCAATATTGCTGTTTATTTTCACTCTGAATCTAATTCCATTTTTTTGGTAGTAGTTAACTATTGTAAGGTTCAACATGTGAAGAAATTCAGCTTCTGTTAGTTTTGCAACCAACAAGTTGTCTAAGCTCTTTGTAAATCACTATATTTTCCAGTTGTTTAGTTAATTTAACTGCAACCAAGGAAGGTAGGACTAAATCACAAGGTTTGATTTTGTACTGATATCCTATGTTTCTCTATACTTTTTTTAAATTTTTTTTATTGTCCAGTAGTTTATTGAATCTCAACCTGGTATTGCTGACATCTCCCATGATTTCACAAAGTTGGTCATGCCATCACCCATGTTAAATACAATTACCTTCTTTTTATTGATAAAGGAAATTAATTTAAACAGAATGCAGCATGTTACGGTTAGTTAATGATATATCCATTGGAGTCACATAGTTGTGAGATCTCATCCAATTGACTAATTTCCCTAGACCTCACTTTGTCTATGTGTGTCTAATAAAACTTACCTCAGAAGTTCAATGCGGATTAAACAAGATAATATGTACTAAGTGTTTAACACAAGGCCTGGTAAGTTAAATACTTGGTATTTCATAGCTCTTTGATTATGACTTTGATTAGGGTCATGGTTAATATTACTGCTTCATTATCTCAGATAACATATCTAGTAGGTACAGGCTACTTTGGTACAAGTTTGTCCAATACCAAAATTCCAACCACTATTCAAAAAGTCTTTATCTAGATTTAACATTTCAGGCAAAAAATTCTTGTTAGAAAGAATCAGTAATGTCTCAGTTTTTTTTTTTTGTCCTTTTTTGAAATACCTAAGACTACATAAATCAACTATTGGTTAAAGCTCTTATTAACTTATTAGCTTTATTCACACATGAATACATATAAATGCATATTTGTTATGTAAAAATATGACTAGACATATACATTTATTATACTAAAAGACACACATATACTTCACAAAATGTTTTTCAATAGCATGATATTGTAATTCACTACTCAGTGAAAGACTGTAAAAATCATAACATAAATAAGCCAGGTAATAACTATTGACTTCTTTGTTCATTCATAGAGTACTACTGACCTTTAAGAAGAGAATACTTACCAATTTTCTAAAAGATTTACTTTATATGTATGAAAGGGAGAGTGACAGTGTGGATTGTGCAGAAAGAGAGAGTATTGATTCACTCCCCAAATGGCCACGACAGCCAGATATTGGCCAGATGGAAGCCAGAAGCCAGATACTCCATTCATGTCTTTCACTTGGGAGGCAAAGTCCCAAATAGTTGAAACATTATCAGCTGTCTTCCCAGGTGCATTTGCTGGAGGCTGGTTCAGAAGCAGAGCAGCTGGGATTAGAGCTGGCACTCCCATATAAGTTGCCAACATCAGAAGCAGCAGCTTAACTCAAAGCACCACAATGCCACCTTTCTTGCCCTCAGGATTTTTTTAAACTGAATTTTCTCAAAAGACTACATATCCAAGTAGGAAGCTAAAATATGTGCTAATCTGATTCTGATATAGAGTAAAATGTGATGTTTGTTACAAAGCACATGAAGTAAAGGATATAAGAATTCAGCCATTCGTGGTGAGATATTGGCCAGAGTAAAGAGATAAAATTTGCCAGAGAGGGAATTTCAGTTGAGTGTTAAGAATGGTATAGTTCAGGGCTGACAAGACAGAATGATATTCTAGTGAAGGTAAAGTGATACATAGAAATAAAACAATTTTGTTTTTCTCCTCTTAAAAAGACACTGTGCCCTCCCACATTTCTATGTTCTTTGATTTTCATTTAGAAAATATTTTAGAAATAACAAAAATCAAATTCAGAAAAGACAAAAAACTTGATTATAATGATACAATTGGATTATTCAGGCGTTAATTGGACCAGCCAAAGCAGTCCATTATGTCCAGAGGGATAGGAGATTCGGTAGAAAGCCAGTAAGAGTCAAAGAGTTGTGTTTGACTGGAGTAAGGGGTTATGGATCCCTTTGGTCTTATCCCCATTCACTAAGAATCATGATAGAAGTGACTTTCTGATAATACAGAAATTATTTCCCCTGGTTTGTATCCTATGAATCTTTCTGTGACCTTGAATTGCTTTCTACCACTCTTTATTTTTCTGCCTGCAAAAATTTGATAATCCTATTTAGTTACAAAGTGAGAGAGATCTTGGCTTTATTCCTAATGACAACTAGAAACGTATGGCCCTGGGTAATTTTAAAGCTTTCTAAACTTCAGTTGGTGTATCTATATGCCTTCGATAATGCTATTTATCTTTTATTATTTTATAAAGATTAGAATTAATACATAATAAAACTTAATGAACATCCTGTTACATATGAGACAGTTTTTTAACAAACATTTGTATATTGAGAAAAAAATTGTGGTACTATAAAATATTTCATATCTATGAGTATATATGTACCCACATATGTGTGTGTAATTTCTAAGCACACACACTGACAAGTATGTATAAAGCCTCTGCATGCTGCCTTTCACATACTACTTGATTTATAAATATTAACTCAAGGACCATGCTAGAAACAAGAGAATATTTTTATCAGGCTGGACATACTGTTTTAAATATAATGTACATATAAAAACATTTCATGATTTCTCCATGTAGTCTACTGAAAAATATGAATCCCCAATTCCACATAGACATATTGTTACATTGCTAACATGCATGTATAATTTTGTTTTCAAAACATAGCTACTGATTTAATTGAATTTTAACTTGTCATCTTGTAGTGTTTGTGTTTTTAAAGGCTTATTTATTTAGTAGAGTTAGAGAGAGAGAGAGAGAGATCTTCTATTCACTGGTTCACTCACCAGATGATCACAACTGTCAGAGCTGTGCCACACCAAAGCCAAGAGCCAGAAAGGATGCTGCCACTGCAGGCACTGCAGCTCCAGCCCCAGTAGTATGCTCTTTGACATTAACTTGTTACCCAAACCATAAACGTTATAATTTAAGTAATCTTCTATTTTTGAGGATATTTACTCTTTTTAATGTTTTCTATTATCAATAATGGATTTGTGCATAAGTATCTATCATTTTCCTTTTGTTCTTATACTTTTTAGAGAAAAAAATCCTCATTCCCAAAAGTGAAATTGCTGGACTAGTGAAAATGTAAATTTTCAAGAGTTTCATACATTTTTCAGTAAAATTGTCCTTTCTCTTTAGTAATATTCTCTACCTTATCTATACTTTCTGGAAGACATAACTTTTCTTTCTTTTGCTCTTTTCCTTACTGGCAGTTACTATGAATTTCATGTAAATTATTCTACAGAATGTCAAGGCTCCAAAGATCATTCACACAATTTTATGTGTATTAGAAGAGCCTTATCATTTATGAAAGCAGGAAAAATGAGTTTATTTTTATTTACCTACACCTTTAGCTTTTATGTTCACGATATCATATATTTATAGGGATTCAGAGAGTTTTCCTGGAACTGAGATTTAAGGTGATCTTTCTAAATCCAAAAGTTATTTAATATGCCAAATTTAGCAAACTATACACACTTATTTATATCCAATTTTATTGAGTTTAGATTGAAAGTATTTCTGCCACTAAAATGCCTATCATTGTTAGAGCCCCGAGCTGAAACTCACTATAGAGGAGTATATTAGAAGTTGGAATGCTGGAAACCTTTAAATCTCTTTTAGCAATGACTTGAATATAGTCTTTTGGGATACAATTATTCTCTGTGCTTGTGTCACTCTTCTGAAACCATGTACTTTTGTTTGTAGCTTTCCAGAACTAACTTTTTATTCAGACCTAAAGGGAATAATGCTAGTTCAATGAAAATAAAATTTTGAAATATGACATCACCAATCTGATTAATACTTTTCTAAAAATGGATTTCTATTTATCCTTTCATTAATTCCGTATTACTTGTATGTGCTAAAATAATCAGGGATCATATGAATACAATTTCACATTTGGGACACAGGGTTAATCCTTTATAATTCACATCTTTTGGAAATTATAAATGGATGATTTCTAGAATGTAATTGAATGTTTCCAATATGTAGTAATGATGTTGAGTTAATATTTCTGTTTTACTCATATATATTCACTTTTAAATAATTTGGGCACTACTTCCTTTTTTTTTTTTTCCGATGAAATTCAGTCATTTCAAATCTCTCCCTTTTAATTTGATCAGACTCCAACTTCTTTTCCTTTAAAGGATAACTATTCATGACAAGCCTGTCACTCCTAAAATCTGATTCATAATTCTTCTGGAAGAGTGTATACTGTCTCGTAAAAGTAGAGAAACCTATTGGAAATTTGAGTATGGAAAGTTAGGGCATCAGGTTGTTTTAGGAAGAAGAGGGCTTATTACACAAAACCTGAGTCAAACTACTTGTGATAAAAAAGCAAAATAGTACAAAGTTTTCTATTTATGTATTTATTTTACAGCAGTATGCAGGGTCATGTGTAACTCAGAAGAGCTAAGGAGATATGTAAGGGAAGGTATCAAGGAAACTCATTAGTGGAAAGACAGTTGAGAAAACCATTTTCAATGAAAAGTTGATAAATCAGCAATATTTCTACATAAAATCATCTGTTATCCATTGCACCTCCATTTAAGTAAAAGTTAAATATACTTACTGTTTGTTTTTATACTTACTGTTGATGTAATTTTAAAAACAACAATTTGAGAATGTAAAGAATACTTCTTTGTGGGGATGAAATTTTGTGGAAAGGAAATAGTCATGCAGAAAGCCAATACAGAAATACAAAACAAAATACAAAAGCTAACATAAACAAAAGGAGACCATCTTCCACTGCTTTCCTTGATTTTTTTAGATTTTCTGTCTTTATGACTCAATTTTGGTATATTGTATGTGTCAAGAAAATTATCCATATTTTCCAATTTTTTTTATATGCAGCTATTTGTAATGAATTCTGGTGATTCTTTTCATTTCAGATTTTTTGATTTGGGTCTTATTCCTCATTTTTTGTTTAGTTAAGTCAATGGTGTATCAATTTTGCCTATTAAAAAAAAAAAAAAAACTGGGGCCGTTGCTGTGGCACAGCGGGTAAATACCCTGGCCTGAAGTTCTAGCGTCCCACATGGGCCCCGGTTCGAGTCCTAGCTGCTCCTCTTCTGATCCACCTCTCTGCTATGTCCTGTGAAAGCAGTAGAAGATGGCCCAAAGCCTTGGACTCCTGCACCCACGTGGGAGACCCAGAAGAAGCTCCTGGCTCCTGGCTTCCCATCAGCGCATCTCTGGCCATTGCAGCCAATTGGGGAGTGAACCATTGGATGAAAGACCTCTCTCTCACTCTCTACCTCTCCCCTCTCTGTGTAACTCTGACTTTTAAATAACTAAATAAATCTAAAAAAAAAAAAAAAAAAAACTCCACCTCACTGATCTGTTGTATTGTTTTTTTTGAGAGGGTTTTCAATTTTTTTTATTTTTTCTCTAATTGTAAGTATGTCTTTTATCCTACTAATCTGGAGTTTGGTTTGTTGTTGATTTCCTAGGTACTTGATATGCATTAATAACTCATTTATTTGATATCTTTCCAATTTTTGACTTAGATACCAATTGCTATATATTTCCCTTGCTTTTGCTATTATCCCATAAGTTTTTGCGTGTATTGTCATCTTCACTTGTTTCCAGAAATTTTTTGATTTCCCTTTTGACTTCTATAACTCACTGTTCATTCAGGAGTCTTCATTGTGTTTGTATATCTTCTATAGATTCTTGGATTGCCAATTTCCAGCTTAATTCCATTGCGGTGAGAGAAGATACATGGTATGTTTTAGAATTTTTTTTTGATTTTCTGAGACTTGTTTTATGGTGTAGCATATATCCTAGAGAAAGTTCCATACACTATTTAAAAGAATGAGTATTCTGAAACTGTGGGATAAAAGGTTCTGAAGGGGCCAGTGCTGTCCCCTAGCAGGTAAAGCTGCCATCTGCAGTGCAAGCATCCCACATGGGTACCAGTTTGAGTCCCAGCTGCTCCACTTCTGATCCAGCTCTCTGCTATGGCCTGGGAAAGCAGTAGAAGATGACCCAACTGTTTGGGCCCTGCACCAATGTGGGAGACCCAGAAGAAGATTCTGGCTCCTGGTTTTGGATTGGTGTAGCTCTGGCCATTGTGGCCTGTTGGGGAGTGAACCAGCGGATGGAAGACCTCTCTCTCTGCCTCTCCTTCTCTCTGTGTGTAACTCTGACTTTCAAATAAATAAATCTTAAGAAAAAAAGTTTCTCTAGATATCAATTAGGTCCATTTGGTTCATAGTGTTGATTAGCTCTGTTTGTTGATTTTGTCTAGTTGATCTGTCCATTGATGAAAATGGAGTGTTCAAGTCTTCCATTACTATTGCATTTGAGTCTGTGTCTCACCTTAGATACTTTAACATTTATTTTAAATAATCAAGTGTACTGGCATTAGGTGCATATACATTTATTATAGTCACATCTTCATGTTCAGTTGATCCCATATCATTACATAATATTCTTCTCAGTCTCTGTTAACAGTTTTTATGTTAAAATCTATTTTGTCTGATACCAGGATGGCTACACCTGCTCATTTTTGCCTTCCATTATCATGGAAGTGAGACACTTTGTTGCCAGAACTGTATTGCTCATGGAATTTGCCTGGTAGACACCAATATTTGACATTTGAGAAGTATTCAAAAAGTTCATGGAGAACACGTGCTCTGAAAATTATGCATTAATCTCAAAACCTTTTTGCCAAAATAAACTTATGTTTTAGATCTCTTCCCCTGATCTTTCAAAGTACCCTTGTAAACATATGTCAAAAATAGAGATATTGAGTGCGAACATGGAGTGAAATAATTTAATATTTCATTTTGATTATACTTCAAAATCTCAATTTAGTGAAGAACTTTTCATTCATGTTATGTATGGATTTCTTTCACTTGCAAATTTGCTTCTTACTGCTTCTGAGTAATCCTATGATTAATCTTTTGAATTCCATTTCAAGCATTTCATCAATCTCTTTGTCTTCAAATTCTATTCTTGAAAAATTGTTACATGCCTTTGTAGGGGTCATGCTGTATTCCTTATTCTTGTTTCTTGACTTTGTGCATTTTTCTAAGCATTTGTGGAGACACTTCCTGGTTTTTTCCTCTGATGGCTTTTATCTTTTTGTACTATACCTCTGTGGCTTAGTGGAGTGTCTGCTTTTTCAGTGTATATCCAGATATGTGTGCTGGGTGTGTCCAGGGATTCTGGTTTGTGCTCCAGTGTGGGGCGAGTATCCAGGGTGACACCCAATTTGGGCATGGGGGATATCCTCTTGTTAACAGAAAGGAGGGTTTGATCAACTCTGTTGACATAATAACATCCTCACCTCCTCTATTCCAAGGTTATCAGTACCTGGGTGTTAGCCCACAGTGGGTACAATACTCATCCAAACTGCTGCATGAACCTCACTAAGGATTTATGCAATCCTTAGTGTGAGTACCATTCACACTGCAATGACCCACCCTAGACAATCAAGACAATTGAGCATATTGAGTGATTACCCAGAGCCCTAGCTATACCTTGTATAGTCACAGAATTCCCAATCTCTTTTGCGGTCAAAGTTCCCACAGTTTTAACACATAGGACTCCCACAGTGACGAGGTGCAGAGAATCCACTTTACCGTCCTAGCCTGTCCTGTCCACTGAGAGGCTGAGACTTTCCAAGAGCCAGCCACCTGTGGGTACGTGCATAGGTGTTTTGAACCCCAGAGCCTATGATATGTTGAAAGGCTGGGGCACCTCACATTCCTACATGAATGTTCATCCTCTTGTGAGTCCTCCCAGCCAAACTCAGAGTCATTGTGAAACATGGTTTTTTTTTTTTCCCGCTGGTATAATCCCTAGATCATATGTGTGCAGAAGGGCCACTGGCTGCAGCCCCTACTCATTTCATAATGGTGCCTCCTCCTCACCTGTTGCAGGCTGCTCACAAGATCCTCTGCAACTAGCACTGATGTCAGAATGGCTCCTTCTTCCTGCCTGTTGTTTGGTGTGCACACAAGACCTCCTGCTGCTACTGCTGTCAAGATGCTGCCTTGTCCCCTCCAGTTGCTGAGAGTGCGCACAAGAACTGCCACAACTGCTACTTATATGTAAAATGACACCCACCCTTTTGCAGCCAGTTGCCTGGTGCTGTTTTTTTTGCGGGGGAGGGATGGAGAGAGAGAATCATGCTCCCTTTTTCTGCCGGGATAGCAGGCACCCTATTCCCCTTAGGATTCCAGGCTAGACTCAAACACAATTTAGTGCCCTAGGCTCTCCCTCAGGCTATATCACCAGTGGTATAGTTCTCTGCAGTCAGATCTGACCTCGCTCTCCAAAGCTGGCACTTTCTCCAGTTCTCAGCTGCTGGGGTTGTGTGTTGTGCCTGTGCTCCTTGCTATGCATCTGTACCTTCCACACAGATCCACAGCCTCTCTCCTCCTTCTACAGACTCTCCATTGCAGTTGTCTCTCCAACTCTCCCCAGTTAATGCACTTTCTCCACATTTTGTTTTTTACTATTTTCCTAGCCTAAAGCAGTGAATGTTTTCCCGATTCCACCATCCTGTAATTTTCCTATATGTACATGTTAAAAGAAAAGGTGACCCCACTCATATTAAAGAAGATATGGCTGATATTTGAATATTATCATAAAATGAAACTATCAAATTCTATAGAAAGAAAACTATTTGTTTATATCTTATATGATTTTAGCTTAGAGTGTCAAAGATGTTATTATTTTATAAAATATTTTGTGGTCTAAAATATTTGCTAGGTAAATTTCTGATTTGGTATTATGAAATCATAATTTGGGCTTTTATCAATCTATTTTCTTAATACTTTCCTCATTTTTAGAACTATACAGTATTATTGTGAAAATAATGCAATATTTTACTTTATATTTTTGTAGACATAATTAAACAAATCCTATTAATTTACTAAGTATTAAGTACTGATATTGTGAGTGGATGTTTGGCCTAGAATTTAAGACATCTGCAATTCATAATGAAATGCCTGGGTTTGATTCCTGGCTCTGCTCCTGTTTCCATTATCCTGTAGACTCTGGGAGTCAGTAGTGATGGCTCAAGTAGTTAGGTCCCTGCTGTCCATGTGAGAGATGTGGATTACATTCTGGCTCCTGGATTCTGACCAGCCTAGTTCTGACTGTTGTCCATATTAGAAAGTGAACCAGTGGGTGGGAGTCTCTCACTCTCTCTCTCTCTCTCTCTCTCTCTCTCTCTCTCTCCCTTTCTCTCTTCCTCTCTCTCTTTCTCTCCTCCCTTCTCTTTTCACCTCTCAAATAAATAATCAAAAATAGAACTAGTAATAGAATTCCAATGGAAAGGGGCATCATTTCTGGTGTCATATAGATCATATTTTCATGGGAGAAACATTAGCCAGGTAATAAGAGCATAGAGTAAAGAAATGAAAATTTTCTATTTGCTGTAAAGCAAATTAACTTGTTATCACAGCATCAGATTCAGAAAAGAAAACACTTGAGTATATTTTACCTGGGCTTCAACATGAATGCTGAATAGGAGGTAGCTAATGAAAAAAAAATCACCTTTCAAGAAGAAAGAATAATAAGGAAAATGTTACTTCTGCAAAAAGGAACATGTATAAATTTCTAGAACTATAAGACATTCTTATTGCTAGAGTATACTGTGAAAAGAGGCACACAATGAGATACAATTTTGAAGTTGCAGGGAGAGGCCCAGTCTATCTTGGACCTTTCTAGCCTCTTTAAAACATTTAGGCTTTATTTTAGAAACAATTGCAAACAAGTAAATGATTTAAGTGTGCTTACAAAGAAATACGGAGGTAGATATTATTCAAATTTGTTTATAAAACAATAATAGTTCTTATTGTAGAATATTCTTGGGAGTGAGAACAAGTCAAGTCATCTAGGAATCTAGTACAGAAATCCAGATGTTTAATAAATGTAACTTGAATTACAATGGTTTTTTGTTGATAATGGCTACAGTGATTAAATTTGAAATAAATAAACTTCACATCACAAAATATAGATATTTGCAAGAGCAATTAAAGAATGCAAATACTTGGGCTGGCCTTGTGGTGTAGCAGGTAGAACCACCACCTGTGACACTGGCATCCCATGTGGGCACTGTTTCTAAACCATGCTGTTCCACATCTGATCCAGCTCCCTGTTGATGTGCCCAAGAAAGCAGTGAAGGATGGTTCAAATGTTTGTGTCCCTGAACTCATGTGGGAGACCTTGATGGAACTCCTGGCTCCTGGCTTCAGCCTGGCCCTGCCTCGACCATTGCAACCACTTGGGAGTGAATCAGAGGTTGGAGGATCATCTCTCTCTCTCTCTCCCTGTTTCTCCCTCTCTCTCTAACTCTGCTTTTCAAGTAAATAAAATAAATCTTTAAAACATGGCAAGAAAATAAAAAGAATGCAAATAGTTAAGAATTACATTGTGTTTCTTCCTGGTAGGAGTCTATTGATCATAAAGTCATTCAACGATATTGACATCTCAGCAGTAAGGTAGAAAGAAAAGAGAAGATCATGAGTTCAGTTAAAATAGGGTGATCAGTTGATGACTTTGAGTTTTTTTAATTGGAGATATTAATTGCAATTTGGACATAATGATTTGAAATGAGAGAATCTAGGCAAGTTATTGAGGCTTCTGTTACCAACTACCCTCGAACTTGACCAAACTTTACAGAATAATGACAAAGTTATCTAGGAGACTATACCCTCAGTTCAGACCTAGCTATAAGTTCAGGGGTCTGCTAGTCACCTTCACTCTGATCACAGCCGACTGATTTTGGGAAACCCACTGTCTCCTCAGATTTAATAATTTACTAGAAGTGGTGACACAGAATTCAGAACTTCTAAATTTATCATTAACTTTCATGATGACAAAACTATTGGAATCAGAATAAGTCAAAGGGAAAAGACATACAGGGCAATGTAGAGGAAGGTCCCAAAAGTCTCTGCTGCCATCTAATCACAGTCAGAATATATTAATCTCCTAGCACATTGATGTGTGCCAATACATACAGTACTGCCAACCAGGGAAACCTATTCAAGATTCAAGATCCAGAATTTTTATTGGAGTTTCATTATATAGGTATTGACTAAGGATTGGTTACAAGACTCAAATAAAACCCTCTACCATTTCTGGTGGGTCACACTAAAACTTGGCTCAGAGCCCCAATAATCTAAGCTCATGGTTATTCTTTGTGGCTTGGTTAGCTCCCATGCTTAGCTACCAAATCACCACTTGGTGCTTACTCTTAGCTATCTATCTATCTATCTATCTATCTATCTATCTATAATGTGCCAAGATTCTTTCATTAGTCAGGCCAAAGCCAGATGCAAGGAGCTTCATCTGGGTCTCCCACATGGGTTCAGGGGCCCAAGGACTCGGGCCATCTTCTGTTGATTTCCCAGGCACATGAGTACGTAGCTAAATAAGATGTGGAGCAGCCAGGACTTGAACTGGAGCACCCACATAGGATGCCAGAGCTTCAGACAGGAGCTTAACCTGCTGAATCACAACGGTGGCCTCTGATTCCAGGGATTTTAAGTCTTATCACCCAGAAATCAGAGACATGAGTCACACACTAGCATTAGGACCTTGTGAGGAATGTTCATGTGGGCAGTTGTTGCAACTTGGAGTATGAGTACACTTGTGTAAGTATATAGTTTGTGAATAGTTTTAGGACCTGCACTTGGAGAATTCAAAAATACAGATTCTAAGAAAAGAAATAAGTAATTAGGGAGGTAAACAGAATCTCATGGGGGTTCCCCCAATTGGAGATCAGAGGAAATATTACTGAAAAGTTTAAAAGAGAAGGTTTAAGAATTTAGATTTTTGGCAGGCACCAAATAGGCGCAGCTCAATAGGCTAATCCTCCACCTGCGGCGCCAGCACACCGGGTTCTAGTCCCAGTCGGGGCACTAGATTCTGTCCCTGTTGCTCCTCTTCCAGTCCAGCTCTCTGTTATGGTCCTGGAGTGCAGTGGAGGATGGCCCAAGTCCTTGGGCCCTACACCGCATGGGAAACCAGGAGAAGCACCTGGCTCCTGGCTTCGGAACAGCGCAGTGGCCACTGGGGGGTGAACCAATGGAAAAAGGAAGACCTTTCTCTCTGTCTCTCTCTCTCACTGTCCACTCTGCCTGTCAAAAAAAAAAAAAAGAATTTAGCTTTTTAAAAATTTGCTGACTTGGTTGTAGTAATGACCTTTAGCACTATTGTTTTCATAGAAGGCTGGGAGCCAGAAACGCAAATAGCAGATGTTGACTAAGAGGGATTCATCAGGCATGGGCAGCTCCATACAGACATGTGAATGTAAAAGAAAACCTTACCGGCCGGCGCCGTGGCTCAACAGGCTAATCCTCCGCCTTGCGGCACCGGCACACCGGGTTCTAGTCCCGGTCAGGGCACCGATCCTGTCCCGGTTGCCCCTCTTCCAGGCCAGCTCTCTGCTGCGGCCAGGGAGTGCAGTGGAGGATGGCCCAAGTGCTTGGGCTCTGCACCCCATGGGAGACCAGGAGAAGCACCTGGCTCCTGCCATCGGAACAGTGCGGTGCGCCGGCCTCAGTGCGCTACCGCGGCGGCCATTGGAGGGTGAACCAACGGCAAAAGGAAGACCTTTCTCTCTGTCTCTCTCTCTCACTGTCCACTCTGCCTGTCAAAAAAAAAAAAACAAAAAAAAAACCTTACCCTCATAGCTGGAGGAATGTGAAGACCTTGTAGTTTTGATTTTGTTGGGTTTGATTTGCTTTTACTGAAGGGTAATCAAAGATCTTTAAAAACTAATGGAAAAAAAAAGTGAATTGAGAGGAAAATGTTAGTTTAAAACTAAAAGCTGTGTGTGATGCCAGAGGATTTGGAAGAGAAGCAGGGACAGAAGAAGGACTTTGCATAAGCAGGGTTGAAGAGTAGGTATAGACAGAGTCATTTCATGTCAAGCCTGCATCTGGACCTTGGGCTCAAAGCAATGTACAGAGCAGAAGCAACACTACCTTTGCAGAGCGTAAGGTCTTGTCAAAAAACTGACATTTGCCAAACCTACACATCATACCTGTGTGAATGTTGTCACTTAGGAAACAAATAATACCTGGAGGTGGAAAACTTTCAATCCAACAAAGAAACACAATAAATGTGTCACCTTCCATAGGATATTCCAGGAGATGCTATAAATTGATATTTGAATTCAAAGTTGAAGGGTCATCCTCCCAGGGAGATAGGATTAGAAGGAAGAAAATGAGAAACCTCCCACAAAATCGGTACACTCAGTGGCAAAACTCTACTTAGGTTGAGCATGAGGATGGTATAAGTGAGGAAATAAAAGGAAGTAAGGGAGACTAAATCATACAGTGAACAAATGGAAGAATATGTAGTACTTTTAGGTATGAGGTTGTTAATGTTTAGTGACATAAATAAGTCCAGAAAATACAAATATCTTATGGTTTATAAAATTGCAATGGATAGGAATAAAATTGACAAACTGAGATTTGATGGTTTGTAGCCCTTGTCTTTACTCCTGAGGAACAATGGTCTTTCTACTTACTACTCAATGGATTTTTTATTAGCAGAGAATTAAGCTTGTGATTATCAAGTAAATCAAAAAGTATGTCATCACAAAAATTGAAAGATAAATAACAAAAGAAAGAAGAGTGGAGAGGGAAGAAAACAGGTAAAGTGGGAATTCTTATGTTCTTACATGTGTATATATGAAATGCATGAAATTTGTTCCCTTTATATAAATAAATAAGTACAATGTAGGAAGAAAAAGATAGTCTGTTTTGTGTACACATTTGTCTGCTGTTACTGTTGTTCTCTGTTTTCCTCTTGATGCTCCAAGGTTCTTTCATTATTACTTTTTTGTTAAAAAAAGTGGCCTTAGCCTTCCTTTAACAGGTCTATTAGTAACACATTCTTTTGACTTTTTTTGTACCCGAGATACATTCATTTCCCTATCATTGCTGAAGGTTAGTTTCCCCAGATATAGAAATTGAAGTTGTCATGCTTTGTTTTCTATTTTTTTCTTTTCTAATGTCACCATTTCAAAGACATTACACTGCTGCTTCCAGACTCACAGTTTCATTTGAGAAATCTGCTGACACACAAATGGATTTCTCTCTTTAAGCTATTTCTCTCTGGCTATTTCCAGGATTTCCTCTTTACCTCCAGTTTTCATAGTTTTGATCATACTATACCTTGATATATATATATATATATATATATATATATATATATATTTGAATTTATTGCCTTTGGGCTCCATTCATTTTCTTAAACCTGTATCTCTATGGTTTTAACCAAAGTTTTGAAATTTTCAAGTCATTATTTCTTCCAATATGCTTTCATTTTCTCATTATCTCTACTCCTCTCAATGCAGATGAAACAAACACTGTATCTGTGATTGTCTCACAGGTTTCTAAGTTTCTGTTATTTTTTTCAGTCTCTTTTCTCTCAGCTGCTCAGATTGATCAATTCTATTTACCATGTTCACTGATTCTATGCTTACTCATTTCAACTCTAGCGAATTGATCTAGTAAGTTTGAAATTTTTGATTAGTGTAGTAGTCAGCTCTATAGTTTCTAGTTGATGTGTATAACATCTGTTCCTTTGCTAGGATTTTCCATTTTTCATTTGTTTCAAGAATGTGTAAAAGTGATTATTATGACAAATGATTCTAAATATCTGATATATTACAATGTTCATGTAGGTTAATTATTTTTCTCATTTAAAATAATAATTTCTTAGTAAGACAATTGTTTTAATTGTAGCTTGCATGTTTTGATTATTAGGTTGGGAGGCCATTTTAATTTTTTTTTCTTTTGGAAGGTAGATATTCTGTTAGGTCTAGCATTTTAGGATTTGGCCTAATTGGGGTTCACATGACATTCTAATTTTGGGAGACTCCATGATATCGTTTGGTTGGCTTGATTTCTGATATCAGTATGGCATCTCTCGGTCCCTGGTGGTACCCACTTACTGGGCTGAAGGAGATTTTTGCATCTTGACCTCTGAGTGTTTCTCAATAGGGGAAAGAGTCTCAGTCCTGTGAACTGAAGACTTCTTTGGTCATAGTTTGTTGTGGTGGGACTCCCGCAACAATGCCTCACAGTTGCTCCCTGATCTCTGGATAGACAAAGAATTCTTAGACCTGAGGAGACAAAGGGACACTATGGGCTTGGTCCTAGCTGTGGCTGTATCACTCATCCTACTCACAGTGGTGACTCCCCAAAATGGAAGAGGGCATCAGGCCTGTGACATTCTCCCTTATCAGGCATTTGTATAAGATTCCCACTGTTTATGAGGGTTGGAGTGCTCGTTCTGGTGCTGGCTATTGATTCTATTCCTGATATCTTCCTGCTCACACTTTGGGTGGGTTTGGAGAGGGATTTATATGGAGCCAATGAGGCTTCCTGGATGAGCCTATTGTGTCTCCTGCCAGGGTCATCTCCCTTCACATTAGCTCTCTCAGGCTTTGTGGGGAAGAAAAATACTTCCTTCATCCTTACTTATTTCTCCTACATGTGTAGTATCTCATAATATTTCCCAATTATTTTCAGGACCCTTCTTGATGTTTTTGAAAAAGTTTCCTCTTCTATTGTGGAAGATGGGGTTACCTGGCCTGTCTCTGTTTCTAAGTTGAGTTAGGAAAGCATAGAACTTGTCAGCTTCCTTCTGGTGGTTGGGGCTATTTAATAAAACCTGAGTGCTACATTATTTTTCCACTCTTAGTATCCCAAATTAGTTAACAATCTTCTTCCTTTACTAATTTTCTAGAGGAACTCTGGTATTATTTTGAGGGTTTGTAATTGTACTTAATGGGGAAGAAGAGAAATGTGTTTATACTACCCTTTCGAGAATTTTAGTCTCAATGAGATTGTTCAATATTTCTTCTTGGTAATATAAGTCACCTCAATAAAAAAATTTACATCCTTTTATGAATGTTTGATCTATGGCAACTATTAGTGTGCAACAGTTTCTGAATCTATAAATGTACTATGAAAGAATATAAGCATTTATTTTCTGATACGGATAAATAAATCAGTGATGGCATCAATGAGGTATTTTTAATATCAGGATAGAATCATTTAAATTACTACTCTAACCCTCGTGTATACAGAAATTATTCTAATGTATATATGATCCATGTTTATGAATCTATTAAATGTTTTCAGTTAATTGATTAATCAGAAAAATATTGAGAGTTTAATGTATGCTGGTCTGTTTTCTATTGTGGGGGATAAAACAATTAAGCAGATAAAATCCCCTTATTGAGCAAATATTCTACAGAGTGGAGCATTTTCAATATCTGCCAGTTATTAAAATTCATTTGTACTTTAAGGTTATGTTAACAGAGTAGAAAAAACTTACCAGTTTAATGAAAAAATATCTGCTTAGGTTCAAAATTTTTCAGATTAGCCCCCTAATTTGCAATCTCTAATATAAAATTCTATTACATCTATATCTCTCTCGCTATATATATATAGGGGTCAACTTTATTATGAATAAAATTGTGTTAAATGTCCTGCTTATATTATTTCAACAAAAGGATTTGTGAACAATTTCCTACTAAATCCAAAAGTTACGACTTAGTCACAAGAGGCATAGTTTGTGTTACATTTATGCCTAATAAGGGAATAAAAACTTGTAAGGTTATTTTTCTTATATATTTCAAATTCTGTATTTTATAATCAAGTAAGATTATTTGTATTTCTCATTAATGATGCAGCATGTGTGAGTCAGCCTCATAAATGATATAATTTATAGTGGATGGATAAGCAATTAATAGTAGATGAAGAATCAGGACAAATTTAATTTTGCCTGAAGGCAATAAACCTTATTGGCAAAAATGCAAATCTGACACTTTTAAGTAAAAAAAGAAAAGTTGCAAAGGATCTGATTTTTATATTGGCACATCTACTAGCTGCCTCCTGGGTTATGCCAGGCTCTTGCTACTGCTTTCTACACCATAATTTAACACCGGGAACTCAGTCTTTGCTAATGACACCATCCTTTGAGCAATACACTAATAGATCATGGGCTGATGATGTTCATTAATGATGAATCACACTAATATATCATTTTCTGTGTCACACAGGTGTTTTATCAGATTAATTTCATCGGTGCAATGACCTGTGATGATGATGCATTGCTTAAGGATAATGCAATTCAGAAAGAAATGAAATTTGGAATGAAACCTGTATTCAGCAGCTTTGAAGCACTATTGAGAAACTTTATAGAAACAACAGATATAAATATGATGTGCATATAAATGTTAAGTATATCTTCTGGTATTTATAATGCACAGAACAAAGCAGCTCATATTTCTAATTAGATTTTTTTAAAGCCAGCATATTAAAATTCTTAAACCATAACTTCTTATATCTTGACAAGCAGTTTCCATCTGAATACAAAAGGATGAAATGCATATTATTTTTTTCTTAATTTTAATATTTAGAAAAGTGTATATGCCTTTTGTTTTACATATTAAGTAACATTCCACACAGTGGACTTGAGTCAATGGGAATAGAACTTTTTAAGTTTATTATGCATATGTATGGTCAGAAAGAATATGTTAAAATGATATTTTCTTTTGCTACAGATGAATACAATTTTAAAAGCATAATTAAGAGAGAATTTTAATTAGACAACACATAGTGATAAAGAAGTGTTAACTAATTTGTTAGAATTACATTTTTATTTTCAATTATAAAATTGAATCTAAATTAGTATCCTATTGAATTACTTTCATATGATTATTACCTACATGATATTGAAGATACTTTAAGTACATAGTTAATTATGTGTTTTAGAGTTTTCTTTAAATAATAAATGTCTCACTTTTCTTCAAATCAAAACTCAGTTCTCAGAGTAACATTTTAATATCCTTCTACATTAAGATTCCAAGACTCAGTTTTAATCCTTCAGCATTTGCTACAATGTTCCAAACTCATCCAGATCTATGGCTGACTGATAGGCATGATTTCTTGGACATCAGTGCTGTTCAACACATTCATATGTAACATAAAAGGTCTCTTTGTACTTAAATCACTTAGTTTACTGATGATGAATCCATCCACTAAATTTGTGTTATGGTTGAGACTTAGAAGTTATGATATCTTTTCCTAATTGACACTTGGTTTCTTCACTCAGAAGGGATCTATGTTGATACAATTCAAAATTCTATGATGAAGATATTGTCTCTTCTATTTCTTTATTCTTGGGTCTTTATCAGACAGGTGAAACTATGTCTTATATTCCTATAACAGGAAGGGCAAGTGAAAGCCTTGACACCTTCCTAGTTTTGGTTAAGACCATACCTTGATGAAATATTGCATCTTAGAGGGACAGGGAGAAATTGATGCTTCAGTTAAAAATTAAAACTATGCAAGGCTAGTTACTCTATCATATCCCCATTTAATTTTTTGTTGTTTTTGATATGGCTTCAGATTAAAAAAAATGTAGATTACATACAGCAGATGATGATGAACTACCACAAATTTAATCCAATGACAGTCTTAATGACAGCTGCCATGCTAAGTATGGGATGTTTCTTGGAGTGATTAATACAGCCTCTATTACTTATTTGCTATACAGCTATTACTACCACAATAAGTCTCACCTTAATGGACAGAAGAGGAAGACTATTTTCCTAGAGGAAACCCTTAGTTATTTACTTTATATAGGCAGATATGTACAGAAGAATCCTGAATTTATGTATATATCATATACATATATGTATTTATAGTCTCTTAGGTATCAGTAATTAGGTTAATACATTAGTCAGTGACACAGAAGAAATAAGATTATAGAAAGAAAAGCAAACAAGTGTGAGACACAGAAATGTATATGATGTGAGAGTAAGAACAAAGAATATTTGTAATTCATTTCTGTTACCATTGTTCTCTATAAAATGAACTTTTAATGGCCAATATAGCTTATTCTGTAGAGCCAGCCAAGCTCTTTTTAACTATCTAAATGCTGAAACACTGGACATATAAACAGACTGCTCATTAGGGAGTTAGGGTGTAGGCTCAATAGCATGCTATTATGCATAAGAACATTGAAGAAGGTCCAAACTGCCAACAGCTGAAAATAGCAGCTTGCACTATCATTTGATGAGCTAGTCAAGCACTTGGTGGGATGTAGATTATCCTGGAGAGATGCTTTTCACTCTAGAAGGAGCAGAAATTTTTCTGTAAGTTATTTCAAATACAAGTTCGCCTCTTCTGATTGTGATACCTTTTGGAAAGACTCCCTGCTAGAACAAAGAATGTTCCTCCATAAGTGGAATGCAAGAGACCATTCTAGGTTGGTATGCAGTTGGAAATTTATTTCATAATTACTTCCTAAATTTATTTAGGGTGAATTTACATGTGAGGTAGTCTTTATTACCACACTTTTATTACCACAATTGTAACTATCTAGTAAAAGTCTGCCCTTGAAATGCACTCCTGTATAGATTATTAGACCATGAAAGAAAAGGAAAAAGAAAAGAAAAAGAATCATTGAGCTGCAGATGTCCTAGACAGCACTCCGGCCTCAGAATCAGCCCTCAAGGCATTCAGATCTGGCTGAAGAGCCCATGAGAGTATAGCAGGCATGGAAAGCCAAGATATCATGGAAAAAAAAAAAAAAAGACCTAAATGAATGATCTCTGTGAATGAGATCCCAGTGGAAAGAACGGGGCCTTCAAAGAAGGAGGTACCCTTCTCCGAAGGGAGGAGAGAACCTCCACTTTGACTATGACCCTATCGGAACAATATCAAAGTCAGCGAAATCTAAAGGCTTCCATAGCCCTGGCAACTCATGACTAGAGCCCAGGGAGATTACTGACGCCATGAACAGGAGTGTCAAATTGTTAAGTCAGCAACAGGAGTCACTGTGTACTTACACCCCATGCGGGATCTGTCCCTAATGTGTCGTCTAAAGCCAAGTGATGCTAGGACTGGTACTGAAAGAGTATTTTTATACTTTGCGTTTCTGTGTGGGCGCAGACTGATGAGGTCTTTGCTAATTATATACTGAAGTGATCTTCTGTATATAAAGAGAATTGGAAATGAAAAAAAAAAAAAAACAAAACAACCTGGTGTTAAAATGGAAATGGCATAGAAAATTAATTATTTTAAAAAAAATAATTATGTAGGATCTCTGTCTTTAATGTGCTGTACATTGCTAATTAATGCTATAATTAGTAATCCAATGGTAGTTTTTTCACTTGATGTTGCTATATGGGCAAAATGTTGAAATCTTTACCTAGTATATACTAAACTGATCTTCTGTATACAAAGAGAATTGAAAATGAATCTTTACATGAATGGAAGGGGAGAGGGAGCGGGAGGGGGGAGGGTTGCGGGCGGGAGGGAAGTTATGGGAGGGGGGAAGCCATTGTAACCCATAAGCTATACTTTGGAAATTTATATTCATTAAATAAAAGTTTAATAAAAAAAAAAGAAAAAAAGAAAAAAGAAAAAATAAATAAAAAATAAAAAAAATAAAAAAAAATAAAAAAAAAAGAAAAAGAATCATTGATATGATAAATGATCTGGTTACTTATCCTACTCTGAAATACTTAAAAGGTTTTGGGGGCATCCTACAATCTGGGTAACATTCCTAAGATGGAAAGGAATGTTCTAGGCATCGGCAGTTATCTTCGCACCTGTAGGTTGCCCCTGATCACTGCATCCAACAAGTGACTTCACAATCACATACCCAGGATTATTTTCACAGTGCCTTTACCATCTAGACACTTAGGATAATTAGAAAAATTGGTATAGTTGTACATGCAATACTGATTCAAAGGAATAGATTTAATTTGTTGCAAACAGATGGATTATAGGCACGTGATCATGGTTTCTACTGTTCTTTTTTTTTTAATTAAACTTTTATTTAATGAATATAAATTTCCAAAGTATAGCTTATGGGTTACAATGGCTTCCCCCCTCCCATAACTTCCCTCCCGCCCGCAACCCTACCCTTTCCCGCTCCCTTTCCCCTTCCATTCATGTAAAGATTCATTTTCAATTCTCTTTGTATACGGAAGATCAGTTTAGTATATATTAGGTAAAGATTTCAACATTTTGCCCATATAGCAACATAAAGTGAAAAAACTACCATTGGATTACTAATTATAGCATTAAATAGCAATGTACAGCACATTAAAGACAGAGATCCTACATAATTTTTTTTTTTAAAATAATTAATTTTCTATGCCATTTCCATTTTAACACCAGGTTGTTTTTTTTTTTTCATTTCCAATTCTCTTTATATACAGAAGATCACTTCAGTATATAATTAGTAAAGACCTCATCAGTTTGTGCCCACACAGAAACGCAAAGTATAAAAATACTGTTTCAGTACTAGTTATAGCATCACTTGGCTTTAGACGACACACTGGGGACAGATCCCACATGGGGTATAAGTACACAGTGACTCCTGTTGCTGACTTAACAATTTGACACTCCTGTTCATGGCGTCAGTAATCTCCCTAGGCTCTAGTCATGAGTTGCCAGGGCTATGGAAGCCTTTAGAGTTCGCTGACTTTGATCTTATTCCAATAGGGTCATAGTCAAAGTGGAAGTTCTCTCCTCCCTTCAGAGAAAGGTACCTCCTTCTTTGAAGGCCCCGTTCTTTCCACTGGGATCTCACTCACCGAGATCATTCATTTAGGTCTTTTTTTTTTTTTCCATGATATCTTGGCTTTCCATGCCTGCTATACTCTCATGGGCTCTTCCGCCAGATCTGAATGCCTTGAGGGCTGATTCTGAGGCCAGAGTGTTGTTTAGGACCTCTGCCATCCTATGAGTCTGCTGTGTATCCCACTTCCCATGTTGGATCTTTCTCTCCCTTTTTGATTCTATCAGTTAGTATTAGCAGATACTTGTCTTGTTTGTGTGATCTCTTTGACTCTTAGACCTATCAGAGCTATCAATTGTGAGCTGAAATTGATCACTTGGACTAGTGCGATACTGTTCTTACCATAGATCCCACCTATCTGAAGGATATGGAATAATAAAAGAAATTAACAGCTTGCTAAAGGATTGCCTGAGGCAGCAGATTGGGAATATCAGCCCATGAATAAGTTTGTTTGTTTTTTTTTTTTTGATTTTTGATAAATGGTGAAGGTGTTGTGTTCTCAGGAGTTCGGGTACAAGAGTCTACAAATTGAGTTATAGAAGTAGTGCTGGCCCCTCTCACAATAACTTTTAATAACTAACCTAGGAAATGTATTGTTTCTTCCTTCAATACCCAAGGATTTTGTAAATTGGCTAGAGATACTAGGTCCCAGGTCAAAATTACTTACCAGAGGGAACACAGGAAGGGCGTCACAAAAATTGAAGGTATGATGACTGCTAAGCCCTTTAGGATTCCTCCTTTTGATCACCCATCACACAAACAAAAAAGGGGTTATTATATTGAGGGGGATAATGGCCAGTGTACCCTCAGGTTCCATAAACTGTATTTAAGGAGATGGTAAGAGTATATCCAGAAGCCAGAAGTTTCATAGGGTATCTCTTGGTTTGTTACTGCTTTGTTGTAAGAGCAAAGAACAATTGCAGAAACCACTTTTGAGGGAGAACTAGATTAGCTTCCAGGGAAGCAACCTAGACTTTCCAAAAGACAGACTAAATGTGAGGGAAATTTAACATGGATGATGATAAGAGAAGATGTAGAATATTAATCATGACTCTGAGATATCTGCTGCTGCTAGTGTAGAAACTGTATTTTTTCATCTTCTTTTTCCCTATTAGTTATCTTCCCTTATATCATTTAAGAGACTGGGCTACCACCATAGCAAGGCTCTGTCGCTGATTGGCTTTAAACTAATATCTGAGTGGTGCAAGTAGTTTTCTCTATTGGGTGCCTTTTGGCACCATCATAAATCTTGAGGGCCTTTTCTTGCTCCAGGCACTCCAGAGGCAACTATTTTTTAAGTAGCTTTCTGAAAATTTTGAGGTAAAAGAAGGACAGTGGTTACTTGTATTTTGCTTTCAGCTCCAGCAATTCTTCCTTCCCTGGTATATCTATGAAGAACGCCTGTGGATATCCACTTAACACAATTGAGAAAGTGATCTTTAATATTAGGGGCTGAAAATAGGTAGGGTTGTCACTAACTAATAAGGGGATAAAGGCAACAAATGAATAGTTCCCTTTATGTTCCTAGCTGGGATAATTCTGAGATACATTTCAGAGATCCCAGCAAGGTCAAGGCCCTGTCACCATTGCAGTGGGCAACAATAAGATATTTTAATTGGTTAGCTCTCCTTCCTTGTTCACCCATATCCTACTGCAGTTTCCAATGACTATATACCAAATTACTAACTTGCCTGAGGCTCTTGTCTCAGGTTCTCCTCAGGAGAAAACCAGGCTAAGAACTCATAAACAAGGTAATTAATGCTTCTCCTCTTAAAAATATTGAATGAAGTGTTATAAATAATCCAAAGGTTTTAAATTGAATGATGAAAATATAGAGCCAAGGGAATGTTTTCAACCCGCTCAGAGAATGCATTTTCTCATCTTAATCTGTCAATTTTCAGTTTATTTCAGCAGACACAATTTTCAACCATACAAGATAAAGTTTGAGCAAGAGAGAGAGAGTCTGTGTGTGTGTGTGTGTGTGAGTGAGTGTTTTACATAAACACCATGAATCAGTAGGACTGGAGTAAAGATCATTAGGGGAAATGGGCATTCAACAGTAGTTAAGTCTGTAAGAAATGGAAATAGGTTATTATAAATGAATCTTTTAAAATATTTTAATATTTATTTATTATTTTGAAAGCCAGAGTTACACAGAGGCAGAGAGAGAGAGAGAGAGAGAGAGAGAGAGAGGTCTTCCATCTGCTTGTTCACTCCCCATATGGCCGCAATGGCCACAGTTGTGTTGATCTGAAGCTAGGAGCCAGGAGCTTCTTCCAGGTCTCCCATGTAGGTGCAGGGGCCCAAACTTGTGCCATCTTCAACTGCTCTCCCAGACCATAGCAGAGAGCTGGATTGGAAGTGGGGCAACCGGGACTTGAATCAGCACCCATGTGAGATTCTGGCACTGCAGGTGGTGGCTTTACTCGATACGCCATGACGCTGGCCCTGAAAATGAATCTTAAAAACACAAATGCATGTACCTCTTCACTAAAAATTAAGTTAAATAAAATCTAAAGGAACAATTAAATATCATTTGCAATATCAGATTGGCAAATGTGTTAAATTACTATGATTAGTATAATAGAAAAGAAACCTGGGATTTGCCCCCATACCCTGGTACACAATATCAAAAACTATTTGGACTCAATGAGTGGTACAAGTTTATTTGTTAAATTAATGAAGTACCTGTGGCTGGTACTCAGGAACTTCAGGATATAGATTGATCTCAGGAAAAACCAAATATGTGATAAATGTATAGGACTGCAAAACTGCAGAACTTTACAATGAAGTCTGGAAATAGGATTCATCTACATAGCCAATGATTCAATCATAGTGGTGACATTATGAAACTTCATTAAAGACAATAGGCTTGGAAGAGAGTGTAGCTTCCTGGGGTGTGAACACAGCTGATGTATCAGGGGACGATTGTACAATATTCTAGCTTCATAGGGATAGAGCATGCAAGCTTTGCATCCTGGACCTTACCAGCCTCACCCTATATGTAACCTTTATAATAAAATTCTAATCCAAAGTACAATGTTTTCTTGGGTTCTGTGAGTTTTTCTAGAAAATTATCTGAACTTAAGAGAGTTGTGGAAATCTATATATCATATATATCAATATGAACTCTGGGTGGTTGGTGTCATAATTGTATTTTCTGATTATTGTAATTTGCCAGCTACACTTGAGTGTGTGTATGTGTGTATGTGTATGTGTGTATCAATATAAGGTGAACAATTTTCATGTATTTCATATATACAGATTTAGGAACATAGTGCTACTTCTCACTATACTCTCCCTCCTGCCCATGTTCCCACCTTCCTGCCTCCTTCTTTTCTTATTCTTTTCTAAAAACTTTTTTCAATAATAAACTTTCAGTTTATTTTATAAACATAAGCTTAACCTTCTACTAAGTATTCAACAACAATAAGAAGAAAAATGAGACAAAGTTAGTATACAATAATCAAATCTCAAAATATCAATTTCGCTCATATACATTACATTTTTGTACACGTTAGTTCCATAGCCATTGTGGAAGAGAGTATGGAGATTCCTCATAAATCTGACAATAGATCCACCATAAGACACAGCCATCCCACTCACAGGAACTTACCCAAATGAAATAAAATCAGTATATGAAAGGATTATCTGTACCTTTTCTATTGAAGCTCAATTCACAATAGCTAGGATATAGAATCAACCCAGATGTCCATCACTGATGACTGGATTAAGAAAATGTAATATATATCTATATATGTTTATATATATATATGTATATGTAAATATATATGCGTGTTTGTGTGTGTGTGTGTGTAATGGAATACTACTCAGCCATAAAAATAATGAAATTCTGTCTTAAGTTGTAGCAAAATGGATGCAACTGGAAACATTATATACAATGAAATAAGCCAGTTACAAAAAGCCAGTTACATTTTAAAATACTATAATTGCATGCTGTATTAAGGATATCACTGAGTAACATACATGTTCATTCACTTCTGGTGGGGATTCAAGCTGATAAACTAGTATGATGACAATTTGATGCAATCTGTCAAATTAATATGTGACCTCTTCAAATGATTCCATTTTTGATATATTTGATATATTTGATATTTTGATATCTAAGAGTTATAAAGAGTGAAAATATTTCAACATTTGGTTTGGGAACATTTTAAATATTAATGAATATTAAAACTTTATTATGAACTCCACATGAATATATATAGATCATCTGCAAAAATATTTAGTACAATAGTAGTATACCATGTCTCTCTGGATGTAATTATTCAGTGTTTAGGAAGTAGAGGTAGGAAGAATACTAACTTGTGACTTACATGATTTCAGTTTTTCCTACTCATTTATTTTTCTTTTAGTTATAAACTATGGGAGAAATATCATTGAAAGTGATAACTTTGGTAGCCATGAATCTATTTAAAAATTACACATAGTTGAAGCAGTATAATATAACCAACATTTATTTGTACAGAATTATGTAGAATGCATAGAAAATGAAACGTAAAATGAATACAGTAAGTAATGACAGAACTAAAATTTATTCTAACTTTCAATCCAATTGGATTAGTCAGTCCTCCTGAGGTAGACATTAGTACTGAGTAATGAAATTGCCTTTAGAAAAGGAACCAATGACTGAGGTTGAAAACAGATTTAATAATTATTTGAAAGACAGTGAGGAAGATATAAGCTACAGAAAGAGCGAGAGCAAGAAACAAAGAGAGAGACGGAGACAATCTTCCATCCACCAGTTCACTCCCCAAATACTTACAACAGATGAGTTTGATTCAAGCCGAAGCCAAGAGCCAGGAACTCCATCCATGGTCTGCCAGGTGGTTGGCAGGGACCTAAGTCCCTGAGCCATCATATGGTGCCTCCTGGGGTGCACATTAACAGAGAACTGGATGATAAATGGAGGCCAACTCCAGGTACTCAGATATGGGATGTGGGTATTCCCAGTGGCAGTTTAAGACTGATAGACCCCATACCTACCCCTTTAATTGTTTTTCAATATCTAAATATTTGAATTGAAATTAATTACTGGATAGCTTAATGGTATATAAGTTTACTAGTTGCTGGTTTCAAACTACATTGGAATTATGATATATGGTGGGAAATTATACAATTTTGACCCTTAATTTTAATTGTAAATATCTATAAATCTTATATTTCTATCATTATCAAAGTAATAAAAACATATAGAAAACTCTAATGTGAATCAATAATTTAATGCAATGAACTGCAACTAAGTATAAAAATGAACTCTTTTATGCTTAAGAAAATAGGAAATAGCATTTTAAACTAGAGTTTGAGTTTTCATTCTTTAGTGTATTATTTTTAAAATAATTTTACATCCTACTTACAGAATTACTCATGTTAATTATTCAAAATACTATACTCTTGTATTTCACGTTTTCTCTATGTCAGACAAAAGAAACTACATATATTATCTCTTTTAAGCATATGTAACTAGCATTTTGAATTATTGCACATATTTTTATGTTATCTAGTCTGCAAGAATAATGCATAAGGGAATAATTGTTAACTGTCAGATCACAGTGTATTTCTAGTCATATTCCATCAGTGACACGTGTTTTACATTGTTAAGACATTCTGTCTGAAAAACAAAACTGTGAAATGGAAAGGAAAAAGCCCATTCTTTTAGATGGCTTGAATTATTCATGAACACAGCACCTTGTCGGCACTTAGAATATAATCAAAATATAAATGATGCATGTGCTTGCCGTGTCCAAATTCCAACATGAGATGTCTCTAAATTATACACGTGTGTCACTATATTTTGGCATAGCAAAGTAAACTTGCAGCCATGTAAGGTAGTTTTGTTAAACCTAATTAATTAAAATATTTCTTAGTGTTAAATTCATTCATCTTAGTTTTAACTATGAGTTATTCCCATTCTATCAAGTAAAATGCAAACTATTTCATATCCATTTTTTCACATCTTTTAAAAATGTTCACAACAGTGTACAACTATAGAGGGAAATGAACTGAGATACCTAAGCTGATTTGGTGAAATATTACAGTATTTTAAATTATAAACACATGAATCTTTCAGTCATTCAGACAATAGTACCATGAAAAATAACTGTACTTTTCCAATTTCTTACCTTTTTGTGGAGAGAAAATATGAGCTTTGATACATGATTTTTGTGTTTTTTAATAGGCTGTCATGAGGTTTCCTACAACTTCACATTAACAATAGATCATCAAAGAAAAAAACTATAACATTTAATAATGTCTATGAAGTTCGAACAGAGAGATCCAAAACTTGGATTGTGATTTATGAGGGCATATTTTTCTATTAATTTATTCTGTACATAATATGTCTGATATATTATTTATGTACATTATATAATATAACAAAGTTATATTTTAAAGATTTTTTTATTTATTTGAAAGGCAAAAAGACAGAGAGAGAGAGAGAGAGAGAGAGAGAGAGAGTCATTCTGCTGGTTTACTCCCTATACGGCTGCAATAGCTAGTTCTGGGCCAGGTGAAACAGGAGCCAGGAACTCTATTCTCGTCTCCCACATGGGAAACAGGGATCCAAGCAATTGAGCCATCTTCTACTGCCTCCCAAGCATATTACCAGGAAGCTGGCTTGGAAGCAAGGTATCTCAGACTCTAACTAGCAATATGATATGGGACATGGCTTGTGCAAGTTGTAGCTTAATCTCTGCCTCAAAGCACTCACTCTCTGAAAGTATATATTATGAACCTAGAAAACTAAACTCCATTCTCTCAATTTAGCATAAATTTTAGAAGAAGTAGGGATGTGAATTAGGACTTGGGATATGCACAAATTCCAATATCGGGATATCTGTGTTTGTGTACTTATAAGAGGTCTTCAAACAGTCTATGAACAATGAATATTATGAGAAAACTAGGAATGAATTTCAAAATACTTTGATTAAAATAAGCTTATCCTTTAATTTGATTTTCCACAAACTGTTAAAGTATCCTAGTCTGTACATATATGTAGAAAGTTAGAAAGATAGATACTGCGATTTCAAGATGGCTGAATAGGCAAAAGACCTGCTGCTTTGACTAGGGGAAAATAGCAGAAAAAAAGTTGAGGAGGTGCATTCCCATGGTAGAGTTGGAGAGAAATTTGTAGTGGAAAATCGACAGAAGGAAGAGGGATGCCTTAGAACAATGAGGAAGGTGTGGCCACATGGCAGCAAGTGGAGACACTACATAGAACTCCCACAACCAGGGGTTTGAGGAAACTCTAGTATCAGAAACTAAGATGAAAACAGACTATGGTGCCCTGGGCCATTGGTATTATTGCCTGAGGGAGAACTTTACAGACCACATATTTTGACTCCTGTCTGGAGCCCTTAAAAGGTGCTTCGTATGCAACTTATCCAGTGATATAAAAGCACACTTCCTTCTCCCCTTCCCCCTACAAGTGCACCCGGCACCTCTTGGGGAGAAGGTACCATCTTGACATCAGTAGGTGCTGCAGTGTCTCTTTTGCATGCATGAGACCAGGGGATTTTACCAGAGGGAAAAATTTGCATTCTCTACCAACTTTGAGTCAGGCTGGAATGGTTGACGGAGGCCTGGGCATCTATGTGATACTATGAAAGGCCCCCATTCTCTCAGTATGTCAGGCTCTGGGGCTCAAACTGCCAAGGTGGAGCACCTGCAGGTATATGGCTCTGGGAATGTCTCTGCTGTCTCCAAGAATGGGGCAGGCTCACGTGGCTGCACAGATACTCTGCACCTCATAAATGTGGGAGACTTTTGTGCTTTGACTCTGGGAATTCTGTGTCTGCATGATAGGGTGTGGAATGTACCTAGGGCTCTAGGTAATCACTGTGTCTTGCATCAGAGATTCAGAACTCTGACAGCCTGTGGTGGGTCATGTCGGAGGATTCCTTGCTCACACTGAGGACCACACAAATTACTCAGAAGCAATGAGCCGCAAATTCATGAATTAAAGAAATCTATACAGGACATGGAGGAAGAATTTTCTCATGAGATAGATATTTATAAGAGAAATCAAACTGAAATATTAGAAATGAAGAATTCAATATGTCAAATAAAATATAGTAAAAAGCCTAAACAAACAGAATTGATGAGGTGAGAGAAAGAATATCTTAGCTAGAAGAAAAATCTTTCAATATATCTCAGACTACAAAAAAAAAAAAAAAAAGAAAGCAATGAGAAAAGTTAAAAACAGAGTTTGAGAATTATGGGATTGTATCAAATGACTCAACATATGAGTCTTAGAAGTTCCTGACAGTATGGAAAGAGAGAATGGATAAGAAAGACTATTCATTGCCCGGCGCCGCAGCTCAATGGGCTAATCCTCAACCTGCGGTGCCAGCACACCAGGTTCTAGTCCAGGTCGGGGCGCCAAATTCTGTCCCTGTTGCCTCTCTTCCAGTCCAGCTCTCTGCTGTGGCCTGGGAATTCAGTGGAGGATGGCCCAAGTCTTTGGGCCCTGCACCCCATAGGAGACCAGGAGAAGCACCTGGCTCCTGGCTTCGGATCAGCACGGTGCGCCGGCCACAGCGCGCCGGCCGCAGCGGCCATTGGAGGGTGAACCAACGGCAAAGAAAGACTTTTTTCTCTCTCTCTCTCTCTCTCTCACTGCCCACTCTGCCTGCCAAAAAAATAAAAAAAAAGGACAAAAAAAAAAAAGACTATTCAGTGAAATAACAGCAGAAAATTTCTCAAATTTGGAAAAAGACAGGTATATTCAAATATAGGAAGCACACAGAATTCCTAATAGATATGACCATAAAGGAACTTCACCAGGATGCATTGTAGTCAAACTTGGAACTGTAAAACACAAAGAAAAGATTTTGAAATTTTCATGAGAGCAATGACAGATTACCTTCAATGGAGCTCCACTGAGACTCACAGGTGATTTCTCTTCAGAAACCCTACAGAGTAGGAGAGGATCAAGAGACATAGTCCAAGTCTTAAAAAAAAATTGCCAACCTAGAATATGGTACCCTGCAAAGCTCTCATTTATGAATGAAGGTGAAATAAAGACCTTCCATAACAAACAGAAATTGAAAGAACTTTTCACCATTAATTCAGACTTACAGAAAATGCATAAGAATGTGCTACATATAGAAATACAAAAAGATAGTCATCTTTAAGAAAGAATATGTCCCAAATTGTACATCTCCTCCCTCTCTTATTCTCGCTATTATATTTAACAGGGATCACTTTTCAGTTAAATTTTAACACTTAAGAATAATTGTGTATTTATTACACAGTTCAATCAATAGTATTAAGTAGAACAAAAATAAATACTTAAATATAAGAGTGGGAATAACAGAGGGAAGAGATGTACAATTTGGGACGTGCTCAATCTGACTTGCCCCAAAAGGTAGAGTTAGAAACGTGCTAGGGGATTCCAATTCAATCCCATCAAGATTGCATGTACCAATGCCATCTCAATAGTCAAAGTGATCAGTTTCAGTTCACAATTTACCATAATGATAGGATTAAGAGTCAAAGTGATCACATAAACAAGACTAGTGTCTGCTAATACTAACTGATAGAATAAAAAAGGGAGAGAAATATCCAACATGGGAAGCGGGATACACAGAGACATATAGAATGGCAGATGGCCTAAACAGCACTCTGGCCTCAGAGTCAGGCCTTAAGGCATTTGGATGTAGCTGAAGAGCCCATGAGAGTATTTTAGACATGGAAAGCCAAGACACTCTGGCAAAAAAAAAAAAAAAAAAAAAAAAAAAAAAAAACACCTATATGAAAGATCTCCGAGAGTGAGATCCCAGTGGAAAGAAAGATCGGGTCATCAAAGACTGAGGTACCTTTCTCTGAAGGGAGGTGAGAACTTCCACTTTGACTATGACCTTGTCTAAATAAGATCAGAGTTGGTAAACTCAAAAGGCTTCCATAGCCTTGGCAACTCATGACAAGAGCCTAGGGTGATTACTGACGCCATAAACAAGAGTGTCAATTTGTTAAGTCAACCACAGGAGTCACTGTGCACTTACTCCTCACGTAGGATCTCTGTCCTTAATGTGTTGTACATTGTGAATTAATGCTATAACTAGTATTCAAACAGTACTTTACGCTTTGTGTTTCTGTGTGGGTGCAAACTGTTGAAATCTTTACTTAATATATGCTAAATTGATCTTCTGTACATAAAGATAATTGAAAATGAATCTTGATGTGAATGGAACGGGAGAGGGAGAGGGGAGGGTTGCGGGTGGGAGGGAAGTTATGGGGAGGAAAAAGCTATTGTAATCCAAAAGCTGTACTTTGGAAATTTATATTCATTAAATAAAAATTTAAAAAATGAAAGAAGTTGGCGCCGTGGCTCAATAGGCTAATCCTCTGCCTGCGGTGCCAGCACACCAGGTTCTTGTCCCGGTCGGGGTGCTGGATTCTGTCCCAGTTGCTCCTCTTCCAGTCCAGCTCTCTGCTGTGGCCCGGGAGTACAGTGGAGGAGCACCTGGCTCCTGGCTTTCGATCAGCGCAGTGCTCCAGCCGTAGTGTGCCAGCCACGGCGGCCATTGGAGGGTGAACCAATGGAAAAAGGAAGACCTTTCTCTCTGCCTCTCTCTCTCCCTGTCCACTCTGCCTGTCCAAAAAAAAAAAAAAAAAAAAAAGAATATGAAAACAGAAAATCTCCTAGTACAAATACAAAGGAAATCTAAAGCAAACAATAGGAATATTCACAGAAAAATCTCAGGGTAGAGTCATTCATTTTCAATAGTAAGTTTCAATTTAAATGGCCTAAATTCTCCAGTTAAAAGATACAGACTAGCTAAATGAATTTAAAAACAAAATCCATCTATTTTCTGCCTTCAAGAAATACACCTCACCAAGAAAGATACATACAGACTGAAAGTGAAAGGATGGAAAAAGATAGTCCATGCTAATGGAAAGCAAAAATGAGCAGGTGTAGCCACCGTAATATCAGACAAAATAGACTTTAAAACAAAAATTGTTAAAAAAGACAAAGAAGGACATTATGTAATGATTAAGGGATCAATTCAACAGAAAGATGTGACTATTGCAAATGTTTATGCACACAATGCCAGGATACATGGCTTTGTAAGACAAATGGATCTAAAAGGAAACAGAGATTTTAATATAATAGTATTGGAAGACTTCAACACACCACTTTCATCAATGGACAAATGGGAAAAGACAAATCTAAATTGGCCTTCTGCTAATCCCATATTTTCATACTATATCATGGAAAATAGCAATATAAAAGTATAAATAGACTAATCCACATTATATATATATATATATATATATATATATATATATAGCCATTCTCTAAGCCACTGATGAACACGTATAGAATTGTGAATAAAAACTGAACTACATGATGAACAAATATAAATCTTATTGACCCATAGAGAGCAATTCATCTAACAATGGAGAAATGTATGCTATTTTCAAGTGCACGTGAAAAATTTACCAAAATTAATCATATACTGAGTCATCAAATAATGGTTCAATAAATTAAAAAAGATGCAAATTATAGACAATTGTATCACTGATCATGGTGGAATTAAATAAAAAACAAAAAATCACAAACTACAAGAGATATTTGACAATCCGGCAATACATATGTAAACTAATCATGGATTAAGGGACAAAGGCAATAAAAAATATTTTAACTTTGGTGATGATAAAGTATTTTGTACTGAAATTAGTGATTTTTACCCCCTTTCTTCTTATTCTCTAATTTACTGCTCAGTTGTATATAATTTGACTCTATTATGTTTCTCTCACCCGCTCTGTTATTTCCAAAGCCACTACCAACAAATCAGCTAAGTCCATAATGATTTGGGAGTTAAAACATTTTGACAACTACCAAAAGTAGATTTGAATTATGCTCATCCACCCTAAACATGGTTTCCAATATAATTGTTCCAAAACATTATTTGCTCATTACTTCCCCGATTAATTCTCAATGCCAGTCAATTCAAACTCCCCTCCATATATGTCTCAAGCTTTTTGTACAAGTGATATCTGATATTTCTTTAATATGATTTCACCTATCTGAACACCCAACTGCAACTGCATCTTTGTTCTAATGTTCTTTCTACATTAATTCCTCTTCTTTCATCTATAGAAATACCAATGTACTAGAAATATATTTCACATGTTACTTACTCAAAATACCCTGATTGTTTACCTCAAAATGTCTCTGGTTTTGCTGATTCTCTTCTACAGAGTCCCTTTTATTTCTTTTTGATTGCATTTGTATGCTATTGTAATGTGATTTGATTGTTTCTCTCAGACAGCTATTTTCCTGTACTTAGAGGCAGAGAGAACAGAAGGAGAATAGAAAAGGTGCTCCCAATAACTCTCTCACTCTCCACATGTTCACAGTGCTTGTGATATCTGGGTTGGCCTAGAACCCACTGCAGATTGCTCCTGTGAGTGTCAGGAATCCAATTACTTCAGCTGTCACCACCACCTCTCTGAGTCAACATGAGCAGGAAGCATGAGTCAGGAGTCAGAACAGAAAATCAAACAAAGGGACCCTGATGTGGTACACAGGTGTCTTATCTAATGTCTTAAACACTAGACGAAATGTCTTCTCCTTTGCTGTCTGATTTGATTAAAAGTTCTCTTACTTATGTTTGTGTCATGAGCATGATATAATAAATGAGAAGCATAGGGAAATGTCTATGCAAAAATTATGCACTGAGATTAGCCTTGTATTAGTTTGACATATTAAACTCTATTTATTTATATCATATAGGCTTTAATTCAATGTATATTTCATTTCAATGTACATACAAATAAAAATGTTTCAGAATATATAGATTTCAATTATTTGACAGTGCTATAAATTACTTTTAATTTTGATTTATCACACATATAATAGATATGTTATTTTCCTTACGCTTTTCTTGATTATATAACTACAATTATACTTCCCTGATTAGAGGAATTTTTGCAATTATATTCTTAGGTTATATTTCAAAAAACAAGCATTTTTTTTATTTATGAATGCATTTTTACATAGATACAACTTTTGGAATGCAGTGGTTCTTCACCCCATGACACCCACCACACTTCCATCCTGCCTCCATTCCCTCTCCCATCTCCTTCTTCATTATGGATCATTTTTAGTATGACTTTATATATAGAGGCCAACTCTATGCTAATCATAGATTTGAACAATTTTCCCCGATGCCCAAACACAACATATAGAGTGCAGTTTGAGGAGAGAATTTGCAAATTTTGAACATAAAATATAAACTAATAATTTAAAGTTTCCATAAAAATTTTCTAAGTATATTTTTGATTACAAAATCTTTCCCTCTCTCCAGGCTCCAGTAAATCAGTGAATTTGGAAAACTATCTCATATAACATGAACAGTGTCTTGCTTTAATTTCCTGACAACTTAATATAGTGTAGGTAGATATTAGAAGTTTGAAATAGGTTAGAAATTGCACATTTCCAGTGATTAAAACATATCTAAATGACTCAGATGAATTATAATTTCATTTTAGAACAATAAATTTTAAGTATTGAACTCTTTCCCAGTTTGTACTTAATAAAATTGACTGTAAATTTTATTCCTTAATCCTAAATCCCTCCAAGTATATTTTATGTGATTATATTTACAAAAAATTGCTACTTAATTATAATAAAACACTTGCATGCATTCATTCATTCTTACAAAAAAGCATATTAGGAATATTTTCCCTTAACTCTTGAATTATCAGCTTGAAACTGCTAATAACAAGGCTTATGCCAAAAAGAAAAAAATGCACATAAAATTCAATAATATCACCTTGACTTAAATTTACAGAATAATCACCATGATAGAATTTAGAGGGATTAATCAAAGTATCTGTATCTTTTTAACTGCTAAGTCTTGTTTTTCTGTAACTAAAATCATTCTTACTGTCATTCTAGAAACATTCAGAAAATGTTTCTAAGTAAATTTATCAATTATAACACACTGGCTGCTGTGTTGTCCCACTGAATATCTCTTGTCAATGAAATTATTTACCTCTTTAGGGGGTGTTCTGCCATGCAAATAGTCACATGTAATTTATAAATCACAAGGACCACTACCAGGTATTTGATAATTTTAATTGTGGTGAATAATCAAACTATGTCCCCAAGAAATTAAGAAAAAAAAAAGCCAAATTCATTTTTACATCATTAAAAACAACCAGAGAGTTAAACTTTATAATAGCTTTATTTGTATCTATCAAAAAAATTTAAGAATTATCTTTTGGAAATGAATTTTAATTAAATTGAAAACATACATTTGATTCAAACACTAATCTATTCACAAGAGAATAATGCATCATCACGAAAAGTAAGATGAGAGTAAAAACAAAGAAACAAGAAAAGCACAAGGCTAATACCTTCTGATGTAGCGAGGCAGTCTGTTTCCATAGTACAAATAAAAATGGCAAATGTAATATAAAGTTTCTCAATAGTGTGTAGAAGAAGTTTTCTTTTCAAAATCTGTCTACCATTTTTTTCTATCAGACTTTATAGATTCAATTGAGTAAATGATAAAAAAATGCTTCATGATCAAGAAAAACAAGGTTTAGAATTGAATCTAGATAGTGAGAAACGTGATTGGCAATTCCGTAGCTGCTATTCACAACTGTAGTAAAAACAGTAGAAAAATGCAAGTTAAATACACATGAAAATATGTTTGAAAGTAGTTCTAGCATACGACCCAGCCATCCCACTCCTTAGAACTTGCAGAAATGAAATGAAATCAGCATACAAAAGAGTTATTTGTACCCCCATTTTTATTGCAACTCAATTCACAATAGCTAAAATATGAATCAACTCAGATGTTCATAACTGATCATTCGATAAAGAAATTGTGGTACATATATAGTGTAGAATAGTATTCAGCTATAAAAAATAATAAAAATGAAATGTCTTTTGCAACAAAATGTATGCAACTAGAAACCAGTATGCTTAGAGAAATAAGCCAGTTGACAAAAGAAAAAAAATATTGTATATTTTCTTTGATCTGTGGTAACTAATAGAGTACAAAAAATGTAATGTATCTGAGTGAAATTGACATTTTGGGATTCTCTTACTGTTTGCAGTCTTTTGTTAGAGTACAGTCTTTTGTCTTGAATTTTTCACTTACTGGAGAGTTAAGCTTATGATTATAAAATAAACTGAAAGTATGTCATTGTAAAAATTAAAAAAAATAAGAAAAGAAGGCGGACAGAGTGTGAAAGAATGGGCAGGAGAGAGGGTAAGGTGGGAAGTATCCCTATGCTTCTAAATATGTACATATGAAAAACATGAAACTTGTTCACCTTCTGTAAAAACAAAATTAAAAATACATGAAAAGAATATTAGTGTGCTTAGTTAGTATACGGCCAGGGTTGAGTATTTTATTTAAGTGACCTGATCACCTCTAAACCATGCAGCAAAGAGAAATCTGAACGTTATGCCTCAAGAGAATCATATGCTTCCTGTGACTCCACCTGGGAAACTGTAATGCAGTGAATACACAGTGATAAAAATATTATGTTCTAAGCTCCCTTGTGATCTTTCAGAAAGCGGAAAGCATGAACATAGAAAATAAAGAGAAATTTAAAATGTTGCCAGATAAACAAGAATTGCAAGTGTGTCTGGACTACTTTCAGCACACTAAAGTAGTGGGAGATCTACGACATGGATTCATTTACTTTCCAATACTTCTGCCAGTCTGCTGTACCTTCTGAAACCACCATACCTGGGAAGCTGTGCTCCTATGACAAGACCACAAAAGACAAAACAGCGTTCCGTGTGAGATATTGGGACCATTCATATGGGGACCAATTGTGACGATCACACTCAGATTTGATTATAAAAAAAAAAAAAAAAAGAGGAAAGAAATTTTGTGCCCTTAAAGTAGAATTCTGAGCAATATGCCATAGTTGACTTTACTTGATAGTTATAGTTGCCTGAAATTATATCAACACTGTTCCATAAACAGTGACTATTATTTACTAAGTGATAAAAGACTTAAAAAGAAGCAAGACTAAGATCGAGAGAAGGAAAGTTAAACAAAGGTATATAAATGGACCTCTGAGAATGAACACAGCAGATGATAGTATTTGTATCTCTGCAGATGCCATCACTTCTTTACCTACTTAAGAAAAAAAAAAACTTTTCAACAATCAGGTGGACATTATAACCCATTTAATATATTTCAGTTAGCCTCTTACCCAGAAAGTCATATTTGTGCTTGTTCAATAGGCTGATGAACCCATTTGGCCATTGGGAGAAGCTGCTTCAGCATCCATATGTCTCATCAAGACTATTTTCGTTACTGACTACCCAACTGATCAGTAGTAATGAACTATCTTCTGTCTCTGATAAATGTTATTCAACAGGGTATAAATTTGCCTTTGAATCATAGATTGAAGAAAACGGTTGTTCTTCATTATTATAAATACAAATTCTGGAAATATATTTATCTATTTTGTAAGCCATTCTCTCCAAACAATATAATTATTTAATTTTATCAAATACCACATGCATCATTATGGTATTCAAGACAATAATTTTCTAATTTCACAGCAACTGAAGTAAGGCAATATAGACTAACACACAATTGATTAACAGCTTTTATCACGTTCTTTATTGCTCAGAAAGAGTTGGACTTAATTGAGTGTGGATCAAGTTTTGAAGAATTAGTTAAGAATCAAATTGAACCAAAGCATACAAGCCTGTGGTGCTTTTTATAGAATATGCTATTATGCTATGAACCAACAAGCCATACATGCTGCTGTTTTTCCAATAGTGATAAAGTATTGTAAGGGAATCAGAGTGAAAGATGCATTCCCTATTCTTTTCTCTAATTCCCTTAGCAATTCATCTCCCATGTTCTTCATTGATAATGCCTCAGGGAAGCTGTGGCTATTTTAAAATCAAAGCTAAAAGACAACATGTATGTATGTATGTATGTAGTTAAAATTTTAGTGGAATAATTTAAAACGTGCAATAATAGAAATGCATAACTAAGGCTGCTGGCCTTTTGTACAGTGTTGCATATTTGCAATTAATTAAATTTGGATGAAACAAGTACTATTTATATGTCAAAAAGAGAAAACAGTTATTTTTTTACTGTGTAGTCACCAGATAATTGCATTTCTCATCTTCATTTTTTTACATTTTAATATAGGTTGGTGTAGATTGTCTATAATTTTCCAGAGCACATGGTACATGGAAATTTATAACATTTTTTTGTGCATATCCCTTATGACAATATCTCCAGATTTATATATCATTGGTAAAATCTAATTAAATGACAACAAAATACCATAAATTCACCGATCGTATGTTCAGTATCTCTACACAGAATCACCAAAGATCTTGAATCTTTTTCAGCTATGGAACTCTTTATACTCTTTAGAATATTGCAAACAAAATCATGTTTCCTGTGGTGTCTTCTTTTCCTAAGAGTGTTTATTTGAAAGTCAGAGTTACAGAGAAAACGCATAAACACACACACACACACACACGGAGAGAGAGAATATCTTCCTTCTGCTGCTTCACTCCCCAGAAGACCACAGCCAGGGCTGGGCCAGGCTGAATCCAGGAGCCATGAGTTTCATCAGAGTCTTCCGTGTGAGTGGCAAGGAACCAAAACCTTGGGCTGTATTCAACTGTTTCTCCCAGGCCATTAGTATGGATGTGGATGGGAGGTGGAGCTGCTGGACTTGAACCAGCACCCATATGGAATGCCAGAATCATGGACAGCAGCTTGAAGGACATTTCCTGAGAAAGAGGGGATAGAATCAGTTACCAACTTAAAACAGGAATGGAGAAGGCACCATTTTCACCTAAGGGGAACAGCTCTAACAAATTCATATATATCAGCATGGAATATGCAAGTAAAGAGTATAGTTTAGGGAAAATTAAGACAATTTCTAATTATGCTTCTTTTTCTAGATTCAAAGAGAGAGGCTTGCTTGTGTTTTTGAGGCTTAGGTTAGTTAACAAAAAGCAAGGAATTTTTACATTCAAATGAGATAGGAAATCTGACTCAAATACCCACAGCAAGGAAGAGAGATCTACAGAAACCCTTATTAAATTTCATACTTACCATAAACACTACATACATATGACAACTCAAAAACAAATCCAATTTGAACTTGCAACATTTCTTTAAGGATAGAACATAATTACATACAAAATTTCTCCACCTCTGACCCTGTAACAGAGATCAGCCCAAATCATTTGTGAAGCCACCGGAAGTGTACATGAAGCCAGAATCTCAGGTTTGCAATCAGAACAGGGACTATTATCTGTAATTAAATTATGGATTATGATAACTTTATTACCCGTCAACTTGGCATTAAACAGTGTGAAGCACAGCATGGGGGCTCTGTCAGCTAACACTCCTGGGACGAGTATTCAGATGAGACCATTAGAGCTGAAAATCAAAGCTCCCTTCCAGATTTCAGCCAAGGAGAGAATGTCCTTCTGCATTGTTTAAAGGAGATGAGAAGACACAGAACACAGGAAACAATCTTTCCATGGGGTATTTATGTTTGAAAGCATTTTCCAACTTTCTTAGACATTTAAAAGAAAATGAAAAATTGCTTAATTGATCAATGTTAAATGACTTGTGTGATTATATATATGCAATATAAGATTTCCTCCTGATTTTATATTATATTTTATATATCATATTATATTTTAAATTATTTTATATTATATATTATAAAATTTTTGTGTAACATGTTAATGTAGTGTAAATGGACATAAATAAACAAAACAAACATGTCTCTGAAAGTCAACTGCTTGAATTTTTATATTAATCACTACTCATGGATTGCTAGTGAAACTCACTGATTTACCTAGTAAAAATATCAAATGTTAATGATTCTTGAGACTTATGCCTAGGCATTGCTTTATTATTAATTTTTAATATTTTCTGTAATAATTTGTTAACATTAAATAAAACTTTCAGAGATATACTTGTTTTTCCTTCTGTAGACTAACTGATTATACAGTTATAAGTGTTAGATTTGCTTTGTGTTTTTGATTGAATGCTGCCATTTTATAGGCAGGAAACTGAGGAGAGGAAATTGAAACTAGCAATGTCAAAAACAGTGAGTGTTGAAAATGGAGCTCCAAATAATGTCCATACACTAGTATCTGTATAGTTTTGATTTACAGAGGGTATTTATTTGTTCATGGATCATTCAGTTTTGCTTGATTTACAAAACACAGGTAGACAATAAATATAAAATTATAGATTTTTTTCTTGCTGTTCTTGGTTTTTTGACAATAAGTTATTCTCTGTACATTTTAAAAAATATTACATATATTGTGCAAACAAATGTTTGAGAAGAGTAAAACTGTAGTGTTTGCAAGGTCTTTCTTGCAAAAAAACAGGAAAAAGTTTCTTTTTCTTTGACAGGCACAATGCTAAAATAGTATTCATGCTGTCAATAACTTCGAATGCCTCACGAAAATGCCAGCGAATAAGGACTATAAGCTGCAGTCAGCACTGTTTCCATTCCTCTACCTGTTTCATCTGTGCATATTTCAGACCCTCCATGTGTGATTCAAGGTGATTAAGGCATCCTAATATCCCCACTGTGACTGGCACCATGAGAGAGAGTCGCAGAAGGTCAAGTGAGAGTTAGAACTTGTTAAGATTTATTACAGCCTGAAGTCATCTGCATGGAAACAAATGGCCTTCTATCCAGCACTTTCACTGATGTGCTTTGCCACAGCAAGAAACCAAAGAGCTGTAACAGCCAATTAATATTAATAATTAATCCAAACATTTCTATATGCCCAGCCTTTATCCTGTGATTGACAGGTGAGAGTAGAGTTTCTTAAAATACAAGACATGCAATTAGGAGATCTCACTCCGGTACACCTTCAGTTGCCCACACAGTCATTTCATAAAGCTCTTTTAATACCATTAATGCCCTAAGTCTATGTGAGTCACACAAAACCTTAGACCTTATTCTTAAAGGATAGAGAGGCAATAATGTAACTCGAGTTGTTCCCTATCCTTTAACTGCAAATGCCCAAACCACTTCCAGAGGGCACTAAACTGGAGGTAGGAAAGTGAAATTCAAATCCATTTCTGAAGCACAAATCATTAAGATTTAAAGACCAGAGAACAAGAGTGGTGCATTTGCCTTGTACTCCTAGGGACTCAACTTGTAAACATACCTCAAGCAAAATGATTTTGCTAACTTCAGGCTTTCACACGTGATGAGATCTGCTTCATATGAGGTAGAAGGAAATCTCAAGGAAGTTGAACAGATCACAGGGAAAATTTTACAAAATAGAAAGATTCTAAGTAAAAAGAATATCATGATAACATACAAGTTGAAGATAATAAAATACTTTATTTACAGGATTAATACATTATTATATTCATTAGAATGGAATATACATATATATATATATACACATATGTATATTATGGCCTTTTATTGAGGAAAGTGATTGTTTTATATTAAATGATATAAACAAATGTTTAGAGAATATTCTTGTTAGTCTTAATTGTTGAAATAAAATTTGCTTTGGGATGGCCTATTCAGGGTTAATTTATATAATGAAGACTCTCGTAACCACTTTTATATGACTATGTAGCAAAGAAATGTCAAAAAGAAAGATCTAGTTTCGGAGGTTATATTATCTGACAAATCAAACAAACAGCACTATTTAATGATTTCATAGCTTTTAAATTGAGGTTTAACTCAAACAAATTTAATTTATTCCCTAATTTTATATAATTATTGCTATTGCTTTTGATCGTGTAATAAAAATTGCAAAATTACTTGCATTATTAAGCATTTTAATTGTTAACTGGTTAAACTGTTTACTGATGTCAATTACACCTATTTAAAGGTTAGGGTATAAAATATATTTTAATTAGTTATTTTACTCAATCATTCTGTGCAATTTATGCTCAGCAGAGACTTCTGCAATTGTCCTTCAGGAATCATGCATCCTGTCCTAGTTCATTTTGCTGAAGGTGAGTCCCCCTACATCATCTGGAAGGAAGCCTGTGCTATTCTTAGTTGCTATAACCAGCTGCATTACTGAAAGCAGGCTCTGTCCTTACACGTTATAGATGGATAGCTTCAGATAAGAAAAAGCTATCTTGGTGAATGGTGGCCAGAATTTTGATGTTTCTGTCTAGTAGGTGATAGGGTTATCATTCACATCTCTAGGTGATTTGAGAAGATGGCTGTCTGGAGCGATAGATAAAGACTCATTGGACTGTTACAGAGGAAAAGAAATTCAGGAGAAGCATGTGAATTCATTACTAAGAAACAAGTACCCTAGCATTCAGGTGAAGAGGGAAAAAAAAAGGAAAGAATATGTGTGAAAAATCAGTTGCATTTTCATTGTGATAGCGTGTTCTGTATTACGAAAAAGCTTAGTAGATGAAGTATATATCCAGCTTATTGGTTGTTTTCTTTTAATCAAACATCAAAATGACATATATGGAGTAAAGGTATAAGATAGCTCAATTCAGATGACAAGATTAACTGTAAATGACACAATATGTGCAATATAAGTGCTTCCTAGCAGTACCGAAGGGGATGCAAGGTCTAGGATTGTTTCTACGCTGCAAAGATTCTTCTTTCAATTTATTTATTTTTTAGTTAGTAGTATTGTTTAAAGTAATTATCTAGTGGTTCCTGGAAATGTGTAAATAGCCAAAGTAAGTATAAATTTATTTCTTTACTAAATATTTTCTAAAATATAGAATGAAGTGTTTATTAGATGAGAATAGAAAATCTGATCTATTTTGAGAATTATAACAACAATGCAACTTCTAGGAATGTAATAGGGCAAAAAGATGCTTAAGTTAGTTTTTTCTTTAAAAAAAAAAACACAATTGAGAAGCAGCAGACAGAGAGGGATAGAGACAGAGACAGGAACAGAGATCTGTTCTGCTGACTTACTCTCCAATTGCCAAAAATGACCTGGGAGTATATGAAGCGAGGAAATCAATCCAAGTCTCCCACATTTGTGGCAGGGATCCAGTTACTAGAACTATGATCTTTCTCAAAGCATCTGAAATAGCAGGAAGTTGGCATCAGGAGCTAAGTACTGAACCCAGGTTCTCCAGAGTGAGAAGTGGGTAGCTTAAGGGCCAGGCCAACCATCCAGCTCTGATTGCAAAATATGAACTTGTACAAATGTGAACTTGTCTAAGGCTTTTATTGAGAATTTTTCTTAGAAAACATATGCAATTTCTCCTTAATTCAATATATTCATCTTCAAAGAGGCACGATAATACCTACCGCATTGACATTATAGAAAAGATTAAGGCACAAGAAAATCATCCATTAGAATACCTGCAGCAGAGCTATTTGATGATTGCCAGTTAAATTCTTTCACCTTCTAGAGACTTAAAATCACTTCTCCTGACACACTGAGTAGGGGAGAGTTCCTAAAGTTAACTTTGGAATCAGACTGGGCTTTGATTCCAGTTGACTATGACTTCAAATAATCTTGAACGTTAGTAATTGTAAAATCTTAAATTCCCATAAATAACACCTCTGAAAATCTTAATAAAGTTTAAAAGTATATTATGAATTAGCTATCCTGATCTGAAATTTAAATAGGTGTTAATAGCTGAGACTTCAATATGACTAATCTTGTAAATCTTGAGTCATCTTTCATTATTATTGAAGAGCCTTTTGTTCTTCCTAATATATTTTAATATTTTTACATTTGTCCAAATTTGATTGAAGTGAAAATTTTTAAACCAATCAGGAACTGCAATTGCGCACATTCAAAATCAGTTGAAATTTATAATTTCTCTTGTCAATATATCTGCTTTATATTCTCTTTTTTTGATTTTTTTTGAACACAGGTAAAAGTTCATTTAAGTGAATTATTTGAGTCTTTCATGCTTACTTATACAGGCTGTTGTCTAAAACAATGTGATTTATTTTCTAAAATCAGTTTGTCAGGGCCAGCACTGTGGCATAGCAGGTAAAGCTGCTACCAGTAGTACTGGCATCCCATATGGTTGCCAATTAGAGTCCCAGCTTCTCTACTTCCAATCCAGCTCTCTGATTATGGCTTAGGAAAGTGGTAGAAGCTGGCCCAAGTTCTTGGGCTCCTGCACCCAGGTGGAGGACTGGGAGAAATCTCCTGGTTCCTGGCTTCAGATCAGCGCAGCTCTGGCCATTGTGGCCATCTGGGGAGTGAACTAGCAGCAGATGGAAGACCTCTCTCTCTCTCTGCCTCTGCCTCTCTGTTACTTTACCTTTCAAATAAATAAATAAATCTTCAAAAAATTAATTTGTTGGGGGCCGGCGCTGTGGCTCACTTGGTTAATCCTCTGCCTGTGGCGCCAGCATCCCATATGGGCACCTGGTTCTAGTCCCGGTTGCTCCTCTTTTTTTTTTTTTTTTAATTAATTTATTTATTTTTTTATTTTTGACAGGCAGAGTGGACAGTGAGAGAGAGAGAGACAGAGAGAAAGGTCTTCCTTTTTGCCGTTGGTTCACCCTCCAATGGCCGCTGCGGGTGGCGCGCTGCGGCCGGAGCACCACGCTGGTCCGATGGCAGGAGCCAGGTGCTTATCCTGGTCTCCCATGGGGTGCAGGGCCCAAGTATTTGGGCCATCCTCCACTGCACTCCCTGGCCACAGCAGAGAGCTGGCCTGGAAGAGGGGCAACCGGGACAGAATCCGGCTCCCGGACCGGGACTAGAACCCGGTGTGCCGGTGCCGCTAGGCGGAGGATTAGCCTATTGAGCCACGGCGCCGGCTAAGGTTGCTCCTCTTTCAATTCAGCTCTCTGCTGTAGCCCAGAAGGGTAGAGGAGGATGGCCCAAGTGTTTGGGCTCCTGTACCTGCATGAGAGACCAGGAAGAAGCACCTAGCTCCTGGCTTCGGATCAGCGCAGCACTGGCTGTAGCGGCCATTTGGGGAGTAAACCAACGGAAGGAGAACATTTCTCTCTGTTTGTCTCACTGTCTAACTCTGTCAAAAAAAAATTAATTTGTCATTAATATATGTAACCATCAATGATTTAACATTAAAAAATGGCACTCAATTGAACAATGCATTAAAATAATGAATCTATATTCTTATAATGGATTAACAATTTTTAGACTTTCTGTGGAAATTGATAAACTCTGAATAAAATTATAATATGTCCCATTTGCTTTCTGGATCATTTATAGAATAATTGTCAGCTTTTCATAGTAATGTACCTGGGAAAGATGAAATGAAGGATGCTCCTAGGGCTAGGGCCCCTGTACCCATGTAGGGGGCCAGGAAGAAGCTCCTGGCTCTGGGTTACTGGCTTTATCCTGACCCATTCAGAGATGTTGTGGCCACTTGGGGAGTGAACCAATGGATGGAAGACCTCTCTCTCTCTCTCTCTCTCTCTCTCTCTCTCTCTCTCTGCAACTGCCTTTCAAACAAGTAAAATACATTTTAAAGACAGAATAGAGGGGCCGGCTCTGTGGCAGCGTAGGTTAATCCACCACCTGCGGCTCCAGCATTACACATGTGTGCCGGTTCTAGTCCTGACAGCCCCTCTTCCAATCCCACTCTCTGCTGTGGCCTGGGAAAGCAGTAGAAGATGGCCCAAGTCCTTGGGTCCCTGCACCCACATGGGAGACCAGGAGGAATTACCTGACTCCTGGCTTTGGATTGGTGCTGTTCCGGTTGCTGTGGCCATCTGGGGAGTGAATCAACGGAAAGAAGATCTTTCTCTCTGTCTCTACCTCTCACTATCTATAACTCTACCTCTCAAATAAATAAATAAAATATTAAAAAAAAGACAGGGTAGACATGCATTCTAACAATTTTGTTCAGAATTGATATAAAAGTATAAAATCTATGATGTGTGCCCCTTTGTAAAATTAACAAGTATTTTTATAGAAAATTCTCAAATTTGTGTTCTTTCCAAAAGGATATATATCTCCATAAATAACAAAGCAGAACACAGTTAATACCTACATTTACTACTGTTCTGAATTCATTCTTTTTGAAGTTAATAGTACAGTGTAAATGCTTCCCTAAGCCAACAAATTATTTTAGCACTTTTTTATGTAGTGTAAAATATTTAGGGTGACCATAGTCTTGATTTGCCTGGGTAAGCCCTGGCTCATATCTGTTGCATAATCTTTATTTCCAATAATCCTTAATAAATTTTCTTATATTAAAAATACATATATAAAGTCATATGAGTAATATTCTGTTGAATGGATTTTATATAATTTGTTTATTTCTATATTATCTAATTAGATTGTTGACCAAGAGCATTGTGGTGACAGTTTAACTATGAATATTATTGTTATTATTCAGGGCAATTATCTCTTTGATAAAAATTCCCAAGGTGTAATTATTGAGTAAAAAAATTCTATTTTCACACTTTGATAAAAGACAAACTAGAATGTTTGGATTTGCAATTTAGGCAGGAATATTATGAAGAAAGTATAATATTTCAAGTATCAAGTTACTGAGTTTTCCTTTTTATTTAACAGTAAATTAACTTTATCAAGTTGGAAAAGAATCTTGAAGATCTTTTGGTGTTCCTTCCTTATGTTTAATGTAGTATGATATAGAAATTTCTAAAATAATTATTTCCTAAAAGATCCTTCAATTTTACATCTGGATTATTTGATAAAAATGTTAATACAGTTGCAATTTGGGGGCCAGTTTGTTGGCATACAGCTCTTTATAGTAATTGCTTATAATCTTTTTATTTCTGTGGTGTCTGTTGTTACATTTTCTTTTTTATCTCTTATTTTATTGATTTGGGTCTTCTCTCTCCTTTTCTTCATTAGTTGTGCCAATATTGTGTCAATTTTGTATATTTTTTTGAAAACCAGCTCTTCATTTTGCTGATCTCTTGATTTTTTTGGAGTAAATTTGTTGATTTCTTCTCAATTTTAATTATTTTTCTTCTCCTACTAGTTTTGGGTTTGGTTTGTGTTGTTTTTTTAGATCCTTGAAATGTATTGATAGCTCATTTATTTAGTGCCTTTCCAATTTTTTTAGGTAGGTAACAATTGTTATAAACTTTCCTCTTAACACTGCTTTTGCTGTATCCTATATGTTTTGATATTCATCTTGTCATCTTCATTTTTTTCCAGAAATTTTTTGATTTCTCTTTTTATTTCTTCAATAAGCCACTATTCATTCAGGAGCATGCTGTTCAAGCTCGATGTATTTGCATATATTCCAGAAATATCTGAGTTACTGATTTCCAGCTTCTTTCCATTGTGGTCCAAGAATATGCATTGTATTACTTTTTTTAAATTTGTTGGTACTTGCTTTATGGTGTAGTATGTAGTCAATCCTAGAGAAAGTTCCATGCATTGGTGAGAAGAATGTGTATTCTGCAACTGTAGGATAAAGAGTTCTGTAGATATCTGATAGATCCATTTGGTCTATAATGTCAACTGACTCTTCTCTTTCCTTGCTGACTTTCTGTCTGGTTTATCTGTACATTGCTGAAAATAGGGCATTGAAATCCTCCATTACTATTGTATTGGAGTCTAGGTCTCTTTAGATCCCTTAACATTTCTTTTAAATAACCAGGTCCTGTAATTAAGTGTCTATACATTTATAATACCTGCATCTTCCAGTATAATGGATCCATTAATCACTACATAGTGCTCCTCTTTGTCTCTTTTTAACAGTTTTTGTGTTAAAGTATCTTGTCTGATATTAGGATGGCTGCACCAGCCCTTGTTTGGTTTCTGTTACCATGGGATATCTTTTTCCATCCTTTCACTTTCAGTTCGCAGCTATCTTGGTGAGATGTGCTTTTTCTAGGCAGCAAATAGATGGGTTTTGTATTTTAATTCATGCATCAAGTCTGTGTCTTAACTGCAAAGTTGAGGCCATTTACATTCAAGGTGACTATTGATAAGTAATGACTTTGCCCTGTCATTTTCCCAAAAATATTCCTATTTTTTACCTTGAATTTCCTTTGAACCTTTACTGAAAGATTTTCTTTCTTTACCTTCTTTTGTAGTGATGACCATGTTTCTGTGTTTCTGTGTGCAACACATCCTTAAGCATCTTTTGTAGGGCTTGATGGGTGGTGATAAATTCTTTCAATTTCTGTTTGCTATGGAAGGTCTTAATTTCACCTTCTTTCATAAATGAGAGATTTGCAACATATAGTATTCTGGGCTGACAGTTTTTTTGTCTTAAGATTTGGAATATATCTTGCCATTCTCTCCTAGCCTGTAGGGCTTCTGATGAAAAGTCCACTGTGAGTCTAATTGGAGATCCTATGAAAGTAACTGGCATTTCCCTCCTGCACATTTATGTTTTCTGTGGTGAGTCTGAATACAATGTTGTGGTAAAGAAATTTCCTGGTCAGTTCTATTAGGAACTCTATGTGCTTCCCTTTCTTGGATATCCCTTTCATTCTCCAGATTAGGGAAGATTTTCTGTTATTTATTTCACTGAAAGTTTGTTCTAATATGTTCTTTTTTCCACACCTTCAAGAACTCCTAGAATCTATATGTTGGGTTGTTTTATAGTATCCTGTAGATTCCCAACAGTTTTTGGTTTGATTGTATAATTTCCTGTATAATTTCCTGTGCTTTGTCTTCAAACTCTCATATTCTTTCTTCTGATTCACAGATTCTGTTGTTACGGCTTTCCACTGCATTTTCATTTGTTCTATTGAATTCTTCATTTCATTTTGATTTCTTTTTAAGATCTCAATTTCATGGGAGAAATTCTTTCATGTTCTGTATGGATTTCAGTTGTTCATGCATTTGCTTCTGATTACTTCTATGTAATCTTATGATCAATTTTTTGAATTCCCTTTCTGTCATTTCTTCATCTCATCATCTTCACAAACTAGTATTGAAATATTGTGGTCTTTTGAGGGTGTCATGTTGTCTTTCTCCTTGTTTCTTGAATAGGTGTGTTTGTTGTTAGGCATTGTGGAGATACTCATTGGTTTCTTCTTTGTTTCTCCTTGTGGTGGCTTTTATCTTTGTACTATGCCTCAGTAGTGGAGTGTCTGTTTCAGTAACTATCTAGAGACTTTTAGTGGTTGTGGCCAGGGAGTTTTGTTCAGTTCTCCAGGGTGAAGGGTGTGTCAAAGGTGGCACACTCAGGTTTGGTGAGGTAAATCTCCTCTTTGTAATTTTTTTTTTTAATCAGAAAGAAAGTTTCTTCTGTTCAACTGAGCTCCTCTCCTCAAGAGACTGGTGCCTAATTGTATCCCCAGTGGGTATAATCTTCAACCACTCTGCCCCAAGGACCACACAAAGGATCTGCGCAATCCTCAGTGTAGGCTCAGATTTCCCAGCAATGTCCCTCACCAGGAAACTAGGAAGCCCTGAGCATGTGGAATCTCCCACAGTGACTGCTCAAAATCCCAACCACACCCTCAGTCCTCCCACACAGCTTCAGGGTTTTTTGTTTGTTTGTTTTTGCAGTCACAGCACACAGGCCTCCCACACTCATGAGCACCCAGCCCCCTGTTAGTCCTCCCTGCCAGAATCAGGAGTCTCCACTAGGCTGGTTGCTGAGTATGCACGTGTGCTGGTGCAGTTGTTATGGATGTCCAAAATGACACCTGCTCTAATGTCTTGTTACAGGACACCATTGTAAGGTGATCAGAGAGAGAGAAACATGTCCCTCCTTTTTTTGTTACTTTTTTTTCTCCTTTAGTTTGGCAGGTACACTATCCCCCACGGTGCTTCAAGCCAGATTCTCTCTAGGCTCTTCCTGTAGCTTTATCACCAGTGTTTTGGGCTGTTGTAGTCTGGTGTCATACTTTCAGAATGATGTTGTCATGTTGATTCTACCTTGTTCATTTTGGAAAAATTGAAATTTTATAGTGAATACTGTAGGAAATCTCCATGTATATTTTTTCATCCTTATTACACATTTTGTATATAAAATTCCAAAAGTTTACTAATCATGAGGTATAGCTGACAGTATTTATATTTGCCATGGTTTTCTGTGACACATAAATTTTTTCAGCATACTTGTCAAAGGTTATGATTATGTTTTGTATCTATATAAATTACATAGTTTTGTAATTATCAGTATGTGATAGATTAGGTGAAAATTGCTTGTAATGGAACTCTTCTTTTATCTTTTGGTACAAGTGTGTGATTAATTAGTGGCTTTGGGGGAGGCTATAAAGAGGATTACAACTTGTTATAATTTACTGAATATTAAGATATCTATTTTTTTAATTGAGAGCAAAGAGACAAAGACTGATAGGGAGAGGGGGGAAAGAGAATGACAATGAGAGAGAAAGAGTGAGAGAGAGAGAGAGAGGAGAGAGCAAGTTTCTATCTGATGGTTCATTTCTCAAATGCTACAACAACTAAAGCTCAACTGAGGTTGGACCCAGTAGTTCTAGATAGATAGTAGTTCTATGGTGGCAAGAATAAAATTATGTGAGCCATTACTGCATCTGGAATCAACAGTCAGTGCTAATAATGAAACCTATATACTCCAAAATAGGATACTGACACCTTAATCACTAAACTACATGTCCACTGCCATGATTACCATTTTTAATGACATGACCTGTACAGCCTAATGACATTAGACAGTATAAGAATTTCAGTGAAAAGATGATTATCATTCCAGATATTAATTCTTATAACTCTTGCAGTAGAGTAAATTGATATAATATAATCCATTTTAAAAGCAAATTAACCTTCAATGATGCTGTGATCAATTATCCTACTGGCAGTATAGTAGACATCAAATTATCCATCAATAACTATTAAGATATTTTACTAAAAGAATTGGAATGTGGAAGTATAAGTCTTTAGATTTTCAAGAACAGGGCCTACATAGATGCTAATTATTTTATTGAGAAAAAAGTAAGCATTTTTTTTTAAACTTGAGAAGCTTAAATATACCCCATAGTAATGCCAGAGACATTTGATGTCATTAAAGTGTTAAGCAAATGTCAATATCATATGTCCCATTCACTTGGCATGCACATATTCGTACATAAACACTACTAACACTACTCAGAATCTAGTTTCCTTTCGAAAACCTCAAGAGCTTATAGAGTGACACAAAGCAAAATTGATTGTTCTCCAAATAATAGGTTAGAAGAAAGAACTATCATATCTAAGCATTATGAACCTTACTTCATTCTGAAAAGGAGCTGAAGTAAAGTGAGAGAAATGGTCTGCTGGCTCCTAACTCACAAAGTGACAATGATGAATGGAAGAGAGGTACCTCCAGCTATACCTGTATTTTAGCACCGGAATGCTTTCGGCTGCTGGAGGCAAAGAAAAAAAAAAAAAAAAAGACAAAACTCTCTATTAGCAGGGAAAAATGCTTTCTGTAAAGTGGTATCTAAACAGTGTCTATCAAGGAGTCCATTCATTTCCCTGTGAGGGAGCCCTTCTTAGTTAACAGCTGCGAAAACATCCAAAGGCATGTAGCTGTTTGGGATCCACAGTTGATAGCTTGGAAACACAGTAATCAGTCATTTCAGTTTCTCTAAAGTTAAGCAAGTTGAACAGGGAAAATGGTATTTGTCCAAATGGTGTTAGCTCATCTCTGATCAAGATCTTTGAAAAGGATCAACACACAAAATGTGAGGCTGAATTTAAGGAGACAAAAATAAATTAATGATATTTACTTGGTGCTTTATTTGTTCAGATCCAACTTCATTGTAAATTTTGTCCAAAAAAAGTGATTCCTTAAAAATGTCACCCAAACCTTACTGACAAATTGAGAACCATCGTATGTTGTCTCTCTCTGTTAATTTCATCATTGTTAAAATAAAACCTTACATTTCCACATGCAGAAATCAATGTGTCTGCCCCAACTACACTAGATCCATCATACCTGTGCACTAGCTAATCATACAGGAATGTGTAGGAGTAAAAGATCAGAAAAATGTTGCTTAATTTCCCTGAGTTCATATTCTGCATTTCCAAAATTTTAATTAAATTATATCACAGAATATTATACAAATATTCAATAAAAATAAGCTATCTGATAAAACAAATTATATTAATCCATCTGTAATATTTTATCTCACTTTTTTATAAAGAGAGAGAGAGAGAGATCCTCCATCTGGAATCCACTGGTTCTCTCTACAAAAGGCCACAACACTGGAGCTGGGCTGATCCAAAGCCAGGAGCCCGGAGCTTCCTCCAGGTCCCCTCACATGGGTGCAGTGGCACAAGGACTTGGGCCATCTTTTGTTGCTTTCCCAGGCCTTAGCAGAGAACTGGAACGGAAGTGGAGCAGCCAGGACTCAAACAGGCGTCCATATGGGATGCTGGCACCTTAGATGGCAGCTTCTAAAATCAATTTTGTATACTCATTATAATTCAAATAGTTGTAAATGGACTAGTGCATACATAGTTTCTCATCCTCAATTTCTTTTTTTTTTTAAAGATTTTATTTATTTGAAAGAGTTACAGAGAGAGGGAGAGACAGAGAGAGAGGTCCACCACCCGCTGGTTCACTCCCCAAGCCAGAGCTGCGCCGATCCGAAGCCAGGAGGCAGGAGTTTCTTCCAGGTCTCCCATGTGGGTGCAGGATCCCAAAGACTTGGGCCATCTTCTTCTGCTATCCCACACCATAGCAGTGAGCTGGATAGGAAGTGGAGCAGCCAGGACTCGAACCAGCACTCATATGGGGTGCCGGCGCCTCAGGCCAATGCGTTAACCTGCTGTGCCACAGTGCTGATCTCTCCAGAATTTTTCTGAGATATGTAGGGCTGCAAATTCTAATCAATTTTTGCGTCAAACTTCTGAGCTTCCACAACATTTCACTAACCGTCAAGAAACAAGATTATCAATCTCTTTTGTACTAACGATTTCTGAATATCAAGAGCCACTCATTCACTGGCTTTAAACAAAATTTGTATCTGCATTGTATCCTAGAGTTGGATGCTTTTGGCTAGTCTGTCAAAGATAGATAGATAGATAGATAGATAGATAGATAGATAGATAGATAGAGATACTGATAATGTTTTTAAATTTTTAAAAAAATTTTTAAAGTAGTTGTTATAGTTTAAATGTGGCTTGTGTGTTCCCCATGGTTTCATTTGTTGATTGTTTTTAAATTTAATCCCCATTGTGAGGTAATAAAAGGGTGGAGACTTAATCCCACTATAGTGTTTAGAGTTAGGGTCTTTGCAAGGTGGTTTTCCTAGATTGTTAGGATGAAAAATGTAATAAAAATAAGTTTATTGGGTTAGGCTTTTTTGGTACAGAGGGCTAAGGTGTTATTGGAGTGCCCACATCCCATATTAGAGGGCCTAGATTAGAGTTCCACTACCACTTCTGATCCAGATTCTTGCCAATGGGCATTTTAGGAGACAGTAGATGTTAGCTCAAGTATTTGGTTCCCTGCCACCCATATGGGAAACCCAGAAACAGTTCTTGCCTCCTGTTTCAGCCTGGCTTAGCCCCAGGTATTGATAGGATTTTTGAAGTGAACCAGTGCAGGAAAAATCTCTCTCTCTCTCTCTCCTCCCACCTTCCATGTCATTGCTCTGCATTTCAAATAAATAAAAATAAATAAATAAATATGCTTAATAAATAAGTGTATTTTGATGCAAAGGAGTTGAAAATTCATGCATAATTTTACACAAAATTAATTTTCTATGGAATTCTTGGATATCTCTCTTGTGTGTTTAAAATATTTTTACACAAAATTAAGCTTATGTTTTAATTTCATTGTCCACAAACTTTATACTTAAAGTGCTTTATATAAATTAACATAAAAGTTATCTTGCATTGAGTATTTAAAAATCTCCAAGCTAAATATATGACCCTCAGGCCGTCGCCATGGCTCACTAGGCTAATCATCCGTGTGCAGCACCAGCACACCTGGTTCTAGTCCCAGTCAGGGCACCGGATTCTGTCCTGGTTGCCCCTCTTCCAGGCCAGCTCTCTGCTGTGGCCAGGGAGTGCAGTGGAGGATGGCTCAGGTGCTTGGGCCCTGCACCCCATGGGAGACCAGGAGAAGCACCTGGCTCCTGGCTTCGGATCAGCGCGGTGCGTTGGCCGCAGCGCGCCAGCTGCGGCGGCCATTGGAGGGTGAACCAACGGCAAAAAGGAAGACCTTTCTCTCTGTCTCTCTCTCTCTCACTGTCCACTCTGCCTGTCCAAAAAAAATATATATATATATATATATATATATGACCCTCAACCAAGTAAGTGTATAGAACTTTATTGTTGGCATTACATATCCTAGGCTCAGGCCTGGTTTTTGTTTAAAAAACAAAAAACAAAAAAAAAAAATTGCACATAAGCACTCTGTCTCTGAAGCCAAATGGACTATATTCAACACCTATTAGCTTAAGGACTCAGTAGTAGTTTACTCTCCTAAAATGGGCAAAGGGATGGATAAGCAGTCTGCTTGGAACACAGTAAATATGAACTTCATTGTATGACTAGCCCCTTGCTTATAGTAACAGCAAAGTCAATGTTTACCTAATGACTGTGACATTATATACTTGAAACATAGTATATAAACTCCTTAGGAAAATTGGAATCAATTGATTTTTTGGTGGTTTAGCCTTAGCCAATATGTTCCTTAGTATTTGTGAATTGTTGTTATGTAAGCAATATTTATTTCAGTTATACCATGAATATAATTTTGTACATTTATAGGGCATAAACATAAGGTCACAAAACTGATAGAAAAGGTTGTATCAGTAAATTTCCTCATCATATAAAGTAACAATCCATGCAAAGTGTATTCTGCCCAAATGCAAATCTAGGCTCTATCAGTCTCCTCATGACCATGGACCATTCCTGAACTTCTTTGAGCTTGATTGTCATCAAATACAAAATGGCAATGACAACAGCATTTACTTAACAAGATTGTGGAAAGATTTGAATGAGCTATTACAAAAAATAACACACAAAGAGCTTCTAGTGATCTATGAGATTTCAACAAATATAGTGGCCATGATTGTTTTTCCCCGTTCTTATCTTACTGGCTGGCTGTCTCAGAAGGAAAAGATGCACTGGAGAGACCAGCTTGAGAGAGGATACATTTGTCTAAGTTGACATTTGGAAATTGTCTTGGATTCTTATGCACAATTGTCATCAACATTTTATTTGTCTCTAATTTCTTCTTTTATAATGCTTTTTTTTTCTTGTTTGCATATGATTTTCCATTTTTTGTATGTAAGTATTGAATATATTTAACTAAGTTTTTAACATAGAAAATTCTATTCTATTCTCCTGTGATTGTTTATCCTTCATGCGTATTTACCAATTTAAGAATTTTCCCAAGTTATTTACATTTTTTACCCATAGTATTATTTTATTTCTTCTATGAATATTTAGCTCTTTAGAAAACAGAGTCCCATCCTTAAAACATTATTGAAACATACCTATTCATGTGAAAAAAATTACAAATATAAATCTGTAGAATTTTATATTTTCAATTTAAATATGTGTGTATATGTGTATGTGTGAGTGTGTGTGTATTTACACTCATGTATGTATTAAACACTGAGTCTGTAAGTGGGAGGTGGGAAGACAGATCAAAGGAGCACTCTTTAAAGATCTAAATGCGAGGCTGGCGCAGCAGGTTAAAGCCCTGGCTTGCAGTGCCAGCATCCCTTTTGAGTGCAGGTTCAAGTACCAACTGCTCCACTTCCCATCCAGCTCTCTGCTATGGCCTGAGAAAGCAGTGTAAGATGTCCTGAGTCCTTGGGCCCTCCACCCATGTAGGAGACCCGGAAGAAGCCCCTGGCTCCTGTCTTTGAATCAGCTCAGCTCTGGCAATTGCTGTCATCTGGGGAGTGAACCAATGGATGGAAGACCTCTCTCTCTCTCTCTCTGGCTCTACCTCTCTCTGTAACTCTGTCTTTCAAATACATAAAATTAATCTTCAAAAAGATCTAAATGCAATTTTTCCTAGGAAGAATGGGAAAACTGTTAGGATTACTTATGTACTACACCAAAAATACAAGAAAACTTAGGAGGAAATTCAACATTTTCAGATATTTTAGCATAATTAGGTAGTATTATTTTTGTCCCTACCTTGCAAACAAAGAAAAAAACAAGCAAAAAGCAGAAGTGACAAATTTATTATTTTATCCAAACAGGAACATAATAGCAAATTCTATGCTTTTCAATGCCTTGAGCAATAAATAGTATGTGCTTTACAAATATTCCTGTTGTCTCTGAAAACTCTTTGGCCTTTTCTTAAAACTACTAACAAATATGTCCAAATATTACTTAGCTAAAGCATTTGCACATAGCATATAGCATAATTATTTATATCTAAAATTATGCATAGATTTCCAGGAATATAAAAAACTATTCTTATACTAGTTATCATACAAATAAATAAAAATAATACTAAAGACTTTCTCTAGTCTGTTTTCTATTCCTTCATGCATTGATCATAAAATACTAGTAAGGATCAAGAAATGAAATGTGGTAAAATTTGGTAGTTTTTAATGATTTTTTTTCATTTTTACAAATATTTGAAACACAAAATGTTGCTATATAATCACTGAGAAACCTAATTTTGAGCTTCTGGCTTTTAAATGTTTTCTGTGACTAATGCTGCTTTTTTGTTGGTTCTGGTAGCTATTTCATTCATCTTGCAGTGCAACTGGCATTCTTCCACAATTACTAGACCCAGCCACAGTTGCTAACTCTAGAGAACTGCCAGGAGAAAGTACAGCTTTCTCAAACTCCGTGTAACTAATAGAATGAGTATGTGTGTGTGTTGGGAAGTGGGGTATAACATACTTTCCTTTTTTAAGATGTATTTATTTATTTGAAAGTCAGAGTTACACAGAGAAAGGAGAAGTAGAGAGAGAGAGTGAGTGAGAAAGAGTGAGAGAGAGAGAAATCTTCTATCTGCTGGTTTACTCCTCTATTGGCTGCAATGGACAGAGTTGTGCCAATCCGAAGCCAGGAGCCAGGAGCTTCTTCCAGGTTTCCCATGTGGGTTTAATAGCCCAAGGACTTGGTCCATCTTCTACTGCTTTCCCAGGCCACAGTACAGAGCTGGATAGGAAGTGGAGCAGCCAGGTCTCGAACCAGCGCCCATATGGGATGCTGGCACAAACCAGGGCATTAACCTGCTGTGCCACATTGCCGGCCCCAGGATACTTACCTTTTAAGCAATAGTAGTAAGATTTTGACCCTGCTCTAAATTATAATACTTCAACATTTGTACTAAGATTCTATTGTAAAAGTAAAACTTGTTATCTGGGAACCTGCTTTGTGGCTTAGCATGTTAAACTGCCCTGCTTCCTGCCGTGCCTGTATCCCGTATGGGTGGCAGTTTGTGCCCTGGCTGCTCCAGTTCAGACCCAGCTCCCTGCTACTGGATAGGAAAGCAACAGACAATAGCGCAGCTGCTTGTGTCCCTGCAATCACATGGGAGACCTGGAAGAAGCTCTTGGCTCTTAGCCTCACTCTTGCCCAACCTTGGCTGCTGCAGCCACTTGGGGAATGAACCAGTGGATGGAAGATCTCTCTGTCACTCCTTCTGTCTCTCTGTAATTCTGCCTTCCAAACAAATAAGTCTCAAAAAATAAAGACATGTCAGCACTTGTTCACTGAACAAGATTACAGAAATTGTAGTTATAACAATACATTGAACGATGTTCAAGAAAGTATTATATTCTGCAGAACAGTGCATGGAAATGAATGATATGGATGATTGACATGAAGTGTTCTTGCCTTAATATGAACTGCTGAAAGTCATGTGTGGAAAGAATTATTGACGGCAAGATGGCTTTTTCAAATTTGTGTTTCGTTACTGACTAAAATAAGATGGGCAAAAGCTCATTTTAGCTGTTCAAGTAAGTGGAGGGAAAGCAGTGAAGCAATATTAAAGACCAGATTTCTCATTCATTCTTTATTCATTTGTATTAATCACTTAATATAAAATCACTTAATATAAAAGATATCCCATGCCATCAGAAACAAAAAAAGAGCTGGCATAGCCATCTTAATATCAGACAAAACAAACTTTAACACAAAATCTCTTAAGAGAGACAAAGAGGGGCATTATGTAATAGTTAAGGGATCAATTCAACAGGAAGATGTAACTATTATAAACGTATATGCACCTAATTACAGGTACAGGAAGGCTACATTGAATCTATTGAGAACAAGTATAGCAGTGATTTAAGAAAAGGGACTCAGAAATTAAGAATGTGGAGTTGAGTTTCTTTTGGGACTGTCACATGCAAAATGGTTTAAAAAAGTTCATTCTGATTTTAAATGATACTGAAACCATTTGAAACAGTGTTTGTGATACTGACATCAGATTAAAATTACCCTGCAAGAAATTGCTACAAAAGCTAGTCATTTGTCTCTCTCACTTTATTTTGATTAGAAAGATAAGATGATTTTGATTGTTAGTAATCATATCAAAATTTGAGGAGTATTTTTAAACAACTCTATATTTCTTTTCTCAATTTAGTAAAGCAGATCATTTTTGAATTAATAAAAAGTCTTTTAAGTTAGATGCTGAAGGAATTGCTACTAGGAAATAATTAGTGCACAAGTTTGGAATTACTGAAAATAATATATGCCTGATGAAACTCTCCTGGATAGTTTTTTTCCACATGAGTTCCGTATTCTGGAAGTTCAAAATCTTTGATTTGGTGTTTTATCTTGGTAATTTGTAAGATTAAATTATAAATCAGTATTGAATAGGATATTTCATGTGGAATGGACATTATGAGGCACAATTGCTGACAATGTGAAATGAAGCTCCTTATTTTTGAGGTTTTGAAATTATCTTATTTTTTACATATAGCTCAGAAATTGGTTATATTTTCAAGTGATCTATTCACTAACTTAAGTCTGTGAACCATTCATCAGATGCATGCATTCCGAAAGAAGAACTTGTAATTATCAATTGGGAATAATGAAACAAAATAGTACAAAAAATACACACTATTTGTAACATAAGGATGTTAGGCTTTAAAGAATGTTATGTTTCACTTAGGATAAACATAGAAGTCTAGGGTTTTGCACATTGTGGAAGCACCAGTAGTGGCCTTCTCATTTATTCATTGTCTCTCAAAATATTAAAGCTTGCATGTTTCTGTTTTTGAGAGATTATAGATTACAGAAACTCAGCAGACAGGAACTTTTGTAAATAAACGAAGTTTGAATATAAGCACAACAAAACCCGGATGCCCCAGTAGCCCAGGGTCACTTTCAGGCACAGGGGGGCGGTGGCCACGTGTGGGGGTCGCACAGGTTGTCCAGGTAAAGGTAAAACCACCTTCTTGTGTTGCCTTTGTGTGGACAGCTTCCCAGGAACACAGGGGCCTGGGCTAGACGGTGGCTACAAGGAAACTATGTGTTTCACTTGGGTTTTATTTAGCAATAAAAAGCTTCTTAAATCCAAAAAAAAAGATAAGCAGATAAGCACAACAAAATAAGAAAATGGCTAATTCAAATATTCTTCAAATACTTGTATTCATACATTATTAGCAAAATCACAAGACTAATCACTTTATACAGTATGCTACCTTACAAAAGTGTTCTGTAAATATTTTTCTTTAAAATTCAAATGCTATTTCACAATAAGAATGAGGCAATAATTGTTTTTCTTTCTTTTGGTAAAATCATATTTTGTGAAGTCAGGGAAGAACTTTGTAAAGATTCTCTTTTTCTTTGCTGTTTCTCTTTGTTATCTATAGAGTTTGTGACACTTATAAAAACTCTCTAATATTCACACTCTTAAAAATTATAAATAAGGGATTTTAAAAACCCTTAATAGTTTTGCGGGAGCTGAAATTAATAAAGGATAAATACAAAAACAAAAAGGAAAGAAATATCTGTGTTTATCACTATTGCAACAAATAATTTTGTCAAATTTTTTTATTATCTTTGTTAATCCAGTGGCTAACATTGATATGCTACTATAGTTTAAATGATCTATAATTACTTTAAAACACTGTATTTAAGTAAAATGGACACCATTTCATTTGATTAATGTTTATAACTTTGCTTATATTCCTGCTGAACTATGGACTTTTTTCTGTTTATTTGTTGAAAGCTGTATGTAGTAGAGCATTGACCCTTTGACTGTAATGTAAATTAATTTAGTCTATGGCCATACCACCCTGAACACACAGTATCTCGTCTGTAATGTAAATTAATTTAAAAGAGGTGGAAAAAAGGAAAGAAGGAAGGAAGGAAGGAAGGAAGGAGGGAGGGAGGGAGGGAGGGAGGGAAGGAAGGAAGGAAGGAAGGAAGGAAGGAAGGAAGGAGGGAGGGAAGGAAAGAAGGAAGAAAAGGGCAAGGAGGGAGGGAAGTATCATTATATTCTAAGACTTTTTATCTATGAACTACATGGTATCTGTTCTCTTTGTATTAATGTCACATTGACATGAAAATTGATGAGAATTTGTTGTAGTAATTATAATAATTTGCTATGATGCTGAGAATCTTACATACCAATAATTCCTTAAAAATAAAATAAAATAAAAAGTGAAATTCAAAACAGAAATGTTACAGGGGCAAGCATTGTGATATAGAGCTTTAAGCCAAAAACAAAAACAAAAAAAGTCTCAAAGAAAGGTGCACTCTAAATATAAAAATGAAAAAAAGCATACATTTCCATTAGTTTATAAGAATAATAGAATGATAACAGGGAGAAAGAAAAATTTACAATACAGATCTTTTTTTTAAATGCCATCTTTTTAAAAATATCATCTTCCTTTATTAAATTTTGATTAATGTCTAAAAATTTCATGTATTTCATATATACAGATTCAAGAAGGTACTTCCCACTCTACCCTTCTTCTTGCCCATGATCCCACATTTCTTCCTCTTTCTTCTATTCCAATCTTATTTCCTACAAAGATCTAGTTAGTTAACTTTATACTCATAAGTTTAGCCCTACAGAATTAAAGAGTTCAACAGTTAAAAGGAAAAACAAAACACCACTGTTCCTCAACAGTTGAGACAAGGGCTATTAAAATCATCACATCTCAGAGTGTCAATTTCACTCTTGTGGATTACATTTCAGGTATCCTATTTGTTACTACAGAACAGGAAATACATATGGTATTTATCTTTATGAGACTTGCTAATTTCAATCAGTATAATGGTTTCTAGTTGTATCCATTTTTTGCAAATGACAGTATTCCATAGTGTATATTTACCATAATTTTCCTATCCAGTTTTCAGTTGATAGACATCTGAGTTGATTACATATTTAGGTGCAATAAATATAAGGATACAAATAACTCTTTCATATGCTGATTTCATTTCCATTGGGTAAATTTCCAGGATTGGGATGTCTGAGTCATATGATAGATCTATTACAGATTTATGGAGTATCTCCATACTGTCTTCCACAGTGGTTGCCGTGGAGTATGTCTTGAAACCTGGTACTATGATGCTTGGTTTTTGTTATATAAGATTGCTTTAGCTATTCAAGATCTGTTGTGCTTCCATGTGAATTTTAGCATCATTTTTTCTATATCTGAGAAGAATGTCATTGCTATTTTAATTGGGAACACATTGAATCTGTAAATTGCTTACAGTAGTATGGACATTTTGATATTGATTCTTCCAATCCATGAATATGAAGGATTTTTCCATTTTGTGCCTTCTTCTGTTTCTTTCTCTACTGTTTTTGTTTGTTTGTTTGTTTGTTTTTTAATTTTGGTCATAGGGATCTTTGACATCCTTGGTTAAATTTATTCCAAGGTAATTAACTTTTTGTAGCTATTGTGAATGGGATAGATCTTAAATGCTCTTTCTCAGCCATGGAATTTTCTGTGTATACAAAGGGTATTGATTTTTGTGTGTTACTTTTATAACATACCACTTTACCAAACTCTTTTATGAGTTCCAAGAGTCTCTCAGTGGAGTCTTATGGAGCCTCTCTATATAGAAGCATGTCATCTGCAAATAGGGGTAATTTTATTTCCTTCTTTCCAATTTGTATCCTTTTTTTTTCTTTCTTTCTTTCTTTCTTTTTTTTTTTTTTTTTTTTTTTTTGCCTAACGGCTCTCGCTAAAAATTCCAGGACTATATTGAAGACTAATGGTGAGAGTGGGCATCCTTGTCTGATTCTGTATCTCAGTAGTGAATGCTTCCAACTTTTCCCCATTCAGTAAGCATCTGGCTGTGGTTTTGTCATAAACTGCCTTGATTGTGTTTAGGAATGTACCTTCTATAATCAATTTGCTTAAGGTTCTTAATCAAGAAAGGATGGTGTTCTTTATCAAATGCTTTCTCTGCATCTGTTGAGCTAATCATATGGTTTTTGTTCTTCAGTTTGTTAATGTGATGTATCACATTTATTGATTTGCTAATTTTGAACCATCCCTGCATACCAGGAATAAATCCCACTCAGCCTGAGTTAATAATCTTTCTGATGTGTTGTTGGATTTGATTAGCTAGGCTTTTGGTTGAGGATTTTTGCATCTATGTTCATCAGGAATATCGGCCTATAATTCTCTTTCTCTGGGAGAGGAAAAGAGAGAACGGTCTTCCATTCATGGTTCACTCCCCAAATGGCTGCAATGACCAGAGCTGTGCCATTCCAAATGCTGGAGCCAGGAATTTCCTCCAAATCCCCCACATGGGTGCAGGGACCTAAGCACTTGACCATCTTTACTACTTCCCCAGGCATAAGCAGAGAGTTGGATAAGAGGAGCATCCAGGCCAGGAACCGGCACCCATATGGGATGCCAACTCTACAGACAGAGGCTTAGGCACTATGCCACATGTGGTGGAATGAGAAGGCCATTCCAAGATGGCCACTGACAACAGAAACTGCCTGGCAACAGGCTGTGATTGGATGGTTTCAGAAACCACATGACAATGGAGCCTGACTGACAACAGATTGTGATTGGATGGCTTCAGAAACCACATGACAATAGAGCCTGCCTGGCAACAGGCTGTGATTGGATGGTTTTGGAAACTGCCTGGCAACAGGGTATGATTGGTTAGGGCATAGACTGCCCCTTGTCCGGATTGGCTGCCTTGGCTATATAAGCTGTTATACCAACTGAAATAAACGAATGTGCAGGCCGCTCGCCTCAGGCCTGCTTTCACCCGACTCCCGGGGTCTGTGTGGTGACTCCACGCCTCTTGCCCCCACCACGCTCCTCCTCTCAGAACAAATCAACCTCAACATCTGGGGTGCCAATGTGACTGAGAAAGAGACAACGTTTCAGACTCGGCGAGGCCCCCCATTGATTTCGGCAAGTAGGCCCCTTGGTATTTTGTGTGCTGTTCGGTTCTGTGAGGGTGAGCACAGAACCCCCTCCTACACGCCTTTCCATGTCCTTGTCCTCGGTCTAAGTGACCCCAGGTTAGGCACACACCACCCAGAAGTGTAACGCTCCTCCTTTTACTATTGGTTTTCCCGGTGAATTCACATAAGGGGCTGATCATCCCAGAATTTGGAACCAAGTCATCTTCCCTCACTCGAGAGAGGTGACACTCCAGAGACACTGTGTGGGCATACGGCCTTGACCTAACAAATCAAGGAAATCCCCTACTAAGCACAGGACATACGTATAATCTGATACACCACTGTCTGTTCGTCTAACTTAGGGAACCCCCTGCATAATGCCACCAGCTGCTGAGGTGCTAGGAATTTGTTTTGTTATGGCAACAGTGCTATGGGTATCTTTCTTTTGGCTAGAGTTGGCATGGCATGGTGCTCTTAAGCACTCAAACATGGGAAAGATACCCCCTCTCAGAAGCACATGCAGATTACCAAACATAATGAATCTGTGAGTGATAAGAGCCTGTCCCTCCATGCCTCTGCCTCACAAGTAACGGTTGATGACTTAGGGAGAGAGAGCTCCGACAGTGAAAATGACATGACAGCAAACAATGTAGCAAACAATGCAGCAATGCCTAATCAGCCACCCCCCAAATATCTGTGGGATGAACTTAGATGACCTCTAGACAATAACCAATGTGAGGTCATCCCACCTGCACCCAGTGAGGATCCCCACATTTGTGGCAGTCCCCCAGCACCTCAGGCTCTCAGGGCAGCCACTAGACCCCATCCCACCCACGTGTTTGCCATTAATCTCAAAGTGGACACAAAACTTAGGCCCTGGATTCAAACGCCTGTAAAAAGGCTTCTATTAACCAAGGGTCGAGGATATGCAGGACAGCCCATTTGGGTACCAGCCAGAAACATCAAGCCTGCAACTGACAGTCAACCAGAACCAGCTGAACAAGACTGAGAGTCCGCCTTGTTAGCAGACACACCTGTGCTATCATCCTACCCTGAGAAACTGCCCATAGCCACATACACTACTGTTTTATACCCACTAGCTCTGGTCAGCCACTCAAACGACCCACAGCCTGTGTGCAGTCATGCCATTCCTGATTACCATTGTTCCTCATTCCTACCCCTATCTGAGCAAGCACTCCTGTGGTCTCCCATTTTGAGCGATGGTTGGTCTACGACGGGTAAGATCCCCTGGGTGACAACCTAAGATAGGCACAGCTGCATATGGGGACCACATGGAAATGGGGTCAACAATGGTATGGCCAAGAATCATGCTTCCATTGCGCAAAAATAAATGAAAAAGGGGAAATGTGGTGGAATGGGAAGGCCATGTCAAGATTGACACTGGCAACAGAAACTGCCTAGCAACAGGCTGTGATTGGATGCTTTTGGAAACCACATGACAACAGAGCCTGACTGACAACAAGTTGTGATTGGATGGCTTCGGAAACCACATGACAATGGAGCCTGCCTAGCAACAGGCTGTAATTGGATGGTTTTGGAATCTGCCTGGCAACAGAGCCTGACTGGCAACAGGCTGTGATTGGATGGCTTCGGAAACTGCCTGGCAACAGGTATGATTGGTTAGGGCAGAGACTCCCCCCCCCCCCTTGTCCGGATTGGCTGCCTTGGCTATATAAGCTGCTGTACCAACTGAAATAAATGTGTCTGCAGGCTGCTCGCCTCAGGCCTGCTTTCACCCAACTCCAGGGGTCCGTGTGGTGACTCCGTGACTCTTGCCCCCACCACGCTCCTCCTCTCAGAACGAATCCACCTCATAAAACTATGCCACAGCCGTGGACCCCATGTCATTCATCTTTAACACAGCATCTTAAGGATAGAATTTAAACAGCATATAAATAGGTGCCAGCATTGTGGCTTAGTGGGTTAAGTCATTACCTGTAGCACATACATTCCATTTTGGCACCGGATTGAGTCCCAGCTGCCTCACTCCCAATCAAGCTCCCTGCTAATACATCTTAAAATTCAACAGAAGATTGACCAAGTACTTGGCCCCTGCACCAACATGGGGCACCTGGAAGAAGCGTCCAACTCCTGGCTTCAGGCTTCCCCAGCCCTGGCCATTGCAGCAATTTAAGAGTTAACTAGCAGTTGGAAAACCTTGCTCTCTCTCCTTGTCTCTCCCTTTCCCTCTCTCTGTATTTCTGGTTTTTCAATAAATAAAATAAATATTCTAAAGCACATGAATAGCCATAAACATAATTTAAGATCATTCCTTAAGAAATTTTATGGGAAAAAGAGCAATAGTTTGAAGATTATGATTACAGCTTTAAATTTCTTTAGATTTTTGCGAAAGTATTTAATAACAAAAAGTAATTTTTTCTAAATTTCAAATTAATAGAGATAGGTATGTGAAAACACAAGCATTATCACTACATACTATTTGTTCACTTTTGTAATCACAAATGCTGCAGTTGCACATGGTATAAAATAAAAGTTTCATAGTAAAATAGTTTTCTCTGAACTAAATTAATTTGTCTAAGTAAAATTAATCAGAACACAGTTGAGAACCTAGCCACATGCATTAGTACCTATTTTGAATATGAGTAGACAATTATTAAAAAGCCTTGCAGTGTGAAATGTAAAATAACACTATCTTTAAAAAATGATTTGATTCTTGATTATCTCCTACAGACATATTAAAAAACAGAGTCTTGGCCAAACTTCTTTATCTTAAAGCCATCATAAACTAATTAATACCAACACAAATAGACACAGCAGCTTATAGAATGTACATGTATAATCTGCATTTTACATAAAGACATTCTAATAAATGTGTTACTTTTAGAATCTGAAATATAAAATACAACCATGTTCCCTCCAATTCTCAAATTATGAATTTAAATAATTTCCATCACATTATTGATATACATATATATATATATTTTTTTTTTTTTGACAAGCAGAGTTCGACAGTGAGAGAGAGAGAGAGAGAGAGTTATAGACAGTGAGAGAGAGACAAAGAGAAAAGTCTTCCTTCTCTTGGTTCACTCCCCTAATGGCCGACAAGGCCGGCGCTGCGCAGATCCGAAGCCAGGAGCTGGGTGCTTCCTCCCCATCTCCCATGCAGGTGCAAGGCCCAAGCACTTGGGCCATCCTCCACTGCCCTCCAGGGCCACAGCAGAGAGCTGGACTGGAAGAGGAGCAACCAGGACTAGAACCCGGAGCCCCAACCAGGACTAGGACCCAGGGTGCCGGCGCCGCAGACAAAGGATTAGCCTAGAGAGCAACGGCTCCAGCCAGGTTATTGATATATTAATGTCTTGCTAAACGCCTTTCTTGTACCAACATATATACCTTAATTCAGTGACATATATTTGAAGACATGCAAAATAATATATTTGTAATGTAATATGTAATACAGTATAGTATGGAATGGTATAATATCATAAACAAAATGAAGTACAAAATTAATAAATGAATAAATATAATGATGTGAAATAATGAATATAATTTCAGAAGTGTGTTTGGATGTACATCAAATACATAGATTTAAAAAATTTGCAATAGTATATGCCATTTCAATGATGCATGGGACATAATCATATGGTATATCACTTTATTTCTAATTTGAATATAGCTATAAATACATCAAACTCTTTCCTCACCACACAAATACTGATGGAGGGAATGTAATATGGCCGCAGATGCTACAAGAAGCAACTGAGGAGGTGGAGACTCTGGTAAACCCCAGAGCCTGTGGTCAAAAAGTGTAGCCATGTAGGAACCTGGGGAAGGAAAGTTTTTTTTAAAGATTTATTAGTTATTAGAAAGGGAGAGTTATGGGGTGGGGAAGGGGAGAGAGAGAGAGGTCTTCCATTCTCTGGTTCACTACCCAGATGGCCACAATGGCTAGAGCAGTGCCAATCTGAAGCCAGGAGCCAGGAGCTTCCTCCAGGTTTCCTACATGAGTGTTGGGGCCCAAGGACTTGGGTCATCTTCCACTGCTTTCCCAGGCCATAGCAGTGAGCTGGATCAGAAGCAGAGCAGCTGTGACTTGAATGGACACCGACAGGGATGCCAGCATTGTAGGTGGTGGCTTTACCCACTATGCGACAGTGTTGTCCTCAGAAGGACAATTTTGAAAGATTTTATTTTCTACATCATGTGTATTTTAAATGAAATGTGCTGGTTGCTTTATGTCAGCTCAAACCTTTAAGATAAAATAGAAGGAAAACAATATACTCTACTGACCAAATTTAGTCTGTGGATATTAATTTATATTTTCAGACAAAATATCTGATGTTATTCTCTAGTGGAAAACTGTTAGAAGTCTTTACATGTTTGGTAAATTTATTTCATGTTTGTAATTTATTGTAATTTATTTCTCATTCAATTTAACATTTTCAGATCATTGATAAAGAAAGGATACAGGATGATGGGAAATAAGCATATGCTCTGAAAATGTATGCTCTTGGATTTCAATGTAAATTCTTAGATATGTGACTTTAAACAACTCCCTAAACTTCCATATGATTCTATTTCATTATCATACTGATTTCTTAAGGTTTACTATAATGATGAATATATGAATTATCTGTATCATGCAACGTTGAAATGTCCCTTGATGAATACTTGTCTTCTTCTCTCAATGAAGATTATTTAGATGTCTATAGTTTGGATTTTAAAAGAATGCACATTTACATACAAATAGGATATATATTCAAATGTAGATGTTGGAAAGAATGGTTCAAATTTTCTATATGACCACAAGAGAAATGTAAATGATGTAGGTAAATTAAAATGAGAGAATATAACCTGATTACCTTACTCTTGTTCACTGCTCATGTGAATGTGAAATCATACAACCATGGTTGAAGATAGTTTGGAAGTTTCTTTCAAATATAGACTTATTCTTACCATAATGATTCAGTACTCTTGCACTTAGATTTTTATTCAACTGAACTGGAAGCGTATGTATTTACAAAATCCTGCCCACAATTGTCTGTACTTAATATCCAAATTTTGGCAGCAACCAACATGTCCTTTAATGGTGAATGAGAAAAAAACCATGGTATGTCCATGTAAGAGTACTGTTCAGTGACAAAAAGAAAAAGAAATTTGTTATGAAGGCATGAAAAGATATGGAGGAAATGTCCCTGAATATTTCTAAGTGAATAAAATCCATCAGAAAGGTGTACATACTGCAATATCTGAATAGTAGACCACTTTGCTTTTTAAATTATTTTTATTTATTGGAAATGGGGAGAGAGGGAAAGAGAGAGAGAGAGAGGACAAAGAGAGAGAATGAATGAGATTCCATATCCTTTGTTTCACTCCTCAAATTCCTACTACAGCCAGGATTGGCAAGATCAAAGCCAGAAGCCTTTGGCAAGATCCTAAACACTTGAGCCACTGTCTGCTGGCTCCCAGGGTTTGCATTAGCTGAAAGGTACAGCTGGGAATGGAACTATGATTCAAACCCAGGTATAGTGATATAGAATGCAGGCACCCCAAGTAGTCTCTTAAACACCAAGACAAACACCTACTACCAATATGCTCGGTTGAAAAAAAAAAAAACAAAACTCTCCAGACAGTACAGAAATCAGTAATTGTCAGGTGGAAGGGGGTGGGGGGAATAAATGGATAGGTATATTAATAAATTATATCGCTCTAGTTTTAGATACTTCCTCTCTACTAAGCCCCTAGAAATCAACATTCTGCTTTGTATTTCTATGAATTTGTCTACATTAGATAGCTCACATAAAGGGTATCATGCAGTATTTGTCTTTCTGGACTGGCATATTTTATGGGTATAATGTTCTCCAGGTTTATCTTGGACCTCAGGTTAAGTATTCTTTATAGAAAAAAAGGTAAGGCACTAGGAAATTTTGGAAGTGATGAATATGTTTATGAACTTGATTGTGTTGATTATATGTTGGGTGCATATATATGAGCAATTTTCAAATTGTATACCCTAAATATATGTAGGTTTTTTGTATCTCAAAATTATGACTTGGCACACCATTTTAATAGGACAAGAATGAAAGTTTGCTCATTGACTTTGCACTTCTACAACAAAGATTATAAATTAACTTCACAATTGCCAAAATGTGTCAAATGGAAAAACTTCATGACCATATACAAAACCAAGACTTCAATTACATTGTATCTGGGGATCCATATAATGTTAAGAGATTTACTCTAAATGGAATACAAGTGAGTGTGTCTTAACCATTAGAATTATTACTTTATTTAAATTTCTTCATAATCATAGAACCTATTGCCTAAACTATGTCAGAGTGGGCATTGGCATTCTGACACCATAATTAGCACAATAAAATTAAAGTCAACATTGGGAATTTATAAATTCAGGTTTTTGAAAGACTGTTTTTCCTATCAGCTAGAATTGTTAACATGTTACAAATAAATTAAAATAGGGCTTTGAAGATTGAAATCCATCATATAAGCCCCATTTAGTGAAACAGTTGTGATTTCCACTGCTCTGACGTGTTTTAACTGGAAAAAGAATGAACAGAATTTTATTGTGGAGTATTAAAATTTAATGCCATAGTTCTTTCCTATTAAAGCCTACACATACAACAGATTTTAAAGTTCTGACTCCATTCAATCATTCACTAGTTAATATTTGGAGATTATAGAGTTGGCTAATATATTCTGTGCAGTGCCTGTTTTAATAACTACCCACAGGACATCCTAACTGCCTTCCATCCATACATGTGGTGGTTTATTTTAGGAGTCAACTGCATTAATGTAAATGAATATAAAATCATGGTATGTCCGTAAAAGAGTACTATTCAGGGGTAGAAGGAAATGAGCTATCAAGCTGTAGAAAGACATGGAGAAAACTTCAGTGCATGTTTCTAAGTGAGTGAAACTCATCTGGGAAATATATGCCCTATAAGATATGAACAGTAGGCTCAGTATTACTTCTCCAAGATTCTTTTTTTTTTTTTTTTTTTGACAGAGTGGACAGTGAGAGAGAAAGGTCTTCCTTTGCCGTTGGTTCACCTTCCAATGGCCGCGCGCTGTGGCCGGCGCACCACACTGATCCAATGGCAGGAGCCAGGTTCCTATCCTGGTCTCCCATGGGGTGCAGGGCCCAAGCACTTGGGCCATCCTCCACTGCACTCCCGGGCCACAGCAGAGAGCTGGCCTGGAAGAAGGGCAACCAGGACAGAATCCGGCGCCCCGACCGGGACTAGAACCTGGTGTGCCGGCGCCGCAAGGCAGAGGATTAGCCTATTGAGCCGTGGTGCCAGCCTACTTCTCCAAGTTTCTGTGAGGATGTTTCCAGGGGAAACTTTTGAGCAGTGAACTGAGTGAGGAAGATTCACTCTCAATATGCAGGAGACTAGCAATGGGCTGTGGGCCCAGATTTTAAAAAAATAATAAAGGAAAGAAATGATTTCTTCTTTCTTTTGGTGTTGTGAAAACACATCTTCTCCTGTTTTGCAGCATCAGAACTCGACACTCTCTTGTCTTGGGACTACAAACTTATCCCATCAGCCTGGAATTTTTCTCAGATTATTACAGAATCCATTTTCTGATTTATAAATGTTTGGTCTTGGACTAAGAAATGCTCTGGAATCTCAGGGTCTCCAGCTAGCATTTGGCCTTTCACAGCACTTTTTGACCTTCATAATTGCATAATTATGCAATGAATAATTACATGAACTAATTCCCCTTGCTCACACATCTATGGTGGCATTTCAAAAATCCATGGAAATGCATATTATATAAAAGCTATGCATGAAATTAAAAAATGTTTGCAACTAATGTAAACGTATTTTAAATCCATTTTCCACAAGCTTCTTGAAATTTAGAACATTTATAGAAAGCTTAGATATATAAACACTTCAGACAAGATCTTAATCTGATCCAACTTTTCCATAAGCAACATTGTGATATCACATGGATAAAATCTTCAGAAGAAACACATTTGACATTTATTCAAGCCACACACATGTAAAAAATTTAAATAAAAGGGGGGTTAGGCAACTGAATCACACACATACTGCAAGGCCCTGTCACTTTGGTTAAATTTCTGAAAATTGTTTGTTAAAATGAGATCTATTGCATTCCTGACAGTATAAACAGCTATTGACACTTTCAGTACCCATATGTTAACAACAAATTCCAAATGTTTTATGACTTTTTGCATTCTGAAAGGAATATTTTCTTTCCTTAAAAGTTTTACTTAAACCAGTTATTCTGTCAACTGCAAATGTATCTTTGAACAGGGGCATCCTATGGTGAAAGAATATAGAATCTGTTCAAATTGCAAATTAACAGACAATACTTTTTCACTCTTAAGATAGTATTCACTGTGAATTTTTAGTAAGCTCTTCTCAAATCTTCTAGAATTTCTGGATTTATCATTCATTGGCATCATAAGTTCTTTCTGGCATTATCGCCAAGCAACTATTTTTAGCATATTATAGGCCTTAAGAGTTTATCTTATAGTATCTCCTGGGAATAAAATTTCTCAAAGGTCCTTTGACCTTGAAATCTCTTACTCATCTGCTCACTATGTCTTGGGTTATGTAGACAGTATCTTGCAAGCTTGGTGTGGCTACTAAAACCTTCTTGTCATAAGATATAGCTAAGCTTAGGACCCTGGCATAAATGCCCTGCAGTGGAAGATGACTGATCTTGTTCTTACTCCCTTTCTTGATGCCAAATTTGTAGAGGAGGGTAGCCCTCTCTCAAAATACTTGGCTTCCTGGGAAGTGCCTTGGCATCAACCGAGTGAACAACAGTTCATGTACTTTAGGGTGATTATCACCATCCCACATCTCCTAGGAGAACTGCTATTTATCATGTTTAACATGCAGTAAGACCAATACGCTTCATATCTATCTAAGTTGACTATTGAATGCCAATTAGACAGACATTTGTCTTAGTGTTTTTATGCTTTTCGGATGATAACTTCTTGGGATTTTATCTTTCAATGATCCCTGTGAATCTATGTTCTGCTAGAACCAATGGTCTTAACAGTTGACAAATGGTGAAGCTCCTACTACGCAAAACTGTGGATTGGAATGACTCTCTCTGAAGGAAAGGTCTTTCCATCTGTATCACATATATTGGATGGTTCAGAAAACTACACTTTAAAGCTGATTTACCCAAGTCTGATAAAGCTATATCGTTGCATATGGTAGGGAAAAAAGTCCTCTGTTGCCAATATGATATGAATTGAAGTAAAGACAGTATATTCGCAACTTACGATGGATAGTACTGTAAGAATAATGGGGGACACTTTGCTATCCAAGCCTCTACAACCCAAGGAGTGCTACAGGAACTAATGGTATTCAAAAGTCAGGAAGTTATTATACTTAAGTACTATAATAAATAGCAGGATTGCCTGAAGAAATTTTTATTGTGAGGACTAAGGTTTCTTTTCTTCTTCCTCTTTCCCTTCTTCTTCATCCTCCTCCTCCCCTTCTTCTTCTTCCTCCTCCTCCTTCTCTTCCTCTTTCTCTTCTTCCTCTTCTTCTCCTCCTTCTCCTTCTTCTTCTTGTCAGAGGTATTATTTCAAATGTACAATTCTGGCAGTTTTTACAATCACAAAGAATTCTTGGCTATGGATAACAATAACTTTTTTAGAGGCTAAAAATATATTGGTAGCAATGCTTGTATTCAATCAGTATGTCCAGATTGATGGACTGGAAGGCTCATTTCCCTCCTTTGGTAGTTTAACTGAGAGTTGGCTCAGTAGCTCTTAGTTTCCCATGGGTTAGCATCAATATTGCTGGGCCCTCAAGTCTTGATTTTAATAAGCCCTTCCACCTGGCCAGGCAACTATCATTGTTGTGTTGTTATTTGTGTAATCTCTGCTGTGCTTTAAAAATATATAGAACATTATGTGGATGGGATGCCTTCTACTGGAATCTGGCTTTGACCTTTATAGACCATTTGTGCTCAGCCTAAAATGTAGAATGAGATTTGTAGATATTAGGTGCGCTCTCCCAGGAAGACTTTCCCCAGGAAATTGTATGCTTCATGTCTGCACCATACCAGTAGTATGTTTGCATGACCCTTTCTTATGAGAATATCCAGGGTCTTGCTAACATTAGATACCATCTGAGACTGATAAACACTAGAAAAATGTCTCAGTATGGAAATAACTACTTGCCACTTTATTCCTCCAGAAGAAAAATACATATTTCTTCTAGTTACTAAGAATCTGTAGTATCTCCATGACTGGGTCAGTTGTTTTAAAGGAAAGATATTTTCCTTTAAGGGATCTTTAAGAGCAAGACCTCTGAGTAAACTCAGTTTAAACAGTTTCTTCTATTTTCTTATTCGACGACAATCACTTCTACACATTTTTAAGTTGTCTGAAATAATGTATCTCAAAAATGCTGGTGGGAAGTAATTTAGTATGTTATTTAAAAAAAACTGGAATGAATAAAGATTCAATTTATTGCTAGTATTTTTAAAATTTATAGATAGCATACATTACTTTATAGCTAATGTACACTAGTAATTAAATTTTTACCTGTTAGTGTATCAAACTTATTATGAGGAATGATTAATTAAGTTGTATGGATAGCTCTAGAAAAATATTAAATAAGTGGTATGCCTATGATACATCAAAAACCAGATATATTTTTAAAGCATGATGTAGGATATTTACATATTTTTTTAAAAATTAAAGTATTGATATGTATGCATTCAACTTTTGATTTAGAAAGACCTTTTTAAGCATAAATACATATGTACAGATATATAAAAACAAAATAGAATTAGATAAAAATTAAATTTTTTCACAAATATGTATAACTAACAAATTTGTATTCCTCAGTAATAACAAAGAAACGGCTGTATGACTTTTATTGTCATATTCAAATTACCATGTTGTAAGGGTAAGTGGTTAGCCTAGCCTAAGTTGCTTATATACCACATTCATGTACCAGGCTCATTTCTTGGTTCAGACTCCTGACTCCAGGTTCTGGAAAATACAATCCCTGGGAGTCAGCAGTGATGGCTGAAGTAAATGGGTTTCTGCCTCCTACATGGAAGACCTTGATTGAGTTTCCAAGTTCTGGCTTGGACTCTCGCCAAATTTCAGCCATTGTGGGTGTTTATGGAGGAAATCAGAATATAGAAGGCTTCTCTCTGTGCCTCTCTTCTTATCTGATAAACTAATTAAAATTTATCCTACTTGGTTAAGAGTGAAAGGAAATCAGTAATCTCAGATACTGATGTTAGAAGGGTAATTATTGATATTTCCATATTCAGTATGTGTATTTGTTACTTTTGCATTACTATAACAAAACACCTGAAGCTAGAACAGAGGAGCACACAGTTCTCACGTTCCAAAGCTACCATCAGGCAGCACCAATAAGCTAGGCCTCTGGTGAGGTCCCAAAGGGAGACGAGATTACAGCTGCAGAAGTGAGGGAGGCAGGAAGAGAACCCATCATGAAAGAGGAAGCAAGACAGTGTTTCAGGGATTAGGTTCACTCTATAATAACTCACTCCCATGAGAATTCGGTGAGACCAAGAGATCCTACTTAATTCCTTCTCAGGGCAGCCCCCTCAAGTTCCTGAGGACCTCTACTAGGGCCCTCCTTGGAAATGTTCCAACCCATCTCGCAACACTGCCAGCCTAAGGACCAGCGCTCCAAAAAATAAACTCATGGGGAAAAACCACATCCAAACTAAGTAAAATGTTAGGAATATTATCAGTACTTGCATGTTTGATCTGATAATACCACCCCTAGAATATCATCTTAAAAAATTAGAACTACAAAGCATTTACGTATTGGAATGCATAATAAATCTTTCTTGATAATATTTCTAAAGATTTATTTATTTATTTGAAAGTCAGAGTTACACACTGAGAAAAGGAGAAACAGAGAGAGAGAGAGAGGTCTTCCATCCACTGGTTCATTTCCTAACTGGCCACAACGACCAGAGCTGCGTTAATCTGCAGCCAGGACCAGGAGGTTCCTCAGGGTCTTCCTATGCATGTGCTGTGCAGCGGCCCAAGGACTTGGGCCACCTTCTCCTGCTTTCCCAGGCCGTAGCAGAGAGCTGGTTCAGAAGTAGAGCAGCCAGGACCCAAACCAGCGCCCTTATGGGATGATGGCACTGCAGGTGGCAGTTTTACCCGCTATGCCACAGCGCTGGCCCCTACGTGTATTTATTTTTGTCTTTGTATATTTGCATATATATTTATGGGATATAAAATTATATGTCTATAATATTTATATATAACATGCACATAGAAACACAGTTTAACCATTATAGACATGCAAATATCTTGCAGTTTCTATTTTGCCTTAAAATATAATTCCATTCATATATACTTCAAAAAGTATATAGAAGATGAAATTAAAAGAGAATTTTATTTTGATGCAAAAATTTTGTGAAATTTGTGCATTTTTTCATAGTACACATTTTCCATAAACTTTCTGAAGTATCTTGTGTATGTAGAAACATTATTTAAAAAAAATTATTAAGGTCTTCAACTTTGTAAATGTTTTTTATTTTTTATTTTTTTGACAGGCAGAGTGGACAGTGAGAGAGAGAGACAGAGAGGAAGGTCTTCCTTTTGCCGTTGGTTCACCCTCCAATGGCTGCCGCAGTTGGCGCGCTGCGGCCGGCGCACTGCAATGATCCGAAAGCAGGAGCCACGTGCTTCTCCTGGTCTCCCATGCGGTGCAGGGCCCAAGCACTTGGGCCATCCTCCACTGCCCTCCCGGGCCACAGCAGAGAGCTGGCCTGGAAGAGGGGCAGCTGGAACAGAATCCAGCACCCCAACCGGGACTAGAACCTGGTGTGCCGGTGCCGCAAGGCAAAGGATTAGCCTAGTGTGCCGCGGCACTGGCCTTGTAAATGGTTTTATAAGAATTTTTATGTTTTAACTCTATTACTAATCATTAATTTCATAATCATAAAAATATGATATTGCAAAAAAGATTTTCCTCTTGTACTGATTAAGGAGCAGACATGAATTTAATAATTGAATTTGTAAGACCACAGGTACTATGAAAATCACTTAAATCCACAAGTAGCTTTTCACCAATTTTTTTACTGTGTATTTTTAGCATTACCAATTAGTGGCCTTCCTATATTCAAATACTGTATCCAAATACGGTAACTTTTCCTGTCCTGGCAATGTCACTCTGGGTTCATTTTTAAGACTTGGTTTGTCCAACCAGGAATCATTAGCAAGCATGATTGAATTGTGTGTAGGTGTGTATTCTGGCCCTCCACTGCATGATTGAAATGCTTCCTCTTTTTTTTTAAGATTTATTTATTTATTTGATAGTCAGAATTACAGAGGAGATGGAGAGAGAGAGAGCTAGAGCAAGAGAGAGAGAAAGAGAGAGAGAGAGAGAGAGAGAGAGAGAGAGAGAGAGAGAGAGAGAGAGAGGGAGAATCTCTCCTCAGATGGCTTTAAGTCCTGGGGCTGGGCCAGGCTGAAGCCAAGAGCCAGGCGCTTCCTCTGGGTCTCGCACATGGGGTGCAGAGGCCGAGGTATTTGGGCCATCTTCTACTGCGTTTTCCCAGGTCATTTACAAGTGAACTGGATCGGAAGTGAACCAGCTGGATGCTGGTGTCACAGGCAGTGGCTTTACCTACTATAGGAGAATGCCAGTCCTATGATGCTCTCTCTTGAATCCCTGCCATAACCATGAGAATGTGTCAGTAATTCTGAGGGAATGTGAGGGATACATGGAAGAGAGCCACGCTTTCCTCACTGAGGCCAGTCTAGAGTAGCCAGTAACAGCCAGCTCCCAAGCTATATCAAATGCATGAACAAGTCCAGCTGAATTCTTGACCCAATTCTTCACAGCTACTGTTTCCACATTTAATCTGGTGAGAAATTATAAAATATTTTAATCACTATATTTGAGTACTTTTCATGCAGAACTAATTTAGCAATATGTAATTGGTCTTCCTTGTACAGGAGGTTTATATTGGTCACAATAGAAGGGACAGGGGATTCATTGGATTCTTTTGTTTGTCCAAAGCAGTTAGAGAAACTGAAGATCAAGGATACTGGAATTAAATAGATAAAAATTTTCATATCTAGAACACATGCAGAAACATGAACATGTTATCATAGAATATAATATTATATATATATAATATTATAGAATATGTCATTGTCCTAAATTTTCAAATACATATTGTAAATATTTTTAATTTGAAGACAGATTTCCATGTAATACGTATAACTTTTTCAAAAGTAAATATTTAAACTATTATTTGAAGTTTTGATGTTGCATAATTTGTTTAACCCCTTGATATAGCGCCTATAAAATCAATTATCTAATTTGAGCTTAAGGTTGATATTTGTCTTAAAGCAAATTATACATGTTTTTCCAACGGTATGTAGAAGGGCTGGATCTGTGGCATGGTGGGTGGGGCTGCTGCCTCCAGCGCCATGTGGGTGCTGGTTCGAGTCCTGGCTGCTCCATTTCCAATCCAGCTCTCTGCGATGGCCCGGGAAAGCAGTAGAAGATGGCCAAAGTCCTTGGGCCCCTGCACCCGCATGGGAGACCTGGAAGAAGCTCCTGGCTCCTGGCTTTGTATAGGCGCACCTCCGGCCATTGCAGCCAATTGGGGAGTGAACCAGCAGATGGAAGACTGCTCTCTCTCTGTTTCTCCTTCACTCTGTGTAACTCTGCCTTTCAAATAAATAAAGAAAAATAAATCTTTAAAAATGAGAAGATTTAGTAAAAATTTTAAAAAATAAGACATAACAAAAAGTGAAGACTTTTAAAGTTATATCATAAATTTCTGCTCTCACATTGTCTGGTAACTAACATATACAGAGTTTGGTTAGTAATTTACCTTGCAACTTTTGAAACAATGTTAAATACTTTATTCCAAATCACTAAAATAACATTGATATTTCATGAAAAATATTGGATCACACATGATCAGGTGATATTCAATGCAACCTAACTCTTTCACATTTGAAATAGTTTTCCTTAAGTCATAATGCTGGGTTATGCCAGAGCTTGGATTGGCACTCTAGTTTCTGGATATTGACTGGGTAATCTTTTCACCAGTCTGCTCATTGAAATATAATTTATATTGAAGCACTAAGCCTAAAACAATTAAATAAAATTGCAAATATCTCAACAATGAACTGTAACCACATCTATATCTTAATGTCCCACAAACCAGAAAAGGAAGTAAATTACTCAGGGTCAATGTTATGGTGTGCCAGTTTGGGCCACCACTTTCAGCCCCAGCATCCCATATGGATGCCGGTTTGAGTCCCAGTTGCCTTACCTCTGTTCCAGTTCTCTGCTAATGTGCCCAGTAAAGTAATGAGGGATGACACAAGTGTTTGGACCCCTGCACCAACGTGGGAGACCTGGAGGAAGCTCCTGGCCCCTGGCTTCGTCTTGGCCCAGCCCTAGTCGTTGAGACCGTTTAGAGAGTGAACCAGGGAATGGAAGATCTCTCTCCCACTCTCTCTGTAACTTTTTCTTTCAAATGAGTAAAATAAATTTTTGAAGAAAAGAAATTATGCAGGTATTGTAGGCAGATATGGTTGCTATATATATTTATATTCATTTTACTATGATTTGCTTAGAATGCATTTTTTTCCAAGATGACTACTGTGAGGAGCTGTTTGTAAACATTATCTAAATAATTTAAAAAGGCATCACACCAATGAGACTATCACCCTACTCATGTCTTTGTCATCTGCTTGTAATAAATATTTGAATCTACTTCCTCAGCATTGTCTCCACTAGGAACAGCATATTTAGTCCATTGACATTGTGGACTCTACATAATGGTTTACATACTAAGGTGCATATGTTTTCGGATGACTATTAATTTAATAATGGGTGAATAGATGAATATAAATGGCTAAAATAATTAATGGCTACTGGGTACCCAAGTACTATAGAATTGGTCTGGAGGACTAAGTGCTGTGATTTCTGAAATACAGTTGTTTGCATAGTTATGACTGTGTGACTCAGCAGCTCAGTTACAGGGTGGTCTGGGCTGGATTCAGGCAGGCCAGAAAACAACACTAGAACCTATGGCAGCAGTCAAGCAAACATAGGAACTCTATATTTTATCTTTGTGGTGGTGGATGAGAACACAGAGGATCCACACCTGACTATGTGCCCAGCACCTTAAATTATGCTTACAGACAATAATTTCAGGCAGCCAAATAATTACATGGCAGAATTCTAGTATCTTCTGGGTTTGGCAGTAGTGACAACAATGAGGGAGCCTAACAGACTATGTTTTCCTGACACTCCGACACTTCAAAGTCCCTGACCTCATAATCTATGCATCATTTATTTTATGGGAGGATACCTGTGTGGATCGTGTGAGGAAGGTGGAACATTGCATCCAAGTTCTGCAACAATATAAGCTATAGCATAAAACTGTGAGTACTCAGTATTAAATATATTGAGCAGAATTGTGGAGTCCACCATCCATTATTCAGGGATACCCATCTGTCTCAGAGGGGAGTTCAGTCATCTGTTCAATATTTGATATTTCTTGCTTTGGTTACATTCTGATCAGCATCTTGTTAGTTTTTAACATGGTTTACACATCACCTTGAGCTGCTGTAATGATATCTAATGCCATACAATTTTGTAGAACAACCATTCTCATTTGATATATCTCTTCATTTAAGAGATCTAAGAACTTGTTGTTTGTACTGAAGGCCCAGACTGTATGTAGGACCAACACAGTAACTTCAGCTCAAGTGACTATTGTAAACTGGGGAGAACAGGGCAAGTGGATAATGCCACCATGCTGTATGTTTTACATGGTGCTGTGCATTAAAGGCTTCCCACTTGAAAGAGAACTGCAAAAGTATGAGGATCCATCATCTGAGTAGATAGGGCCATCCCACATACAGTACCCCACCCAATGGGGTATATAAAGACATCCATAAGATCCAATGCCCATAATGTACCACCAAAGGTTTGGGATAGGCACCCATGGTGGCCTTCAGCTTTTTTTTTAACCTTACTTCATGTCTTTAGTCTTATTTTGTATGGTTATACATAAAGATGCTGGAGTTCATCCCTCTTAGGACCCATTTCCTGCTTCTTTTATAAATTTTGGTATTTTCTGGGGTAGCTCTATTATCTCTTAATAAATCCAGTCCAAGCCGTCCCACAGAGTACCCCCAAATTTTTTATTTCTTATTATATTATTATATTGTTCCCATACTGGAGGCTTCACATGAGTATAGACATTATTACATAAGGGGGTCACTAAAATTCCTTCTTTCCAACCAAGTCCAGGTATGGCCAGTGGCTATAGCTACCTCCAAATATTGCCCAGTTACATAGCTGATAGATAACTCTGACCAAACCAAACAAGCTGATTGGCTTATTACTATTTCCAAGGTAAACACACAGTTGTGCTTATAGACAGCAGGCTAAGGGTGATAAGACAAAGAAATCAGTGGCACTAACAATGGTAAGTCCCATATGTCTGGTAGGATATAGGCAAGAGACTTATCTTGAGACAACACTACATCTAGCAAAAAGAAGTGCCCCTGTCTCTTATACCAGACTTAGTGGGGCATAGAATTTACAAGGTACTCTTCTATTTGTAGGGATAGTGGAGAGGCTAACACTCCATAAAACTAAGACAAATGTGCCTTTGAGCAAGGTAGTGACATCTACCTTACATGGGTAAGGTACATTGACCAAAAGTGACCATTACCCGTGGTAACCTCCAGGTCACATTCTCTTCTGCTCCCCATGGTGACAGCAAGGCTAACTGGCTTCTTGTATTTTCCATGGCTGCTTCCAGGTAACACGTTCCTCCAGCTCAAGGGCCATGGGAACAGGTAACACCACATTATTCTGTCTTACAAAACCTGGTTTCAATAGGAGGTCAGTGGTTTGTACCTACAGTAGATAATTCAGAAATTCTTCCATGGGAGCTAATGCTCTGGACTTGAATCATTTATTCAATATCATTCACACAATCCACAGTTGATGGTCCATCCTACCAAGGAGCCTCACTCAGCTTCCTTTCGGAGGCCTTGCTTCAACAGGTCATTCTATCGTTCAATCATTCTGGCCACCTGGGGATGGTATGTTGCATGTAGTTTCCAATCAATACCTACAAATCAATTTAGCACTCCTAAGTCCATAAAATGTATCCATAGTCACTCTCAATAACCCCTCATTTTCCATACAAAGTTTATAATCTTTCCAAGGCAAAAGGTGATCCTGTATCAATGTCTATATAGCTTACAGCATACTATACCCATCATATTGGAGCTAAGATCCAATAAAGTCCATTTGCCACCTTTCAAGGGGCATTTAACTCTGAATTACAGTTGTGGTGGCAACTGGCATTTTATGGGAGTGCTTGCAGGGAACAGAGAGTACAGCCATTACAGTAATCTAGAACCACCTAGTGGGTTATAGGTAGATTCCACCAGCTTCATTGTAGCCCACATCATCTCTTGTCTTGCATACAGCAACTGCTGATGTAACCATTGAGTGACATCATTTTCTGGGGATTTTTCCAACAAATATATCAAGGCATCAGCTTCATCATTCCCTGGTTGGGAATGTGAGGTATGTGACCTGTTACATGGTATGGAATGATTTTCTTCTGGTGTACCATCTCCTGTAGGTTTTGCCACATGGCTTGGTCCCATAAAGATCAGTTGATGACTATCCAATTTTCTGCGTGTCATGTTGCCATCCAGACAGTTAGGCCCTGATAGACATCCCAGCTGTGTATGCAAAGTACAACAGGGTAGAGCTGGTTGACAATGAACAGCCATACTACTTGTAGTTCAACCCTTGACTACTTTGATGATTACCTGGTACCCACTAAATCATTTCAGTGAAAGGCTGGAATGCTACCATGGTCCACTTTTTGGGATGTCTTCTTCTAAATCTGTCCATACAACAGACCTCCTCAGGAATCAGCAGGCCATCCTAGTACAAACTAGATACTGGTTCCATGGCATGAGGGACCTCAGGGAGTGTACTGTCAGTGAACAAAGTCACAGGCCTCAAATTCCTTGTATTTCTGCTTACAACAGGACGAAAGCTAGAAATTCCCATTGTTGCAGGTAGGCTCCTTAATTCACCAGCATGAGCATTTGTGCTGTTCTGGCATGCAGCTTCACCACCCAGTCTCTTATGTAGCCATTGATAGTGCAAGAGGTATGGACGGTGATAAAGGCAGTGGCCACTATGCTTTCTGGAGCCATCAGAGCAGCATGCACTATAGCATGCTAATTTTTGATCTAGAAATACTGAATCTCTACTCCTTTCCAAAAGTAGGAACAAAACTTAATGACCTATCTTAGCCTTCTTTGGTGCTGCCAAATTCCCCATCCAAACCTTTCTGGAATGATATTTACATTAAACTCACATGGATGTATTGGATAAAACGCCTTGGGAGCCTAGGCAACCCAAACTTTCCACCTCGCCACTCTAAAGATCACTTGTTCTTGCTTACTCTATTCCCACCTGACACCTTTTTTTTTTTACATTTATTTTACTTATTTGAGAGTCAGAATTACAAAGAGATGTAGACAAATATCTTCACACATATACACACACACTGAGCAGGGTCTTCCACTTTCTGGTTCATTCCCAAATGGCTGTAATGGCTGGAGATGAGCCAATCTGAAGCCAGAAGTCAGGAGCTTCTTTCAGGTCTTCCATGTAGGTGCAGGGGCCCAAGGACTTTAGATATTCTCTACTGCTTTTCCAGGTGCATTAGCAGGGAGCTAGATTGGAAGTGGAGCAGCTGGGACCAGAACCAGCACCCACATGGGATGCTGGTACTACTTACTGGTGCTTCAACCCTTCTGTGCAACAGAACAGGTCCCCCTGACACCCTTCTTTACCATGCAGTACAAAGGGCTCAGAATTTCTTCCAGATACAAGGCATACATTTTGAATATCCCACTATCCTATAAACTCCTTTTACTGTTTCATGGTCATTGGGTGGGGAACACTTGGATTGTATCTATAATGGCCTCAGGAATGACTTTCATATTACAGACAATTTCCAGGAATTTGACAGAGAGCTCTGGTCTTTGCATTTTGGATTTGTTGATTTTTCCAGCTCCATGACATTAAATGGTTCAGGAAAGCAGGCATGGCTGCTTCCATCTTGCAAGAAAGTCACAGGTTATCATCACATCATCAACATAGTAGAATGTGTGCACTGTCCAGGTACTTGTAACAAATGTTCCAAGAATGCAGCCACCAAGGGGGCGAATAGGGCAAAGGGAGCAACCTGCAGCACAAGATCCCTGCAGTAAAAACTTCTTCATCCGGCCCATGAGTCCCAGCATTGCATATGGCATGTTTCATGCCCAACTTTCACGACACTTATTGTGGTTCAGCGTATGTCTGTCACCAGCTGATGACCCTAGGCAAGTCTTTGACATTAGGTTATACATCATGAGTTCCTATTGCAATCCATCTTTTGAGGGAATGATTGTTTTTGCCATATGTTGGGCACTCTAAGCCACTGCTTCAAGTCTGGGTGCACATACACAGTCAGCAAGATCCCATTCACCCCTACATCCCTTAATTGGAGCAGCCAAGCTGCAATTAATTCAGAGGTCTTTTGTCTAAGCTTAGATCCAAGGTCTACTAGCTCTGCCTCAGTATAACACAGACTGCTTTACCACGTTGTGGTGATGGGCTGTGGCTGTGCTGCTCATGAGGAACCCTCTTTTGTTGACCCTTAATCTTTTCAGTGATTCCTGGATGGGCCTTGAGTGGCTCCAGAGGCTGAGCATCATCCTTGCCATCGGAAAACTCCATCAACATGACAGCAAGACAACAATCACCAGGTTGTTTGCACCATAGGAGTGTTCCAGAGAGTGGTGAGCTCCTGGTTTCTTCTCTCGTCTTCTAGTTCTGCCTTTTCTCCTCTAAGGGGCACTGTAGGCACCGTTCTTTGGTCTCTTAAACTTAGTGCTTATTTCCTCCTGCAAGGCCAGTAGAAAGTCCCACCCAGTGGATACTGCCGCTGCTTCTCTACCTTTCTTCTTTAAAACGTCTTTCTGAGTGCATGCAGTCCCTTCTCTAGCCTAGTGGGCTACTCATCCACTGTGGCTCATTCATGAGGGGGCAGCTCCAAGGCAGACAATTCCATGGCCAATGAGCACCACACACTCCTGGCCCGCCATGCTGAATCATATCTTCCAGCTGGGCATATAGGCCTCCAGGTTTCATATAGGCCTGAGATGGATCCTGCCAACAATGTCAAGTATAACGCAGGATCTCAGCTCCAGGGAAGTTCTGGCTGTATAAGGATGGGCCGAAGAGCAACTGTGGAGTGGATTGCAGACTCCTACGTGTTTATTCTTCTGGCATCAAGTTGCATGCACATGTCTGCATTTTATTATTGTGGCTGTGGGATAGTATACCCAGAGCATCTGCACTGTATTCTCTTTTTTTTTTGTTTTTTTTTTTTTTTTGTTTTGTTTTTTTTATTTTTTGACAGGCAGAGAGGACAGTGAGAGAGAGAGAGAGACAGAGAGAAAGGTCTTCCTTTTGCCGTTGGTTCACCCTCTAATGGCCGCCGCGGTAGCGCGCTGCGGCCGGCGCACCGCGCTGTTCCGATGGCAGGAGCCAGGTGCTTATCCTGGTCTCGCATGGGGTGCAGAGCCCAAACACTTGGGCCATCCTCCACTGCACTCCCTGGCCACAGCAGAGAGCTGGCCTGGAAGAGGGGCAACCGGGACAGGATCGGTGCCCCGACCGGGACTAGAACCCGGTGTGCCGGCGCCGCAAGGCGGAGGATTAGCCTGTTGAGCCACGGCGCCGGCCATCTGCACTGTATTCTCTTGGTGATGAGCACACTCAGAGGATTCACACTCAACTATGCCCCCCTATATGTTATATGTGCCTACAGACAGCCAGGGCAGGCAGTCAAATAGTTACACAGAAGAATTATATCAGCTTCAGGGGGTGCTGATTTGCAGAATTGTAGCAGCTTCTGGGGTTGGTGTTAATAGAGACAGTGAGGGACCCTGACACTTCATTTTCCCAACTTGTGACATTAAAACAAAATGTTAAGGGTGGGCATTATGGTAAAGTGGGTCAAGCTGCTGCTTGGGACACTTGCATTCCATGTCAAAGTGCCTCTGCTTTCAATCCAGCTGCTTTTAATGTGCACACTGATAATGGCTCAAATACCTGATCTATGCCACTCACATGAGAGGCCCAGATGGAGTACTTGGTTTCTTTGGCCCGATTTAGGCCTGACTGTTGACAATATTTGAGGACTGCACTGGAACCTGAAAGATACTCTTTCTCTCTCTCTCCTCCTTTCTCTCCCCCCTACCTCTCCCTCTCTCTCAAATAGGTAAACTATAATCTTAAAACTAAAATCTTAATAGGATTTTTAGAGTTGATAAATTCTTGGTGTATTCCTGTTGGAAAGACACTATTATTTACCTTTTATTATTGTCTCATAGAGCACAACTCACCTGCACCAATATTCCTACCACTGATCTCTCTTACTTTTCTTCTGAGATTAAGGAGAACCTTAATTACTCTCAGTTGCTAATTAACTTTCTAACTTAATTTGAGAACAAAATTTATATGATTCCAAAGGGCAAAATGAATTATCTATGGCATTGTGTTTATTTTTAAAAGCAACTCATATTAAAAATAAAAAAAAGAACTTATGCAATACTTACTATGTGCTCATCCCTCTTCATGTGCTTAAGAACTACAAATTAGTTTATCCTCACAACCACCATATGAAAGATGTATTGATTTTACTGATGTGGAAATCAAAATATGAAATAATTTGCCCATAATCATGTCACTTATAAATTAAGAGCTTGCAGAAATCCAAACTATCTATCTTTCAGGTACTTATCCCTGTTCTCTATGAACTCTGAAATCTTACTCATCTTATATTTCAGCATGCTTGTATTTCTCTAGGGCATCACCTTGCATTTTGCTTCAAATAATTCATAATTTAAGATCACCTTTCAAAAGTCATTTGGCCAAATAAATACCTTCATTTTATGTAAAGTTTGCACTAAATAAAAAAAAACATTAAGGTAGCATTAAAAGGGTAATACAGTTCATTAGTTTTATGATATTTCTCTATTGAGTATTTTTATAATTTGCTGCAACTCTTTTTGTCTTGGATTATCAACACATGGCTACTTAAGAATCAGTTTCATTAGGATATTGTAGATATTCAAAGATTAAAAGAGAATAACAACTTTTGAAAATATTGGTAACATAACACTATTTTCTCTGTGCTGACTGTTGGTTTCATTGTATATAATAGAAGAGAAGAGCACATCTTCCTGGAACATTAACACTATAGACAAATATTGAGATTACTTTTTTCATCACCTTACAGCAAGTTTGTTCTGAAGATGGTAGGTTCACTGACATCCATTATGGTTTCTACACGATACAGGTGAATGGAAACCTACCCATTATGCTTAAAAAGTATGTATTTTTGAAGTCTTACACTTTTAGCGAATGAGAACAAATAAGACAGGAGAGGAACAGAGCAGATATACACTTTCATATTTATAAAAACTACATTGGTCAAACCTTTTACTTCAGCTTCACAGAGTATCTGTCTATGAGGGATAGCACTGAGTTCATTCAGCTAAGCAGCTTTCTATAGTTTAATTGAAATAACGCGACTTTTTGTGGCTACTGATGTGGGGAGTATGTTAATAGAAAGTATAAGCACTATCATAGATTATTAGAAGTTACAACTTGTATTGGAGGTAAGTTACGCCAAGAACATCATAAATATGTTAAGAACAAGGCAATAGTCTTGATTTACATTTACATAAAATATCGCAAATGCATTCAAATGTATTTCCCTGAATTTAATGTTGGTTTGGGAAAGATTGGGAAAATCTATAAGCATGTATATTGAACCTCAAATCAATTTTAGAATTTTAAATGACTATAAACTCTTCTGACCAGGAGCATGTGGTCCCTTAGGTTTAGCCAGTGAAAAATTTCTGTTGAAGAGCAAAGTGAAGAATGAGTAGCAGGATAAAAATTAAAGAAAATAAGCATAGAGACTGCTGATTTTATCCTTTCTGCTAAAGTCATTCATTCTTTTACAATAAAAATGAACACTTTATCTATATCTCTATATAATCAAAATTCTAGAACATTTAAATAAAATTTAGATTAATTTCTTTTATTTAAATTTATTTTGCTATTTTTAATTTTAAGAATCATGTCAATACTCCAGTACTAAATCATGATGCTTGCTCATTGTTAGATGAGATGTGTGTTTAGGTCAACAAGTTTGTACCCAGGGTTGTAATCAAAAATCGTAGGTGATTTATATTTGGAGCCATTGCAATAGACTCTCTGATAATATGGTTACACTGTACCCCACAAATTACCTCATGAATCTTTGTATTAACAGTGCTGAGCCCAAGCAAGTTCAAGATCATGATAATTTATAACTAACAGTATCTTAGAAATGGGAAAAAAAGCATTTTCTTCACATTGTCATTGTGACTTTTTGGAGCTGAGTAAGATAATATTAAAAATAGAAAAAGAAACTTAGATTTAAATGCTTATCATAGAATCAGATATGTTATTCTCTGAATCCATTCTTGGTCTAGTTCAAGTGAGCATTAGTTATAGATGGAACCACAGACTCTTTTTATTGGAAAGACTCAGCAAAAAAAAAAAAAATAGTCTTAAGGGTCCTCTGTGGCCAAGATTAAAGTGAAGTACATTTACCTTATTACAATTCATGTTTTAATAATCTATCAAATTTTATATTAAACTTCTTTCTATGCATGATGGGAATCCCTGCATTACCAAATTATTCTTCTCCAAATTTAATTCCAAAGATCTCAGCTGCTGAGGCCAGCATTGTGCATGGCAGGTTTAGCTTCCACCTGTAAAGCAGACAACACAAATGGGCAGCAGGTGCAGACAAAGGTGCTTCACTTCCAATCCAGCTCCCTGCTAATGTACCTGACTAAGCTGTGGAAGCTAGCCCAAGGTACTTGGACCCCTGCAATCACATAGGAGACCTGAAAGATGCTCCTGGCTCCTGGCTTTGAGATGGCCCAACCCAGGCCATGTGGCCATTTGGAGAGTAAACTAGCAGAAGGAAGATCTCTCTCTCTCTCTCTCCTCTTCCTCCTCCTCCTTGCAATTCTCCCTTTCAAATAAGTAAAAAAAGGAATAAAGAAAGAAATATCAACTGTTTCCATGCAAAGCAACCTCTATTCTTACAAATTAATATTTGTTTTTTTTTAACTTTTATTTAATAAATATAAATTTCCAAAGTACAGCTTTTGGATTACAGTGGCTTCCCCCCCCATAACTTCCTCCCACCCGCAACCCTCCCATCTCCTGCTCCCTCTCCCATTCCATTTGCATCAAGATTCATTTTCAATTACCTTTATAGACAGAATATCAGTTTAGTATATATTAAGTAAAGATTTCAACAGCTTGCACCCACACAGAAACACAAAGTGTAAAGTACTGTTTGAGTACTAGTTATAGCATTAATTCACATTGTACAACACATTAAGAACAGTGATCCTACATATACAGTAAGTGCACAGTGACTCCTGTTGTTGACTTAACAATTGACACTCTTGTTTATGGTGTCAGTAATCACTCTAGGCTCTTGTCATGAGTTGCCAAGGCTATGGAAGCCTTTTGAGTTCGACAAGGTCAAAGTCAAAGTGAAAGTTCCCTCCTCCCTTCAGAGAAAAGTACCCTCCTTCTTTGATGGCCCATTCTTTCCAGATCTCACTAGCAGAGATCTTTCATTTAGGTCATTTCATTTTTTTTTTCCTAGAGTGTCTTGGCTTTCCATGTCTAAAATACTCTCATGGGCTCTTCAGCCAGATCCAAATGCCTTAAGAGCTGATTCTGAGGCCAGAGTGCTATTTAGGACATCTGCCATTCTATGAGTCTGCTGTGTATCCCGCTTCCCATGTTGGATCGTTCTCTCCTTTTTAGTTCTATCAGTTAGTATTTGCAGCCACTAGTCTTGTTTATGTGATCCCTTTGACTCTTAAAACTATCATTATGATCAATTGTGAACTGAAACTGATCACTTTGACTAGTGAGATGGCATTAGTACATGCCACCTTGATGGGATTGAATTGGAATCCTCTGGCACATTTCTAACTCTACTATTTGTGGCAAGTCCGATTGAGCATGTCCCAAATTGTACATCTCCTCCCTCTCCTATTCTCACTCTTATTTTTAAAAGGGATCGTTTTCCAGTTAAATTTAAATACCTAACAATAATTGTGTGTTAATTAAAGAGTTCAACCAATAGTATTAAGTAAAGCAAAAAATAGTAAAAGGGATAAAGTATTAAGTTGTTCATCAACAATTAGGACAAGGGCTGATCAAGTCACTGTTTCTCATAGTGTCCATTTCACTTCAACAGGTTTCCTTTTTGGTGCTCGGTTAGTTGTCACCAATCAGGGAGAACATATGATATTTGTCCCTTTGGGACTGGCTTAATTCACTCAGTATGATGTTTTCCAGATTGCTCATTTTGTTGCAAATGACTGGATTTCATTGTTTATGACTTCTGTATAGTATTCTATAGAGTACATGTCCCATAATTTCTTTTTTCCAGTCTACTGTCGATGGGCATTAGGTTAATTCCAGGTCTTAGCTATTGTGAATTGAGCTGCAATAAGCATTAAGGTTCAGACAGCTTTTATATTTGCCAATTTAATTTCCTTTGGGTAAATTCCAAGGAGTGGGATGGCAGAGTAGTATGGTAGGTTTATATTCAGTTTTCTGAGGAATCTCCAGACCGACTTTCATAGTGGCTTTACCAGTTTGCATTTCCACTAACAGTGGGTTAGTGTCACTTTTTCCCCACATCCTCTCCAGCATCTGTTGTTGGTAGTTTTCTGTATGTGAGCCACTCTAACCAGGGTGGGTGTGGTGAAACCTCATTGGGGTTTTGATTTGCATTTCCCTGATTGAAAAATGTCCATTGAGGTCCTTGGCCCATCTCTTACGTGGGTTGTTTGCTTTGTTGTTGTACAGTTGCTTGATATCTTTTTTTGATTCTGGTTATTAATCATTTATCTGCTGCATACTTTGCAAATATTTTTTCCCATTCCGTTGGTTGCCTCTTCAATTTCCTGACTGTTTCTTTTGCAGGACAGAAACTTCTCAACTTAATGCAATTCCAACTGTTAATTTTGGCTTTGACTGCCTGTGCCTCTGGGGTCTTTCCAAGAAGTCCTTGCCTGTGCCTATATCTTGCAGGGTTTCTCCAGTGTTCACTACTTGAAATATCTTGAAAGCACAATAGATTCTGAAAGGAAGTTCAAAGCCACTGCGTTCAAGTTTTGCGATATTTGTATTGCTTCTTTAACAAACCAAAGGAAATAGAGTGGATTAAGACAATACAAACCTAAAAAAAAAAAAAAAAGACAATACAAACCTATTATTCAACAGTTTTGGATGTCAGAACTCTAAAATCAGACATTTTGATGAACGTCAAAGTGGAACCAGGTCAATTCCTCTTGAAGTTGCCAAAAGAAGGGTCTATTTTCTTGTCTCTTTAAGCATCAAGAGCCTGGCTTAACAACATGTAAGTTTATTCACGTTTATTACACCATGCTATTCACCTCATTCTTTTTTTTTTTTTTTTTTTTTTTTTTTTTTTTTTTTTTTTTTTTTTAATTAAACTTTTATTTAATGGATATAAATTTCCAAAGTATAGCTTATGGGTTACAATGGCTTCCCCCCTCCCATAACTTCCCTCCCGCCCGCAACCCTCCCCTTTCCCGCTCCCTTTCCCCTTCCATTCATGTAAAGATTCATTTTCAATTCTCTTTGTATACAGAAGATCAGTTTAGTATATATTAGGTAAAGATTTCAACATTTTGCCCATATAGCAACATCAAGTGAAAAAAACTACCATTGGATTACTATTTATAGCATTAAATAGCAATGTACAGCATATTAAAGACAGAGATCCTACATAATTTTTTTTTTTCAAATTAATTAATTTTCTATGTCATTTCCATTTTAACACCAGGTTGTTTTTGTTTTTTTTTTTTTTTTCATTTCCAATTCTCTTTATATACAGAGGATCGCTTCAGTATATAATTAGCAAAGACCTCATCAGTCTGCGCCCACACAGAAACGCAAAGTGTAAAAATACTGTATTCACCTCATTCTAATCTCTCAACAGCAGATTTTAAGACCCAAGATTTCATCAACAGCCTTTTAATAACCATTGTTATATTTTCTCTTGGAAGCCCTTCCATTTAGGGGATTTGTTTCACAGCTCCCAGGTGCCAAAATCTACATTAGTTTCTTAATCATTATTGTGACAAATGATCACAAACTTAGGGATTTGTAACAACACAGATATGTTTTTTGCAGGTCTGGAGATCAGAAGTGTAAAATCAAGTTGCATCAGGCCTATGTTGTTTCTGTAACCTCTAGCAGACACTGTTTCTTTGTTATTATTATTTCTATAGATTACTTGGATTCCTTAGATTGTATGCCCTTCCTTGCATTTTTCCTACTTTGTGTTTCCAAGACTTATGTAATACTACTGCCTCATTAGGTCCTGCGTCCTTCTAATAGCATTTGTTACTTCATTGAGGTCATGTGGATTATTAAGAATAACATTGTTGTATCAAAACCCTTAGTTTAATCACATCTGAAAGCCCTTTGTACCTTGCAAGGTACTATTTTCACAGGTTTCAAGTATTAATTCATGAGCATTTTTGGGAGATAATTACTTGGTCTTTTGCAGATATCATTTGAAAAAAAATTTGTCTCCAGTTTAGATTTTTTAATAAGTGTTGGATAGAAGATTTTCTGTAACTACCTAAAAAGTCTTGACATTTTTGTTTAACAGAAACTGCTAAATGCCAAAATGCAAAATAATCCTTATCTCTATGTTATGGTGTTGACCTAATGAGTGGCATGAAATTAAACATTTAGCATATAAAAAAGGTGAATATGGGAGGTAAGTTAGCCTGCTGAATAGATATGGCTAACCTACTATTTTAATTAATGTGAATGGGGTCAGTGCTGTGGTGCAGTGGGTTACATCCCCTGCCCGCTGCATCAGAATCCCAGATGGGCACCAGTTTGAGTCCCAGCTGCTCAGTGGAAGATGAACCAAGTATTTGGGCACCTGCACCCACTTTGAAGACCCAGAGGAAGCTTCTGGCTCCTGGCTTCAAATCAACTCAGCTCTGGCCATTGCAACCATTTGGGGAGTGAATCAGTGGATGAAAGACCTCTCAGTCTACTTCTACCTCTCTAACTCTGCCTTTCAGATAATTAAAATGAATCTTTAAAAAAATTAATGTGAATGAAACAGAATGTCAATAGCTGACTAAGTAGCAATTAAGGTGATAATATGCATGCCAAAAAATATAAATTAAAATAAGTTAATATAAGATAATGCACAGGATAATATTCAATTAATTACAGTTATAACTAGCAATAAATCTACATATTATGTGTCAAAGATTTTATTGAATTATTCCTGCCATATAATTTTGCTTTGTAAAATAATTATGTCAGAGAGCAGGGGTTTAGCTTAATGGTTAAAATGTACATATCTCACATTGGAGTATTTGGGTTTGATTCCCAGCTATGGCTCCTGACTGATTTCAGCTTCTTTCTGATGCAGATCCTTGGAAGAGGCAGTGATAGCGCATTTGGGTCCCTGACACCCAGGCGGGAGATGCAGATGGAAGTCCTTGCTCGTGGATTCAGGGTCCAGCTTTGTTGTGCATTTGGCATTTAGAAAGTGAACCAGAGGATAGGACGGATTTCTCTCTCTCTCTCCTCTCTCTCTCTTTGTGTGTTTGTGAGTTTATCCCCTTCTCAAATGAATCAATCAATAAGAACATTTATTAAAAAGGAAGTATGAAAAATTTTAGTTAACATTTTAACATTTGATGAAATAAAGAAGCACCACTTGATTTTCAATGGAAGTCAAATTAGATTAATATTTTTATAAAAATTGACATTGTGATATACTGATTAAAAATCCATTGAAAAAGAATTAAAACATTCTTATAGATTAGTTATTTGAAGACAGCTCATAGCAAGAGTCTCGGGTGATTGCTGACGTCATAAATAAGAGTGCCAATTGTTAAATCAACAACGGGAGTCACTGGGTACATGCTCCCTATGTAGGATCTCTGTCCTTAATGTGTTTTACTATGAAACTTAAAAACACTACTAGTCAAACAGTACCCTATACCTTGTGTGGTTGTGTGAGTGCAGCCTGTTGAAATCCTTGCTTAGTATATACTAAGTTGATCTTCAGTATATGAAGGTAATTGAAAATGAAACTCGATGAAGGGTGGGATAGGAGAGGGAGAGGGAGAGGGGAGGGCCACGGGAGGGAGGGAGGTTGGGGGGGAAGCCACAACAATACAAAAGTTGCACTTTGTAAATTCCCATTTATGAAATAAAAAATAAAAAAAGAAATGAATCATAAGATTTTAAGGGGATTTTGTTTGTTTTGGGGGAAAGTACTTTTAAATTATATTTTCTTCAGAGATACATTAGAGAAGTGACTTCAAAGCCTGCTACAAAGCTAGTTTGATTAACACAGAATTGTAATTGGCATAAAAACTGACACATAGATCAGCGGAATGGAATAAAGAGACCAGAAATTAACTCACATATATACAACTACTTTTTTTTTTTTTTTTACAAAAGTGCCAGACCATACATTGGAGAAAAAAAATCCTCTCAGTAAGTGCTAATGGTATAACTGGATGTATATGTGTAGAAGAATAAAGTTAGATCCCTATGTTTCTACATATACAAAAAATCAAGTCAATATGGATCAAAGATCTTCAACTAAGACTGAGACTCTGGAACTCCTAGGAGATAATAGAGGAGAATTCTTCAAGTCACTAGTATAGGAAATGACTTCTTGGATAAGATCATCAAAGCCCAGGAAACGAAAGCAAAATTAGACAAAAGAGATTATATCAAACTCAGAAGCTTCTGCACATCAAATGAAATAATCAACAGAGTGAAGATACATGAGACAGAATGGAGAATAATATTTGCAAGTTACTTATCCAAAAAATTATTAACTTCCAGAATATATCAGCACTCAAATACTCAACAGCAAAACGATGAGCCCAGTTAAGAAGTGGGCAAAGCAGAATGAGGTTGTGATGCAAAGTATTAAGCAACTGCCTAGTGACATTAGCATCCCATATGAGTGCTGCTTTGAGTTCCCTCTGCTCCACTTTCAATCCTGCTCATTCTTAATGCAGAGGATAGCCCAAGTTCTTGGGCTTCTACACCCAGGTACCAGATTAGAAGAAGCCCCTGGCTCCTGGCTTCAGCATGGCCCAACCCTGGCTGTTGTGACCATCTGAGGAGTGACCCAGTGGCTGGTAGATCTTATTCTCTCTCTTTCCTCTTTCTGTAACTCTGCTTTTCAAATAAATAAATAAATAAATCTTAATTAAAAATTAGTAAAGGATCTCAATAGATAATTCTCAAAAGAAGAAAAACAAATACTTTAAAAAGGATGCAACATCACTAGTTATCAGGGAAAGCCAACTCAAAACCACAATGAGATATCACCTCACCCTGGAAAGAATGGCTGTAATCCAAAGGACAGAACATAACAAATGATGATGGGGAGAATGTAGGAATTCTTAAATTAGTGTAGCCACTGTGGGAAACAGTATAGAGATTGAGTTACAAACCAGAAAAAGACTTGCTATATAATTCAGTAATCCCATTACTCTGTATATACCCAAAAGACATGACCACATCATATCAAAAAGATGCTTGCACCACTATGTTTAAAATAGCATTTTTCACAATAGCCAAAATGTGGAATCAAGCAGGGTGTCCATCATCAGGCAAATGGATAAAGAAAATGTGATATATATATATATATATACACACACACACATATATACACACATACATATATATATATATATATAGAGAGAGAGAGAGAGAGAGGTTTAACATAATCATTTTTCCTTTTTAATTTTAATTTATCTGATGAGTTCTCAAATCCATTTATCCACAAATATATATTTTCTTTTAGGTTCTTGAACATCATACAATAGTCATTTCCTTGCTAATATTTACATGTGGGTTTTTATATGCCAAGTTTTTTTTAATATTTTTTGTTTGAAGATGATATATCATACAGACTGTGGATTATTTTGTCTTCCTTTGATAAATATTAATTTCTGTTCTAGCTCGCAGCTAAATTGAACTTAAGTCTCCATTCCAAACTATATTTTCTAAGATGGTCTGTAACTAAAACTGTTATTATTATATTATTATTATTTTAATTTGGACTGTTCTTTTTCAGCTTGGATGATTGGAGTCTATCACATTCATGAACATTTTTGGAATTAAGCAAGAGCTAAATAAATGTTTTGAATGTGGAATTTTGAGTACCTCCTCTGTACTTCAGTTTCTTGAAGGTTTCTTTTCTTACCTTTCAGATTCTCTGACAATCCCAAATTTCATCCTTGAAATATTCAAACAAGCAACAATTTGGCATTTGCTTGGTTTATTCACCCAATATTTCATAACCTGGAGACTTTCTTCAGGGAAAAATAATGGATGAGAGTTTTGCCCTGTACAGGTTTCTTTCTCTCATGGTGTACTCCTTTTTGATTGCTCCTGCATTCCTGCATTTATTTACTTTTAGTTTCTTCACATAGTTGTTTCTGTAGTCTCTCCAGATTTCATAGTTATTATCTATGAGAAGGTAAGTTTTGTAGAAAATATACCTGCATGATCAAGAGTAAAGAGAATACATTTCATGAGGGCTTATCTTAGTAGTATTTTATTAGAATTTTAGCATTAGCATTATTAATATCATTTTATGGGCAATCCTGACAATTTTGTAGTCCTGAGATACCAAAATAAGACAAACTGAAATCTATCCATAAATAATTTTGAATTTGAAAGTCACAGAAAGACAAAATTGCGGTGTATTAAATTGCTTCAAAGTTATGCATCTTCAATCTGATGTAATTAGGTCTAAAATTTGCCTTCCTGAATAATGAAATAAAATCTTGTAAACTCAACCACAAAGTATCATTTGCAGACAGCAACATGAGCAATGATACTGATGTGGCCATTAGGAGAGAAGGAAAACCTAGGAACACAATTGATTCCACCATCTTTTGCACAGAAGGTTTGCTTCACATCTGCTTTTATTGGTAATTGGTCCTTCAATTCTGCAGAGGAAAGTTTGGGGAAAAATAACTACGTTGACAACAATTCTTATATTTATTAGCAGCATGAACATTTTTTATATTCTTTTATATTTTATTTATTTATTTGAAAGTCAGAGTTAAACAGAAAGAGAAGGAGAGGCAGGTAGAGAGAGAGAGAGAGAGAGAGAGAGAGAGAGAGGTCTTCCATCTGCTTGTTCAATCCCCAATTGGCTGCAATGGCCGGAGCTGCGCCAATCCAAAGCCAGGAGCCAGGAGCTTCTTCTGGATGTTCCAGGAGAGTACAGGGGCCCAATGACTTTGGCCTTCTTCCACTGTTTTCCCAGGCCATAGGTTAGAGCTGGATTGGAAGTGGAACAGCCAGATCTCAAATGGGTGTCCATATAGGATGCCGGCACTGTAGGCGGCGGGTTAACCCAATACGCCACAGCACTGGCTCCAGCAGCATGAACTTATTTTTTTTATTTTTTATTTTAAGTATGATCTTTTAAAAAAAGATTTACTTATTTATTTGAGAGGCAGAGGTACAGACAGAGAGAGGGAGAAATAGAGAGGTCTTCCATCCATTAATTCACCCCCCCAAATGGAGCTGGGCCTATTTTTTAAGGTGTATTTTATTTATTGGAATGACAGATTTATGGAGAGAGGTAGAGACAGAGAGAGGTCTTCCATCCACTGGTTCACTACCCAGAAGGCTGCAATGGCTGGAGCTGCACCAATCCTAAGCCAGGAGCCAGGAACCTTCTCCAGGTCTCCCACGTGGGTGCAGGGGCCCAAGGACTTGGGCCATCTTCTACTGCTTTCCCAGCCCATAGCAGAGAGCTGGATTGGAAGAGGAGAAACCGGGTCTAGAACCCATACCCATATGGGATACTGGCTCTTCAGGCCAGGGCTTTAACCAGCTGCGCCAGAGTGCGGGCCCCCATGGGCTGATTTGAAGCCAGGAGTCAGGAGCTTCTTTTGAGGTTCCCTACATAGGTGCAGGGGCTCAAGGATTTGGGCCATCTTCTGCTGCTTTCCCAAAATAGTAACAGGGATCAGAAGCAGAGCAGCAGAGACACAGATCAGCATCCATATGGGATGCCAGTGCTGCAGGCAGAGATAACCTACTACACCACAGTGACAGCCACAGCAGCATCAACTTTGAAATGGCAATTTGTCTTAAGGGCTGATTCTGAGGCCAGAGTGCTGTTTAGGACATCTGCCATTCTATGAGTCTGCTGTGTATCTCGCTTCCCATGTTGGATCATTCTCTCCCTTTTTTCTTCTATCGTTTAGTATTTGCATACACTAGTCTTGTTTAAGTGATCCTTTTGACTCTTAGTCTTATCATGATCTGGCTGAAAAGCCCATGAGAGTATTTCAGGCATGGAAAGCCAGGACACTCTGTCAAAAAAAAAAAATGACCTAAATGAAAGATCTCCACGAGTGAGACCCCAGTGGAAAGAACAGGTCATCAAAGGAGGTACCTTTCTCTGAAGGGAGGAGAGAACTTCCACTTTGACTACAACCTTGTCTAAATATGATTGGAGTCGGTGAACTCAAAAGACTTCCATAGTCTTGGCAACTCATGACAAGAGCCTAGGGTGATTACTAATGCCATAAACAAGAGTGTCAATTTGTTGAGTCAACAATAGGAGTCACTGTGCACTTACTCCTCATGTAGGATCTCTGTCCTTAATGTGCTGTACATTGTGATTTAATGCTATAACTAGTACTCAAACAGTATTTTTCACTTTGTGTTTCTATGTGGGTGCCAACTGTTGAAATCTTTACTTAATATATACTAAACTGATATTCTGTATATAAAGAGAATTGAAAATGAATCTTGATGTGATTGGAAGGGGAGAGGAGTGGGAAAGGAGAGAGTTGCAGGTGGGAGGGAAGTTATGGGGGTGGGAGAAAGCCATTGTAATCCATAAGCTGTACTTTGGAAATTTATATTTATTAAATAAAAATTTTAAAAAAAGAAATGGCAATTTGTGGCAATCTACATTTCCTCTGACCAAGGTTCCTGTAAAGATAAAATATTATAATTTAAACAAAATTCTATAAAACACGAACTTAATGAGTAAAAAATATTTACCATTGTTGCTTTCTTCTTTTTCTCTCTTAAAAATGGGGAATATAATTTCATTGTGTGTGTTTTGTATACAGTTAATGTTAAGGTGGCTTTCTTCAAGACAATATGCACCTGTTCATTGACAGTTATTTCATAAGCCAGTGTTTTAAGTAGGTATTTAAGAGACAGTGTTATCTGCAAGGCAGGTAAGGGAAACCAGGAGATAGATGTTATTTCTTTTCTATTCGTAATATATATGACAAACTTGGGCAACTAATTTAGTCTTACTTTGACACCTTTAGAAGTTGTCATAAAAATATCTAAAATACATATATAAATACAAACATATATATATATATATATATATATATATAATGTTATAGGGATTAGTGTAAAGAAATATAAGCAGGTGAAACATGTTATGGTTATAACAATCATCAAGTTTTTTTAAAGAAGTGTTTGCATACTTCAAATTTAAATTTTCATGAGTAAAAATGAATTTTATTGTTAATAAAAATGCAAATTTATCATAACTCACTTTTTAGGTTAGGTGTAGCACAACATTACATACATATGTCAAGAAAAAGGGAATATCCCAGACTCTGTTGTGATTCTCACTTTAGACAGTGTTTAACAGAACAATTAAGCAGATATTTCATTTAGCTGTAAGCAAATATTGTGGAGGAAAGAATAATTTTAAAAACTCATTTATTAGAAGTAAGACTGGACCAGACAGTCCTTGAAAATCAACAGGCATTGAAAATAATTTGCTTGCCATATAAACCAAAGGAAATATATAAATAATAATGACAAATTCTCTTATATTTCATGTAACTTCTATATTTATTTTATTATAACTACCATGCACACAGACCCACACACACAGAAATCTCAGCTATTTCTTTCCCTAACAATACCCACATGGAATATGAATATTTCAATTTGGTTCAACCCAATAATTTTGTAAGTAAAATATCACATTTAATTGATTTTATTGTAATATACTTTGAGTTCAGGGTGATGTTATGACCTTCAACTAGAGTCTTGTGGCTGTTCCCTATTATCAGATTGAAGCCTTAGATTAAAACGTGACCTTTAACAATTACCAAAAGAGATCATCTGTGTTTTCTCTGGTTGAAGACTTATGGGTTCTTTTAACCTTTTGAGGAAAACTTTTATTCATCCAGTGTTATTTAAAAACCCTAATGACTTTTTGAGACTCCTTTAATGCTAAAGACTGGGGATATTTAAAGAAGGACAAGAGAAGTATTAAAATTAAGCATTTGATGACTGCTATGTAGATTCCTGCCTATGGTGTACTCAAAAGTATGGGACAAATCATCATTGCTGCAACTGATGTCATCCCTACTGAGAGAGCCAGAAATCCAGCGAATCTCTTGAGCCTCTGAATATTGCTAAAGAAGCCTCTGGAGAAATGTTTATATTTCACTTTCAAAGAGACTATATATGCATATATATATATATATATATGTCTATATGTAGAGAGAGAGAGTCTCTCTCTCTCTCTCTCTCTCTCTATATATATATATATATATATATATATATAATTTCTGAAGTTTTAGTAGTTTTAGTTTCCACATAAGTTTCCAGAGATGGGTAATTAAAATTTATTTAGCATTTCCAACAAAGAACAGATTAATAAATTATCAATTAATTAATAAAATATGAGAAAAATATTTCATAGTGAGTTATAAACAGACATTAACTGGTGAATGGGCAGTACTCTGTTAATACCAGCATATGTATTTGAATGTGTTTTATCCTGACTGTAATTTTAAGGTAGAAAATGATTGTAATGCAATGCAGGGTAAAATTCTCCAAAATAGGAGGAACTGTAGAAAAAATATATCATGAAGATCTGGGAGAGAAAATTGTCCTTTACTTTTGCCTGTATGAAACAAACAGAAATATTGTGTTAGCTATTCTAAAAAATAAAGAAAAATAAGATTGTTATGAAATTCACTGGTAAATTGATCATAATGATAGGACTAAGAGTCAAAGGGATCACATAAACAAGACTAGTGTCTAAATAATACTAACCAATAGAATGAAAAAGGGAGAGAATGATCCGACATGGGAAGCGGGATGCACAGCAGACTCATAGAATGGCGGATGTCCTAAATAGCACTCTGGCCTCAGAATCAGCCCTTAACACATTCGGATCCTGCTGAAAAGCCCATGAGAGTATTTCAGGCATGGAAAGCCAGGACACTCTGTCAAAAAAAAAAAAATGACCTAAATGAAAGATGACCATGCATGAGATCCCAGGGGAAGGAACGGGTCATCAAAGAAAGAGGTACCTTTCTCTGAAGGGAGGAGAGAACTTTTACTTAGACTATGACCTTGTCTAAATATGATTGGAGTTGGTGAATTCAAAAGGCTTCCATAGCCTTGGCAACTCATGACAAGAGCCTAGGGTGATTACTGACACCATAAACAAGAGTGTCAATTTGTTGAGTCAACAACAGGAGTCACTGTGCACTTACTCCCCAAGTAGGATCTCACCGTTCTTAGCTCCTCTAATAATGACTCTGTCCTTTGTTCTAGACCCTGTCTAGTGCACTTGGGCCTCATTCCTTTGTAATCATAACCTCTACTCTACCACCAATGGCTCTACTCCCAACCTGTGTGTACTGATGGTCCTCTTCCCCACTTAATGCTGTATAATTGTTCAAACCTGGTAAATGCCACTCTTAGGATCATTGGTTACTATCCTCACTCTGTCTTTTATGACCTTGTCTAAATATGATCAGAGTCGGCAAACTTGGAAGGCTTCCATAGCCTTGGCAACTCATGACGACAGCCTAGGGTGGTTACTGGCGCCATAAACTAGAGTGTCAATTTGTTGGGTCAACAACAGGAGCCACTGTGCACTTGCTCCTCATGTGGGATCTCTGTCCTTAATGTGCTGTACATTTTGAGTTAATGCTATAACTAGTACTCAAACAGTATGTTTCACTTTGTGTTTCTATGTGGGTGCAAACTGTTGAAATTTTTACTCAATATATAATAAACTGATCTTCTGTATATAAAGAGAATTGAAAATGAATCTTGATGTGAATGGAAGGGGAGAGTGAGTGGGAAACGGGAGGGTTGCGGATGGGAGGGAAGTTATGGGTGGAAAGCCATTGTAATCCACATGCTGTACTTTGGAAATGTATGTTCATTAAATAAATGTTAAAAGAAAAAGAAATTCACTGTTTAAAATAGATGATATTATAAAATATGTGGATGACCAAATAAAAACAAGATTTCATGAATACTGATAACCATTATATTACATTAATTGCTGGGTCTTAATCCACCCATCCAGGATGGACTGGGTCCGAGGAAAGGTAAGTGTGCCGCTTGCCCGTTCCCCAGCCTCCCGATCCCGGAGACAATCAGACACAACGGGGAGCCAAGTCTAGCAAGAACTCATTTATTTCGTGCGTAACAGAGCATTTTATAGCACAAAACTGCAGCTTCATTGGGGCAGGACTAAGGACCAACAATCACTTAAACGGTTATTTTATGGGGTGATTTTTACAGGACTAGCCATATGTCTATATACATGTCATCAGCTGTCGTCACTTCCCCTGATGCTGCATAGCCAATTGGCTTTAGTGGTAAACAACTTTGGATTCCGCCCACCTTACTTCCTTTGGGCGCTATCTTTGAGTTACCCCATGTAACTAATTTCCCCACAATTAATATTACACAAGGGCATTTTAATACTAAATTAAAAGTGGCCATTTTGCCTAGAGGTTAAAATACTGGCTACGATGCCCAGCACCAATACCCAAGTAGTTGAGCTTTATTGCTGGGCCCTGATGTCAGCTTCTTGCTAATCAAGTCCATTGGGAATAGAAATGATGGCTTAAGTAGATGGGTTCCTGCCACCTATGTTGGGGACCTGGATTGAGGTCTCACCTGGAATGAATTGAGCACCTGACTCCCAGCTTCAGACTCTGGATGTTATAAGTTTTTGAGGAGTGAACTAGTGGAATGACGTTCTCTCTCTCCCATGCTACTCAAGTAGCTAGAAAACACATATAATAGATAAAGGATCACTTTACAATGTGATAAGAGTTATCAATTTTGAGGAAATTAAAAAAAATATCTAATATACAAGATTGCTTTAGCTATTCGAGGTCTCCTGTGTCTCCATATGAATTTCAGCATCATTTTTTTTCAAATCTGAGAAGAATGTCTTTGGTATTTTTATGGGTATCACATTGAATCTATAAATTGCTTTTGGGAGAATGGACACTTTGATGATAATGATTCTTCCAATCCATGAGCATGGAAGATTTTTCCACTTTTTGGTATCCTCTTCTCTATTTCTCTCTTTAAGATTTTATAATTCTCATCGTAGAGATCTTTAACGTCCTTGGTTAAGTTTATTCCAAGGAATTTGATTGTTTTTGTAGCTATTGTGAATGGGATTGATCTTAGAATACAAAATACAGAATGGGATTGATCTTGTATACAAAGGCTGTTGATTTTTGTGCATTGATTATATATCTTGCTACTTCGCCAAACTCTTCTATGAGTTCCAATAGTCTCTTAGTAGAGATCTTTGGGTCCCCTAAATAAAGAATCATATCATCTGCAAAGAGGGATACTTTGACTTCTTCCTTCCCAATTTGTATCACTTTAATTTCTTTTTCTTGCCTAATGGATCTGGCTAAAACTTCCAGAACTATATTGAATAGCAGTGGTGAGAGTGGGCATCCCTGTCTAGTACTAGATCTCAGTGGAAATGCTTCCAACTTTTCTCCATTCAATAGGATGCTGGCTATGGGTTTTTCATAAGTTGCTTTGATTGTATTGAGGAATGTTCCTTCTGTACCCAATTTGCTTAGAGTTTTCATCATGAAAGGGTGTTGTATTTTATCAAATGCTTTCTCTGCATCTATTGAGATAACCATATGGTTTTTCTTCTGCAGTTTCTTAATGTGGTGTATCACATTGATTGATTAGTGAACACTGAACCAACCCTGCATACCAGAGATAAATCCCACTAGGTCTGAGTGGATGATCTTTCTGATGTATTGTTGCATTCTATTGATGAGGATTTTATTGAGGATTTTTGCATCTATGTTAATCAGGGATATTGGACTGTAATTTTTTTTCAATGCTGCATCTTTTTCACGCTTATGGATTAAGACGATGCTGGCTTCATAGAAAGACTTTGGGAGAATTCCCTCTTTTTCGATTGTTCTGAATGGTTTGAGAAGAAATGGAGTTAGTTCTTCTTTAAATGTCTGGTAGAATTCAGCAGTGAATCCATCCAGTCCTGGAATTTTCTTTGTTGGGAGGAACCTCATTACTGTTTCAATTTCTGTCTCAGTTTTGGGTCTGTTTAGGTTGTCTATATCTTTATGGTTCAATTTAGGTAGATTGCAAATGTCCAGGAATCTATCTATTTCTGATAGAATTCCCTGTTTGCTTGCATACAAGTCCTTGTAGTAATTTCTGATGACTCTTTATTTCTATGGTGTATGTTGTTATATTCTCTTTTTCATCTCTGAATTTATTGATTTAGGTCATTTCTTCTCCTTTTTTAGTTAGTTTGGGCCAATGGTGTGTCAATTGTGTTTATTTTTTCAAAAAAAAACAGCTCTTCATTTGGCTGATCAGTGTAATGATTTTTTGGATTTAATTCTGTTGATTCCTTCTCTGATTTTAATTATTTCTCTTCTCCTCCTAGATTTGGGTCTGTTTTGCTGCAGTTTTTCTAGATCCTTGAGATGCATTTATTTAGTGTCTTTCTAATTTCTTTTTTTTTATTATTTATTTTTATTTTTTGACAGGCAGAGAGGGCAGTGAGAGACAGTGACAGAGAGAGAGGTCTTCCTTTGCTGTTGGTTCACTCTCCAATGCCTGCTGCTGCCAGAGCACTGCGCTGATCCGATGGCAGGAGCCAGGTTCTTCTCCTGGTCTCCCATGGGGTGCAGGGCCCAAGCACTTGGGCCATCCTCCACTGCACTCCCGGGCCACAGCAGAGAGCTGGCCTGAAAGAGGGGCAACCGGGACAGAATCCGATGCCCCGACCGGGACTAGAACCCGGTGTGCCTGAGCTGCAGGTGGAGGATTAGCCTATTTTGCTGTGGCGCCGGCCAAATTTCCAATTTCTTGATGTAGGCACCTATTGCTATAAACTTTCATCTTAACACTGTTTTTTGCTGTATCCCATTAGTTTTAATGTGTTGTATTGTTATCCTCATTTACTTCCAGAAAGTTTTTCATTTATCTTTTGATTTCTTCTATGACCCAGTGTTCATTCAGGATCATATTGTTCAGTCTCCATGTGTTTACATACTTCTAGGGATTCCTGAGTGGCTGATTTCCAGCTTCATTCCACTGTTGTCTAATAAGTTGCATGGTATGATTCTAATTCTTTTGAATTTGCTGAGACTTGCTTTATGACCTAGTATGTGGTCAGTCCTAGAGTAGGTTCCATGTACTGCTGAGAAGAATGTAAATTCTTTAAATGTAGGATTGTACAACTAAAATCTTGTGCAACAAAAACAATGCTGGAGGCATCACAATACCAGATTTCAGGACATGATACAGGGCAGTTGTAATCAAAACAGCATGGTACAGGTACAGAAACAGATGGATAGACCAATGGAACAGAATAGAAACACCAGAAATCGATCCAAACATCTACAGTCAACTTATATTTCATGAAGGATCTAAAACCATTTCCTGGAGCAAGGACAGTCTATTCAATAAATGGTGCTGGGAAAGCTGGATTTCCAAGTGCATAAGCATGAAGCAAGACTCCTACCTTACACCTTACACAAAAATCTACTCAACATGGATTAAAGATCTAAATCTACGACCAACACCATCAAATTATTAAAGAACAATGGAGACACCCTGCAAGATTTAGGCACAGGCAAAGACTTCTTGGAAAAGACTCCAGAGGAATAAAACCAAAATTAACATTTGGGAGTGCATCAAATTGAGAAGTTTCTTACTGCAAAAGAAAAAGTCAAGAAACTGAAGTGGCAACCAACAGAATGGGAAATAATATTTGCAAATTATGCAACAGATAAAGGATTAATAACCAGAATCAAAAGAGAGATCAAGAAACTCCACAACAACAAAACAAACAATCCACTAAAGAGATGGACCAAGGACCTCAATAGACATTTTTCAAAAGAGGAAATTCAAATGGCCAACAGACACATGAAAAAATGTTCAGGGAAATGCAAATCAAAACCACAATGAGGTTTCACCTCACCACGGTTACAATGGTTCACAAACAGAAATCTACCAACAACAGAAGCTGGCGAGGATGTGGGGAAAAAGTGACACTAACCCACTGTTGGTGGAAATGCAAATTGCTAAAGCCACTATGGAAGTCAGTTTGGAGATTCCTCAGAAACCTGAATATAAACCTAGCATACTACTCAGCCATTCCACTCCTTAGAATTTACCCAAAGGAAATTAAGTTGGTAAATATAAAAACTGTCTGCACCTTAATGTTTATTGCAGCTCAATTGACAATAGCTAAGACCTGGAATTAACCTAAATGCCCATCGACAGTAGACTGGATAAAGAAATTATGGGATATATACTCTGTAGAATACTATACAGCAGTCAAAAACAATGAAATCTGGTCATTTGCAATAAAATGGAGGAATCTGGAAAACATCATGCTAGTTCCAGGGGGACAAATATCATATGTTCTCCCTGATTCGTGACAACTAACCGAACACCAAAAAGGAAACATGTTTAAATGAAATGGACACTATGAGAAACAATGACTTGATCAGCCCTTGTCATGTCTGTCAATGAACAACCTAATACTTTATCCGTTTTAGTATTTTTTTTTGTTCTACTTAATACTACTGATTGAACTCTTTAATTAACACGCAATTATTGTTAGGTATTTAAATTTAACTGGAAAACAATCCCTTTTAAAAATAAGAGTGAGAATAGGAGAGGGAGGAGATGTACAATTTGGGACATGCTCAATTGGACTTGCCCCAAATGGTAGAGTTAGAAATGTGCCAGAGGATTCCAATTCAATCCCATCAAGGTGGCATGTACCAATGCCATCTCACTAGTCAAAGTGATCAGTTTCAGTTCACAATTGATCATAATGATAGGTTTAAGTGTCAAAGGGATCATGTAAATATGACTAGTGTCTGCAAATACTAACTGAAAGAATTAAAAATGAGAGAACGATCCAACATGGGAAGCGGGATACACAGCAGACTCATAGAATGGCAGTTGCCCTAAATAGCACTCTGTCCTCAGAATCAGCCCTTAATGCATTCAGATCTGGCTGAAGAGCCCATGAGAGTATTTTAGGCATGGAAAGCCAAGACACTCTGGCAAAAAAAAGATAATATGTGCAAAGCAACATAGAATCTAAACGTAGAAAAGGAACCATTTAGTAACACAAGACTTTAATAAAGAACTTGAGAAACCTAATACCACAAAAATAAAGGAAAGGGAGAAAGTTGGCAGTATACTGATTAACCCTCCTCTGCCTTAGGTCTTGTTCTGACTCATTTTCCTGTCATAGAAATTCATCCAATGCATGGGAATGGGGCGGAGCATTAGAGTAATTGAAGGTGTATTGCCAGGGAAGCTCACTAGAATTGCCTGAAGGCTCCCAGATTTGCCCCAGTCTCTAACCACAGGTTAGGATATTGAAATAAAACAATCTCTCTCACACTCTCTCTGTATCTCTTCTCTCTCTCCTTTCTGCTTCCTATCACTTCTCATTCTCTCAAATGTCAGGAAGAGTGTAGCCCAGAAAGCTTTCTGCATCTAAGCTAGTAGGAAAGACATGAATCCCTTAGCTCTTTAAAACTGATACATTTGTTCTCCCTTCTTTGCAGTTTACATTTTGTTGATGACTTTTCTTTATCTCTTTACCACAGGATTATCTGATTCTTTATTGCTTGGGAGAATTGAGGCTTAAGGGAGTTAGCATTATCTCCCTATTTTTTTATTGTTTGAGTATACCATAACTGATATAAGATGGGAAACAGTGTTGGTCAACATATTTAGGTTTAATTGATTATCCCTACTTTTACATTGACTAAGTGACTTTAAGCTCTGACAATCTTCTAGTTTTAAAGCACTTCCTGTTGAATGCCTGGGACTCTCAAAAGTCTGCCAGAACCATTGGTTACTCCAGGTCTATGTGTTCTCTGTCCATACAAAAAAAGAAGCAAGTGTTCACATAAACACTTGTTTGCTTTTCCAACATTTAGTATTTAAATTACTAGCAAAAAGATTATGCTACTATCTTCTGGCAAAGTTTTGATCTACTGCTCAATATTAATGTTATTTGACAGCATGTAACTTGAATAATCATTCTTGATGTGCTAAATATTTCCTAAATATTTTATATGTATTGATTTATTTTAAATAATTTTGTTGCTTTATATCCATTTGTTTTATTAGGGCACATATAATAAAATTTGAAGTTGAACATTTTAATGAAGTATTTAATTATAGCTTAAAAAGCATCAAAATATAACTTTTAAGAAGTATATGTCATTTATAAATATATTTATAAAAATGCAAGGATATATGTATATCTAAATATATGGTGTGAACTCTACTTATAAAACAGATTATGTGGCAACAAAATGACTTGAACAATATAGTTTCTAAGATGTTTAAATTCCATAGAATAATATATAATTTATATTTGATCATATCTTCATAGTTGATCATTATTTGCTGTTTAAATTTCTATGGTGTGAGATCATTGGGTGCAATATTAGGAATGGTTAAAAAAGTTGTGTACTGACAAGAACAAATTATGCTTGTAGCAAGATCTCAGAATCCATCTTCTAATTTTCAAAAAAAATGCAGTTAGTGTGGAGGCATAGCATATGTGCTTGTGTTTTGATCAAAGGCAGACACAGCCCTGAATTTTTATTTTTTTCCAGTTTGTTAGTTTCATCACAGTAAAGGTTTTAGGTGCTACATTATATTCATTAAGTTTGCTTGAAACAAATTACTTTTCTTCTTAAGTTTCCCAACTGTATAATAGTTACCCTTGATTTCAACAAAATGTAAATTGGGAAAATATACAGAGATATATAGATATATAACTCATGATTGAAGTGACTATATAACCTATCAAGTAAATCAAGGCATCTAAAAGTGAGGGCAATTATTCCTTATTATGTAACTACCCTGGGGCATCAGGAGAAAGGTGGAGGCATAAATAAAATCGGGGTGCATGCATCTGTAATAAAGAAGGCTTCACCACAAGAGATATCAATATTCACTAATTGAGGTACTATTTTTCTAGTTTAAATTAATAGTAGCTACATTTATATTCCTATTATTTTATCTCCAGATACACTCACAGACAAGACAAATTTAAGTAAGCTTCTCCAAGGGCTATCTGGCAAATTGAAAATATTTTTTGTAATTTAATATGTGCAATCTAAAAGAGATGATGTCACAGACATGACATTAAAATATGATGGTGGTTACCAAAGACTGTGAGAAAGGGGGAAGAGTGGGATAGGGAAAGATGGTTAATGAGTACTAAGTTATAGCTTATAGGAGTAAGAAGTTTGGGGTTTCACTATACAATAGGATGACTATATATAATGAACTTTACATTTCTCTCCTTTAAATGTGAATGTTTTCACTATAAAGAAATACTAAATGCTTAAAGATATATTTACCCTGATTGCACTTTAAAGAATGTATACATTCAATAAAATAACACATAGTACCCCATTAAAAAAAGACAAAATAAGAACTTGTCTTAATATATTAGATGATTGTTCTGATTAACTAGTAATGAATAAAAGATATTCCATTATATATGTGATTATAATAATACGCAAAATTTAATTTTCTGATTTTAAATCATATATATATACATACACATACATATATAATGCATCAATTGTAAGTAATTACAATTACAAAAATGAAGACTTCTTGAGATGAGGTTAAAAACATAAATGATAAACTAAACTATTCTGTATGGGAGACTGATATCATCTATATTTTTTTAAGATGTATTTATTTATTTATGTGAAAGGCAGAGATACAGAGAGATAGAGGCAGAGAGAGAGAGAGCTCTTCCATCTGCTGGTTCACTCTCTGAATGGCCACAAGGCCAGAGCTGAGTTGATCTGAAACCAGGATCCAGGAGCTTCTTTTGGGTCTTCCAAGCACATGCAAGGGCTCAAGGACTTGACCCATGATCTATTGCTTTCCCAGGCCATAGCAGAGAGCTGGATTGGAAGTGGAGCAGCTGGGACATGAACCGGTACCCACATGGGATGTTGGCACTAAAGCCAGTGGCTTTACCTGCTAGGCCACAGCACAGTTCCCCTCCATATCTTTAAAATCAAGTTTGACCCCTTTATGTTATAGAAAGATCTGGTCTCTTAAATGAATATGTGCATAGGAGATAGCCAAACAATTTTATCAAGTATGTCAATTTACTTAAAAATTATACTACCTTGTTGCCATCACTATCCTAAATAACTTGAGAACAGCAATGACACCCAAAAGAGACGAAAAAAAAAATGGAGAGATGATTGCAGACAGAAAGATATATTTTCTTTGCTGATATTTAACACTATCATATTTCTTAATTGTTCTTCACATTTCACACATTTTTACCTGTTACTCTCTAAATTTCCCCAGAGCTCACTTAAAAAATATACAGCAGGTTACTTTTTAGGAAGAATTGTGTATTATTGCTGTCCTTTAATAAATTCAAATTTTTATTCTTTATCCTACCCCTCATAAAAAATAAGCAGAGAGCACCACCTGTCTTAGAAGCAGATGCGTTTAACACAGAAATTTTTTAAATGCCGTAAAGATGACAGAACTAGTCTCTCATGTGAAAGCTGGCAGGTAAGAATTTGCATATCTAAGATAAATCAACTGCAGAACTAAAAATATAGATTTTTATATATTTATGTTATGCATCTTAAAATTTAAAGAAATTCAAAATCTATGCAGATTCTTTCCTTAGAAAAACATCTCTAAACCTACACATTAAATAATATAGTTATATTTCAGTGCAATTCTATAAGTAAAACACTTGTTACTTTTCTCCTTTTTTCTGTCATTTACTCACATAAGCCCATACCAATCTGTGTATATTGCTTTAGAAGTTTGTTGTGATGTCTTAGAATTCATATGTGTGTGTATTAACCCATATAATAAGCAGCATCATATTTATTGCAGTAGGAACATTTTTTATTCTCCTTATCTTTCATGCAGTTACTAATTTTTATTTAAAGTAGTCTAAGTCAATAGTCCCAAATATTATCTTGCAATATATCAAATTTGCTGAGAACAGAGTAAACACAAGGAACCAATAGTTCTTGTGTATTGGATTTCAGGAAGCCACGTACTTGAAAACAATATGATTTTGGTAAAATAAAGTAAGACTATAGATGAAGATATTATTAGCTAAGCTGGGCAAAAAAGAGCTGCAAATACCTATGTCAGCACATCTCCAAAATTTCAGAAAATTCTTCATCATCTGCTTCACAGTGCTTATATTAATGCTACTGATAACTTGATATCTGTCAAGTATTTAGAACTTATGACACTAGCCTATAGGTAGAATAATTACTTTGAGCAATACATATCTGTGTGTCTTGTAGAGCACATTTTTTTTTTTTTGAATGGCAGAGTTAGACAGTGAGAGAGAGAGAGAGACAGAGAGGAAGGTCTTCTTTCCGTTGGTTCACCCCACAAATGGCCGCTACTGCCAGCGTGCTGCGCTGATCCGAAGCCAGTATCCAGGTGCTTCCTCCTGGGCTCCCATGCCAGTGCAGGGACCGAGCACTTGGGCCATCCTCCACTGCCTTCCCAGGCCACAGCAGAGAGCTGGAATGGAAGAAGAGCACCAGGACAGAATCTGGCACCCCAATCGGGACTAGAACCCGAGGTGTTGGCGCCGCAGGCAGAGGATTACCCTAGTGAGCCGTGGCATCAGCCCGTACAGCACGATTTTTAAGAACAATAAAATATATTAAAGGAAAAGAGGTCTTTTAATTTTTCCAAGGCATTTTGCTAAAATAGAAAACTCTAACTTTTCTTAAATAATTATCAGTTTTATGTTCATTGATTTGGTAAGATAATTATAAAGGGATAGAATACATTTAAACAGAATCTATTTCATCATATCTTATATGTTTTTGCAGCAAAATAAATGGATGCCAATATTCCATTTTGGAAGCTTAAGCTGATGGCAGAGGTATTTTTAAGTTTTTGAGGAATCTGTACTGTTTTCCACGTTAGCTGTATGAAATTAAAATGTATAATCTTTTTTTTTTTTTTTTTACAATTTGTTTATTTGAAAGTCAGAGTCACACACAGAGAGAAGGAGAGGCAGAGAAAGAGAGGTCTTCCACCCACTGTTTCACTCCCCAGTTAGCCACAATGGCTGGAGCTGCGCCAATCCAAAGCCAGGAGCCAGGAGCCAAGAGCTTCTTCCCACAGGGGTGCAGGGGCCCAAGGATTTCAGCCATCTTCTACTACTTTCTCAGGCCACAGCAAAGACCTGGATCAGAAGTGGAGCAGCCAAAAAAAAAAAAAAAAAGGAAGGGCCAGTATTGTGGCATGCAGTGCTAGCATCCCATATGGGCCCCCCAATGAATGTGCTCTCTTTAAATGCTTTCTTTAACTCAAAATTCTCTTTCTAGTTAATGAAGTTAATGAAAAAAGAGGTATATACTAAATATAAATTTGTTATTGTTCACAGTGTACCCACAGTAAAAAAAAATATTTTAGGACTATATGGAAATAGAATAAACTTTTTTTTTTTTTTTTTTTTTTTTTTTTGGACAGGCAGAGAGGGCAGTGAGAGAGACAGAGAGAGAGGTCTTCCTTTACCATTGGTTCACCCTCCAATGGCTGCTTCAGCCAGCATGCAGAGGCTGGCGCACCACGCTGAGCCGAAGCCAGGAGCCAGGTGCTTCTCCTGATCTCCCATGGGGTGCAAAGCCCAAGCACTTAGGCCATCCTCCACTGCACTCCCGGGCCACAGCAGAGAGCTGGCCTGGAAGAGGGGCAACCGGGACAGAATCTGGAGCCCTGACCAGGACTAGAACCCGGTGTGCTGGCGCCGCAGGCAGAGGATTAACCTATTGAGCTCTGGCACCAGCCTAAACATTTAATTTAGTGTTTAGAAGGCTTACTGTGTTTTGATGGAGTAATATATCAACTATATTTCTTTTTTTCCTATTTTTTCCTGAGTGAAGTGTTTCTTATTCCCCCATCTTTATTAAGGTAGAATAAAAACTGTATATATTGAAGATATATAATATGATGTTTCAATGTGTATACAGAAGACAAACTGATTACCAAAATGAAGTTACCAATCAATTCATCTAATAGCCATTGTGTGCGCACGCATGTATGGCTTGAACACAAGATTTATTCTGATAGCAAATTTCAAACATATAACACAATATAATTAACTGAAAACATATGCTAAACATTAGCCCTTCCCAGATTATCCATCTATTATTCTTTGACAGATATCTTCCTTCTCTCAGATGCAGCCCATGGTAACCACCATTCTATTCTTGTTGCTATGCTTCTCATGTAATAGTAGCTTCCAGGTGAGGATTGTAGCATTTGTTTGCCTAAGCCTGGTTTATGTCACGCAACATAATACTCTTCAGTTTCATATCTGTTGCCACAAATGACCACATTTCTTTCTTTTTAAGGCTGAAATAAGGTAGAAATATTTACTACACGTTCTTTATCATTTCATTTGTTGTATAATATTTTGCTTATTTTTATAACTTCACTATACAAAAAGTGTGGCAATGAACATTGGAGTGCACATATATCTGTGTAATTTTATTCTCTCTAAACTTTTTCCCAGAGATAGGGTTACTGGATCCTGTCACAAAGGTGTTTTTACTTTTTGAGGAAATTTTACCCTGTTTTCCATATGCATATGGCTAAGTCAATTTACAGCCTCATCAACAATGAAAAGTATCCCTTTTAATCCACAACCCATTTTTTTGTGTTTGCTAATGGTCATTCCAACAGGTGTAAAATGGTGTCTCATTTTCATTTTTATTCGTTTTTATTCCTACTTATCTGATTTTATACACACACACACACATATATATATATATGTGTGTATATATATATATATATATATATATATACACACCCCTGGCCACTTGTATGTTTTTTTTTTTTGAAAAAATTTAATTCATGTATTTGCCCATTTTAAAATTCTACTATGTGTTCTTTTGTTTATAAGCTGCATGAGTTCTTTGCATATTTTGTATATTAGCTTCTACCAGACACACTGTTTGTAAGTAATTTCCATCTGTAGGTCACTTTCTCCTTTCATTGATTGCTTCCTTTGTAATGCTAAAGCCTTTTAGTTTGATTCACTCCTTTTTTTCATTATTCTTTTCATTTTTAATTGGTTTTAAGAAATTCAATTTGATTTGTAGATACAATTCTAAGAACATAATGATATTCCCTTCCTCCCTCCCTCCCCTGCTCTCCACCTCTCTCTCCTACCCTCTTTCCTTCTCCCTTTCTTAAGTTTTTGTGGCAGCACATTTTAAAATTTCATTGCAGTGATAAGGCTTAATACTTAAGAATGTAACACGTTTAAGTTTTGACTTTTTTCACAATGAAATTGTTTATTATACAACCATTAAAACGTCATTGAAAAGCTCGATTTTGCAATAACTGAAACCACGACAGAATTAAGAACACTCGCCCCACACCTAGCTCCATCCCCACCCCTTCACTGCACAATGGGAACTGGAGCCTTGGGTCGGAAGCTCCAGGCAGGAGTCTATCTGCAGGCAATGCGGTTCCTGTTCCAGGTTCCCGCACAGCACAAGCGCGTGGTCTGGGTCACGGGTTCCGGACAGGCGCTAGCCTTAAATGAAGCGCCTGCAGGCCCACACGGAAACTTGCAGGCCCTTGGCCCACGCTCTGGCTCGATTTCGGCGGATCCGTAGCTGGAAAGATGCTGACAGGATCAGGAGCATCTCAGGGGTCTGTGGGAAGGGTCGTCCATAAATGAAGATCAGGACTCCACCCAGCTGGTCCATTTCGATATTGAATAAGGTGATGCAGGTACTCTGGAAGGCCGCCAGCATCTCGCCGCTCACGCTTTCTCGCCTGTGGCAAACTGCGACCTTGGGCACAGGCTGCTGGCGGGACTGGTGTGGACTTAAGGTTTGACTTTTGTAGTCTGTGCTATTGGTATCACACTGAAATAATTTCTAATACCAATATCAAGGAGATTTGCTCATTATTTTTTAGCAGTTTAAAATTTTGTATGCGCTGACATCTTGTGATATGTTGGTCATATTTAGCCCTTGCTTATATTCCTATGGAACCGTGGTCTTCCTAGTTTTTACTTCTTGAATATTATAGTTAGTGGTGAATTAAGCCTGTGATTATAGAGTGGATTAAAACTATGTCTTTGCAAAAATTAATTGCAAAGAAAAGAATGGAGGGAAGAATGGGAATTAAGGGAAGGAGGGATGAGGGAGAGGAGTGTTGTTATCTCTTTATAATTGTACCTATAAAATACATGAAATCTTTTTAGAGCAATAAAATAAATAATAAAAAATAAAAATTTCAAGTCTGTAATACATTTTCTGTTGACTTTTGTATGTGGTTTAAAATGAGTTTCCAATGTGATTCTTCTTAAGTGGTTATTGGTTTCTGATCCATTTATTAAAATTGGTACCTTTATCTCTTGTGTGCTCTTGTTGTATTTACCAATGACTAGTTAACTGAGTAGGTTATTTCAGAGTTCTTTATTCTGGTCCACTGATTTCTTTAGCTGTTTTATATTCGTGCCATGTGGGTTGGCTGAGAATAACTTGGCAGAATAATTTGAGATCAGGAATTAGAATGCCTCTATTTTTATTCTTTTTTTTTTCTAAAGAGTTATTTGTTATTGTAACTAGATAGCTGTTGTGTTTTAATCTCTAAAGGAACAGGACTGAAACTGTAAATACTTTGTAAACATAAGAGTTTGTACTTGAATGGTAGGATTTTAAAAAGGCCCTGATATCTTGCCAAACAAAAGGCATAATAAATGACCTTTTTATAAAAAAAATTTAAAAAAAGACTTATTTGGCTACTTGAGATTTTTGTGGTTCCAAATAGGTTTGGGATTTTTATAAAATTTTGTGGAAAATGTCATGGGGATTTTTATATTGATCACACTGAATCTGTAGATTTCTTTGGGTAGTACAACATATGGATTTTAGTGTACAAATATCTCATCTCTTCTGTTAAATGTACACTTAAACACTTTATTGATTCTGATACTATTGTAAATGGAATTAGTTTCTTAATTCCTCTTTTAGGTAATTCATTTTCAATGTTTAGAAATTGAGTTTCATGTGTTGATTTTCATACCTAGAAACTTCACTGAATTATTTTTTAGTTCTGAATAACCCTTTGTATTATTGATGAGGTCTTTGGAGTTTTTATGTGTCAAATCAAGTCATCTGCAAACAGATATTTTACTTCTTCATTTCCTATTTATATGTCCCTCTTTGTTTTGTCCAACTTATCTCACAAGTTTTTTTAGTCTATGTCAAATAGAAATGGTGAGAAATGGTGAGAGTAGGCATCCATATTAGTGATCCTAGAGGGAAACCCTTCAGATATTCACCATGAGTATGATGTTAGCTATGAGCTTGCCAAAAACACTCCATTGTGGTGAGGTACATTATTTTTATAATTAATTTTTCTGAAGTGAGGAGATGATCATAAAGTTTTTCCCTTTCATTCTACTAATGATGTATATCACATTTATTGATTTGTATATGCTAAACCATCTTCGTATCCTAGGATAAATCTCAATCTTTTAGTCATTCTTTTAAGTGCTATTGAATACAAGTGATGGTATTTTGTTGAAGGTTTTTTCATCTACGTTCATCAGGCATATTGGTCTATAATTTTTTCCTTGAGCCATCCTAGTCTGATGTTGGTATCAGTGTAGTGATGGCCTCATAAAATGAGTTTAGAAGTATTCCCTCTTCCACTATTTGTAAGACTTTAACAAATATCAGTATTTGTTCTTTGTAAAATAATTTGTATAATTCACTATTGTAGTCATCCAGGATAGGGCTTTTCTTTGTCAGGGATTTTTTGGTTAACACTGATTTAATCAATTTACTCATGATGGGTCTGAGAAGATTTTCTTTCTTCCACATTGAATTTTGGTGGATTTATAGATGTCTAGGAATTAAATAATTTCAACTAGGTATCTCCTTTGTTCTTAGAGGTCTATCTAGAAGTTTGTCAATTTTACTCATATATTCAAGAAAACTATGTGAACTTACCCTGATTTTTTTTTTTTTTTGCTTTAAAGTCTATTAAATTTAGTTAAGGTTTGATTATGGATATTTTTTGCCTTCTGCTAACCTTGGGCTTAATTTTTTTTCAGTTACTGTTGTTTCTTTAGTGTAAATTTAGACAGTTTTTTTAAGGTCGTTCTGTTTCTTTTTTTTTTTTTTTTTGTAACTTTTATTTAATCAATATAAGTTTCCAGTGTACAGCTTATGGATTACAATGGCTTCCCCCTCCCATAACTTCCCTCCCACCCGCAACCCTCCCCTCTCCCGCTCCCTCTCCCCTTCCATTTGCATCAAGATTCATTTTCAATTCTCTTTATATACAGAAGATCAATTTAGTATAAATATTTCAACAGTTTGCACCCATATAGAAACACAAAGTGAAATATACTGTTTGAGTACTAGTTATAGCATTAACTCAAAATGTACAGCACATTAAGGACAGAGATCCCACATGAGGAGCAAGTGCACAGTGGCTCCTGTTGTTGACCCAACAAATTGACAGTCTAGTTTATGGCGCCAGTAACCACCCTAGGCTGTCATCATGAGTTGCCAAGGCTATGGAAGCCTTCCAAGTTTGCCGACTCTGATCATATTTTGGGCCCAACTGTAAAAATCGAAGGACCTATGTCTCTCATCTTATAGAGACACCAACTAATCAGGCTATTTGGATTATATTAGAAGTACTGTCAAGATGTGATGTGGTACCAAACTTTTAAGTTTCTATAATGGAAAATGCTATTGATACAAATGTTTGAGAATTAAAAAGTCTAATGATGTGTTACTAGACATGATAGTTATATTAATGAGAAAGTCCCAGAGGCCTAAAGGGTTAAATAATTGTAAAATCCTACAGGTACTTTAAAAAATACTGTGAAGTAAGCAAATGCCTCTTGTTGGTTGATGAGTTTATAATTTTAAACATGGCGACTTAGTCTTTTGTCATCCACAGTTATATATGATTTGCTGCTCATAAAACTAAAGCGTTGTTGGTTCTGTGTTTAGCTGTCCTCCTATAGGTTCCTATGGACTTTTTCCAGCCACTTCTATTGTATTCAGTACTTTGGGATGGCTCTGTAAACAGATGAAGCCAATAATGTATTAATAGTACCAACTGAGAGAAAGTATGGTTAACTGAGGTTACTAAAAAGAAAAAGCAATTCAAATCAATTGGCAATCTACAAAAAGAGTTAAAGATTTTAAAAGCTATTATTAAAATTGCTATATTGGTCTACTATGCTATGTTATATGTGTGTACATATTGTATGTCCACATGGGGAAATTTTATTAAGAGTTTTATTTTAAATGGCTTATGGATAAGATTGTCCATAAATTTAAGCTGCTAAAATCAATCAAAGATACATTTTAATTTGTGTGACCTGAATCTGTGTATCATATGTTTTATACTTGTTGGTAGAAAGAAACTAAAAACATTTTATATGGTTGTGCTTAAGTTTACTGGTTAAACAAACTACACCATGTTAGATATTTAAGAGGTGTTTTCAAATACATATTTCTTAAAATTTATAGAAGGCATTGGACCTTCTGGTAAATGTTTTCTTAAGTTGTTATCTAATGGTTGAAACTGTTTCTTAATATAGATTTTCCTCTCTGTCTCTCCCTCTCTCTGTCTGTAACTATACTTCTCAAATAAATAAATTAAATCTTTAATAAAAAATAAAAAGACCCTCCCAACAAATAAATGTCCAGGACTGGATGGTTTTACTGCAGAATCAACCACTTTTAAAAAAAGAAGTAATTCCAATTCTTGATAAACTAGTCAAATGCATTGAAAGGGAAGGAATCTTTCTAAATTCATTCTATAAGGCCAGTATCACCTTCATTCCAAAACCAGAAAAAAAGATACAACAAAGAAAGTGAACTATAGACCAATGTCACTAATGAACACAGATGCAAAAATAGTCCATAAAATACTAGCTAATTGGATTCAACAACACATCAGAAAGATAATTCACCTGGACAAGTGAGATTTATCCCTGTACATAAGGATGGTTCTGCATATGCAAACCAATATAGGTGATATATCACTAACAAATTGAAGACTAAAAATGATATGATTTTCTCAATAGATGCAGAGAAAGCATTTGATAAAATACAACATCCTTTCATGATAAAAATCTTAAGCAAAATGTGTATAGAGGGAACATTCCTTGACACAATCAAGGCAAAATACAACAAACCCAAGGTCAGCATCATATTGAACAGGGAAAAAAGTTGCAAACATTTCCACTAAGATCCAGAACCAGCTAAAGATGCCCACTTTCATCATTGCTATTCACTACAGTCCAGGAGTTTTTAGTCAGAATAATCAAGAAAATTAAATCAATGGGATACAAATTGGAAAGGAGAAGGACAGATTATTCCTGTTTGCAAATGACATAATTGTATATATTTGGGAACAAAAAAACTACAATAAAAGACCATTGGAATTCATAAGAGAGTTTTCTAAAGCTGTAGTGTATAAAATTGACACACAAAAATCAATAGCTTTTGTATACTGACAATGCCATGGCTGAGAAAAAACAAAACAAAACAAAACAAAAACTTACAATATTAGTCCCATACACAATAATTACAATTTAGATACCTTGGGATAAATGTAATCAATGGTTGATACATTTCCATTATTTTATAAGAATAATAGAATGAGGGCTGGAGCCGCAGCTCACTAGGCTAATCCTCCGCCTTGCGGCGCCGGCACACTGGGTTCTAGTCCTGGTCGGGGCACCGATCCTGTCCCGGTTGCCCCTCTTCCAGGCCAGCTCTCTGCTGTGGCCAGGGAGTGCAGTGGAGGATGGCCCAAGTGCTTGGGCCCTGCACCCCATGGGAAACCAGGAGAAGCACCTGGCTCCTGCCATCGGATCCGCGCGGTGTGCCGGCCGCAGCGCACCTACCGCGGCGGCCATTGGAGGGTGAACCAATGGCAAAAGGAAGACCTTTCTCTCTGTTTCTCTCTCACTGTCCACTCTGCCTGTCAAAAAAAAAGAAAAAGAAATAAGACACAATAAATCTATTCAAAATAGCGAGTTTCTTATGTAATAAAACTGGTAAACACAACCACAGAATGACTGATTACCCGGTCAAGGCAAGTGTGTGCTGCAGAGGTTAAGTTGCTGCTTGGAATGACCACATTCCATATAGAGTGTCTGGTTTGTGTCATGATCTGTTTTTGACTGAGCTTCCTGCTAATGAATATCTTGGGAGGCAGTATATGATGGCTGTACTTGGGCCCTTTCTGTCCACCCAAGAGAGTAGATTGAATTCCAGCCCTGGGTCAGTCCTGGCTGTTTTTGGCATTTGGATAGTGAACCAGCAGATTAAAGATCTCTCTCTGTCAGTAGCTTGTGACCTTTCTCTCTCTCTCTTTTTCTGCCTTTAAATAAAGTTAAATAAATTTAAAAAAATTGAAAAGGACATAGGTGTCTGTCATCAGAAAAAACATTAATTATAGCTGCTATCGACATTTAAATGTAATAATTAAAATCTATATGGTAATATACCAATATTTACAGGCTATAGAAAAATTCCAAGAAATATTATTTGTTGTCAAATTAAATTGAAAAGACTAGTAAGCTAAGATGGCAGTATTGTGACACTGGCATCCCATATCGGAGTGCTGGTTTTAGTTCCAGATACTCTGCTTCCAATCCAGGTTCCTGTTGATTCAACTGGGCAAGCAGAAGAAGATAGTCCAGGTACTTGGGCTCCTGTGACCCATATGGGGAACTAGGACACAATTCCTGGCTTTGAGATTTGGTCTGATCCATACCTGGCTCTTGTGGGTATTTGGGGAGTAAACAAGAGGACAGAGGGTCTCTTCATCTCTTTTTGTCTCTCTTTCTCTCAGTCACTCTCCTTTTGAGAGAAAATTAAAAAAAAAAAAAAGAGAGAAAGAAAGAAAATCTTAAAACCAGAATATCAAAATCTACTAAAGACAGTAGTACTAAACTAATTAATAAGTCAATTTCAGAAAAGAAAATTGATGCACACAGCTTTAAATACTAACATGTCATGCCCAACTATATGAGAAACTTGGTTTATTTTCACATAATGAAAGTGAGAGACAGGTTTTGGGTACAACAGTTCAGATACCCCTTGGGACACCCATATTCTAGATTGGAACACCTGGGTTCAGATTCTAGCTCTGCTCCTACAATCAGTTTTGTGCTAATGTATACCTTGGAAAGCAATAGGTGATTGCTGAACTAGTCGGGTCTCTACCACCCATGTGGGAGACTCGAACTGTGTCTTCAAACCTGAACACCATGCCTTCAATAAAGTTGCAGAGTTCTGATGGAGAGATTTTTGAAGTTGATGTAGAAATTGCCAAACAGTCTGACTATCAAGACCATGTTGGAAGATTTGGGAATGGATGATGAAGGAGATGATGACCCGGTTCCTCTACCAAATGTTAATTCAGCAGTATAAAAAAAGGTCACTCAGTGGTGCATCCACCACAAGGATGTCCCTCCTTCTCCTGAAGACGATGAGAACAAAGAAAAGTGAATGGACGATATCCCTGTTTGGGACCAGGAATTCCTGAAAGTTGACCAAGGAACACTTTCTGAGCTTATTCTGGCTGCAAACTACTTAGACATCAGAGGTTTGCTGGATGTTACGTGCAAGACTGCTGCCAATATGATCAAGGGGAAGACTCCTGAGGAGATTCGCAAGACCTTCAACATTAAGAATGACTTCACTGAAGAAGCAGCAGCCCAGGTATGAAAAGAGAACCAGTGGTATGAAGAGAAGTGAAACGTTGTGCCTGACACTGTAACACTGTAAGGATTGTTCCAAATACTAGTTGCACTGCTCTGTTTATAATTGTTAGTATTAGGCAAACAGTAGACAAATGCAGCAGCAAATCATTTGTTTTAGCAGAATATTGTCCTCACTGCATGTGTAGTTTGAGTATATATTCCAAACCCAAGTTTCTTCTAGTATGATTGAAAGTTCCTGTTTACTTTGCTCTGAATAAAACTGAACTGTGGGTTCTCAATAGAAAGTGGCATTTTGGGCTTCCTCTCTTCTCGCAGAGTGATTTCTACCTAGTTTATTGCCCAGTTAAATTGAGTGATCTTTTAAAATTTGGCATTGTAAATAAAACAACTTCCAAAAAGTTTTCTGAAAAAAAAAAAACTTTTTAAAATCAGTTTTCTTTAGTCTTGAGTTTAGCATCCCTTGTACATTGGGCTTCACAGCAATTAATATGATGAACCACAATGAGAAATTAACGTTTAAAAAGAACGCAAATTATTCTTGGTGTAACCCTCCTGGAAGCTGACTGAGACAGACATATTTTGCTGCAATGTAAGCTCAATGGCAGCCTTGATCAAGTCCTTCTCAGTTGCTCTCTGCTATATCCCTACATCACTAAGTGCAGGTTGCCCTAAGACATTGAAGACATCCAGAAAAGTACTGACAGCTGAACGTGGCTGCTCACAGTCCTCTCAGACTCGATTTCCCCCTCAGGCCTACCCTTAAACTCAACAGTATCTATTTCTATCAGCTTGAAGGTCACATAGCTTCCCAGGTGGGCTTAATGGGCTTGCCCCTGATCTAGGAGTTGTTTACCTGATTGGCAGAGGCGGAGGTGGGGAGAAGTGTGCCTCGGCTCAGCTAACTGCTCAGATCACGCACGTCACACTGCTGCAAACTAGAAGCTCTTTCTATATTTACTTAAAAGACTAATTTTGAAGGTGAAAACTATAATTTTGACAACTCTCCTTTTGTCTAAATCTTCTAATAAAACAGAATTTTGAAGTTAATAATTGACATTTTTCAAACACATACCACGAGCTAGACACAAGTACTTTGAATGTAGTGCGTCATAATTCTCACAAAAATAAAATTTTCTGTTGTTTCTCGCCTGACAAAGTTCCAGGCAATAATTCTGACTGTTCAGCTTACAACTGCCTATCCCTTGAGAAACCAACTATGTCCAAAGCCTGCATCAAGATATAACTGCTTCCTGCTGCTACCACATAATTAGATTTAGAATATGAGGTGGGGGGAGAAGCAGTTCTCAAAACAAGGAATTGAAAATGGAATATAGAAAGGTAGATGTCCAATTATTTATTCATAAAGGAAGAAACAAAAGGCAAATGGGATTTCAAAACTTATGTTTACAAGTTTAAATACTCAGAATATGTATTTGAATCCATTAAGATTCTGTTTAAAAGTGATAGGATTAAATTGTAATATTACAAACTTTAAAAGTTAATTTTCCATAAATCCTGAGAAGATTTACATTTTAACCCCAAAAACTATCACTTTAATGGAATTGTTACTAATGCACAAATATTACCTAAAATCTTCTTGATAACTTTTTTTAATATGTAAACACCAACAGCTACATATTTAATTAGTGAGTCTACAAATATACACAAAGTTTCACACACACAGAACTTTTCACTGTTCTAAATTTGTCCACTGATTTAGAATTCAATATTGAGTGGTACAGTGTCAATGAAGATTCATATGAAAACTTGTGGCTATTGCACATAGCCAATGTAATCTGGATTTACTGCTGAGCTATCTTTGAGCTATGAACTGAAAGGAATAGATACACTATGGTGTAATGTAAAACAAATTGAACACATGGCTGAATTCACTAACCTTGACATACGGCAGAGAAGTATGTTTGTCTTTACACGTACATTTCTGTCTATCTATCTATCTATCATCCATATGCCATCACTATCATCTATTTATCCATCATCCACCCATCCACTACCTATCTGTTTATCCATATACAAAATATTCAAGATTTATCATGATTCAGCTTACAATTTTTTAACATTATTGTAGGGAAAGAGGGCCCCTCAGGAAGCAGGGTTAGAAAAGAAAAAAAGTGGACCTTGGACAAACTCTGGGAAATTCTATCCCTCTGGAAAAACACAAAACTTAAGAAAACATACAATTTAAATACACCAAAAAGAAGGAAAGTGGACCAGGCTGGCACATAAGTTAAGGGTATGGAAACTATGAATGCCAACTATTGACCCCATCCCATAAGTTGACAGAGGTGGGGGGATCCAACCAACAACCCTTTCTATATTCACTAGGTTAAGAGTCAGTATGTCACAGATGAGGGGGAAGGGAGAAAAAAAAAAACACATAAAAAGAGACCAGCTCCACTGGGGTGATGACTTTCAGCTCGGGGGCCCCTCCTAGCTCTGGGGCCCCTCCTGCACATGGGGGGTTATGTCACTTATTGCAAATAAACTCACCTTCGCTTTTTCACTCCCCTTCAGACTTTTATAATTATTTCTATACTATTTCAAATCTGCAGACCAGAAGAACCTGCTCCCACAACAGGATGTGACAATAATGATGGTGCAAAAGTGATACTAGTTGGTAGAAATCATACTTTATAGTTTGAATTTTGACCTTTCTCAAGCTATCAGGGTTCAGTAAGATTTTCTCTCTGATGCATAGCCACCAGCTCCCAGTCAGCCACATGACCAACAGGGTATGCAGTTGGTATTCTACAGTATACTTGTTGCTAAACTGTGATGCTATGTAGATTATGTGTAGTAAACACATTTTTTTCTTGCCATATTTTAAACTAATATTGGGTCTATTTTTATTATTAATATAAAAAGGATAGATTGCATGTATTTCATAGATACAATTCCAAGAAGATAACCATACTTCCCTCCTTCCCTCGCTCTCTGCTTCTTCCTTTCCTTCTTTTATTCTTTTAAATTTTGTGATAACATACATCCACCTATTTTATACTCACAGGCTTAACGCTCAACTAAATATGATGTCCACCAAGTCAAAAGTAGAAAGACCACTGTTCCATAGGAATATAGCAAGGGTTATAAACAATAATCAAATCAAAAGATGTCAGTTTCATTCTTACAAATTCAGTAGTTTTTTTTTTTTTTTTCACTCTATATATTATCTACCACAAACCAGAGAAAACATATATTCGTCTTTTTGGTCTGACTTATTTCACTAAGCATAATGGTCTCTAGTAGTATCTATTTTGTTACAAAAGATAGGATTTCATTTTTTTTTCTGACATTAGTATTCCATTGATTATATAACCACATTTTCTTTATCCCATCATCCGTTGATAGGCATCTGGGTTGGTTCCACATCTTACCTATTTGTGAACTGAATGACCATAAACATGCTGTTGATTTTTTTTTGGGGGGGGGGCAAATTCCCAGGATGTGGATTGTTGGGTCATATGGCAAATATATTTTTCTGTGTACTGTTTTCCATTATGGTTGTGCTAGTTTACATTTCTACCAGCAGTGTTATGGTACCAGTTTCTCCACATCTTTGCCAGCAATTGTTATTTTTTGATTTTTGGATGCTAACATTTCTAACTGAGTTGAGGTGAAATCTCATCATGATTTTTTATTTGCATTTCTCTGAGGGCTGGTGATCCTGAGCTCCAACCTCATTATGACTCAAAAAACATCTATATAGAAATATGCAAATATATATGAACATACACAATGTGTATTTTCATAGTCATATTTTGTATAGTACAATATAGTTTCCTTAATCTATATTAATTACTGATTTGAGAAAGATGAAAATTATTTCTTGTAGAGCATTGTGGAATATAAACAAGTTAAGCAATATAAAATCTATAAATGTGATTTGCTCTTTGCAACTATCTTCTATCAATTCCATGACAGATAACTCAGTGAAGTCAAGCAGAGAATAAAGCAGCTTTCATGTCAAACATTCTAAATTTTTGGATAACAATATCAGTACAGGATACACATCAGAAAATACAATACAGTGTTGCTACTGATTTGTAGATGAAGTTCAATGTATGGTTTTGAAAGCTAATAGAATTGGCAAATATGTCAAAACGTGAAGAACATTTGGCCACATCTCCCAGTGCCCAATTTTCTAAGTGTCTGGCTTTGACCTCAAAATGTTGAGGTGAGTGAGGCAGAAATACCTGGTGTCAATCAAAGGAAATAGTTTGATTGTTCAGCCATCCTTTACAATCTCCCATTGAACCAGGTAGAGGTGAAATGGTGTATATAGCAAAGTCATGAAGATTGATGGAACCCGCTGCTTCCAAGCAAACCCTATCTGCATGCAAACTGCTTGACACATGAACTGATGGAAAACGAAGAGTGTTTGCCCAGAAAAAGTGCTTCAGCAAGCTTAATTTCCATAGCCATTTGCACAGTGAAAGCAAGATCTAATAGGTCCCAGAGAAATCAGTAAAGCCATGGTAAGAATTCAAAACCGCAAACTAAATAAAAAGAGATTATTAGCTACATTGCAGTAGGCAAACAGTAAAGACTTAAGTGATCAATACTTGACAAGAGACATGCCACAAACTGCATGTATAGGTCAGGCTCACACACCGTTTTTTAAGTAAATCGACTGACACTTGGACAAGGCACATAAAATGTCACTTTTTATCTCTCAGTTGATATTTTCCTCCAAGAGGGAAAAAAAAAACCCTATCTATTCACCTCTCTCAGATATTTGATCGAAAAGATAGTCACTCCTGATATAAGGTTTAAAGGGGAAAACTGCAATCAAGTGGAAAATTTTGTCAGTACCTTAATCTCTGATTTGTAGAAGGTTTTGCTTTGGGATACTTGGTATGTCTGAGGATTGCCACCAAAGAGCCCTTCTGTTCTTTAATGGCTGCACTAAATCTTAACAAACGTGAGCATGAAAACTATTGTGCTGCACTTGTGAGGCATATATCAAAGTTATATTTTTTAAAGCTTGGGAAGGCAGTTGAATCATGCATGTTCTTTGTGGAGCTCTGATCAGGCTGATAAAGGCAGTTCAGCTTCAATAAATGCTTTTTAAGTGAATGTTTTGGAAAGTGAATAGGAAATTCAAAGCCCAAACTGTTGCCAAACTGCTCCCACAGCACTTTGATCACTTTGCTTCTGACATTTTGTGGAGAATGTCTTGTTTTTATTAAAATGTTGGCATCTGGAGACCAGGAAAGTTAACAGTAGTCACTGAAAATATAATATACAGTAAATCATGGAGTGACATGACTTATTAAGTACTTTGTACACATTCCTTAAAAAGAAAACTATTTCCCCGTGGGGGTCACACACAGCATTGCACTTGTCTGTGAAAAAGTTCATATTGTTAAAATAGAGACAAGTACAGAAGATAAGTCAAATACTAGCACTTTGCCTCAGGCAAAAGGAGAAGTTATATACATCTTTACTATCCAATCAACTAGGAATTCTATAACATAAAAATTAAAAAATAGAGAAAATGTTGAATTGAGAATGAAGTATTTGTATATTGCTTTTAAATTATAATCAAAGATCATCTTTAATTCTAAGGACTAAGAAGACAGATATATGATACTCTCAAATTTTATATATCCATAAGAATGCTTCTGTAGTCAGTGATATAGATTTCTTTGATCACAAACGTCACAACTTAAAATGTGTGGTTTCTGCAACTTAGGGATTCAGTTTATCCAAAGGGTAGCATATTTATGCAAATCAAAGATAGCATCTTAAGAATTATTCATATATAGATGTTTACATTAGTATAAAATCTACAGAATGAATTTATTATGCATCTTGGTATATATAAACATCATGCCATAATATTCTTTTCTTCTATGGCCAGCAAAATAATACTCTCTTGAAGAACATCAAGTAGTATATTATTTTCTTCCTTATTCTAATAACATACCTAAGTAGTCTAACATGTATTTCAACACAATTAACTTTAATATATTTCCAAAATTTTCACTCCACTAACTTGCTAACTTATATTATCCTGAGCCATTGTGATAGTGTGTATAGTTTTTATGTGCTCTGTAGTGGCAGGGAACATGAAATAAAGGTAGGTTTCTAAAGAACTGCGGAAAACAATATAGTGAATCGTGGTTAAACACAAATGAAACTAGCAAGGAAGTACTACATACATATATACACATATATATGTGATAAACACATATATTTCCTACTAAGATAATTGTAGAGTGTTATTACTTAATATTAAGCTATGTGTTCGGGAAAGTACTTTGACCCAAGACATTATTTCCAGGAAATTCAATTGGTTTTTGATAAAGTAAACATAAGAACAGTGATTTGGCTGAAGAATCATAGAGACAGCTTTCTCTTTAGTTATAGGTAATCAATGATTTGGAAAAAACCTCTCTGAGGACTTCTGTTCAACATCAGGAACAGGGCCAGTGCTGTGGTGTAGTTAAGTTAAGCATCTGCCTGTGGCTTCAGCATCCCATATGGGCACCAGTGCATGACCTGGTTGTTCCTCTTCCTACCAGCTCTCTGCTAATGGCCTGGGAAAACAATGGAATATGGTCCAAGTTCTTGGGCTCTTGCACCCACGTGGGAGACCCGGAGGAAGCTCCTGGCTCCTGTCTTCAGCTCAGCCCAGCTCTGACTGTTACAGTCATTTGGGGAGTTAAACAGCAGATGGAAGACCTCTCTCTCTGTCTCTCTCTCTCTCTCTCTCTCTCTCTCTCTCTGTTTGTCTATAACTCTGTCTCACAAATAAATAATAAGTCAAAAAAATCATGAACGATAACCTTCTTAAATGAAGGCACGGGAAGATAAGAATGAAGCAAATAGTAACCACACAAGAATCCTAGAAAGTAAAAAGACAGAAGACAAATCAAACCTGAGAATAGACTGCCCTTCTCCCATCTATGTATAATTCTGCAGGTGTAGCTGAAGTGGAGTGGGGATTTTGACAGCTTCCCATGCAGTCAGGGAGAAGGATTGGATTAAATGCCTTACCAAAGGAGGCTGGTCTAATGAAGCCCATCAGAGTGGGCTGTGTCAGGGAAGGCATGCATCTTATGGAAAAGGAAAACCCAGAATAATGTAGAGGATTCAGTGTGTCTCAATTCACATAAATTCCTGGTATTTTTTTAGGATCAACTGGAGTGATTATGCTCTCTGTCTTCCTGTAAGGGAAAACAATGTTTCTCTGGAGGAAGGTGTCACTGTGGTCTTCAATCATTCTAACATAGATTTCTAACTAATATACATGGATGCAGACACACATAGCCAGGCAAATGAAGAAATAATATATACAAAAATCAATATGAATCAAAAGTAACCTACAGAAATCGGATGTATAGAAATAAATATGATTTACTATACCATTCTATAAAGTAAGGAAGTATTTTAGTAGAGGATTAGAAACCATGCTACAACACTTAAAAATAAAATGACTAAAATTAAGAACAGAATAGATAAACTCAATATTTCATTGAAAAATTGAGATTTTAATTAAACAAAAATATCTAGAGTTAATTATGAAAGGACAGAAAGGTGTTTTTTTTTTTGTTTGTTTGTTTTTTTCCCACACAGAGATACAGAACACATATGTATAATTGAAGATCCAAAAGAGAGACAAGAATGGACCAGAAACGACATTTGGGGGCTAGTGCTGAAGCATAGCAGGTAAAGCCTCTACCTGCATTGTCGACATCTAATATGGGCAGGAGGCCCTGAAGAAGCTCCTGGCTCCTGGCTTCGGATCAGCACAGCACAGACCCTTGCAGCCAATTGTGGAATGAACCAGCGGATGAAAGCTGCTCTCCCTCTCTCTCTCTGCCTCTTCGTTTCTCTCTGTGTAACTCTTTCAAAAAATAAGTAAATATTTTAAAAAAGAAACAACACTTGAAGACATTGTGATTGAGCATGCATAACAATAACTTAACCTACAGATTCTAAATTCACATGCCTTTAGCAGAAGTAATACTTGAGTAATCCACGTGTAGACACATTTTAGCTAATCTTCAGATAAAGAAAAAAGCTAAGAGGCAGAGGCAGAAGCAGAGAGAGAGAGAGAGAGAGAGAGAGAGAGAGAGAGAGAGAGTCTTCCCTCCATTGGTTCACTCTCCAGATGACCACAATGGCCAGAGCTGCACTGACCCAAAACCAGGATCCAGGAGCTTCATCCAAGTCTCCCACATGGGTGCAGGGTCCCAAGCACTTGGGCCATCTTCTACTGCTTTCCTAGGCCATAGCAGAGAACTGGATTGAAAGTGGAGCAATCACAGTGGGACTCAAATGGGTGCCCAAATGGGATGCTGGTACCGCAAGCGGTGGTTTTACCCACTACACCACAGCACCAGCCCTGAAAAAAACTAATTTTAAAAATAACTTCAGAAAATGTGACAGTTACTTTTAAAACAGCAAAAATAAGGTTGACAATCAACACACACACACACACACAGATGGAAGCCAGAATATGTTACTACCATGCTTACCATACTAGAATTCCATACCCTCTGAAAACGAAGCTAAAATGAAGACATTTGCAAACAGAATTCAACAGTTTACATGGCTCAATGCTTTAAATATTATTCCTATGTTCATTGCCAAATATCTCCATTAAGACCGGTACAATATTCAACTGTCAATTTAACATTTTTATTTAGATTTTAAACACTAAATATCATAACAAAACTGGTTACCCGGTATTATTGTTGCTCCACCTATTGCAGTGCCCTGGGAATAGCAATCTCATGTACCTGATGACACTCTTTTTTGTTACACCCACTAGTCAACCACCATCCAACATCTGTTTTTCAAAAATATGCTATAAATGGCTGAACCACAGCAGCCAGAAATAGCATTTTGCAAACACAGTTCTAGAGTGCCATGTTTTTCCTAAGTTCCATAATTGCCTCCCATTTTACTCATTACAGATATGTGTTTCCTTCCAATGAATTACTTCAAACCCTTTGTGGTATGTTCTCCTCCCACCCATTTCCTTCCTCTCTGACATAATCTGTCATACTCCAACACCACTTTATATTTTGCTTAATTTAGATTGAACTCCCTATTGGTTTTCATAAACTAAGAATTCGAAACAGTGAATGCCATGAGAACTTAATATACTTGCAAGTTAATGAATTAGCTTGCTATAGTTTTATAGAAGCTGATTGGTACATTGAAACCTTTGCATTATAAACTTTATTGTTACAATTATATCAGTAGCAGAATATTATGCTTTCTTAATTCATTTCAACCTCCAATTCCTACAGGGAAGCCTGCCAAGAACTAGATGATCCCTGAACATGCAACTGGTTGTGTTACAGAATTCTGGCCTTAGTGAACTTTCGTTTCTGAAAAGATTTATATATTTATTGAAAGTCAGAGTTACAGAGGGATACAGAGAGACAGAGAGATCTTCCATCTAGTGATTCCCTTCCCAGTGACCACAATAGCCAGGGCTGAGCCAGGCTGCAACCGGTAGCCAGGAGCTTCATTTGGGTCCCCCACGTGGGTGGGCAGGGAACTAAAAACTGGCCATCTTTGGTTGCTTTTTTCAATGCCATTAGCAGGAAGATGGATTGGAGGTGGACTAGCAAGGGGGTTTAACCCGTGCCAGTATTGGATGCCAGCACCCAGGTGGTGGCTTTACCTGCTATACCCAACACTGGTCCAAAGTCACATTTTTTTAAAAAAATGAGTGTTAGATAAACTGTTTCCCCCAGAGGGAAAAAGTGACCTTATTCTACTACACAGAAAACAAGCCCAGACATTTTATTTGCCTCCCAAGGATGGTTGCCTTATGCACAACACTGAAAATAATAATTCAAAAGAAAAGCAATATTGCTTACAAGACATATTGGAAGATTATTGACCCATGGATAACTGTTTCCTAACATGAATCAACTCTTTTGTTAGGAACTTTGCTCTCCAATAATGTCCTGCAAGATAGGGTCAGTCTTTCCACCAAAGCAACATGTGGGCCACAAAACAGTTCAGAATCTAATGACTTAAAACTGCAATACCTCTCTGGATATGGAGCTTGCCACTCTAATGAAGACAGTGTTGCATGGATGATTAAGCCAGAATCCTCCATTCTTTCATCCTGGCAAAAGTTGGGAAGAGAACAATGGTTGGCACTTTAGCAGTTACAGGCTGGTTGCAGGGCAGACAATAGGGTCTTTCATCTCCACATGTGTGGACTTTTGACCTTCAGTGGGCATGGTTGTGCTCTGAGGCACAAGAACTTAGTTATTGACCCTGTTTTCAGCCCTCTGAGGCATAACAGTTTTTCCAGATACATTAATCACTATTATTTAAATGATTAGTAAACTTTTGATTTTCTTTTTTGAGGTACACATTTATGAGAAACTTAATGATGTCACAAACAGGTAACAAAAAAGAAACTTCAGTGACTACCCACAAAAGGGAATGCATTCAGAGCAAAAATATTTAGAAAAATAACAACAATAAAAAAGACAGCTCCTAACCTTAGCAAACAGAAATCAGTCATCTGAATCAGATTTTGAGATTTATCAGATTATATTTAGACTATCTAATTCTTAAAAAAATACAAATCAAACAGATAATAGGAAAATATGGACCATTCCTATGAAATTAAAAAAAAAAAAAGAAAACATTCCTAAAGAAGCAGTGACATTTCTATTATTAGTCAAACATGTTAAATTGATTGTTTTAAATAAGCTCAATAGGTTAACGGGGATCATAGAAAATAAATAAAGATATCAGGGAAAAAGACATGGACAAGGTGATCATAGAAACTAAGATAAAACTTGTAAAATTAACATAAGAGAAATTTTGGATCTGCAAAGCATAATAATTAAAACTTAAAAATTCACTTAAGGAGCTCAGTAATTGATTTGAAAAGGCAAAAGGAGGCATCTGTAAACTTGATGCTCAGGCGATTCAGATGATCAAGTCTGGGAATCTAAAAGACATGAAAACAAAACAAAATATTGAGCAGAAACATGTGGGAAACAAACAAACCTAGCAATTTAAGAATAATAGGAATTCTAGAGGGAAAAAAGACGCAGCACCAAATTATTTTGAGAAATAGTAGCTAGAACTCACCCAGATAAACACATGAATGCAAATGCCCAAGAAGCTCACAGAATTCGAAGGAGGATAAACCTAAAGTGAAAACCCATTGAGAAATACAAAAGTACTTTAAATTATCATTTAGAATTTAAAGGTATATTTACTTTTGTGCAAAAACATTTTAAAATTCATGTATGATTTTTGTAATAATGCACATTTCCATGAGCTTTTTGAAGACCCCTTTTGTGTATGCAGTATTTCAACAATTTTTGTACTGAAATAAACTTATCTTTAATTCTACTTCCATGAAATTTTGAAATAAGCACATATTATTGAGATATCAAAATCCAAATAACAAATGAGAATATCTGAAAGCAATGAGAGACATGTGATTTATTATATCCAAGGAATGTTCAGTGAGATTAACAACTCATATCTCATCAGACATCTGACAGAACAGAAGACAGTAGAATGACATATTAAAACTTCTGAGGGAAAATACAAAACAGCAGAAACTCTCAAGCAAGTATTCAGCATTTGACAAAAGTGTTCTCCAAATATAAAGGAAAAATTACAAAATTTCCAGGTAAACATAAGCCACAGACAATTATTAACAATAAACTTGTCTTGGCCGGCGCCGTGGCTTAACAGGCTAATCCTCTGCCTTGCGGCGCCGGCACACCCGGTTCTAGTCCCGGTCAGGGCGCCGGATTCTATCCTGGTTGCCCCTCTTCCAGGCCAGCTCTCTCCTATGGCCCGGGAAGGCAGTGGAGGATGGCCCAAGTCCTTGGGCCCTGCACCCCATGGGAGACCAGGAGAAGCACCTGGCTCCTGGCTTCGGATCAGCGCGGTGCGCGGGCCGCAGCGCGCTACCGCGGCAGCCATTGGAGGGTGAACCAACGGCAAAAGGAAGACCTTTCTCTCTGTCTCTCTCTCACTGTCCACTCTGCCTGTCAAAAAAAATAAATAAATAAAAATAAAAATAAAAACAATAAACTTGTCTGACAAGAAATGCCAAAGGGAATCCTTCAGGCTGAGATTGGAGAATACTAAAGAATAATTTTAAGACATAAGAAGTGAATAACACTGGTAGAGGTAACTCAAGAGGTAAAAAAAATTTAAACACCAATATTATTGCATTTTTGGTTTGCATCTCCTATTTTATTCCTTATATTATTTAAAGGGCAAATGTACACAACACTCACAGAAAGTCTACTCATCTATATGGCACCAAATCTACTTAAATGACAACAAAATGGCAGGTAACAAGAGGAATAAATATAGATCGAACCTCATTAAAATTAGAAACATTTGTGAATGAAACAACAACAACCTATAGAATGGGAGAATCTTTCATACCTCTAATATGGGACTAACAGAATACATAAAAATGCACTTCCTACACAACAGCAGCCTAAAAATCTAAAAATGGATATTCTCAATGGAATATTTATTTGCCTGTCTGTGTGTCTGTCTATCTATCTATCTATCTATCTATCTATCTATCTATCTATGTAAATGACCAATGAGCACACAGAAAGATGTTAAACATTCTTGTCATTAGCAGAGTAAAAATTATAGTAACTTTTCATTTACATTTGGGTGACTGTAATGAAACAAACATAGCAAGTATTGGAGAAACACTGTAAAATAGTTTTCTGTTTCTTGAAAAAGATTAGTATAGCTATACCGTATTACCCACCGATTTTACTCCTAGGAATACAGTCAAAGAATTGAAACAGGAAGTCAACAAACACTTTTATGACCAATATTCATAGCAACATTATTGACAGTAGCCCAAATGTGGCAAGAACTCCATTGTCCTACAGAATAATGAGTGAACAGAGGAGTAATATGTGCTTTGACATAGATGAACCTCCAAAAGAGTGAAATGCACCATACACACACACACACACACAAACTATTGTAGAATTCCTCCTGTGTGATGTTTCTAGAATGTGTGAATTTATAAAAATCTAAAGTCGAACTAAAGTTATCAAGGGCTTAGGATAGAGGTAACTGGAGTTACTGTTTAATTGTTGGAGTTTCTTTTTCGGTGAGGAAAGAAGTTATGGACACAAACTGATGGTTGTGTGAAGTTGTAAAAATATTTAATGTTATTTAAATACATCCTTAGAAATGGTGCAAGAGGTATAATTATTTTTTTAAAGCGAACTTTGCTCAGGGAGCTTTGCTCAGGCTATTCTTTATATTTAGATTGTGTTTTCTCAGATTTCTACATGGTTAACTCTCTCATTCCCCCCAGGTACTAACTGAATTTCAAATTTTCACTAAATTTAGCCTGACCACACATTGTATAATTTCAAGGTCCAACATAATCACTCCCTTTATTCTTTGACATTCCTTTCTTTATCATTTCTGTTTTAAAAAGTATAATTTTCTATTATATACTATTTGCTTATTCTTTATTAATCCTTAAAAAACTACATTTCCAAAATTTGTAATCTTTAGTTTACTAAAATCCAACAATGCCTAGTACATAGATGATGTTCAAAAAGTATTTGTTAAATTAAATTCTTATACTAGATAACACTTTTCAGAGAAAGTATAGGAATCTTGGATTTTATTTGGAAATGGAAACTGGGTGGGGATTTTAGTTTTAGTATAAGAAAACATTTCTCATACTTAGCTATTTAAGCTAGTTTTTGTTATTAAATGTTTGAATAATGTAGTAGTTGTACAGTCTGTTTTGTGGTTCCATTGATTAGAATGCCCCTGAAAACGTGTAGTATGTGACCATACTGAGACTTTTATTCTTCAGGGATTTTCCTGCCATTCACTGCTTCGTAGGTTGAAAAGTACAAACATAGATCTAGTTGTCTATTGAGAAATCACACATTTTTCATATGCACATTGGCTTTTGGGAAATTTCTTTTGACATATAAAAAAGAACAATATTATATCAAGGCAACTCTTAAGAAAAGAGACTTGTTTACTGAATCAAAATTGCTCTCTGTGGGTGTTGAATTGAAATCAAATTTCTGTTAAATAGGCCCCCAAGAAATCAATTGTAACCAGCAGTTAATGACCAGTTTGCTAACAGCTTGAGGCAATGCCAAGGGCAGTTAACACTCCAACAAATTAGTTGTTAACTGTGCTAATGACTGATTTTACAGGAATTACTGCTATTATAAACAGTCATCAATCTAGCTTTACCACCAAGTCCAGAAAAGTTTACAGAAAAAAAAAATGCCCTCATATTGATTCACTGGATTCTAGTTAATATGATAATCTGAAAATCATAGAATGCTATTTTTCCTGCTTTGTCAAGAGTAAAATTAATAAAAGTTCCTTTTCTACTGTTAATTGTAGTATAGCTAGCTACATGGCTATACCAACTATTGATGGCTTGCTATGGGAATCAATAAGACAAAATGATAATAGAAATATGCAAATGTAATCTCAATTTGAGTGTATATTCACTATCAATTTGTTAAAATATTCATTTTAGATAATTGGATGTCATAAAACCAAATTGGTCAATAATAGTAGTTTTGCATCTGTAACAAAACATGTAGTTACAAATAGAAAACAAGGGTGATGTCTGGCATGGGAGTTAGAATGCCAGTTAAGGTGATCTTGTACCTTATCTGAATATCAGTAACTTATGCCTAGCTCTACTCCTGAAACCAGCTTCCTAATGCACACCTTGGGAGGTAGAGGTGATGGTTCTAGTGTTTGGCTTTCTGCCACTCACATGGAAGATCTGAATTGAGTTCTCAGATTAGATATTGGCTGGGGCTTCTTGCAGGTAGTTGCAGAGTAAAAAAAGCATGGAATCTCTTTCTCTTTGTATCTCTACCTGCTTCTCAAATGAATAAAAATTTCAAAAAACAAAACAGCATATATAAATTGATTTATATAGGATCAAAGTTTAGGAAAGTAACTTATAAAATGTTTATGAACAAAATGTATACTTTTCATAAATCAATGTTAAGTTTAATTTGTGGATGTTATTTTAAAAGGAATTCTATATTTCTTTACCAACAAAAATAGAAAAAAATGAAGTTATCACTAAATTCTGTACTTATCCAAAAGCACTGTTTCAGAAAAATCTCCAATTTAGTTTTCTAGAATTTTGAAATGATCTTGTTAATTAACTTTTAAGTCTAACCCATAGTCTATATCACATTTTGGAATATATATTTAAAACTGAATCATTATGTATTGATTTATTGTGTTATTCTGATGATTCTTAGTTTGCCTTATGCTCAATATCCAGTTCTTCCAGAACAGCTTCTTCTTTGTACTGATTACTTATAGGGTTGTTTATGGGTAGATATAATTTATAATATCAAAGTAATGGTTCTCACATTCTTTTCAAAACCTGTGAATGGAAACTAGTGATGTGGGACCAGAAGAATATGTAATTTCTAATGCTATTACATCCTTCTTTGCTTGACCTAAAAGACTCAAAAAATTTAAGTTTCTCTCATTCATGATGACTTACAAGTAACCAGAAGTCTAAATAAGCTTATCTTATTTTCTTTTGGAATTTACCTGTGTTACTTATTTTATCACTGTCCAATGTTTAGAACCTATTTTATTTTGTTTACTTCATTTGTATTCTGAATTATTTCCAAACATTCAAAAATGTAAGTATGTATAATAAAAATATGATGAATTAAAACTCCTACACACATTTTAGGTTAGCAAAATTAAATATACACTTAAGGTCTTCAAGTTAGAATTGTAGACATTCATGAGATTGCCATATCGCACCCTAACAAGGAAAACAACCCAGATAAATTACAAATTCTAACTTGAAGACCTTAAGTGTAAAAGTCAGCAGGCTGTGTTTATAGTGTACCTATAGGAATTCTCTGTACCATTCGTTCAGTTTTTTTTGACAAACTAAAACTGTTTTGCAATAATTAGAGAAAAAAGAAAACAAGTTACTCCAGGACATTACAGAGATCAGAGTTTAAGATTAGTTTCGGTAGACCTACCTTGATTCTCAGTTTTTTCCCATTGTGCAAAGAAGTGACCCATGGAATTCTGAAAGACTAGCAGGATAGATACAATATTATAGATACATTTTTAAAAATAAATTGTTTTATTAAAGTTAAGTACATCCTAAACAGATCCAAAGATATTCCCAGGGGCCTGAATAATAGTACAGGCACATGAAAACATGTTCAGGATCAATAGCAATCAGGGATATCCAAATCAAAACCACAATGAGGTTTCACCTCACCCCGGTGAGAATGGCTCACATTCAGAAATCTACCAACAACAGAAGCTGGCGAGGATGTGGGGAAAAAAATAACACTAACCCACTGTTGGTGGGAATGCAAACTGGTAAAACCACTATGAAAGTCAGTCTGGAGATTCCTCAGAAACCTGAATATAACCCTACCATACAACCCAGCCATCCCACTCCTTGGAATTTACCCAAAGGAAATTAAATTGGCAAATATAAACGCTTCCTGCACCTTAATGTTTATTGTGGCTCAATTCACAATAGCTAAGACCTGGGATCAACCCAAATGTCCATCAACAGAAGACTGGATAAAGAAATTATGGGATATGTAATCTATAGAATACTATACAGCAGTAAAAAACAATGAAATCCAGTCATTTGCAACAAAATGAGAAATCTGGAAAACATCATGCTGAGTGAAATAAGCCAGTCCCAAAGGGACAAATATCATATGTTCTCCCTGATTGGTGACAACTAACCAAGCACCAAAAAGGAAACCTGTTGAAGTGAAATGGACACTATGAGAAACGGTGACTTGATCAGCCCTTGCCCTGACTGTTGATGAACAACTTAATACTTTATCCCTTTTACTATTTTTTTTACTTACTACTATTGGTTGAAGTCTGTAATTAATACACGATTATTCTCAAGTGTTGAAACTTAACTGAAAAGTGATCCCCATTAAATATAAGAGTGAGAATAAGAGAGGGAGAGATGTACAATTTGGGACACGCTCAATCTGACTTTCCCCAAATGGTAGAGTTAGAAACGTGCCAGAGGATTCCAATACAATCCCATCAAGGTGGCATGTACCGATGCCATCTCACTAGTCCAAGTGACCAGTTTCAGTTCACAATTAGTCATAGGGATAGGACTAAGAAGAGTCAAAGGGATCGCATAAACAAGACTAGTGTCTGCAAATACTAACTGATAGAAGAAAAAAGGGAGAGAATGATCCAACATGGGACGTGGGATACACAGCAGACTCATAGAATGGCAGATGTCCTAAACAGCACTCTGGCCTCAGAATCAGCCCTTAAGGCATTCAGATCTGGCTAAAAAGCCCATGAGAGTATTTTAGGCATGGAAAGCCAAGTTACTCTGGCAAAAAAAGAAAACAAACAAACAAACAAACAAAGAAAAACAAATGAAATGACCTAAATGAAAGATCCCTATGAGTGAGATCCCAGTGGAAAGAAAAGGTCATCAAAGAAGGAGGTATCTTTCTCTGAAGGGAGGAGACAACATCCACTTTGACTATGACCTTGTCTAAATATGATCAGAGTCGGTGAACTCAAAAGGCTTTCATAGCCTTGACAATTCATGACAAGAGCCTAGGGTGATTACTGACGCCATAAACAAGAGTGTCAATTGTTAAGTCAACAACAGGAGTCACCGTGCACTTACTCCCCAAGTAGGATCTCTGTACTTAATGTGCTGTACATTGTGATTTAATGCTATAACTAGTACTCAAACAGTATTTTTCACTTTGTGTTTCTGTGTGGGTGCAAACTATTGAAAGCTTTACTTAATATATACTAAACTGATATTCTGTATATAAAGAGAATTGAAAATGAATCTTGATGTGAATGGGAGGGGAGAGGGAGGGGGAGAGGGGAGCGTGGCAGGTGGGAGGGAAGTTATAGGCGGGGGAAGCCACTGTAATCCAAAAGCTGTACTTTGGAAATTTATATTCATTAAATAAAAGTTAAAAAATAAAATAAAAAAATAGATAAATTTTATATTTGACAGTTCCTACATTTCTATGAAATTGAGGGAAATAATGAAAAAATTATGGCAAATTTAAAATATTTATAATGGATATACATTATATAGGTTTTTCAAGGAACGTGTTCACAAGATATGTGTCTCTGACCTTCCAGAACTGACTTCCATATTAAAAAAGCTTTGCCAACTTCTCTAAGAACATTAAGGAGTTTAGTACTATTTTCCCATTTATCCATCAGGACACTGATCTGTTATATTCATTTAATTAAAATTTTATTGCATTTACCACTGTCCTTCTATTATACAGCAGTGTTTATACAGGTAGGAGCATATGAGGATACCAACTATTTTCTAAGAATCACTAATAGGATATAATGCCCAGGGGTCCCCTAAGTGTATCAGTTATTTGACATGATAAATGGAAATTCAATGCTGCTTTGTTGAAAAGATCAGTTACCTTAAAAACATTTCATCAAATGCTCCCTTGATCGGGTTAGAGGAGAGGAGATGAAAAAGTGTTACCATCTTATATGTCATAAGTATATTGAAAAAAACATTACCTCCTTATTCATGTTGTTAAATTATACAAAAAGGATAACTGTCTTTTGTGTTTTAAATTTGTTCAATATTAAACACTCATTCTTAACATGTTTCTTTAACTTCAGGGACTGAAGCACAGATTTGGTCATCTAACATCATAGCTTGAAAGCAGCACTACTGAAGCATTAGGGCAGATTGTCACTATTGAAAAATGGATTATCTAACCAGGTAATAGTGTCATTCATCTAGATTTGAGGTCTGTTCAGGTCTTTATGAAATAAGAACTAATTTTTCCTTCTGAGACATGAAACATCTACATTAAAATGAGGTGAAAAGTGGCCACAGAGTTGAATGTGTCTAATGGTAAAAAATGTTTTTAAGAATTCAACACTCTTCTTTCATGCATGCTGTATAGAATTTTTAAATAATTTTCTGATCAGATGAATTGAGACTTTAAATTTTATTAAATAATGCAAATTTTAGAATATAAAATGTTAGAAAATAAGCTAAATACTAGGATTATTATTATTTATTACTGCTTGATTAATTTATATCAACTAAAGACATATGGATATATAATACCAACCTTAGCATTTCCTGGAGTAGCTGTTAGTTCTGACTTTATAGGAATTAATAATGTGTACTAAAGAGATTTTGTTGCCTGATTACTTCAAGATTTATATAGTTGCTTTTGCACAAATACACTCATATCAGAGAAAATTATGGTGTGTCTTCCTATTAGTTCCAACATCATTATTATCTCCAGTATGCAAATTTTGCAAGACGTATCTGCATTAGATGGAATATTAATTCTCAGACATGTATAACCTGATTCTCAGAAACTGTCAATATGGCAGAGAACTAAAGCTACAGATAGAATTGAAATTGTTAATAAATTGACCTTAAAATGAAGAGGTTATCTTGCACCATCATGATAGGCCCAATGTGAACAATGAAACCCACAAAATGAAAGAAGGAGGTAGAAGAGGAGGTAACAGTGCTATAATGCAGCCAATAAGGTTTTCTAGTGTGTTTCAGCAAGAAGAGAGCATTAAAATGTTATGTAAGTATTTAGTTAGTAAATGTTGTGATATTTCCAACTATCTCATTACTTTCTAAAGGCTGATGTTTTTCTCACTATAAATTTTTAGCAGTTTTTTGATAGAATTTATCTTTTCTTCCACTTCATCATCGCCCTGTATGATTTGTCCTTAATAGGCCTTTAGAAGATATTTTTGATTTTGAACATAATATGAGGTAGAAACTAATTATAGCCAAATTATACATGATTTGGAAGATAAAATTTGTTGACGTACTTGTCAAAAATTGCCTAGTACAAACAATGAAATGCAAGTTGTAAGTTATAAATCTATACAATTATTTAGCATTTCCCTAGGATACAGTTAAAAGCTATAAGTATTAGTTTGTATATATTGATTTGCCTACTATCATAATACATGACATTATTTCTTTTGTATGACCTTTTTTGAATCTTTACTATATCCAGGTCACTTTTGCACATGTTATCTTTGATGCATATATACTGCACTGATTCCTGGTGGTTGAGTTACCTGTACCTATTAGGTTAAAACACCTCTTTACTTACTTCTCTGCCTCGAATCTTTCATGAAGTTAATAATGAAGTTAACATGAATAATGGTAGAATCATACTATATAGCTTTCCTGTATCCATTTATCTTCTATTTACTGACTACCAAAATCACAAAATACCTTCACTACCCTTCACAGAGAAAGGTCTTCCATCTGTTGGTTCACTCCACAATTGGCCACAATGGTTGGAGCTGCACTGATCCAAAGTCAAGAGCCAGGAGCTTCCTGCAGATCTTCCACGGGGGCAAGGGCCCAAGGACTCGGGTCATCTTCTACTGCTTTCCCAGGCCACAGCAAAGAGCTAAATTGGAAGTAGAGCATCAGAGACTTGAACTGGCGCCCATATGGGATACCTGCACTGCAGGCAGCAGCTTCACCTGCTATGCCATAGTGCTGGCCCCATCATGCATAATTTAATAACCAATTTTTACTGCTTTGAGTTTCTTAACTGAATTTCAGTACAATGTTTGAATTCATTGACGGCATTTCTCATAAACAAAGACAGAGACCGTGAATCATGACCAGAGCGCAGAAGGCACATACAATACCCATATCTGACATTCCTTGCAAAGCCATTCACAGACAGCTCTTATGACGGCCTTTGAGAAGAGAATTCTATTAGTACTCAAAATGTGTGGAAATTCAATGACACTCAAAGCCAGTATGAGGTACAAGAGAGGCTACATTTACCTTCAAATCACAACTCACATTCTTTCTTATTTAATCCACTTCTCTGTAATAGCCAAATACATATGTTGAAAGTGATAACATGCAAATTAGAACATAAAAAAACTTATGATTGCTTCTTTTTTAGTCCTTTCTTAAGCATCAGTAGGCCTGAAGTAACGAGTGTTGATAGACTATTCTCATATTACAAAGTGAAATAAGAAAGGTTCAACTAATTTTGTACATCATTGCTGCTGTTCTGGTAATGATAAAGTATATATGCATGTGTGAAATAAGGAATGCAAGTGGTATATTTTTGGTGATTTTGCATAATAATAAAATATTTTATAGTTGTCTTTAATATTGTAATTTATAATGTGAAGATGAATGGATAATTTATGCTAATAAATTCTTTTAACATGGAATGTTAAATCATAAATAAAATGACCATAATAAGTAATAAAAGACCATAATAGAAAAACCTTCAAATTTTAATATCTTTAATGATATTTATTCTGCTTTTTGAGCAAGTTGGCACACATTTTCAGTTTGCATTGTGGACTACAAATAGTGTAGCTAGCATTAAATAGATATGTGTTATCACAAATAGAGTTTGAGTTTAAAAATGACAATGCTTAGGTTTGATCCATAATGTTTCTCTTCGGATGGGAACACATGGACAAATTACTGAACTTGAATTTCTGAATTCCATGTTAAAGTTTTGCAGTTGAGAAAATATTTTAAGAGTCTGTGAGATGATTATCTTCGTTAATGGAGAGCACATGAAGTGCTCTTTTATTTTTAAAAAAGAGATTTATTATTATTTGAAAAGCAGAGTTACAGAGAGGCAGAGGCAAAGAGAGAAATGTCTTCCATCTGCTGGTTCACTTTTCAGTTGGCCACGACAGCTGGAGCTGAGCCAAACCGAAGCCAGGAGCCGGAAACTTCTTTTGGGTCTCACATACCGGTTTCAGGGGGCCCAAGGACTTGGGCCATCTTCCACTCCTTTCCCAGGCCATAGCAGAGAGCGGGATCAGAAGTGGAGTGGCCAGGATTCAAACTGGCACCCATATGGGATCCTGGCACTGCAGGTAGCAGCTTTACCTGCTACGCCATAGCACCGACCCCATGAAGTTCTCTTAAGTAGTCATGTTTCCTTACCTCTACTTTGTCATCTTCGGGTACTCTGAAAGCCACCCCATTAAGAATTTACCCAAAAGAATCTGATTGCATTTTAATTATAAAATAGACACTCTAACAAAAGCCAATATGCATGAATGATCTTTGGAAATATCTCCATCAAATTACCTTGCTGTCCACTTTCAACAGCAAGACAGGAGAACTACACCTTCTGTTATCAAATAAGATCAAGAATAAAAGACCTACATTTCTAGCCATGTTGCTACTGTGTCTCAACACTCGAATTGTATTTGTAAATCTTCACGAGTTTTTGCTCAGAAATTTTGGTGTTCAGGGTTCCAAAGCCATGCTTCAGTTTGAAATCTTGATGCCAAGTAGTTTTATTCTCAAAATTATAGCATCTCGATCTTTACTCTCTTCTTCCTAGGGCTTCCACGATATGAATGTCTTTTGCTTCTAAGAAAGATTGTGTTTAGATTCATTTACATGCTCTTGTATTATTATTAATTTCAGGATGCTAAGAAACACACTAAGAAAGTTTGCTTCCCATCAAAAGTGACTATAAGGTCAATTTAGATGTTGGTCAGTCTGCCCTGGCTTTCTATCCATGGGAGGGATTATTTAATTGTCTAAACCCTTGTGATTTCAAAATATGAATGTCTTTCTAGGAAATAAAGTTTGGCCTTGTAGAAGTTGGTGATAGCACTGGTGAGACTATGCTTTAAAGAACATCTGGATAACACTGCAGGATAGGAAAATTATAATTGCCTAGGTAATTGTGATCTCAGAAGAAGAGGGACATTGTACTGGCTTTCTGAAAACACTGTAAGAGCATCTCCCATGAAGATAACATGTAACCTAGTTAATATGAGCAGTATGAAGAAATAGGCAGGCATTAAATCTTCTGACTCAAGTTAGTAATCTTGTTATCTGTTTCCTTTCCATTTTCCTTACTGCCTCCAATCTCTTCCAAATTCCTTCAAGTAGGAGAACACAGCAGTATCAGCAGTATCAGGAATTGTTGGAACAATAAAAGAAATTATTCGGGGAGGATTTATCATACTTCCTCCATGCATTTTCATTGTATTACTCTATTTATCACTTTGCATACCTGTCTTCACCAAAGGAAATAAGTAATGTTAAGGATGTGGAATAATAAGAAGAAACTCATTGATATTTGTGTGCCATAAAGAGTTGATTTACGAGTTGTAAGAAAACAACTTTTTCATTTATCTTCAGTTACAATCTTTTTTTAAGATTTATTTTATTTAATTGAAAGACAGAGTTAGAGAGAGCGGTAGAGACAGAGAGAGAGGTCTTCCATCCTCTGGTTCACTCCCCAGATGGCCGCAAAGGCCAGAGCTGCGCCAATCTGAAGCCAGGAGCTTCTTCCGGGTCTCCAACATGGGTGCAGGGGCCCAAGGACTTGGGCCATTCTCTACTGCTATCCCAGGCCATAGCAGAGAGCTAGGTCAGAAGAGGTGCAGGTGGGACTAGAACCGGTGCCCATATGGGCACAGCACCGGTCTCCAGTTATAATCTTTTATGTAATGTCTTCAAAATTGTAAAAGGTAAAATTTGGTGAAATAAGATTAAACTTTTATCCTAATTAGCCAAATCAATACAAGTAAAAAATATCACACTGCGTAATGGCTATTAAAGTTATTTTTTTCTGTTATGAGGCCCACTTTTAAGTTTTTTTGGAGATCCTGAATTTTTATGAACATGTATGATTATGAATACATTATAAAATATAACATTTGATTTCATACTTCTAATCACTGTTGATTTGCATATATCATATTATTTATCATGAGAATAGTTCAATACATAAAAGAATTAGACTTTCATGTACCCATTAAAATTAATAACATGACTTCTTAAATGAAATTATACCTTTCAGAAACACTACAGTTTATTCCATTACCTTTAATTTGACCAGCACCAGAAATGCTCTGTGATGTTAATGAGATTCAGTTTTTCTTTATCTTTAATTTTGGTCTTCAAGTAACTTTTTTTTTTCATTTTGGAATGCTACCATGATATAGATATATGAATATATATCTCTATATGAAGATACTCAGTTTTGAATAATCTGTGTCAAAATGTGTTCTATTAATTTTGTCTTTTTCTCCTTTCTGAAATGACCTATTATGCTACCTCTGCAGAAGCAATGACACATCATCATTCCTCAATATACCATTTGTGTGGCTTTATTTTAAGATAATTCTGCAACAAAATAGTGAGTGACAAGTGTATAAATAGTAGCTTGATATCATAAAACAATATTCTATTGGGGATAAGTTGTTATGAGACAGTATTTTTGGAGAAATTGAACTTGTCAGTAAGAATCCCTTTTGTTTTCACCAGAAGACTGCTTTGGTTCCATCAGAAATCTTGTGACATACAAATATCAGTTGGCAAACTTCAATTTTAAGGAAAAATAAATTTATCTTCAATATCAAACTTGAAGTATCTGGATTATTTTCTCCCAGATTTGAATTTTGTTGCAAGTTTTGAGTCAAAATTGAAATGGGCTTGAATCACTAAATGTTCTACTACAAGCTCATTAAAGGAAGATACTGTATAATATAATTTTCCCCTAAATTAATAGAACTAACATCAATAGGTTAAGAAGAAACAAAGTGAATAACAGATTTAGTGTTTCCTTACATACTACCACAACTAATACCAGATGCATGAGGACAAATAAAACGAGAAAATAAGGCCACAGCACTGAATAAAAAAATGGAATGTAATGCTCATACAGTCTACCTGGACATAGAGTCAGATTGCACAGGATAGAAGTTCAGTATTCAGTCCTGGCTCTGACCCCTTTCAGATGCCCATGCTATGGCCCATGTTGTTTCACCCTTGGTTTAACAGACTGATTATAAATTCAAGTATCCAAAAACACACAGAACTCTAGGAACCACATATTTACATTCATTAGTGGTTTTTTTTTTTTCCAAAGGATTTGCAAATGGTACAAATAAAGAGATGGATAAGACAATGTACTTGATTAAGCGTGTGCAACTTCAGTGCCATCTCTGGATGTGTCATCCCTGAGAACTCTCCATCATCCACTTATCTGCAGGATCTTGAAATTCTGTCATTTTGGGATTTTAGGAGGACTTTGTTCCATAAGCATGATTTAAGAATGGAAACCATGTTGGAACATGATTGGAAATAGAGTGTAAGATACAACGCTAACAAGATTTTTATTTTTTATTTTATTTAATTTAATTTTTTGACAGGCAGAGTGAGAGAGAGAGACAGAGAGAAAGGTCTTCCTTTGCTATTGGTTCACCCTCCGATGGCCGCCATGGCCGGCGTGCTGCAGCTGGCGCACTGCGCTGTTCCGAAGGCAGCAGCCAGGTGCTTCCCCTGGTCTCCCACGGGGTGCAGGGCCCAAGCACTTGGGCCATCCTCCACTGCACTCCCGGGCCACAGCAGAGAGCTGGCCTGGAAGAGGGGCAACCAGGACAGAATCCGGCGCCCTGACCAGGACTAGAATTCAGTGTGCCTGCGCCGCAAGGCGGAGGATTAGCCTATTGAGCCGCAGTGCCGGCCACTGCTAACAAGTTTTGTTGTGAAACCGAGAAAGGCTAGTCTAACTGGTTCTTTCAAGTGTTTCTTCCTCATGGGCATGGGGTAAGACCCTCTCTGAAATGGTAGAATTATCCTCCATTGTGAGATAAGATAGGTCAGAGAATTTCATTATGCCAAACTCCAAGGCTGGGGGAAGATTAGAATCATTATTTGTACCTTGGAAAGAGAAATTCTAGCTTCTATTGCTTGTATTGGAAAGGGAATTACGAGACAGGAACCACAAACAAAAACATACCTAATAGTAATAAAATAACTGGAAAGTAGAATATTTAAAATTAATTAATTAACTATGTTTATTTGAAAGGCAGAATGATATGGAGAGACAGAAATAAAGAGAAATCTTCCATCTGGTGACTTGGTTCACATTCCCCCAAATACTTGAAGCAGCCAGAGCCTGAAACAGTCTTTAGGGACTAGAACCCAGTGTGCCGGTGCCGCAGGCAGAGGATTAGCCTGTTGAGCCATGGCGCCGGCCTAATATTTACTTTTAAGAAGATGGTTTTAGCATAAGCAGCTAATCAGCCATTTAATTACATTTTATTTTAAAGTTTTAGTTAAAGATTTTGTAAGTTGTAGGTATATATAGAATGGGAGAGCCAGAGGGAGAAAGAGATATTCAATCCACTGGTTTACTCCCTAGATGGCCTCAATGACCAGCGCTGGGCCAGGCTGAAACCAGAGGCAGGAGCTTATTCCAGGTCTCCCAGGTGGGTCACATGGGCCCAAGAGCTTGTGCCATTTTACTCTGCTTTTCCCAAGCCATTATCAGGGAGCTGGCTTGGAAGTCTTGCAGCTGGGATACGAACCAGCCCCCATAGAGGATGCTGGTTTCACAGGCAGTAGCTTTACCTGTTTTGCCACAACACTGGCTCCTAATGAGCTATTTTAACAGATATAGAGAGTTTCAAACATAGTAATCATTGTGTGAATCTATGATGGAGTTGAAGTGAACATAGTAATCATGCAAACTTTTCTAGAGTGTACAGTCAATTAGAAGATATAATTGTAAATTATAGTACATGCCATGAAAGAAACAGATGACATTATGAGACAATATATATATATATATTTTTTTGACAGGCAGAGTGGACAGTGAGAGAGAGACAGAGAGGAAGGTCTTCCTTTTTGCCGTTGGTTCACCCTCCAATGGCCGCCGCGGTAGCGTGCTGCGGCCGGCGCACCGCGCTGATCCGATGGCAGGAGCCAGGTGCTTCTCCTGGTCTCCCATGGGGTGCAGGGCCCAAGCACTTGGGCCATCCTCCACTGCACTCCTGGGCCACAGCAGAGAGCTGGCCTGGAAGAGGGGCAACCGGGACAGGATCGGTGCCCCGACCGGGACTAGAACCCGGTGTGCCGGCGCCGCAAGGCGGAGGATTAGCCTAGTGAGCTGTGGCGCCGGCTATGAGACAATATTTTAAGGTAATCTAAAGTACAGTAAGGCTTAGGGATGTTTTCTCTTAAAAATATGCCAATAAATAAAGATCTGAAACAAAACAAAATGAACATGAGTATTATTCTGAAACAAGAGAAAGCTTTTTATGGTTGAAAATTGAAAATGAAGCCAGCACTAGGCTAATCCTCCACCTGCGGCACCAGCACCCCAGGTTCTAGTCCCGGTTGGGGTGCCGGATTCTGTCCCGGTTGCTCCTCTTCCAGTCCAGCTCTCTGCTGTGGCCTGGGAAGGCAGTGGAAGATGGCCCAAGACCTTGGGCCCTGCACTCGCATGGGAGACCAGGAGGAAGCACCTGGATCCTGGTTTTGGATTGGTGCAGCGCGCTGGCCGTAGTAGCCATTTTGGGGGTGAAACAACGGAAGGAAAACCCTTCTCTCTCTCTCTCTCTCTCACTGTCTAACTCTTCATGTCAAAAAAAAAAAAAAAAAAAGAAAAGAAAATTGAAAAGGAAGTCAATGATATTTGATTTTAGAAGAATTTGGAGAAGATGTCATGAGATGATGGTGGGGGGTGGGAATAGGGTGAGTTCACTCAAGGTATGCCCACGGTATTGATTTTCATTTTAAGTGAAAAAAGGAAGATGCAAGATTTTAATCACTTCTTGATTTTATTTTGTTAAAAATAATCACTATTATAATTTTTAGTTTTTTTTTTAAGATTTGTTTATTTGAAAGTTAGAGTTACAGAGAGAGAAAGAGAGAGAGAGAACCAAAGAGAGAGAGAGAGAACCAAAGATCTTCCATCCACTGCTTCACTGTTCAGATGACGCAAGGTCCAGGGCTGTGCCAGGCCAAAGCAAGCAGCCAGGAATTTCTTCCAGGTTTCCCACTTGGATGGCAGGTGCTCAAGCACTTGGACCCTCTTCCATTGCTTTTCTCAGGCCATTAGCAGGGCAGAAGCGAAGCAGCAGAGACTCAAAATGGCACCCACATGGGATACTGGTGTTGAAAGTGTCAGCCTTACCACTATGCCACAACACACAGCCCTGTTTATATATTATATATGTATATATATATATATATATACATATATATATATATAACCATTTGTCTTCTGGTCCTAGAGCTCAACACTTACTCTAGCTCAGCACTTTTGTTTCATGCAATTGAGACTTACACAGAAATCAGAAATTCAAAACTACCACTTTATCCCTACACATATGCGCGTGCTTGGATATCTAAGTGAAACGAAATCAAAATGTGTTTTGGTTTTAACTTGTCATTTAGGTCAGGTAAGCCCTATGTGTTATTATCTCAGCCCACTCTTTCAAATTTGACAGGTGAATGCATATGTCACATAAAGCAAACACCGAGAAGTTCACCAACAATAATCTCTTTTAACATACACTTTGAGATTAATATAGTTGATTGATACTGAGATGTGATTTCATGCAGTAATGCCAGAAATGCTGGAGACTCTTGATTCTTAGATGGGTTAAGTTATTTCTGCTTCTTAGGAGATATCTTAGGAAGATTTAAATACACTGGATGATTTTGATTTATTCAAAGCACCAGTCTATTATTTCTGGGTCAGCGTGCAACTCCAATGTGACCTGTTTGCTAAGCTTTGGAAGAGCACAGTTTTTAAGCTAATGCCAACATTTGTATTATCTGTCTTCATAATTCCAGATCCTTATGATTTGTTAATATCCACACATAGACTGCATGAGTCGGCACCTGGAAACATGACACAGCGGGGTCCTTATGCGACTTAAATAGCTATGTGAAATAACAATCACCTTCTGATTCAGTCATACGGAAGAAAATGAGAGGTAAAACAGAAACTTAATACCATGCCCTTGTCCTCTTGTAATTATAAATTTATTCATGAGAAAATTGAGTCCTGCTACTATCTGTGTCTCTCCAAAAAATGTTTCCAAAAGTATGTTGGGAGAACTGGAGGGAGAACTGAAAAGTATGTCTGTGATCCCTCTCATAGTAATGTACTTTTAATTTTCTTAATCCATTACCATTATTTGGCTAAATTCCCTTAGATTTCATTCATCTATGTGCAGCTAAGCCTCTGTTTCTGGAATTACCAAGTTTCATCATCATCCCCATTTATTTTTATATTATATTTAATAAAAAAGAGGCTTATAGTTAAATAATTAAAAACTGTTTAAGGCATGAAATGAATATATCATCCATTTCCCAGCCATTGCCAACCTAGTATGAATACCATATTGAAGTAAATACTAAATATTTTGGTGTGTGATTGTACATTTCAAAAACTTCTCTCTTGCATTAAAAAATTTGTGTGTGTAGTTTGTCTTCAATATTTTGCTATGATAAATTATGATAAAGAACATTTGAAAAAATGTCTAGAGTGAAAATAGCTTGCTATGTTTGTGTTATGACATAGTCTTACCGTATGACATCAACTTACCATAGCTTTTTGGTGCATTATAAAATATACTGCAGATTTCATTATGCCTAACCCAAACACTTCACCCCACACATACCAGTGCTTGATATTTATTCAGTGTCAGTTTTATTTAATTTTAATGCAAAATTTATTGATGTATAATTTACAAACAATAAAGTTCAATGTTTGGATTTAAAGTTCTGAGTTTTGACAGTAATGTAAAACTCAAATGATGTGTTTTCTCGTACCTCCCAAAGTTCTTTTGTTGCCTCTTTGCAGACAATTATTTTCCATACCTCAGTCACTGCAATCACTGTTCAGATTTTTTTCTCTGTAGTTTTTCATTTTCTAAATGGTCATATAAGTGAAGTCATAGGATATCAATTTGTATTACTGTATTATAAAGTGAGGTTTTTGTATTAGAAAGACCTTGCCTAAAACTCATCATTTTCATCAATCAGATTTCCTGCTACATCATTTATTTTTGAATTATGTTTCTCTTGAATCAGATTCTGTTTTCACACTGCCACTCGATTTTTACATTTCTTTAAATAAGTTATAAATTTATGTAGCATAGAGCCTGTGTTAAATGACCCCATAGAGCAGCATAACAACTTCTTCGAATACAACAAAGACAATTCATTTTTCCTGAAGGTCATTATTGGCTGAGCTTCAACAACTTGCAACTTTCTCAGTTAAGATTTTCTTCATTAATTTAGTAGATTTCAGAATGCTTTAGAATTCCCCTCTTCTGCAAAATTGAGAAAGAGTACATATTCTGGAAGTTATGTTTTTTTTTTTTTTTTGTACATGAGAACAAACAATGATATTTGACATGTGGAGCTCAGAAGTGAAATGCGAGTTTTTGAACACCATTTGAAGAAGCAAAGAAAATGGCAAGATAATGCATTTTAAGACATTCTTGATCGCATCATAGATTATGTACAGGCTACTTTAAACATATTTTTACAGGGTTATGAATCATTTGGGTGCAGAATTCACATGATTTGCATTGTTTTAGGCAAAACAGTAACCTCGTAAAGGAAAGTTCTATGGTGGCAAAAGCAGTGTAGGTTGGTTTAGCCAAATAAATAAGATAAGGGAAGAACATTAAGCTGACTCAATTAGATCTATAGGATTAAGAAAAAAAAAAAACAAACAACAACAACAACAACAAAAAACTGTGCTTAGGAAGAGGTGAGAAACAGTAATTAATAGTTACTAACAGTTATGTTTTTAAGGAAAAATAAAACAGTTGGAAGCTTAGTTTTCCAGCTGTTGTAAACTACTTTTAGTTATATCATTTATAATCAGACTCATTAGATGATATTGTTACCAAAATGGGGACAATGAGAATAGAATAGTAATTACTGTTTATGAAGGCAAGTGAGATAAAGAGTGATGTGGGGGGTTTGAAAAATTCTGTGAAAATTTTTACACAGCTTTCTAAAAGTTGAATTGTGCATACATTTTAGAGAACAAACAGAATAGATATATATACTAATGGTAAATACATATATTTATAATATGTGGAAAGTTGGACATTATTTAGTACTATGGACTCCTACTATGAAGTAGTGTCATGTAAATTTACAGCAGTACAATCATTATTTGTAACATTTTCTTCTATTAGCTAAAGACAATTACGAATCAATTTAACCAAAGAAATGATATACTTTAAAAAAAAAATTGACAGGCAGAGTTAGACAGTGAGAGAGAGAGAGAGAGAGAGAGAGAGAGAGAGAGAGAGACAAAGAGAAAAGGCTTCCTTTTTCTGTTGGTTCACTCCCCAAATGGCCGCCACGGCCGGCGCACTATGCCAATCCGTAGCCAGGAGCCAGGTGCTTCCTCCTGGTATCCCATGCGAGTGCAGGGCCCAAGCACTTGGGCCATCCTCCACTGCCTTCCTGGGCCACAGCAGAGAGCTGGACTGGAAGAGGAGCAACTGGGACAGAATCCGGTGCCCCAACCTGAACTAGAACCCGGGTTGCTGGTGATGCAGGCGGAAGATTAGCTAAGTGAGCCGCAGTGCCTGCCAAGAAATGATATACTTCTACAATGAAAATCATCAAACACTAATGAAAGAAAGCATCAAGGACACAAAACAATGGAAAGATATCCCTTTCTTATGGATTGGAAGAATCAAAATCTAAAATGTCTATACTACATAACGTAATCTACAGCTTCAATGCAATCCTTATTATATTACCATTGACATTCTTTTTTTTTAAAATATTTGTTTATTTATTTGAAAAACAGAGTTATAGAGGGAGAGAGAGAGAGAGATAGAGACAGAGACAGAGACAGAGAGAGAGAAAGTGAGAGAGAGATGTCCATCATCAGATGAGTGGATAAAGAAAATGAGATATATATGCACAATGAAATATTATTCAGTAACAAGAAAGAATGAAATTCTATCGTTTGAATCAAAATGGATGCAAGTGGATGATATCAAGTTGAATGACATAAGCTGGACACCGAAAGACAAATACCACACGTACTTCCTCATATTTGGTAGCTAATTATTCTTTTAAAATAAATAAATAAGTGAAAGCAGTGCCTATGTGTATCAGTATTGCTGCAAATATAACTTTGTGAAACTTTGTATTATACTTTTGACAAACCTCTGATTAAGAATATTAATACTGGCACTGTGGGGCAGTAGGTTAAAGCCTTGGTCTGAAGCACTGACATCCCATATGGGCACTGGTTTTAGTCTTGGTAGCTCCTCTTTTGATCCAGCTCTCTGCTTTGGCCTGGGAGAGCAGTAGAAGATGGCCCAAGTCCTTGGGCCCCGTACCTATGTGGGAGACCTGGAAAAACTCCTGGCTCCTGGCTTTGGATTGGTTCAGCTCTGGCCATTGCGGCCTCTGGGGAATGAACTAGCAGATGGAAGACCTCCCTCTCTGTTTCTACTTATCTCTGTAACTCTGTATTTCAAATAAATAAAATTAATCTTTAAAAAAGAATATTATACTACGGGGCTGGCATTGCAGCATAGAGAGTTGGGCCACTGCCTTAAGTGTTAGCATACCATGCGGGCACCAATTCAAGTGCTGGCTGCTCCACTTCCAACGCAGCTCCCTGCTTATGTGCCTGCGAATGCAGAGGAGGATAGACTAGGTACTTGGGACCCTACAACTATGCAGGAGACCGGAGGGAGCTACTGACTCCCGGCTTCAGCCTTGTTCAATTCTGGCTGTTACAGCCATTTGGGGAGTGAAGCAGTGAATGGAGGTCTTCCCTCTTTTTCTCCCTCTCTCTGGCTCTGTAACTCTAGGTTTCAAATAAAAAAAAAAAACATTATACTATTATAGCTTTAATGACCTATGATATTAAAATTTGTTGGATGAAATGGTCGTTTTTCATTCAATTATTGTTCATAGCTCTTGTTTTTATTCCCACTAAACTATATTCTTTTTGCTTTTCACTTTTGCTAAACTTACTCTGAGAAGTATTAAGCCTTTTACTGCAATATAAATTTAAAATATTTTATCTCAAAAACTAAAAAAAAAAAAAGAAAGAAAGAAAAGGAGAGGAAAGTAGTACAGGAGGAGAGAGGGGGAGGGGAGGAGGAGAGAAGAAGGAAAGGAATATCATTATATTCAAAAAATTGTATCTATGAACAATATTGAATCTGCTAAAACTTATCAACTTTAAAATTCAAAATACAAAAATTAGAGACAATTATCATAAAAGACATACATTTAACTGGTTACCATATACAAAAGTGATATTCTAGTCTATATAATCTTGGAATCCTGAATGGATGAAAACTGATAAAAGTTGGATTTGCTGAATCTGTGACAAATAAAATAGATTCTGCAAATATGGGCATAGAAATAGAAAAATGGAGCTTATCATTACTAATGATTTTCTGTAGGACGAGGGACAATCTTGAATTAAGTTAAGAGGCTGGAGATCAATGTTTTAGAGTAGTTGGTGGTCAGATGATACACAATATAGATTCAGAAGTGCACAAATGGGTTATTGAGTCAGAATCTTTACAAAGAATTACATATCAACAGTGTGGGGGAAATTTGCTCTACTAATTAATGATACAATTGGTTAAGCTAATGCAAGCAGGGATCCAGGATAAATTCTATGTACCCCTGGGCTCTCTATTTTCACACAGATTAAATCATTATTCCCCTTTTCTCCTTTTAAAATATTTTCTTCTTCAAAGCTAGTGTGTGTCCTTATACTTTGGACATAATAGTGAAATGGTTTCATTTTCTCCATTGATGCATAGTTACAAATAAATAATTGTATGAATGAAAAATATGTTCTTAGTAGACGTCAAAAAAGCATTGAGAAGGTTTTCCTACCAATAAGGAAATCAGTTTTTAAGTATTATACAATTAGTTCCTATTATTTAGCATTTAATTATAAACATATATTGGATCAGCACCTAGAAAAAATTCCTCACTCATCCATGTCAACAACAGCACCACCACATGGCTCAGGCCCTGGCCATAGCTCACCTCATGCAAGATCCCAGAATGCCTCTAGGTGACCTCCCCTGGCAAGAATGAAATCTCCTGGGATGGCCCACCTCTCAGGGAGATCAGGGTTACCCACTGAAGGGCTCAGGAAGACTGAGGAGGTGGCCCCTCTGGCATCCCCCATGCCTGAATCCTGCCACTTGGTGTCAGCATTCTAAGAATTGGAGCCCACATTTCAGTGTACTTGGAGAATCCTCAAGGCCTGAGGTCATGCAGCACAGGGGGGAGACCAGAAGCTAGGACTCCTTGTACCCCCAAGATGTCTGGATGGGCGAGGCTGCTGTGGGAATCCAGGCTCCACACCCATGGAAGCTGCTGGATCCATGAGCCCCGCAGGTGACCTGTTGGCCCTTTCTCACATGAGGGAGAAGTAAGCCAGGAAGTGCACCAGGCCAGGGCCGGAATAGGGAAGTGTGCCTCTGTCATGGGTGCAGGCCTGGGCTTCCGGAGTGCCAGGCCCCAGGGCTCCAGGCAGGGTTGGTCAGTGGCAGGATGGGGATGCCCAGGCCTTGGTGGATCACCCATGGAGTCCGGCACCTGCTCCCGTCACTGGAAAGGTTTGAGTGGGTAGTTGTGGCAGTGGCACTGTGTGGAGTGGGATTCAGGCCCTTGGCACCTGCCACATGTCTGACAGGTGCAATGGCATCAGCGGGACCCAGACTCGAATTTCATAACCACTGCGAAGTCACACAGCTCATGTCCACCCCCACCCCAAGCTGTGGGGCACTAGTCCTGGGAGGGGCATCCCACCACTGCCAAGTCCTGGGGTTGAGAGATCATCAGAAGGCTGCCCTTCTGTTTGCAGAATTGAGTTCTATCCAGGAAGGCCATGAGCCTGGTCTGCCTCTCTGTCTCTGAGCTTTTGATTGGAAAGATTGCTCAACCCAGAAAGGGATCTCTGGACCAGGGGCACCCTGAAGGGACTGTTGGGATAGGACCTGGAACATGATCCCAGAATACTCACCGGATTGTATACTGAATAGGCCATTAGGTTTCAATAAGGCACGTTGTCCCCTTGGGCTGAGTGCGGAGCTGTACCGTGTGTTTGCCTGGATTCTGGGCCTTCTTCTCGTCCACCTCCAGCATCACAGCCCACATCTTCCCACGCACCTGGGCAGAGATCCCTTTATAAATTCTCTGCTGAAACTACAGGAGAGAGGAGGCTCTGGTGAGTGGTGAACATGGCCACGCAGGGAGGGAGCACAGGGTGAGACAGCAGGAGGGAGAACCAGGGGCTCCCCATGTATTGGCAGAGGGAGGATCTACCCAGATGGGGGCCTTATGACCCACAGTGACTGAGGGCTAAGGGCTCAGGGGCACCGGCTTTGCTGTGCACTGATGGCCCCCTACAGGGCTCCTGGAACCACACCTGCCCTGCATCCGGGATTGTCTTCAGCAGTAACTTCAGATTTTCTACCAGGACAGTGTCCTGCGTGTATGGGGAAGGGGTGCAAATGACCTGTGTCCCTAGGGGCTGGACAGTTGCCCCTGGGCATCTGAGAGGCAGGCAGTGCCTGGCACGGGAATGGGCACTGCTCAAACCCCAACTCAGCTCTGAGTGTTCCAAAGGGGCCCTCAGCTCCACGGTACGTTCTCGCTGCTGCGGTATTTGCAGTGGTTCTTAAGCATTGTAATCCATTTCTGGAGTCTGCACACCTCTCGATGTTTATGCTGGAAAAGGAGACAGGATGGCATGAGTCCAGATGCAGGCCGCTGAGAGTGGCCCTCGGATGCAGCTCAGGAGCTCTGTGGGTGCTCTAGTGGAAGGAGCCAAAAAAGGCATGACCATGAGCCCCAGATCTTCTGTCTGGGGGAGCATCGGTTGCCTGGCCTCTGACCCGAGCTGCCCCGTCGTAAAGGCAGAGCCCCTGAGCTCCAGCCAGGTCACTCTCAACCATGCCAATGAGTCATGGTGGCCGACAGGCAGACGTCCCAAGCTGTGCACAGTTCTGCCACAGGTGAGTGTGTTAAGATGTCAGCAGGTGCCGTGTAAGTACTGCATAGCAGAACCTTATAGCGTTCCCACTAACCACTGCCGAGCCCCACGTGCCCCCTCCACCCAGCTCTGCTTCCAGATGACTGACCCATGGCCAAGGACTTGTCCTTACCTTTGCCCCTAGGGTGTTGTCCTGGGGCAACTTCTGCTCACTGGAAAGCATGGGAGGCATAGAGGTGAGGACATGTCCCTGACCAGACACTTGCCTCCCTAGTGGGCCAGGGAAGAACCAGTTTCATTATCTGTGGATGATCGTATGTCTCTCTTGAGGTTTGTCTGCCTAGCCCATGCAGGAGGCTAGCTGCAAAAGGTGTTCCAAGAAGAGAAGGCACTGTTCACAAAATTACAACATCAGGAATTCCTGAGGAAGGCATTTGTGGGAAGAGTCTCTTCAGATCAGTTATAGCTTACATGGAAGGGACTTTAGCAGGTGCTACTGAGCACGCCTACCTCAGTGAGATTAGAATGAAACTTCTACCTCTTAAGTCTTCTCAGGTGAATTCCAAAACACACACCTGATTATTCCTGTAACCCAAGTAGAGGCCTTAAGCAAAGAGAGTAAAGCTTTGACATTCCTCACATCAAGAGTGCTGCTGTCCCTTCAGACACCTGTGCCTGCCTCTCTCAATTCTCTCTGGGAACTGCTATTGACATGCAAGTCCTCATGTGTTTTTCTATTTTAATCCTCTATCCTCAAGTGAAATGGGTTTATAATCTATCACGACCCACTATGTGGGAGTTGTAAGATACATTCTTTCCATTTTAGGGGGCACTGGACTCTCGATTGGTCTTGTTCCACTTCTGTTATGCTACTTAACAAACTTATCGTTTCAGAACTTAACTTCTGGGAGTAGCTGACCATGCAGGGGCACAGACATTGGCGGTGACCGAGACTGCTCCAGCTCACAAAGCAAACTTGTTCGATGAGCTAGGCAGACACTTCCAGCCCCAGCACAGGCAGGGCCTGCACTACACCTCTCATAAGCAGGAAGCAGCTATAGAAGATGTGATGATTCTATAGCCTTCATCATCCCTTAGGATTAAGGGAATGGAGTCCCTGAAGGGGCTTTGATGTAGGCGGGCATATAGGATTAGGTTTGTGAGCTGGAAGACCACGCCCTCATGCCCCTACCTGACCACATCTGTACGCCCACCTGCCAGTCAGACTAAGCTCACTTCTTTGGAAGTGGATTAAAGGCCTGGGACACGATGGGCCTGGCCAAGTGAAAGGCTACACTACTGGCTGAGATTTTGTCCATACAGACAGGGTGATGTGGGTGATTCTGCCCTTAGCTGGGAGATTGCCTGCCCAGCCCATGCAGGAGATTAGCCTGACTGCTGGCAGGCAGCAGAAGCCACAGGCACATTTTCCCCACCCTGCTGCCTGTTACAGGGCCCTGTAATTGCCTATCAGGGAAATACTTCTGGGTGTGGCCCAGGCCCATGAGGAAGGCTCTAGTCTATGTGGCCTTCAAGCTGATGGAGAAGCCTAGCAGGACCAATATTGGCTCTATCCTATAGAATTAGTGATGCCCTGAATTAGCTACACCCCTTCTATCTGCCCTTTAAGAGGTGTGCCTGATCATTAATAAAATGGATATGTTCACTAAAAAAAAAATTCACAGGTTTTTTTTTTTTTATATATATCTTTAGGGTATTGACCATTACCAACCAAAAAGAGCTGTATATTGGTTTTCAAAAGCATATCCATAAGTTGCAAGATTTTTAATCTGTGTTATTTCTCTCCTTCACCTCACTGTAGTTTCACTAACACATAATAATAATTCATTTTAAAAGAAGAACATTATAGCAAAAGAATCATAGTATCATATTTTAACCTCTACATTCTGTAGCTCACAGCAACAATAATGTGTATTTTAGTCCCAATGAAAAATGGGCATTTTAAATCACTAATAGTCTTTGTGTTCCAGAATTCACCACCAGGTATCCTGCTCCCTGTTATTTGTCTTATTGTTTCAGTTAGGAGGCTGCCACTATTTTTAAAAAATAAATCATAGATACTTCTTATAACAAAACTTAGTATTTCTGAACATAATTGCTGAAATAGTACCTTCCTAAAAATATGATGGTTACCTAGAAAAAATGCACATATGCACTTATCAATGACTTTATAAATTATCCCGTGTTTCACAGATTGTCACATTTTTATATATGTATTTCTCAGTGATGTCAGTTATCACAGGTTATTGGGGATGAGGTCTTAGGTTAAAATTAAGGCACAATACTGGCAACATCACCCTGTCTGAAGAGTTACAATCGACTAGACAATGGAGTTGAGGATCCTATCCTAGCAGGATTGGAGTAGTAGAGTCCCCAGGAATGGGATGATGTTTTCTGGCAGCAACAATTTTAATAAGTATTCAATTTATTCACTTATTTTATAGTATGACTGAAAAGTTGTGTCCACTTATTATTTTACTTATATATCAGTATAAATATAAATATGAGCTAGAAGCATGTCACATAATTTAGAAATTGCTGCACGATATGCCAAGTACTATGTCTCTTTTATTGCTTTATAAAGCAGATGATAATAATAAATATTTTTTTATTTTTCCCCAGAAAATTTTAAGGTATACAAACTTCATGCATCTTACAAATACAACTTTAGGAACCTGGTGATTTTTGATGAGAATATTTAGTCTTATAGATGAGATGTGATGTGCTTACTATAGCAGGAGTAAGTGGTAGAATGCGTGCCCTTTCTTTGTAACTCTGGAGCCTAATCTGTACAACTAATGTCATGAAGAGACATATAATAGCCTGGAGCAAAAGGAAAAGTCAGTAGTAAGATATGATTTTATTTAAAATTTTGATAGTTGGTTCATCATAAATAGTTTTATTGTTTTATACTTTTAAAATATTGCATTAAAATATTTATCTTGATGACTGAATTTAGCACATCATTCAATTTTGTGCCCAAGGCAAGTTTCTCACTCATTTCACTTGCCCATCTTTGCTCTGTGAAATATAATTTATATTCTATAATATTCACACACTTAAATTATACAAATAAGTGTTTTTTATCATTTATTTAGTTTAACTCATTTGAAAGACATAAAGGAAGGAAGTGTGTGTGAAGTGTGTGTGTGTGTGTGTGAGAGAGTGAGCAAAAAGAGTGGCAAGGACTCAGGAATTGACACATCATCTGCTGCCTTGCAGGTTGCACATAAGCAGGGAGAAAGAACTGAGAGGGAAGCCAGGATTCAAAGGCAGGCACTCAGCTATGGGATGGGGGCATGCTAAGTGACAGCGTAACTGCTGTCTCAAACATCTGAACCCAAAGAAATGCTTTAATGGATGTGCATAGAGTTGTGAATATAATTTGTGTCCTAATTTTAGGACATCTTAATCAAAACAAACTTCAGAGAGAGGATATCCTGAATCACAGCATAAGGCATACCATGGACCTGATCCCAGTGAAACAAATTGACTAATATCATGATACTAGAGACTAAGCCAATTACTTCAACTTCCAGAAAATTATCTTGAGGTTACACACTAGATAAAAGTATTTATTCAAGAGAGTATATTGAGGAAAGGTTACAACATTTGTGGTCTGTGTAATTGAGCCTCAATCCACTCCCCAATGCGTATCTCTGCATGAAGGAAAGTCAACTCCAGGTTTTTGGAGCCAAGAAGAAGAGGATTCTTCTGTCCTGAGCTCTGAGTTCAGGGCTAGAGTGACTCCCTAGGAGGGACAAGATTCACACATTTCCTGCTGGTTACAGCTGTTTCACAAAGACTATATTCTAGAAAGGTACAAATGAAAGGGAAGAGGATCACTCTCTATCCGGCTTACTGGTACATAGGGTTTCAGGGTTTCTGGGCAAGCCATGGAAATCCAAAAACTGATTTCTTGCTCCAGTTTGTTCAATGTTTGAGGTGAAATGTAAAAAGTAGACAGGTAAGACTGGAGGATCACTCCCCTCCTCAGTACCCCACACATGGAACAAAAATGTCACTCTGAGAATGGTAGCCCATTGCCCTGTGTGCATATCAGAAATAATGGCTCAGAGATTTTTGCCTAAGAGAAGAGAAAAATCATAAAAACGGAGATCTCAGAATATTTCAAAAAATGTATTTGATTTATATGAAGCAAACCGTTGGAATTTCAAATCCAAGGATGAACTCAAATCAATAAACAATTTTGTGCACTCTGTTAAAGGAAGTGGGCAGCTCCATGAAATCAGCAAGCTAATTTCTAGCCCAGTGAGTTTAGCTACAGAACTGGGGAAGTAGACAGCTAAGAGAGACTTTTCTGTGCTCTGAACAAACTTCAAGGATTAGTCTCAAAAACTGTCCTTGCAAAGTGGCATGATTTTAATTGGATCAGAAAGTGGAATAAGTTATGCTCCTGGGCATTGTCAAAAGATAGGTAATCAGCTGGTAATCAGCAGAGCCTAAGAGTTTGTGTATGAACAACAGAAGATGATGGCTTGACAGAGAGGTCAGGAAAAGACAAACTCAAACAGTGCCCTGCCAAAAAGACTGTCATCCTTGGGCAACTGTGCACTTGTCTGAGACTAAGTTCTGAGGGGCACCAAAGATGCTTCACACAGCAGGCAAAATTGCCTTCTATAAAATAATCCAGGCAATTTACTAAAGAAATAAGATCTTGATAGAGATAACACTGAATCTGTAGATCAGTTTGTACACATTGCCATTTCATCAGTATTAAGTCTTTGGATTGATAAGTATGTGAGGTGACTTTCCATTATGCATATCTTTAATTTCTTGCAAAAATGGTTTATAATCTTCACTACAGAAGACTCCTTGGTTAAATTTTTCCCTAGATAAAATGCTTACTCAAACATGAACAAGGTCTGGAGATAGGGAAATAAGAATACTGAAGTTTTGCATTATGTACTCCAAAATGTGCGAATTGGAGACTTTAGAGTGGATGCTCACTCACACAGTTAAGACACTCATGTTGCTCATTGGAGTGCCTGAGCTCAATTCTCAACTCTTGATCCTGACTCCAGCTTGCTGCCAATGCAGACCTTAAGAGGTGAGGGTGATGGTGTGAGAAATTGTGTTCTTGGGGCTGATGTTGCCATGCAGTGTGTTAAGCTGCCACTTTTGATACTGGCATTCCATATCAGAGTGCCAGTTCTAGTCCTGACTGCTCTGTTTCTGACCCAGCTTCCTGCTAATGCACCTGGGAAGAAAGCAGAAAATGGCCCAAGTACTTGGGCATCCGATACCCATGTAGGAAATGAAGATAGAGTTCTTGGCTCCTTGCTTTGGCCTGGCCTAACCCTGGCTGTGTGGTCAGCTGGGGAGTAAACCAGTGAATGGAACATCTCTCTCTGACTCTCTGCCACCCTGTCTTTCAAGTAAGTAAATAATTGTTTGAAAAAAAAGTGTTTGTCTACTACCCATATGAGAGACCCAAACATTTCAAGCTCTTAGATTTTGCCTCAGCCTAGTCATAGGTATTGTAGACATTTGGGAAGTCAACGAGGAAACAGGGTTTTTCTCTGTCACCTGATTTTTTGTGCAGGCAATGACAAACTGATCCTAATAATTAGTTGAACATTCATACAACCCATAAATAGTCCAAACAATGTTGAAAAGGGGGACAAAGTAGAAAGACTCACGTTCCCCATACTTAAACATTACTACTAAGCTATGGTCATCAAAAGTGTGCTAACTGGCATAAGAATGGATATAAAGATTAATGTAGTAAAATTGAATTTTCAGGAACAAGTTCTCATAATGACAGTTATTTTTTTAAAAAAGATTACAGTACATTTCTACAGCAGAAAGAATGGTAAACCCTATTTTAATTGTTGTTAATATTTTTGACATGATCCCGTTGCTGTATACTCCTTTGGGTAACTGCAAGACTGCTGCTTTTCACAGCAACCATAATTGTAAGACTGCTTCTACTGAAGCCTACTGTGCAGCTGAGAAGAGGTTTATGTCAATAATCCAAGCAAAAGAACTAACAAACAGCCATTCTTGCCAAGATCCAGCAGTTTTTCTTAAAAAAACACTAGCAAATTTGTTCCAACATAAACTTTACCACAAAAACTGTTAAGAGAGACAAAGAGGGGCACTATATAATGATTAAGGGATCCATTCAACAGGAAGATATAACGATTATCAACGTATATGCACCTAATTACAGGGCACCAGCTTATTTAAAAGACTTGTTAAGGGACTTAAAGGGAGACTTAGACCCCAATACAATAGTACTGGGGGACTTCAATACTCCACTCTCAGAGAGAGACAGATCAACAGGACAGAAGATCAACAAGGAGACAGTAGATTTAAATGACACTATAGCCCAAATGGATCTAACAGATATCTACAGAACATTTCATCCTACATCTAAGGACTTTACATTCTTCTCAGCAGTACATGGAACCCTCTCTAGGATTGACCACATACTAGGCCATAAAGCAAGTCTCAGCAAATTCAAGAGAATTAGAATCATACCATGCAGCTTCTCAGACCACAAAGGAATGAAATTGAAAATTGGCAACTCAGGAATCCCTAGAGCACGTGCAAACACATGGAGATTGAACAACATGCTCCTGAATGAACAATGGGTCATAGAAGAAATTAAAAGAGAAATCAAAAATTTTCTGGAAGTAAATGAGGATAACAGCACAACATACCAAAACCTATGGGATACAACAAAAGCAGTGTTAAGAGGAAAGTTTATATCAATAGGTGCCTACATCAAGAAATTGGAAAGGCACCAAATAGATGAGCTTTCAAGTCATCTCAAGGATCTAGAAAATCTGCAGCAAACCAAACCCAAACCCAGTAGGAGAAGAGAAATAATTAAAATCAGAGAAGAAATCAACAGGATTGAATCCAAAAAAACATTACAAAAAATCAGCCAAACGAGGAGCTGGTTTATTGAAAAAATAAACAAAATTGACACCCCATTGGCCCAACTAACTAAAAAAAGAAAAGACCCAAATCAATAGGATCAGAGATGAAATGGGAAACGTAACAACAGACGCCACAGAAATAAAAAGAATCATCAGAAATTACTACAAGGACTTGTATGCCAGCAAACAGGGAAATCTATCAGAAATGGACAGATTCTTGGACACATACAACCTCCCTAAATTGAGCCAGGAAGACATAGAAAACCTAAACAGACCAATAACTGACACAGAAATTGAAACAGTAATAAAGGCCCTCCCAACAAAGAAAAGCCCAGGACCAGATGGATTCACTGCTGAGTTCTACCAGATATTTAGAGAAGAACTAACTCCAATTCTTCTCAAACTATTCAGAGCAATCGAAAAAGAGGGAATCCTCCTAAATTCTTTCTATGAAGCCACCATCACCTTAATTCCTAAGCCAGAAAGAGATGCAACATTGAAAGAGAATTACAGACCAATATCCCTGATGAACATAGATGCAAAAATACTCAATAAAATTCTGACCAATAGAATGCAACAACACATCAGAAAGATCATCCACCCAGACCAAGTGGGATTCATCCCCGGTATGCAGGGATGGTTCAACATTCGCAAAATAATCAACGTAATACACTACATTAACAGACTGCAGAAGAAAAACCATATGATTCTCTCAATAGACGCAGAGAAAGCATTTGATAAAATACAACACCCTTTCATGATGAAAACTCTAAGCAAACTGGGTATGGAAGGAACATTCCTTAATACAATCAAAGCAATTTATGAAAAACCCACGGCCAACATCCTATTGAATGGGGAAAAGTTGGAAGAATTTCCACTGAAATCTGGTACCAGACAGGGATGCCCTCTCTCACCACTGCTATTCAATATAGTTCTGGAAGTTCTGGCCAGAGCTATTAGGCAAGAAAAAGAAATTAAAGGGATACAAATCGGGAAGGACAAACTCAAACTATCCCTCTTTGCAGATGATATGATTCTTTATTTAGGGGACCCAAAGAACTCTACTAAGAGACTGCTGGAACTCATCGAAGAGTTTGGCCAAATCTCTAGTTTCCAAATTCACTAAAATCTGACTGTCATAATTTTTCCAACACTTCCCTTGTACTTATAGATGAGTAAATTTACAAGGTTCTTATTCTATTTCAAAAGTCCCCTTATACAGCTACACATAATGTCATCCTGTAAGCTCAAACAATAACAGGGTTGATGTGTGCATGATGAATGTCATGACTACCATGGATTTGGGATTATGGTCAACAGATATGGAAAATTTGGTGGCATTATAATAAATATCATGTACAAAATTATAAACATTCTAAAATATACATTTAAAGATTCTCCAGGAGGAGGATAAAGGAGTTGACAAATGAGAATCAGAACTGATGAGCTATAATTTGGAGCCGGATGTAAAGAAGGATGCAGAAAGTTTGCAGAGTAATATCAATGGAGTAGTAGAGTTTTCATAGGTGTTTGGGGATCTCAGGTTTGTTTGTTTCAGATGTAAATATCCAAAGTGTTGAAGACACACAAAATTTTTTACATTTATTTACTCATCCAATATAACATCAAGTACATATTATATCATGGGTACTGTTACAAGCCATCTATTCAATTATATTTCATATTTTTAAATTCTTTATCTTAACATACATTAGCTATTTTAATTTAGATAATAATTAACAGTCAGTTATAAATTAAATGTTCCCCACATGTACTTCTTTTCCTGCCTTCCTTTTCTCTCAATTCTATTCTCATGGTAAGCTGGTTGACTCTCTACCTTAACTAATTAATCATGAAGAATTTTCAAATATTTTCTTTCAATATCTCTCAAAATAATCCATATCTACACATTTTCTTAGTTAAGAGCATTGAATTCTATAGTTTGAACTTCTTATCTGATGCACAGAATATAGTCTAATATCATAATCATTGTATACTAGGATAGAATTATAATGTCATCCATTCCAACTTGTTCTGGCCAGAGGTTATCAAAATAGGCACTGCTGACATTTGAACTAGATAATTTGCTTCTCTCTCTCTCTTTCTCTCTCTCTCTCTCTCTCTCTCTCTCTCTCTCTCTCTCTCTGTGTGTGTGTCTGTGTGTGTGTATGTGTGTGTGAGGGGTAGGATGGTTTTCCTATATAAGATGTTCAGGGATATCGTATAGTGTAGCTACTCCTACAGTCTTGAAAATTTAAAAATCTTCCAGATATTGCAAAATGCTCCCTAATGTCCCCAAATTGATCCTCTCTGCCAGATAATCATGAAAAATCTACCATCTTTTAATATAGATTATATGAATATTCTAAAGTAGAGGTCATTTGTTAATTACACAAATATTTTTTTCTTATCTATCCCTCTTCATTTGTTGCAAAAGAAACACTAAATAATTTTGGAAACATTCTCTGTCAAAGAAAACAGCAGTACTAAAATACTCAATTTAAAATTTTCAACACAATTCATTAAAATAAAAATGGTTGTGCATTTTTTAAAAACTTGAAAAACATTTGGGAAAAGCTTTTTTAGAGCAATAGTATTTCCATTTAGAATGTATTAAAATGATTTCATTTGCTCTGTGGTTTAAATGAAATAGTAAATGACATATAATCAAACATTTAGAAACATAAATTCAAATTATTTGATCTATAATTATGACATTCAATACAATTCCACAACTTATACCATAATTTAACAAGCATATATATGCTTCAAACCACTAAGCTCCATTTAAAATTTTTATTTACCTATTATATAACAAAGTCTAGTTGTACACAAGTAAATTTGTAATACCAGTAGTTATATAAATGCTTGATATTAAAAGGTAGTGTTGAGTCTATAACAAACCCTTTGCTAAGGTTAATTAATGGATATGAGGTAGGAGGTATTAAAACTATAAAGCATTTAGAGACTCATGACGCTATGGCAACTAACTTTTCAAAAATTTACAATATACCTAATAAAATACTATCCTCATCATGAATTGAGTAGCCTAGAAATTATAGAGCTTTAATTTTAACATTTCCTAATTTCCATTAGGACCATGCTAATGTTTGTTAATCTCCTGGTGATTGATTCATTATGCATATAAAGTAAGAAATGCTGTAACAATAATACACTGGTGCTGTTTCTTTGAATAATATCAAATAATAGGATTAGAATGGTTTATGAATAATTTGTGCTATGTATTGTGTGTGTGTGTTGGTGTTACAAAATGATGGCAGGTGATTACTCTTTTTGAAATAGTTAATTAATAATTAAATTCATAAATACCAGTTGCTGAATAGATATTCATTTCAGACATTGTGTTACAATATGCTAGTTAACATTTGTTGATTAATTTCATTTGGTACCTGGTGACTGCTTTATATTAATTATCACACCTTATCTTCAGTAAAACACTCCAAGATACATTTAACTGTATTCAATTTTCTGATTAACAAAATTGAGAACAGAGCCTCAGAAAAAAAAATCCATAATATTACACAATTTACAAGAAATAAGCCAAGAGGCAAACTCGTTGTTTCTTAGTGACTACAATATCCTAACTTTCTCTTAAGTAACACATTACATTAGCCTTCCCAAGGCATGCAATTCTAAGACACCTTTATTCCATAGGAGTTAATTATCAATGTCATATTTTGGTTAGTAGGATAGGCAGAATAATGCTCCTCCCTCTAAAGAAGCTGCATCCTAATTCCCAGAATCTATGAATATGTGATGCTATAAAAAGGAAGAATTGACATCGCTAATGGAATTTAGGTTAATAATCCGATCACTTTAAAACAAAGAGATAAACCTTTTTATGCAGAGACGTAATATAATAAGGGTCCTTACAAGTGGAAGAGGGAGGAAGAATGTGAAAAATGAGACAGTGTTTGAAGAAATACCCAACTGTTGCTGGCTTTGAGAAAAATGGATGGGGAGTATGAATCAAGGAGTTGCATCTTTCAGAAGATGAAAAAGGTAAGGAATCTCTCCCAGAGTCTCCTGAACAAACACATCCCTTACAAGACCACATTGCACATCAGTGTGACCTGTGTGAGACAACTGACCCATTAGAAATTTGAGATAATAAAATGAGATTTCTGAAACACATTGTGCTAATTTCACAGAAGCATTGAAAACTTACACAGCTAAATTTTATAGGTATTATTTGTTTTGTTTTGATAAAGTATGTGACTGTTTGTAGCATAAACTTAAAAAAAAAATGTTTTTCTTTGTTTCTCATCCGGCTTGCTGTCCTGAGAAAGCAGCACATAGACTAGGTGAGGACTGTAATACCTGAAAAACAGATGTGATTCTGACTCTTTTAAGGGGTCTGGCTCCAATTGAGGCATTTGAATATCTCATTCAATTAGACCTGAAAGGGAAAAACAGATTAGTCTCCCTAGTTTTACCATTGAATGACAAATCCTAAGAATTCAGGCTTTTCGAAGTAGTTTCCAAAAATTTTAAAGAATATAAAAGGACATATAACTATTTTATTCAACTTACTAATAAGTGTTCAAAGCATTTGGAGAGACAAAAGTATACACAAACACACACTTTTAGAAACAGATGTTGGAAGGAAATTACAAGATTACATCCAAAATTGATAATATTCTACAGAGTGATAAGACTGACATTTAAGGATAGTTGGGCCACATAGCAGTTATTTACATCTCCCCTTGGCTATATCTTGAAGTTGGCACTTGGCTTCACAAAGTCTATGCCCTTACTTGATAATAAATTTCTTTTTTTAAAGATTATTTATTTGAAGGTCAGAGTTACACAGAGAGAAGAGAGGCAGAGAGGGAGAGGGAGAGAGAGAGAGAGAGAGAGAGAGGTCTTCCATCTGATCATCTGATGATTCTCTCTCCAGATGCTGCAATGGCTAGAGCTGCACTTATCTGAAGCCAGGAGCCAGGAACTTCTTCCTGGTCTCCCACGTGGGTGCAGGGGCCCAAGCACTTGAGCCATCTTCTACTACTATCCCAGGCCATAGCATATAGCTGGATCAGAAATGGAGCAGCTGAGTCTCGAACCGGCACCCATATGAGATGCTGGTGCTTCAGGCCAGAGCATTAACCCGTTGCACCACAGCGCCAGCTCTAATAGTAAATTTCTAATTTAAACATAATTGTATTTTCTCCAACAAGAAATATTCACTAAATAGATCAGTGAAAAGAGGCACACTGGATGTCCTTATGGTGCTCTCCTTGGTCCATTTTAAACTTTGCATCATTTACATTAACATTCACTCAATATTTATTTAAATAATACCCACAGATATTTCTACACTACTCATTATGCTGTGTATTTCTCTGATTATTTTGCCCAGTGTTTAATAGCTATAAAATTCAAGGAGTTATTTTTCTGGAAATTTCATTGACAATATAGGATTGACTTTTCAAAGGATATGATTTATTATTTCAGAACATCAAGAAACCAAGTATAAGCTTTTATCTTCTCAGATTTCTCTTATAGATGTTGTTGAGTTATTCTTTATTCCAGAAATTGGTTAAAATCACTGGCTTCCTCATAGTGCTCTTGATTATCATTTCTGGGTTAAAAAATTTTGAGACATACATTATGTATAAAAACTCAATGTACTTTTTAATGGCCCCGTTCTTTCCACTGGGATCTCACTCACAGAGATCTTTCATTTAGGTCTTCTTCTTTTTTTTTTTTTTTCTTTTCCATGGTATCTTGGCTTTCCATGCCTACAATACTCTCATGAGCTCTTCAGCCAGATCCGAATGCCTTAAGGGCTGATTCTGAGGCCAGAGTGCTGTTTAGGACATCTGCCATTATATGAGTCTGCTGTGTATCCTGCTTCCCATGTTGGATCCTTCTCTCCCTTTTTGATTCTATCAATTAGTATTTGCAGACACTTGTCTTCTTTGTGTGATCCCTTTGACTCTTAGACCTATCAGAGCCATCAATTGTGAACTGAAATTGATCACTTGGACTAGTGAGATGGCATTGGTACATGCCACTTTGATGGGATTGTATTGGAATCCACTGGCACATTTCTAACTCTACCATTTGGGGCAAGTCCGATTGAGCATGTCCCAAATTGTACATCTCTCCCTCTCTTTTTCCACTCTGAAATTTAACAGGGATCACTTTTCAGTTAAAATTTAAACACCTAAGAATAATTGTGTGTTAATTACAGAGTTCAACCACTAGTACTAGAACAATAACAACAAATACTAAAAAGGATAAAGTATTACATTGTACATCTAGAGCTGATCAGGTCATTGTTTCTTATAGTGTCCATTTCACTTCAACAGGTTTCCCCTTTGGTGCACAGTTGTCACCGATCAGGGAAAACAAATGATATTTGTCTCTTTGGGACTGGCTTAATTCACTCAGCATGATGTTTTCCAGATTGCTCCATCTTGTTGCAAATGACCGGGTTTCATTGTTTCTTACTGCTGTATAGTATTCTATGGAGTACATGTCCCATAATTTCTTTATCCAGTCTACTGTTGATGGGCATTTGGGTTGGTTCCAGGTCTTAGCTATTGTGAATTGAGCTGCAATATACATTAATGTGCAGATGGCTTTTTTATTTGACAAATTAATTTCCTTTGGGTAAATTCCAAGGAGTGGGATGGCTGGGTTGTATGGTAGGGTTATGTTCAGGTTTCTGAGGAATCTCCAGACTGACTTCCATAGTGGTTTTACCAGTTTGCATTCCCACCAACAGTGGGTTAGTCTCCCTTTTTCCCCACATCCTCTCCAGCATCTGCTGTTGGTAGATTTCTGAATGTAAGCCATTCTCACCGGGGTGAGGTGAAACCTCATTGTGGTTTTGATTTGCATTTCTCTGATTGCTAGTGATCTTGAACATTTTTTCATGTGTCTGTTGGCCATTTGGATTTCCTCTTTGGAAAAATGTCTATTGAGGTCCTTGGCCCATCTCTTCAGTGGGTTGTTTGTTTTGTTGTTGTGGATTTTCTTGATTTCTTTGTAGATTCTGGGGAGGTACCTTTCTCTGAAGGGAGGAGAGAACTTCCACTTTGACTATGACCCTATTGGAATAAGATCAAAGTCAGCGAACTCTAAAGGCTTCCATAGCCTTGGCAACTCATGACTAGAGCCTAGGGAGATTACTGACGCCATGAACAAGAGTGTCAAATTGTTAAGTCAGCAACAGGAGTCACTGTGTACTTATATCTCATGTGGGATCTATCCTTAATGTGTTGTCTAATGTGCAGTGATGCTATAACTAGTACTGAAACAGTATTTTTACACTTTGTGTTTCTGTGTGGGTGCAAACTGATGAAATCTTTACTAATTATATACTGAATTGATCTTCTGTATTTAAAGATAATTAGAAATGAAAAAAAAACCTGGTCTTAATTGGAAATGGCATAGAAAATCAATTAATTTTTTAAAAAAAGTATTATGTAGGATCTCTGTCTTTAATGTGCTATACACTGTTATTTAATGCTATAACTAGTACTCCAATAGTATTTTTCACTTTGTGTTGCTATGTGGGTGCAAACTGTTGAAAGCTTTATCTAATATATACTAAACTGATCTTCTGTATATAAAGAGAATTGAAAATGAATCTTGATGTGAATGGAAGGGGAGAGGGAGCGGGAAAGGGGAGGGTTGCGGGTGGGAGGGAAGTTATGGGAGGGGGGAAGCCATTGTAACCCATAAGCTGTACTTTGGAAATTTATATTCATTAAATAAAAGTTTAATAAATGAAAAAAAACTCAATGTACTGAAGAGATATATAGAAATATGAATTTTATGAGGATAATTACAAATATTCATGAGAAATATAATTGAATGACAGGTTATTTATGTTACACAAAATGAAATTCTTTTGTATATTTTCCTAAATACAGTTCCACAAGCTTCTATGGAAATTTCTCATCTGCAAGTATTTAAAAATTATTTCACCAAAATAAACTTATTTTTTAATTCCACTTTCTATGAAGTGTTTTGAAGTGCCTTCATATGAGAACTGCACTGTTGACCTTTTACTCATTGATGAAAATTTAGAATGCTCTTCTCTACACTACAGAGTAATGCAGTGATGTCTGCTTTCATCTCTTGTAGCCAATATGTCAGAAGACCTTGCTAGAGCAATACTGCAAGAGAAAGAAATAATTCCTGAAGAGGGTGGGAAGAAGCAAAACTACTTCTGTTTATTATGGCATGATCTTATATCTAGAGCACTTTACAGAATCTAACAAAAAAAATCAAAACTAGTAAGTGAATTCAGTAAAGTTGAAGTAGTAAAATAACATTCATTCAACACTTAGCAGCATTTTTCTATAATTTTTCAAAAAAGAAACCATGAGAATAATGTCATTTATAATAGATACAAAAAGGTGTAAATACCTTGTGATAGACTTAAACAGAAGGTAAATCCCTGTACAGTGAAAACTATTGAATATTATTGAAAGAAATTGAAGAGGACACAAATAAATAGAAAGATATACTATATTCATGGATATGAAATATCCATATCATTAAAATACCTGTACTATCCAAAATAATCTGCAGATACAATGTAATTTCAGTGTTAAAATTGTTATCAATTTCCACAAAGAAAAAATAATTCTAAAGTTCATGAAGAACTTTTAACAATTCCCATCTAAAATAGCATGGTGCTAGCAAAAAAAAAAATATGGACACATTAATCAATAAGAAAGAAAGGAGCCCAGAGATGAATCCTTGCACTTATGGTCAATAGATGTTTTCAATAGAAATAAAAAAGAATTTACAAGGGGAAAAGGACAATCTTTTCAGTAAATGAGGTTGGAAAACTGGAAACGTATAAATGAAAAAAAGATCCTTATCTCATATCTTCTTCAAAAATCTACACAAAATGGGTTAAAAAATCCAGAAATAAATTTTAATTTTATATTGCATATCCTTCTAAGTACGATGAATAAATCTTTTACTGACCTTCCCTGTTTCACCCAGGACGTGAATTATCCCCTTTTTCCAGTGTACTATGCTTGCTTTCTATATGCCATCAGATTTTAGTCACTTAGTCATCTTGGTTATAACAATGACTGTCTTGGTAGTATAGTGCCTGTGTTTAATTATCCTTATTGTATTTAATAATGGCCCAAAATTACAAGAGTATTAGAGCTGCAAATTTGGATATGATAAAGAGAAGCCATAGCATACTTCTTTAATTGAAAGCTTTTGACTTTAAAAAGAGAGAAAAATATTTTCTGCTATAGCTATGATTTTGTATAAGGATGCATTTTCTATTTCTATGAAATTATAAAAAAGAAAAAAAAGAAATTTACATTAGCTATTCTGTGATTTTTCAAGCTACATATTATGGTCACAGTATGTGAAAAATGATTAGTTGGAATGGAAAAATGTACATTTTTAGGTGGAAGAGGCAAATAAAAATTGCATTGCAATTGACATAAATGGTTTTGCATCAAAAAGCATTAAAGCTGTACAAAGATTTCAGCAAGAGGTCTGTGAACAAGTGAAATCTAGCAATTTACAGCAGAAAATGAATATGTTTACACAGACTCAGAAATGAACATTATAAAATTTCTGGAGAAGATGCTTCTATAAAGGAAGACATTGATGCTGCTTTTCTGCCAGAGTTGAAGAGACTATTTAAAGAAATAGTACGTCTTTTGAAGTCTTCAACTGTGATGAAATTGGGCTCTTCAGGAATAAGATGGCCAATAGAATATGCATTAATGAAAGTACAAAGGAAATTCTAGGGCATAAAACAAGGAAGATCAGATTGATTCTGCTACCATGTGTTCAATGCTGAAGGATGTTTGAGAAAGCCAGTTGTAGTACAAAGAGCAAATAAACCATGTGTTCTCAAAAAAAACAAAACAAAACAAAAACAAACAAACAAACAAAACTACACATGTTCTGGCAACATAATCAGAAAAAATAGTTAACAAGTATCATGTTTTTGGAATTATTTCATCAGTGCTTTATCCTAGAAGTTCAAATTACTTAGAAGTGGAAAGGTTTGAGTTTAAGACCCCATTAACTATAGGAAACATACCTTTCCATCCTGAACATGCTTGCTATGAAAATGAAACTGAAAATTTTGAGATGATTGCTTTTCCTACAAATATAGTATCAATGCTTCAATTCCTTGACCAAGACATCATTTGATTTGCCAAGTCCACATACACACACTTGGTGCTTGAATTCATGTCATCAGCAATAAATGCACACTTGTAATAAAGATAAAATGCAGTGCTGGGAGCCATCCCAGTAAACTGAAAGTAGGTCTCTGTAAAAATTAAGATTGGGAATGGGAGAGGGAGGAGGAAGAGTTGGAGTGTGGGTAGGAGGGAGGAAAGTATTGCCATGTTCCTAAATGTGTTATATACAAAATATATGGGGGCCAGCACTATGGTGTAGTGGGTAAGGTCACAGCTTGGAGTGCTGGCATCCTATAGGGCTCTGATTCAAGTACCGGATGCTCCACTTTTGATCCAGCTCGCTGCTTTGGCCTGGGAAAACAGTAGAATATGGCCCAAGTCCTTAGGCCTCTGAACCCACATGGGAGCCCTGGAAGATGTTCCTGTCTCCTGGCTTCAGATCAGCCTAGCTCCAGCCCTTGGGCCATTTCAGGAGTGAAACAGCAGATGGCTGATCTGTCTCTCTTTTTTTCTTTCCTTCTTTCTCTGTAACTCTACCCTTCAAATAAATAAAATAAAATAGTTAAAAAGTAAAGGAACTTTTATAACTTAAATAGAATTTTTAAAAAAAGAAAGAAGGAAGAAAAAACTGTAAATATCAGCATGTTTTCACCAAAATAAATTTATCTTTAATTTAATTTCTATGAACGTTTTGAAGTACCTTGTATAATAAAGGAGTTGGATGTTCAAAGGAAAATAAAATAAAATGAGTAGCAAGGGAGAAGGAGATACTGTGGTTAAAGAAAGGAAAGGCAGAATAAATCTTATAAAAAGAAACAAGGGCTGTAAGTTCCGGGATCAAATATAAAGAAGAAAACTGAAAGCAGGAATCATATTGGAACTGAAAAGAGGCCTTGACCTAAGCCATAATAGATGCCTCATAAGCTGTATCCCAGAACTTCTTGCTATCATGTTTTCTAGAAATTCTAGTATATTGGTTTTCCCTCATTGCCTACATGCTTTTGGGAGATAAAAGGAACTTCTCTGACCATTTCTTTGACCAAACAAATAGTTAATGTTCTCCAGGGATTTCATATTTGTTAGCATTCTCCATAGGTCATAGCATTTCTTTATAGTAAAAGGAACAGTGGTTGACAATTACAAATTCCTGGATATTAACAATTCTCACTAGTGATCCTTGATTGTTTCGAAGCCATTTCATTCTGATGCTCTTTATGGTTGATTCTATTTTCCAACTTACAGGACACCTGAAACCTGTCTTGAAAACTCATTTTTCAGTTTCCCTTTCTAACATTGCTCGTTGACCTCTTCCACTGTTCACACAAACCACAAAACAGCTTTGTACAATAATTCCTTGAACTCTTAAATTTAAATAACCTTTACATCCTCTATATTTTAGTGGCATGCCTAAACACAAACATTCTGCTTTGCTTCTCTAACAGACACACAAAAATGACTCTTTTAAATTATAGTGGGGGGGTGGCACTGTGGCATAAAAGGCAAAGCTGCCGCCTGCAATGCTGGCATCTCATATGGTTGCGGGTTCAAGTCCCTGCTGCTCTACTTCCAATCTAGCTCTTTGCAATGGCCTGGGAAGCAGTGGAAGATGGCCCAAGCCCTTAAGCCCCTTTCACTCACATGGGAGACCTGGAAGAAGATCCTGGCTCCTGGCTTCGGATTGGCGCAGCTCTAGCCATAGTGAACCAGCACACAGAAGACCTCTCTCTCTCTCTCTGCTTCTCCTTCTCTGTGTAATTCTGACTTTAAAATAAATAAATAAATCTTTTAAAAATTATAGTGCCTGTCTGATTTCAGCTGGGGTCAAAACAAACATATACAGACTGGAAACTTTTTTTAACTTTCCTGGTTTTCTGTGAGAACAGGACACAGCATGTTTTTGTTTTTCATCATTAATACACACAACTGACCTGGCTCTGAGAACTCACATTTAAAAGAAAATATTAAAAAATAGTTAAAACTACAAATTCACATCTATTAGTATTCATGAAAATATTTTTTAAAAACTACGTAATTATTGCTTTTCCATGGCTAGTCATATTCTTGTTGGAAATGAATGCATCATGTCTATTATATCCTTTCCTGCCCTAGTGATCTATTCCACTTGAGACTGTCATGAGGCTTTGATTATTGCACTAATTTTATTGAGTCCATGATCAATTTACCCATATTCTAATAGATTTTGAGCAATTTATCTTTTTTTTTTTTATTTGACAGTAGAATTATAGACAGTGAGAGAAAGAGAGACAGGGAAAGGTTCCTTCTGTTGGTTCACCACCCAAATGGCCGCTACAGCCGGAACTGTGATGATCCGAAGCTGGGAGCCAGGTGCTTCCTCCCAGTCTCCTATGCGGATGCAGGGGCCCAAGCACTTGGGCCATCCTCCACTGCAGAGAGCTGGACTACAAGAGGAGCACCCGGGACTAGAACTGGCACCCGTATGGGATGCCGGTGCCACAGGTGGAGGATTAACCAAGTGAGCCATGGCGCTGGCCCAAGCAATTTAGCTTCTTTGACCTCCTTAAACAACTATGACCATGTAATTTTTTTGCTAAAATTCCTATAAAAATGTATATTATTTCTATGTTGATGTATTGACTAAATATTTGATGCTTATTATGGTCTGTTCTATGTTCTAGTATACATGGATATTGTAATATATAAAACATAAAATGTCCCAACTGTACAAGCATAAATCCTAATTATATGAAGCAGAGATTAACCTGATGAAGTGGTAGCATAACGTTTAGTTAGGACCATACCACAGAGATGGTCAGGAAGATTCCTACTAAGCTACTGACATTCTAGTTAATTTAACTCAGGGAGTCAACCAGGAAAATGATTGGAGTCAGTGTATAATAGAGAAATATAAAAACTACTGTTTTGGGCCAGTGTTGTGGCATAACAGGTGAAGCTGTGACCTGCAACACTGGCATCCCATATGAGCGCTTGTTCATGTCCTGGCTACTCTGCTTCTGACCCAGTTCCCTGCTAATGGCCTGGAAAAAGAGATGGTCCAAGTGCTTGAGCCCATATCATCTGTGTGGGAGACTCAGATGAAGCTCCTGTCTCCTGGCTTCAGCTTGGTTCAGACCTGGCAGTTGTGGCCATGAGGAGAGTGAACCAGCAGATGGAAAATATTCTCATTCTCTCTCTCTTTCTCTCTCTCTCTCTCTATATATATAGATATAGATATATATATAGATATATAGATATAGATATAGATAGATATCTCTATCTCTAACTATCTCTATCTCTTTCTCTCTTCCTCTCTGTCCATAACTCTGACTTCCAAACAAAGGATATTAAAATATTAAAAATTATAATAGTCATATATTTCTAAAAAAAGAAAATCAGGAATCTTAATTAGAATCTTACATCCATCTTTTTTTTAAAAAAAAATTATTTATTTATTTGAAAGTTACACAGACAGAGAAGGAGAGTCAGAGAGAGAGAAGTCTTTCATCTGCTGGTTCACACCCCAGTCAGTCACAATGGCTGGAGTTGTGCCTATCTGAAGCCAGGAGCCAGGATCCAGGAGCTTCTTCCAGGTCTCCCATGCAGGTGCAGGGAACGAAGGACTTGGGCCATCTTCTACTGCTTTCCCAGGCCATTGAAGAGAGCTAGATTGGAAGTGGAGCAACCGGGACTCAACTGGCGCCCATATTGGATGCTGGCACCACAGTGCCGGCCCTATTACCTTTTATTTCTCATGAGTTTAAGAGGTCTAAGCACTTAAGCCATTATCTGCTGCCTTTTCAGGCAGATTTGCATGGAGCTGGATCAGTAGCAGAGCAGCCCAAATCTCTTTTAAGGGATGCCAGCATGGCAAATGGTAGCTCAACTCTCTGTGCTACAACTCCAGTCCCTTATGTTGACCTTATGGTCAATCGCTGGCTGAGAGATAAATTCAATTTTAGAGATAGTCATCTCCCTATCTACATATGTAATGCAACCCACTGGGTTAAAGAAAAACGTTTTATCTCAGCATTCAAGATACTACATGATCTTTTCCCAAATGATTCCTTTGTGAAACTTCCATACAACTTTGAACACAAAGACCCTCCAAGAGAATCTACTTTTTACATTTCAACTAAGACCAGTTACAATGGGTCTTGTATTCCCATTTATTTTGGTGAACAAATAAAGTATACATCTCCTTGATGATGAAATATTTGCCACACATATCTCAGTAATATCATTGATCTGAGAAAACCTTACAAATTTTTAACTCTTTGAAGACTTGCATCTGTATCCTGTCAATGCCCCCTTAATAATTATAAGATTCTGAGTCATACTATTTCCACATATTACCTTAACCTCTTATTTAACTGGTATATACTCATTTTTTGTCTGATGCTATTTCACAAAAGATGTACAAAAAAAGATATTCAGCTCTATGTCATATAATTTATGGCCAAGAGGTAGGATAGCTGACATTCTTAATATTTCTGTGTGTGTATGTGTGTGTGTAATGGGACCAATATTTGAAACAATAGCTGAGACATATATATCCTTGGGGCTGGTGCTTTGGTGCATTGGGCCAAGCTCCATCCTGCAATGCCAACATCCCATAGATGTTGCTGTGGATTTGTTCTGAGAAGAGAATCGTGGTGGGGGCAAGAGGCACGGAGTCATGACACAGACACCAGGAGTCGGGTGAAAGTGGGCTAGAGGTGAGCGGACTCATTTATTTCAGTAGTTACAGCAGCTTATATAGCCAAGGCAGCCAATCTGGTCAAGGGGCAATGTATGCCTTTAACCAATCACTGCCTGTTGCTAGTGAGTTCCGAAGCCATTTCTTGAGTAACTGACATTCACTTGCCTGTGCCATCTTGGCATGGCCTTCTTATTCCACCACATTTCCCCCTTTTTGTTTATTTTTAAGCAATGGGAGGCATGATCCTTGTCCATACCATTGTTGACCCTGTTTCCATGTGGTCTCTTCCTGGAGCTGTGTCTGTGTCTCCCACTCATATGGGTGCTCATTTGAGTCATGGCTGCTCTGCTTCCCAATCCAGTTAATGCATTTGGAAAGCAGCAGAAGATGCCCCAAGTATTTGGGCCCTTGCACCCATGTGGGAGACCCAAAGAAGCCCCTAGCTCCTGGTTTCCCAATGACACAACTCTGTACTTTGCAGCCATTTGGATGATAAAGAGATGGATGGAAGATTCTCTCTCTCTTCCTCTCTCTCTCTCTCTCTCTGTAGCTCTGCCTTTCAAATAAATAAACAAATCTTAACAAAAAAGACTCATGTATCCCATATTGGAGCACATCAGTTATAGTTCTGGCTCCACTCCTAAATTAGGATTCTTGCAAATTCATAGCCTGGGAAGTAGCCAATGACTCAGGTTGTTGAGTCCCTGCCGCCCACATGGGAGACTTGCATTGTGTTCTCTGGTCTAGCATTCCATCTGTTCTGTGCATTTTGGTAGTGAATCAATGGATGAGAAATTTCTGTCAGCTTCTCAGTCTCTCTGCCTTTCAGATACTATAAAAAGTATTGATAGTTGGCAGTTTTCCTTTAGAACTTCCTTATCTTCATTATTGGTGAATTCAGTATCTATATTAATGAATCTCTCTAAATATATTTGCATCTCTCTTCCTCTCTCCACCACGATGTCTCAGTGACTATTACTTCAATACTTCCCCTTCCCAAGACACTGCAGAGTTTGTCCATCCTCTTCCTTATTTCAGTAAAATTTTGTAAGCATAAGTTTGCTTAATTAAAATTTGTCCAGCAATATTAATTACATACTGAGGTTTTTTAAAGTTAACTATGGCCAACATAATTACTTGCTTATTGTTGACACACATTATAATGGAATCTTTATGGGAGTAAGAAACACATCCATCTAGCTCGCAATTATAATTTCAAGTGCTGGTCAATAACCAGGACAGAAGCAGCGCTCAAATAATTTTTGAGAATGAATGCAGGCATAATTCATTGCCATATCTATCATTACTCTAAATTCAAGATATTCTCTTGCAATCCAAATTTGATTATATCACAAGTCTTATTTCAGATTCTACTTGATTCAAAAAGTCGTATTGACTTCTCCAATCTGAACCCACTGCATTGTTTTGCTATACTTTGTGGCATTGGTTTAATACGTAGTATTTATTTCTCTTTTGTATTACTCTCCGTAGGTGCAATAGATTCATTTAAACAACTACCTGTGTTATGAGATTTTTGAGACCAATGCCGTCTTCTACACTTCGCTTTTGTAGTGCCAATGTGCTGTTCTGACCTCTGCCCAGAAGCATTTGAACACTGCTTCAGTCACAAAAATGTAAAAAGTACTTTAAAAATTTTATCAATAGACATTTCATTTCCCTTTCTTGCTGTGGATTTCTCTACTGTTATCTTTTTATATTGGGATATTTAAATTACTTCCCTCATTTGAGTATATCTCTAAATAGGTATTGTTCCGTGGAATTTTTACTCCACTATATGTAGTAAAAAGGACAAAGTGTCTATGCTCCAAAATAGTATATGTGCACTTGGGTTAGCCTGTATGTTAAGGATGACTATTGGTGTCAGAAAAAATACTTTAAAATCATGAATAGTCATAAGAAAATGCCAAGTGTTTTTTCAGAGTAATGTTGGGGTTGATGTGGTATTATATATTTTATAACTCTGTAGAGGCAAAGATTAACTTTTAAGTATTTGCCAGCAGACAGGGGATTATTTTTATCTATTGGGACCAACGACATAAAGGATTATGGTTTATGACATTGCCGGACACTAACTAGTTTAGAAAAAAAGTCCAAGTTTTGTATATTAATACTTATTTGTTATTTTCCTATACAGTCAAATGTTCACTGGCCCATTTTTTTTAAATGTTTATTTTATTTATTTGAAAGACAGAGATCCAGAGAGAGGTAGATCCAGAGAGAGTTCTTCCATCTGCTGGTTTACTCCCCAGATGACTGCAACAGCCAGAGCTGAGCTGATCCAAAGCCAGGAGCCAGGAGCTTCTTCTGAGTCCCCCGTGCTGCACAGAGGCCCAAGGACTTAGGCCATCTTCTATTGCTTTCACAGGTCATAGCAGAGAGCTAGATCTGAAGTGGATCAGCCGGGACTTAAACCGGCACCAATATGGGACGCTGGCACTGCAGGTAGTGGCTTTAACCTACTGCGCCACAGAGCTGGCCCCTCACTGGACCCATTTAAACATCTTACTGGTTCCTTCAGTAAACATTAATGTAAATAAAACCAATGAAAAATGTTATTTCATATCTTCACATAAGGTCAAAATATTTTTTTTAAAAAAACATTGTAATACTAGGACTCTATTAATTGAATTATGGTTAATAATAGTGTTTGATTCAAGTTTTTAATCTATTTTGTTTTTCAGTAGAAACCCAGAGTGAGCAGTAAGCTAATTCAGTAGTAGTGCTAAACGTATACTTTCCTCACATAAGTTAAAAGAACAAGAGAAGGCAAACCCTGATATTTAAAATACACAGCATTATGAGAAACTTTTCTATGAAGACTGTGTAATTCACTTAGACAGGATCCCATTTGTTCAAATCTGTTGTTTAAACAAAGGTATGCAAAATTGCAATTATTTAGTTCAAAGTCTTTCAGTTTTCCAGTTTCCAAACTAATATTTGGAAATTCACCTTGGTGCTCAAGTGCTAGTTATTCTCCTTATGCCTTCCCTATGTATATGCTCCACTATTTCCTCTCCTGCTCCTGATCCTGGGAGATTAATTACATATAGATTGTACAACCCCAGACTCCCCTTCAGTTGGCTTCAACCAATGAAAGCTTAGCAGGAGGTCAAATGAAAGAAATGAATGAGATCAAGTTACATTGTCCCTATGGCTCTGCTTTGGTGTACCTCTGAAAGTGACTACAATCTATAGAATTGTAGCTTTTGTCAGGGGAGTAAATTCAGAGTGGGATTCACTGATGGGAAGGATTTTGGTTGTTCCTAGTCCCCGAGTAGTTTAAAACTTCCTATGAAATCACTCATGTTCACCTATAACACCTAAATAGTTACTTTGATAAAGGTTTTTAAGACCACAAGCTCAGTATGCTATCTTTGCAGGAAAGAATGATTAATAGAAGGAATTTTGTCCTTTCATTCCACTTTCTAGGTGTACTTCTCTAGGATGAGGTTCATACTTTAGCAAATTTAAGACAGATTCTTGAACTTTGCATTTAGCTAAAATAAGCCAGTAATTTTTTTTTAACTTTTATTTAATGAATATAAATTTCCAGTATACAGCTTATGGATTACAATGGCTTCCCCTTCCCATAATTTCCCTCCCACCCACAACCCTCCCCTCTCCCGCTCCCTCTCCCCTTCCATTCACATCAAGATTCATTTTCAATTCTATTTATATACAGAAGATCAATTTAGTATAAATACTTCAACAGTTTGCATCCACATAGAAACACAAAGTGAAACATACTGTTTGAGTACTAGTTATAGCATTAAATCAAAATGTACAGTACATTAAGGACAGAGATCCCACATCAGGAGCAAGCACACAGTGGCTCCTGTTGTTGACCCAAAAAATTGACACTCTAGTTTATAATAAGCCAGTAATTTTAATAAGGGTGGTTCCAAAAATAATGAAATAGATTGTTGCTTTTACTTTTTATAACAACATGGTGATCATATGTCTTTTACATAGACATACACAAACACACACACACATACACATCATAAACTCCACAGAATTTTGCATAATGACTTGAAAGTTAGAGCATTTCATATTGAGCAGAACTTCTGCCTAGAATATAGACATTCAATCCAGCAGATAAAATTCTTGCAGACAAATGTATCTTTAAATCCATTGGTGTATGTGTGTTTGTATAAACATTTAACCCCATCAGATTCATTATATATATATTCTGATAAATATATAAACTATATTCGCATATAAAAATGCTTAAGATGCTTAAATAAATTGAAATGGACATCATAATACTTGTTGTTATATCTGACATTTGTTTTTTAAAATATTGCTATGTCGAAATTCCCCAAAATTCTTATTGAATTAGTATGGCTTGATTATATTTAAGTTCCTGTTTCACGATAAGTAGAATCATGAGTCTATTGTACTGTATTTCTCCATTGCTATGATCTATGAAACTTGTAGTTCATTGTATTACAATAAAAATCAGAACAACATTTTTCTGTTTCTCATATCTGTATGAAACTGCTTAGATTTTTTAAAAGAAAAATAAATTAGTAGTTCTTATTTCCCATCTACTCATTTGCCCCACAGTGGATGCGCTTGTTGTAATCACGGCTGGTGCTATCAATTGAATTCTTAAAAACTCAAATCATTCATGTGAACTACAGTTCTCTCATTAAAAAATAAAAATAAAAAATAAAAAAACCTTTAGTGAAATTAGTACTAATAATTTAAGTGAATAAGATTGTTATATTACAATCCTGTTCATATAAATACAAGAGTGTCACTTAGAAAACATTATTAAAGTTTGAAGTAAGATTGATATTATCTTGCATATTGTAAAATGGCCTGTACTGGGAAAGAAAGAGATTGGGGATCCAGGTAGCAAATTAGATTGATGCGCTGTCCTCGACATAATGGCATTTTCATTTCTGAGCCCTACAAAGTCCAAAACAAAACCATTTTTTATGGTTGTTCAAATCCCAAGAGAAATGAGTTCAGGTATTCTCTACTCAGTTTCTCATGTACAAGAGGACACATCAAACACGCTGTCATAGACTGATAGTAATTTATCACTTTCACTTTTAAAAAGCCATGGGATTACAAGCATGAAGCTAACAACAGCAAAAAGTAGTATTTCATGCAGCTTTTTTTTTTTTGCATTAGGTAAAAATTTCTATTTTATTTTATAAAGTTGTCCATAAAATAATGAGTGTATTTTGTTGTTACATACTAAAATTTTAAAAATATTTAAGATTAAAAATAGGATATCTGTGATTTTTAACAATCATCTATAATAAATGTAGCAACTGTTATCATACTTATTTAAAAACAATTTCCACAAACAAAACTTAAATCTTAATTTTCTTATACATTATTATCATGCAGATAAAAATATCTGACCTGTTAAATATGCAAAATCTGTAGATTATTGTGTTCTAGCACTTCAAATATTTTGTTAGCCAATTTTCAAAAAAATTACAGTAACATAATGTAAATAGCTACATAAAATTCTGTACACTTTCATGCTTTAAAACTGTGATAAGGTAACATAGCAACATAGAGAAATTTTTTCAGTGTTGGTTGTGTGTGTTCAACTATTCATTCACCCTCAAATATCTTGTGCCACATCAATCTCACGGAAATCTGAAATGTCAACTATGTAACATTCAAGAAGAAATATCAGTTTTTGAGATATTTCAGTGATGTGGGTCACAAGGACAGGACACAGTATAATTTATTCAAATATTTGGGTCCTTTCTAAAATATTGGCTACCAAAGAATTATTAAATCAGACAAGAAGTCAAAAGTATTTTTGATAATATAAAATCCAAATATATTTATATTACATTGCATTTCCATTTTGAATACAAGAATAAAGAATTATATTATGATGTCCTTTAAAACAAATTAGAAGAACGATGGAGAATGTCATGGCTTATTAAGAAACAACAGCCATTCTCCTCCCTTGAAAATGTCATTAAAAAGATAATGTCAAAATTAACTCTTCTTAGTTGATACTGAAATAGAAATAGAAATTCAATCGAAATTCATTATGATTATCAATCTGATAAGAGTAAATTCTTTGGATCTCTTAATAGGTGTTTACTTCCTATAAAAGTTGTATATTAGACTGCCAAGCTGCCCAAATTGATAATTTATCCTATATTACTTTACATAACTTTAAGGAATCCTTACAGTGGGATGACTGAATTCATATAAAACAAAATGTATCATTAGAATGTAATTTAATAGTTTACATTGGAAACATATGCTATTACTTTATCCATTGTGAAATTTATATAAATCTTTAGATGGTTTTGATCATATTTTGCTAAGGAATTTTGTCGCTGTCCCCATCAGATATGTAGTGATGTTGGCAGGAGTTAGCACCAACAAGCAGGAGCTTGTTTCACCAGCACCACCATGCTGCCTTGACTGCCGCAGCCACACATGGCCCATGGTGCAGTTGCACGGTTTCCAGTACACCACCCAAACTCCCTTTCCTGTCTTCATGCACTGCTCAAGCACCCCTTTCTGTGAACTACCAAACCCCTGCCCCTTCCTTATAACAGAAAATGCAGCACCTATGATGTTACAACTCAGAACCAGTGCCAGCTAGAAAAATCCAATATGGCTACTGGCTGCTTTCCTGTACACACCCATCCCACCATTCACCTGACACCAGGACACTTCAGAAATTAAAAAAGAGGGGGGGGGGGAGGTTAAGAAATGGGTAGTGCTCAAGTCTCACCCCAATTTTAGCTTCTTTGTACATTCAATTAAGCCTTGTCCACAGACACCGCTGTGTCTGTGGTATGAATCTTGCTGAGTTTGCCCACACCCCTTCCTGTGCATTTTCCAGCCAGGAGGCTGAGGTTCTCTAAGGGCCACCTGTGAGTAGCTTGGGCCCAAGCACATGGCCATCCTCCCTACTTTTCCCAAGCCATCATCAGGGAACTGGAGTACACACTGGCACCCATATGGGGTAGTGGCATTGCCGGCAGCACCCCACCTGCTGCACCACAATGCTGAACCCATATGCTTTCCTTACTTGGAGACAAGAATCTTGACCAATCCTAGTCAGAGGCCACCCCACAAGAGTAGCATTCACATTTTCTAACTGGGAAAAGACCATCACTACTTCCTTTCAATAAGAAAACGATTTTATGTAGAAAAACAGTAAGTGATGAATACAATTAAAAATGAGATAAAAAGTAAAAATAGGCCGGCACCACGGCTCACTAGGCTAATCCTCTGCCTGCAGCGCTGGCACCCTGGTTCTAGGCCTGGTTGGGGCGCTGGATTCTGTCCCAGTTGCCCCTCTTCCAGTCCAGCTCTCTGCTGTGGCCTGGGAGTGCAGTGGAGGATGGCCCAGGAGCTTGGGCCCTGCACCCGCATGGGAGACCAGGAGGAAGCACCTGGCTCCTGACTTCGGATCGGCGCAGCGCGCCAGCTGCAACGCACAGGCCATAGGGGCCACTTGTGGGGTGAATTAACAGAAAAAGGAAGACCCTTTTCTCTGTCTCTCTCTCTCTCTCTCACTATCTAACTCTGCTTGTCAAAAAATAAAAAAAAAAGTAAAAATCTGCCACTTCAATCAATCTGTGTAAAAATTACAGGAAAACAGAAGCTAAAGTGTTATATTTAATGATTTTATTATTCTCCAAATGAAGTAAATTGACTCCCTTTTCATTAACATAGTATGGAATAAACATGAATAAAATTCTCTTAACAAATTGGTGTCTGTGGAAGAATCTCTTCATGAATTCCAGAGTGCCACATTGCTCATCAAAAAAAAACCCAAACTTTAACTCTTCAAATTCAGCTGATGCTTTCCATTTTTAAGACTAATACCAATAAAATCATTAAATTTGATATTTTTAAAAATTATTTCTCAAATTTTTTTCTCATTTTATTCACTCCATATCTGCTATTCCAGATAATTTGTTCACTTAGACAAAAAACTCAATTGTCAGCACAATTTTTTTCTTAAACACTGTCTTAAGACTCACATCTTCCCATGTTGATTAATTGTATTCCAGTTTGTTATGAACTTTTGCAACATGTCCCCTGCCTTGGATGACCTATGCTGAATCAATTGACCTCATAACCCCAAATTTCACTAATATGTTTTCCTATGTTCCATATTTTGACTCACAATCAAGATTCAGAAAAGGTGTAGTTCACTTTGAACCTGTAAATTTAATAAGTTCAGCACTACTTGATTCTTGATCATATCTTGCTTTTTAATGTTTCTAACGTAACTACTTTGTTTTTGCTACTAGGCAGCCCTAGGAGTCTCAACTATAGGATGAGTAAGATTGAGGTCTGAAGAAAGCTGTAATTGCTTGATGGATCCCTGAGTCTCCTGCTTGGGGGTGGGGTAGGGGTTAGGGGTTCTTAGACTGTGATAGGATGGTGGATTCCATATTGGGTTTGAAAACTAAATGCTGAGATAATGTGCTGGGAACAAATGAAAAAAATATATGGACTAGTTTGCTATCTCATCAACTTGGGGTAAGTATAAACATTTCACATTCATGATAATCATTTATTTCTCAGATTGTTCTTTCCACGGTCTGCTGCGTTATAAGAGCAAGTTCATAGAGAGGAAGGTCAACACAGATATAATAGATCTGCCTTTTAATAAAATGCCAAGGGCCAACAAATTCCAAATGTCTTGTCAGACTTGCATCTTCATACAATGAGCTTTGCTCTCTGTCAACTATATTTCTAAATGACAAATTTCACTAAAATTATGGGGGCCACTTGGGAAGAGTTTTAATATGAACACAACTGTTACTTTGGGAGGCATCTCCTACAAAGCTGATACAATTAAAATATCAAATTGTTTGCCTTTAAATAATTTGTGCGAAGAAATTTTAAAAAGAATTTGGACTTAATCTATCGCTCTGTAAAATATAACTTGAAAAAAGAAAACTTAAAAAATATATAAAATTCAATACCTTTATTTTAGGATCTGTGATAGTTAACTTTATCTGCCGATTTGGTTAGGCCACGGTGCCAAGCTATACAGTCTTATGTTATCCTTCATGATTCTGTGAAGGTGCTTTGGCTAAGATTACACTTGAATCAGTGTTCTTTAAGTAAAGCAGATTGACCACCAATGTGTGGGTGGATTTGAAAACCTGAATAGAAAAATAGACTGACCTTTACTGAGCAAAAGTAAACTGAGCAGCAGACAATCTTTGGACATAAATGGCAATGCTGGTTCTCCACTGACTCTCCAGCTTTTGGGTCTCTCTGCATATTTGGGACTTGAAAATCTCCATAAAAATGTCAGTCAATTCCTTTAAATAATCCTCTTGCTTTCTATGTACACATCTTACTAGTTCTGTCTCTCTGTAGAACCCCTACTTATAGAAATTTGCAAAAAAAGAAAATTTTCATATGCCAATCTAGAAGCAGAAAGACAGAAAAATAAGATGGGTAGATATGATGGTACTCCAAACTAGCCAGCCACTTACTCCAGGTTTCTCTTCCACTCTTGCGGGCTCATCCTGTGAGTCCCACACTGTCAGGATGATGTGACGACAGCATTCTTCGACAAGAAGCACCAGAGAGAAGTTTTGGTGGACATGCCTGTTTATTAACAATCAAGAACAAGCTTGTAAAGAGCAGGCAGAGGGTGAGGAGCTAATTGAGGGCAACACTAATTCTATAGCATAAGGCTGTTACTGGCACCTCTACGCCTCTCCAATAAGCTTGAAGGTCACATAGCCTATGGGGCTTTCCAGCTGGTCCTTATGGGGCAGGGTCACACCCAGGAGCTGTTTATCTGACAATTACAAGGCCCTTCAACAGGAAGCAGGGATGGGGGAAATGTACCTGGGGTTCCTGCCGCCTGCAGCAGTCAGGTCATAGGGTCTCCCCTGGGAGGCATGGTGGCGCCATGCCCTCTCAGCCTCCTGCTTGGGCTAGGCAGCCAGTCTCCCAGCCAAGCACAGGATCACCCACACACTCTCCAGTTCTCTAAATATTAAAGAAGAGCCTTTGAAACATTACTGATAGCATGTGCTACAATATTCCTCTTAAATCCTGCAACGATCAGACCATATCAACTTTGGAAATATTTACTCAGGTGGTAAATATTTGTATAACAGGCTTAAGACATTAACAATGTATTAGTCAGGAAATCTCACTTATGTATCTCCAATGAAAGAACATTATTGTTGCTCTTATAAAATCACATATTCTAATTAAAAGAATATATTTATTTTGTAACTACCTATTGAAACATTCTCCTAAAGGCTTCTTCCTTGACATAAGAAAGATATCCTTCTAATATTAGAGTTAATTTGAGCTGTAATCTACTATTTCACATGTGTTTAAATTAATCTTTAAGTAAACATTTCCAGAGATTCTTCTGGTCTTCAAAGGCCAACAATTCTGCTGATATTGACAGACTTATTCATATTGAATATATTAAAATTTAGATAGTCTCATGCCTACATTTACCCAAACTGGACAATTTCTTTTAAAACATGATAGCAATGAAGAACAAAAACCACTATTGAAAGCCAGGTAAGGAAAAAAAAAATCTTATTATATTTATACACAGCCCTTCAAGTCATAAAACACAATAGGCAAGGGTACTGAATTTTTCAATATTCCAGTGCCACAAAAGAAAAACAATCATTTTTTGCTTCCCATCACACTGAACTCAGGTAGTCTTCAATGCTACCTAGGGGCACATATTTTGTTATTGTTTAACTGTGCTCCAATTTTTCTTTCTAATTCCCCGCTCATTATTTACTTATTGGCCTTTCCCAGGAATATCTGTAATATTGTGCTGTTGAATTATGCCTTGAAAGGTTACTAAGATACCATCCACTTATACAAAGGGCCTAATCAAGACATAAGCTATCATGGTTCATTAAAGGTATTATCCATAAGATTGATTCTATGTCATTATTTGGACCAAGAACAGTGTAATATTTGAAATAAATGCTATAACTTTGCCAAAACAAGGAATCTAACATCTAGAAACATAATCCAGGTATATTACATTAATGAAAATCTTTCATTTCAGAGAGATTTCCATCATTATTTTTATTTCTCATCATCAAGAGAAAATTAGAGGATTCCCTTCACTTACAGATCACTGCAAACAATGGGTTCTTTACTTTGTGGAAATCACTCACACAATCATAATTTAATCAAGAGTTCAATGAGTGAATCCTTAAGTCAGAACAAACATTTTATTATTTAAAGTTAGATCTTCAATAAGATCCTATCTACACAGGAACAAATAACCTGAATAAGGTCTTGATGTTTTGACTGAACTTCATGTGGATCATCAAACACCAACAGTTCATCATAAAACATCTTTTTATATGTTGCAATAGCTTTATTTTAGCCTAATTCTAGCTTTAGGTCAAGTAATGAAAACCTCTTTGGATTTGGATTTAGAGTTTTTTTTTTTTTAAACTTAATGCTTCCTCATGCTGAAAATCCACTGTGGTTCATTTAAAATCTTCAACAGATATGTTGTCAATGAGTGGGAATAGCTCCTTATTAATTAACAAGTATATTTGTCTTCTAAGAAACTCTATCAATGGGGCTGCCATTGTGGCATAGAAGGTAAAGCTACCATCTGTGATGCCAGCATCCCAAATGGGCACTGATTTGTGTTTTGCTGCTACACTTCCAATCCAGGTTCCTGATAATGGCCTGGGAAAAGCAGCACAAGATAGTCAAGTGCTTGGAACACTGTCATCCACATGGGAGACCTGGATCAATTTTCTTGTTCCTGACTTTAGCCTTGCCCAGTCCTAACTGTGTGGCACTCTGGGGAGTGAACAAGCAGATAGAAGATTCTCTCTCTGTCTTCTATCAAAGATTCATTCCCCCAGTCTCCTGACTGGGGTACACCATGTGGGGGGACATGCATGTGGGTGACCTAAGTACTTAGCCATCACATGCAGCCTCTAAGGCAAGCAGGATATCTGGGACTCAGCTCATGCCCTCAGATATGAGATATGTGTGTGCCAAGTGGCAGCTTAACTTGCTACACAAAAAATGCCCACCCAAGCTGTCTTCAACAATGCTTTTTGTAAACATTCAAAGCAGGCTGGAGCTATGGCTCACTAGGGTAATCCTCCGCCTGCAGCGCCGGCACCCCGGGTTCTAGTCCCTATTGGAGCCTTGGTTCTGTCCGGGTTGCTCCTCTTCCAGTCCAGCTCTCTGCTGTGGTCCGGGAGTGCAGTGGAGGATGGCCCAGGTGCTTGGGCCCTGCACCCACATGGGAGACCAGGGGGAGGCACCTGGCTCCTGGCTACGGATCTGTGCAGTGCATAGGCTGTGGCGGCCACTTGGGGGGTGAACCAATGGAAAAAGGAAGATCTTCCTCTCTGTCTCTCTTTCTCTCTCACTGTCTAACTCTGCCTTTCCAAAAAAAATAATAAAAGAAAGAAACAAACAAAAACTTCAAAGCAGTTATGTGACATAAGTGGCCTCCAACTACTTATGCTTAATAACAAAGCCTATAGGCTACAATAGGCAAACTGGATATGAACACATTTTAGGTGACACTACAAGTTTTCCTGATAGTTAAATGGGCCTACGCCAGGAAAATGGGAAAAAGGAGTGTACATTCTGTGGTTCCAACAATTAATAAGAATCCAGACAAGATCATTGAGGCCAGACAAGATCATTGAGGCCAGACAAAATCACCGAGGCCAGAGAACAACATATCCTAGATGTTTATCAGATTGGAACCTAGAACATCCCCCTTCCTCTAATAGGACTTCAGGAAAAGCATGAATGATCTCAGGGGAAGAATGCAGTACTCACCTCCCTACAACCTCTGTGATCTCCAACAACATGAAAATACTACAGGACAATCAGGAACAAAAAAAAAATTAAATTAGATCTTTTGGTTGATAGTTATGGAATGGCCTCAGAAATTCACAGAGGTTCTTGTGGCAGAGCCGGTAAACTTGTTGCCTACTACACAGGCATCCCATACAGGCTCTGGTTCATTTCCTGGCTACTCCACTTCTGATCGTGCTTGCTATTAATAGCTTGCGAAAGTAAGAAAAGATGGCCAAAATGCTCGGGCCCCTGCCACCCACATGGGAGACCCAGGTGAAGCTACTGGCTTCTGGTTCAGCCTTATCAGCATGGAACATTGTGTCCATCTGAGAAGTGAACCAGCCAGTGTACTCCTCCCTCCCCCTCCCCTCCCCCTTCCCTCCCCCTCCCCTCTCCCTCTCAGTCTTTTCCAGGTAAACAAATAAGTCTTTTTTTAAAAGCACACAGAAAAATGAAATTAAATATAACATGAAATGACACAGGAAAACAAATATATATGTGTAGATTTTTATGAGGGCACTCCAAAGTTTACAGAAAACTCAAATTAATTATTTTGGTGTAAATATTTTGAAAATCATGTATATTTTTCTCATAATACACATGTCCACAAAATTAAGAAGACCCTGCATGCATATATTTAAGATATTTTCACCAACATTAACTCACCTTTTAATTCTATTCTCCACTAATCTTTTGAACTACTCTTGTTTATCTATTTCTGTATTCTCTTCACATTGGGTTAGAATCCATTATCTTGTAATAATTGAGTACTCTTGACTTTCAATTGACATGTGAATAAAAACTCTGATTGAGATTCAGCTTAGATTGTATAATGACACAAATCATGGACTGAAAATTGAGTCCACTGGTATCAACAAAATTGCTAAAGTTCAGATTTTAGAACACTTGTGTTAGCATACTGCTCACTCAAGAAAGTTCTTGCCCACCAGGCAAGGCATCACATTAACAATAATGTTGTTTCATTGCAGGAATTTTTGGAAACCATATTTTTTTTCATGCAAACATTTTGATCTTTTGGGCAATCAAATGTTTTGTCAAGATGACAGTTTGTTCTGCTGTTTAAACAACTGACGTAAAATTCATTAAACAGCTTTTAAAAACTTGCTTCAGAGATCTTATCTCACAGTCCTAACATACTGTGTCATAAACTTTGTCCCAAACAAACCAGTTTCTTGTATTGAAACCATTTATACCCAGATCCCAAATTCCCACAAATAATCCTGCTTTCCTCTTTTATCATATTAAAATTTGATGATATTGTTCCCCCTTCTTTCAGCAAATTACATAAATTTAGCTTTTCTGATTAATTTTTCATTGTTCCAGTAGCTTATGTAGGAAAACTATTGTCAACAATGTCAGAAAAAAAAAAGGGGGGGGGTGGCGAAGATGAAAGAAGAAACTGGATTGCTATTGAATGAGAAATTAGGAAAAAAAAAAAAAAGTGAAAACCCAGTTTGGAATTAGAATTGCTATCAAAGTTTCTGATATATTTTACCTTGTTTACCCAAACTAAAAGCATGACAATGTCATTTATACAACTAAAAAAATACAAGAGATCAAGAAGTTGTTGGGAGAAGATTCTTTCACATAGGGGATCTTCTGCTTTGAAATATCTACATTTTATACTGGTGGTTCTATGTCTCAAACTTACCAATGCATTGGATGCGGGATAGTGAGTTTAGAGTTAACAGTAAAAAGATAGGTGAGAGAAGTGAAAAAAGAAGAGGGAAAGCAATGTAACTCTTAGAAGAAAAAGTGTTGATGACTAGTAATAGAATAGAATAATCCCAATACAACAATGGGTGAAAAGCTACAACGATAAATGCATAACAAGTAGAGTCTGGAATGAGACTTTAAAACAACAGAAATAAACCTAGGATTTGAGGGGAAAATGGAATCACTGCAATTTGAGCCTTGAGTCACATTTGGGGAAAATTGATGTGCATTTATGAGAGAAGAAGAAATGGTCATAGAAACAGCAGTAGGGACCTAGGGAAAAATGAATACTGTCTCAGCACAGACAGTACTAAAGTCCACTCTGGAGCAGCAGTGTAAGGAAAACAAAGATCTTTGAACCTGGCTATTCCATACAACAATTGGAATTCCATACAACAGTTGGAGTCTGATATAAAATTTACTGAAACTCTATATACACACTATTTACTGAAACTACATATACAAACTGTATGACATCAATGATTTCTACTTGTTCTATATTCTTCTTTACACTTTAAGCTTTTTTTTCCCTAGCCTCCATTTAAGAATATTTCAATAACTTCATTTTTAAAATAAAAATGATAGAAACTATGCAGGGATTCCAATTTTTTGTACCAAAATAAACTTGTCTTTAATGTCATTTTCCATGATTTTTGAAGTTTCTTGTATTGTACTCCAGCATTAATACTTCTATAAACAATAAAATGAATCATATTAATATTAGTTAATAATATTCATTTTTGATTAAATATAAAAATTAAAATATATTTTGATACTTTTTGCATTGTGATGTTTATGCCTTTTTGTTACTCATCCACTAAGTGGGGAGGAGCTGATGAATGGGGGAATGATGTAACATTGCAAAGCCAAACATAAAAATAGAAAAAATATTTGTTATTTGTTTCCCAAATAACAGACAAGAAACTTTAAAGCTAATGAAGTTTTTAAATATCTATATCTTGAAACTGCATTCTAATATTTTATTATTTTACTTAGAAAGAAGGAAGAAGACAATAAAGAAAAGAAAATTCCTGATATCTCAGAGAACTACAGAAATAGATAGGAGAGAGGCTTAAGCAGCTAACTATAGAGCAGCTAATGGCAAACACTGGCTGTAAACTTTGGGGAACTCTCTAAAACTTTTCACTTCCAGCAATGTATAGGAAAACTGTTCAGTGACTTCAGCAGGGTCAAGGCAATTTAGGTGATCCTTATCCTTCCTGATCAACTTGTGGTTTGCAAGAGACTCAAATTTCTCAATATTCCCTCAGGGGACATGAAGATGGACTCTGTACTCATTGTGAAGAGACCTCTGGAGTGGAAAGAACAGAGGCAAGTGCATAAGATCCTAGATGCTAGCATTGGATCAAAGAATATTAATTCCTGCTTTACAATTACATGTATCATTATGAAGTAGAAAGAATTCATAAGACATAGATTTGCAGACCACATTTGCTTTGCTCCACAGTAAAATATATTTGTCATAAACCCCCAACAGCCAGCCATTCAACATATTGATAAGGAAAAGCACCAGGTGGACCAGAATTCTGAAATATAAAATTTTGTATAATTTATTCAGGCCCAAATTAAGTAAATAAAATTACTAAGAAAGTTATTGGCTTGAACAAAGCAATTGATTGAGTCAGAGTATTAGTTTGTCTTACTTTTTTTACTACCTTAGTATTGGAGATTCACAAGAAAATACCAGATAGGAAATTATTTTCAAGTGCTTATTTGTATTTATTTTCATTTGTTAGGGGTGGAAAGGAAGAAAGGAGAGAGAGTGGGAGAAAGAGAGAAAGACATCTTCCATCCACTAGTTGACTCCTCAAATGCCCACAACAGTTAGGGCGAGGCCAGGCTGAAGCTTGGAGTTGAGAATACCATCTAGGTTTCCTAGGGTGGCAGGAACCCAAGCAATTAAGCCATCATCTGCTTCCTCCCAGGAAACATTAACAGGAAGCTGAATCAGAAGTGCAGTTGGGGCCGGCGCCATGGCTCAATAGGCTAATCCTCTGCCTTGCAGCGCCAGCACATCAGGTTCTAGTCCCGGTCGGGGCGCCGGATTCTGTCCCGGTTGCCCCTCTTCCAGGCCAGCTCTCTGCTGTGGCCCGGGAATGCAGTGGAGGATGGCCCAAGTGCTTGGGCCCTGCACCCCATGGGAGACCAGGAGAAGCACCTGGCTCCTGCCTTCAGATCAGTGCGGTGCGTCGGCCGCAGCGCACGGGCTGCGGCCATTGGAGGGTGAACCAATGGCAAAGGAAGACCTTTCTTGCTGTCTCTCTCTCTCTCACTGAGCACTCTGCCTGTCAAAACAAAAAAAGAAGTGCAGTTGGAAGCAATACTGGCAGGTTAATATGGGATGCAGGTGTCCCAAGTAGTAACCTAACCTGCTGAACCACAACCCTTGCCCCAAGTAGGAATCTATTTTTAAGCAAATATTTCATTACAATGTGACTGGGTTGTGAATTCTGCTACTCATTTTCTTCCTTTTCTTTTACATAATTCATGCAACTGGTGGATGGTAGCAGAAATTCCCATGACTTTCCCTTTTATGTTGAAACAATTGCACTAACTTGATAAAATGGAAGCAGTCTTTAAGCAGAGGATGTTACAATTGTACAGCTTCCTGAGAGGAAGCCATATTCTTCATAGGAGATCAAAATAAAATGTTGCCAAGATATCCTGCCCTGAAGTGATCTCCCTCTATTTGTATGCTAAATGTAAAATGTCAATTGCCAGACACTCCAAAGACAGACCCAAGAGTACTTCTGGATTTTCTTTCTTTTTTTTTTTTTGCCAAGGAAATTGTTTGAAGGGAGAGAAGAAGAAAACAGTTGAATGAATTATTTGGCAATGTTAATGAAGAAAATCAGAAAATAATGAGATGATTGACATAAATATAACCAGTTCCCCATTGTATTTATGCACTTTTTTGTGGAAGAATCAGATAAGAACACAGTTTTGAGAATCAGGACACCTGGATCTCTGGCATCAGTGAAATCACAATGCCAAATTGTTTCTACTGTTAAATAAAAATTTTAAACCAGAACATTTATAAAACTGTCAGTTTGAGATAATAGGATTCAATATATTTTTGTTTTGAAATTTAATTATGCAACTTTCATCCCACTTTCAAAAAATGTTCAACTGATAGTGAAAGAGAATCCTTTAAATGAACCTTAATTTATCAACATGAAATTTGAAAACTGGGACACAGGATGCTCTTGCTTTTCATGATGATATTGTTCTTTGAAAGATCTCCTTTGTGTGGAATAAAGTTGTACTTTAAAGGCGCTCTTTGAATGCTTACTTTATTCGTTCCTTTTGGGGAAATAAATGTGATTTTGAATGAGTGAGTGAGAAAGTGCATATCTCACCTAGTTCTAGAAAATATTTCAGTTTGTTAAAATAGAAAGCATCTTGAAAGACATGCTAGCTGTGAATAAAGTAGTAAAAAATTTTAGCTCAATTCAACTATATTAACAGCTTTTTGGTTTTCTACTAAACAATGCTTAATAACATTATAAGTCATATTGAAATAAAATTTTGAGTGCACACTATTTTTTTTATGGTTGCTAGATTTAGAGATCTGCAACCAATCAAGAGATGATTAGTCTATTTAATTCAGATAAGCATAAAGGATGCTTAAAAGAATGCAGTGTTCCTTTTCCAAAACCCAAACATTTATGTTGCTTCACCTATAAATTTATGAAGATATTTCCTTAGAAACAATAATTTGAAATATGACAGATTGGATAAAATATTAGAATGTTTGATATAAAATGTGTAGTTGTAAACTAATGAAACTTGTGTCCTTCAGAAACATATATAATTCCAATCTTCTATTTCAGAGTCACACATCACTCTCACTGTAGGTATATGTTGCAATTGTTTATTTGGATCATTTTCTCTTTTATCACACTTAGTATGTGAGACTGACGTGTGTGTGTGTGTATGTGTGTGTATTCATGTATTTTCAACCATATTCAGATGCATTCAAAATTTGTTTCAAGTGAAAACTTTGTTTCAAGTGAGAGCTACTAAAGGCTTATCCACACCAAATGTGAAAAATTCCTGAAGTTAACTTTATAACTATCAGCCTGATGTCAAGGAAGAATTCAGGGAAAAGAAGAGGCAAAGGAATAAAATCTTTCATATTCATGTTGAATGGTATTTTCCCTTTGCTAATTGCAGATTCTATGCATTGTAATAATGATAACAACAGCCAGCATTTACTGAGTTCTCCTCTTACTATTTTGATTCTGCTGAATTAAGAAAGTAAAATGATTCATGTCTTTTGAGCACAGACTCAAATAAGAAGCAATATGTCAACTAGAGATTTTCTTAGTTCATGCTGTCATAACAAAATACCATAGATTGGATGAGTCATAAAAAACTGAAATTTATTTCTCACTCTTCTAGAAGCTGGACAGCTAAGATTAGAGTGTCCCATTGACAGGTCCTGGTGAGGGCCCTTTTTCATGTTCCCAACTGCTAGCTCCTGTATCTGCATAGCAAAAAGAGAGCTCTTAGGGACCCTTCTTACAAGGGCAGCTCATATATTGTCCTTAGGGACTCTACCCTTTTGACCTAATTACACCCCAAACCCTCACCTCCACATTCATCACATGGGGAATAAGAGAGGATTAATGAACAGATATAGAATATAAAATATGTATCTAGAATCTGGAATTTATAATTCATGTAGAAAAAAGAAATGTGATTAAGAAGGCAACTCTCTCTCTCTCTCTCTCTCTCTATATATATATATATATATATTTTTTTTTTTTTGACAGGCAGAGTTAGACAGTGAGAGAGAGAGAGAGAGAAAGGTCTTCCTTCCGTTGGTTCACCCCCGGTATGGCTGTTGCGGCTGGCACACAGTGCCGATCCGAAGCCAAGAGCCAGGTGCTTCCTTCTTGATCCTCCCATGTGGGTGCAGGGCCCAAGCACTTGGGCCATCCTCCACCGCCTTCCCGGGCCACAGCAGAGAGCTGGAAAAGAGGAGCAACAGGGACAGAATCTGGCGCCCCAACCTGGACTAGAACCTGGGGTGCTGGCGCCACAGGCAGAGGATTACCCAGCCACGGCACTGGCCAACTCTAGATGTTTTAGAAGAACTAGGCCAAGTGATACAGTTTGATGATTGGCTATCTTTCCTAGTTAATTGGATCAAAAGTTTTGAGGTGCAGGTGTTTGGCCTAGCCTAGCAATTAAGCTTCAGGTTGGGTGCCCGCATCCCATAACTGAATGCCTGGGTTCTAGTTCCAGCTCTGCTCTCAATTACACTTTAGGCTCTTGTGCACCCAGGGAGGCAGTTCCTGCCCTTGGGGTCATTTGAGGAGTAAACCATTGGATTGAAATGTTCTCTCTCTCTCTTTCTCATTTTCCTCTTCTCCTCCTCCTCTTCCTTCTTCACAGATAAATAAAAGCTTAAAAACGGAGATATACAATAAAATATACAGAATAGACAACTGACAGAAGCAGCAGAATGAGCCGTGTATATAGTTCCAAGGAAATAAATTAGAGAATAAAATCATTGCCTCCCCAGGGTGAGAACTGGAGATAGGCATTTGGCACAATGATTAAGAAGCTGCCTGTGGTGCTGGGATACCCTATCAGAGAACCTGTGTTGAATCCTAACTCTGCTTCTCTTCCAGCATCCTGCTAATATGCACCCTGGGAAGCAGCAGGTGATGGCCCAAGTACTTGGTTTCCTAGGAGACCTGAATGAAGTTCTGGGATCCTGGCTTGGACCTGGCCCATCCTAGGATGTTAAGAGCAGTAGGGGAATGAACCAGTGAAAAGAAGATCTTAATTTGTATATGGGTCTCACTTTATCTCTCTTTCAAATAAATAAATAAAAATGAGATAGAATTAGCGTGGAATAGATCACAAGAGAAAAAAACACTTGGAAGGAAAGTAATTAGCTAGAATAAAATACATCATCAGCATTTACAGATTATGCATAATTTATTACAATTTCAATACAGTGAGTCAACTTTAAACATTTGCTGTTTTCAGACAGTGCCACCACAGTAAAATCTTTGCCCACCCTTTCTCTTTTCCCTTTAATTCTGATTTTGGCAGAATAAGAAATACAGACAGCAATCTGGAGATGGAAGAAAAATTCTATGGTGTGAAACAAAGAAAGCTCATTTAGGGCATTGGAAAAATTCTGTCACACTTATTTTTATAGTTACACTTAGTTTCTATTACTTGGGAAATGATTCTGAATAATATTAAATTGACTAAATGAAGAAAGAAATGGGGAGGGTTCTTAGAATTGTACCTAGGAACCACAGTGAATCTGTTCTCTTAGTATTAATATCACACTTACTTGAGAATAGATGAGAACTGCATTGTAGTGACTATCATGCATTTGCTATGACTCTTAGATTCTAATGTATTAATAGCTTCCTTTAAAAAGATAAATTAAAAAAGAAATAAGTAATGTCAAACGAACTCAAATAAATCAGCTTGTCACTATTTTAAATCTATGCAGTTTATTAGTAAAATATGTCCTTAGCTATTTTTTATAACCTTTTACTCTTTATGTTGTCCATGCCAAGAAGTTAGATTACCAGATTTTCTTGTCCAGCATCAATTAGAAGCAGTTCATAAAGAGTAAGCGAATAGCAGTGGGACTGTTAGTTTGACTGATAAAGAAAAATATTGATATTTTATGAATTAAAATTGAAAAGGAAATCAGAGACCATCACACACAGAAGCAAGAAAATATGACAAACATTTCAGTATCAATATTTATTACAACAGCCATTTGTTAAAAATTAAGAATAAATAAAACACACAGGAGAAAATATGTTTCAAATGTTTATCACCAAATAACAATCTCTATTTAACTGAAGTAATAACTTATGAGTTCAATTTCTAAGATTCCTGATAATACATTATTTAATTTAGGATTAATGTCTTTATTTTTTAAATAAAAAGAGATCAACAAATTGCTTATAAAGAAAACAAATTTGAGGAAAGCTAAAATTGTTTAGTTAGAAGCTTTAAGTTCTATCTTGGGAATATTTCAATGTACCTGGATGTAGATCAGAAAATTTCATCATTATTTTGCAGTTAATGAGATACAGAAGTAACAGATCATTTGACCCTGCATGGTGGTCTCAAGTACCTACCTCAAAAATGCAGGGGCCTGCTCTCTGGTACAGTGGGTTAAGCCACCATCTGCAGAGCTGGCATCCCATAATGGGCACCGGTTCCTGACCCGGGTGCTTCAGTTCCAGTCCAAGTCCCTGCTAATGTGCATGGAAAAGCAGAGAAAGATGGACCACATGCTTGGGCCCCTGTCCCCACAGGAGAGACCTGGAAGAAGCTCCTGGCTCCTGACTTCAGCCTGGCCCAGCCCTGGCCATTGAGGGAGTGAATCAGCAAGTGGAAGATCCATCAATCTCTCTCTCTCTCTCTCTCTCCCTCTCTCTCTCTCTCTCTGTCTCACTCTTTCAAATAAATAAAAATTTTTAAAATGTTTTCAAGAATTACTTGACTTTAGAAAACTACTACATAATCTTCACCGCAAATAGCTTTTTTTTACCAAATAATCAGTCTTTAATCTTTATATAGAGCAGTGAAATGAGGAAATTTTTCAAAAGGGCCCTATTATCAATAAATGTCCTTGGAAACTTTGGTTGCAATCATATCTTTATTTCCTCCCCCAGTAAGTCACTTCTCATCATATTCCCTGATGTTTTGTTAAAACTTCCCTTTTCTTTTTCTGCTTCTGGCTATGAAAACAGGCATTTACTAGGAAACTTGAAGTTTTTCCTCCACAGCTATCTCTGGACAAATACTCCAAAATATATGGAATGTACACCTCAACTAAAGAAGTGTGGGAACCATTCAAAGGCATGTTCAAACAGAACATAATTTCCTAAGTTTGTTTGTGTGTGTGTGTGTGTGTTTAAGTGATGCCCATATTTCTTTAGTTGCACGAAATGATAACTAAGATTTATTTATTTTTCGAAATTCAGAGTTATAGGGGGTGATTGGGGAGGAGGAAAGATATCCTCCATCCACTGTTTACTTCCTAGAAGGCAACAGCCTGCGCTGGGCTAGGCTGAAGCCAGGAGTCAGGAGCTTCATCCAGGTCTCCCAAGTAGGTGGCAAGGGCACAAACACTTGAGTCATCCTCTATTGCTTTTCCCAGATCATTCGCAGGGAGCTGGTTTGAAAGTGGAGCAGCCACCACACGAATTGGCGCCCATATGGGATGTCAGCCCCCCAAGCATGGCTGTACCAACTATGCCACAACGTTGACCCAAGAAATCAAATGTTTTATGACATTGCCTCATTCAAAATGAATAGCTGTATTCTGGAGCAGCTGCAACCTCAGATCTTTCATGCTGAAAAAGCAAGGTCAGATTTTGTTTCCCATTTCAACAGTAGCTGTTTCTAAAATTGTGACATGGCATAAAAGTGGCAACCCTACAGGTAGGCGAAAGATCCCCTGCTACTTCTTCCTCAAGTTTTTCCACTATTCCATAGCAACCTCCTTACATACATACTGAAGGACTAATATGCAATTTTGCAAACAAAATTTTATGTAGACCTAATTTGTAAAATTTACAAAAATAATACACTAATTCAAATTTCTTTTCCTGTTGAAATTTTCTTACTTTTCTTTCGTAAGTAAATGATTATGTAAAACGAAACTGCGGATGTGATTTTTAGTCACAAGCATCCTGTTTTGCATTTGCTGTTTGTTCTATAACCGACCATTACTAATTGAATAAACAACAAGCTGATGTCTCCTAGTGTTATTTACTGTATAATTGAGTGCATTAGGTGAACATTTGAATAAAGGACTTTCTGGCTAATTTTAAAGGTGGTAAAATTATTATACATGAATTCAAAATATAATAATATAAAGATTAGAGCTACAACTTTGCTAATCAGTAACACATTATGAGACCTTCAAATATATTTATAGACATGGCATGGGCAATTTCATTGAGGAATGCACAAAAGCAATTAACCTTACAGTTTAAGGTAATGCATCAGTGGTCTCCAATATGTTAAAAGTTGACAGCACTCTGAGTGTTTTGTTTAATTACTGCACTACAAATGTTAATAATACAAAGCAACGTATTGGAACTCTTGAATTATTTCTGTGGGACTTAAAACCTCCAAGAAGCAAGGTTTCAAATCATTTCACCACAGTGTGCTGTACTTTACCCCTTCAAGTGCCCATGAGTTACTTGATTAGGAAAAAGAGAAAAAAGGCCAGCCTGAGACAGAGATATATGATGGAGGAGCCAAATATGGACAACTAAATTTGTCATATGTGAATATTCATAAGGCATTTCTCTGACATTTTCTAAGAATTTCAGTCTTTATGAAATAGAAGTTTGATCTGAAAGTGTGGGGTTAGGGAAATGCAGTAAAGATAAAATTAGGTGTTGGGGAACTTCGGATAACCTTGACTCACCAGCTGGAAGCAGTTTCTGAGGCATCTGTTATTTGAAAATCCTTTCCTCATTGAACATATGGCTTTAATAACTGACTATGAGAGCATGGTTTAGTAAGGTTAAGGCTATTATATTCCAATTCAATATATATTTAAACTGTAAGAAGGGAGTAATCTGAGAGTTTATACTTTGTATTTTGAAGAATAGATTATTTTACATTGTCCTACTTTGTAGCTCTTATATTATCAGGTATAGGAAGCCATCCTCCCAGCATCTCAAAAAGTGTATATATATTTAGGGATATATAGATATAGATGATATAGCTATAGATAGATAGATAAATAGATAGATAGATACATCTTCACTTGTAACTGTATAAAATAAACTTACTTGCAGATGTAATGTTACTACCTTCGTCTTTTAATTTATATAATATTTTACAATTTTGTTTTAGTGATTTAAAAGTAAGAGCCTTCACAAGCAGAGAGAGTTGGCTAATTATTCATTATCATCTTAAATAGGATAAAAGCTATTTTTCTGAAGAAAAGTTACTTAAGTAGGATAAAAGTTATTTTCTGAAGAAAAGTTACTTAACACTCTCTTAGAATCAAAGCATGTTTTCCATTGTCTTATAAAGAAATTGGTGGATTAATTTAGGATCAGTTAAGGATAAACTCTCTATTGAACTTTGACTTAAAATTGGCACAGAGTATTGGTACTCTGGCATAGTAATATCAGGATAACATCTGATATAGACAACTCCCCACACTTAGAGAATGGAATTATAAGGATAATATATTGGATTTCCATAACATTGATGGAATAAGATCCAATAGATTCAATAGTTTGAAATTTCTGACAAAACTCAAAATCTCATATTCCTATGTGAGTTAAAATAAAGTGATGAGGCTGGCACCGTGGCTCACTAGGCTAATCCTCCGCCTGCAGCACCAGCACCCCAGGTTCTAGTCCCAGTTGGGGTGCCGGATTCTGTCCCTGTTGCTCCTCTTCCAGTCCAGCTCTCTGCTATGGCCCGGGAAGGCAGTGGAGGATGGCCCAAGTGCTTGGGCCCTTCTCCTGCATGGGAGACCAGGAAGGAAGCACCTGGCTCTTGGCTTTGGATAGGCGCTGCGTGCTGGCCACAGCAGCCATATGGGGGGTGAACCAACGGAAGGAAGACCTTTCTCTCTGTCTCTCTCTCTCACTGTGTAACTCTGTCAAAAAAAAAAAAAAAGTGAAGAAAGAATTCAGTTGACAATGTTGGATGAATTTACAACAACCAGTGAGTTCCTTGTGTGCATATAGATGTTCTGGACATGGACCATGGAATCTGCCTTAGCATAGGTATAAGTCTAAGATGTTCCTGTCATAACTACCAGGCTACCTTAGGCAGTAAAACTTGAGGCAGTGCATAATGTTAATGTTCTGCCAGAGGTGGTGGAAAAGAACTTGTCCTTAAATCTGCTCATTTCCCGCCAATCATGTTATTATGCCTGGGGAATAAACATATGTTCTTTTAAGAGTAAGTTCACACTCAGGCTATGATTTTTATTTCCTGGTAACACAGAGCTACCACTACAAACATCACTGGGAAGCTTGCAGAGAAAATTTCCAGAGACATGACAGGAATGTTCTAAAGAAGCTTATCAAGAAACGTGTTTCACAACAAAAACCCAAGGTAACTTTCATAGAATAGTAGGTATCTCTTCCCAAATATTACCTGTCATCAGGCTCTAGAATGTCTTCTAAACGTTCATGAGTACCATGCGATTCCATCATGGGCCAATTATCTTTTGAATACTAATAATACTTTGATTTCCTCCTCAATTAATGGATTTCTGTGGTGAGACAGAAACAAAGAAAGTTAAATATGGGAGAAAAATATAGCCTGGTCCTCAAGTGCATTTAGCTCTGGTGAAGGAAACTGAAGACTCCAAGTTATCCTTGAGTTTGTATTGGGAAGCAATGGGGAGTTGGAGCAATATTTCAGTTAGGTACACTATACAAGATGTCTAAAAGAACAAAAATTCGGTAGAATTTTCATATTCTACCTCTGAGGCATTTTATGACATAACTAAGGCAAAACATTAGTCATAACATTATATGTATGTATGTGTAAATATATATCTAATAATAAATGTAATAAAATCAATGTTTGAAACATAATGGTCATAACCACAGCAGTGACCTGCAACCATGTCACTCAGTGTAATGTAACCAGGTCTATTTTGACTTTATATTGCCACAAGAAGACTTAAGAGTAAACATAAATCATTATTTCAAATGTTTGTTATCTAATTATGTATCTACAAAATCCTACATCCTACATGTGTTATTTGATCTGATATTTTTTCTAAAGAAACTAAAGAATTAAGAGCTCAGAGACTTGAGTGCCAATCTGTCTCTTTGGAAGTTGGGTGAAATATTTGTGTTTTATTTTTTGCATTGTAAATTGGTCACGATATTTACTTTCTTTAAATTCATTATGAAGCTGCACTTGGAGAAAAATAAGATGAAATAAAACTTGATAAAATAGCCCATATTATAATAGCCTGCTTTTAGCAATGACAGTGATGGAATATTGTCAAAGAAACTGCACAAAATGAAAGTTAATCATGACTGATCCAAAAGCGATTGTACCTACATGTCATTGCTTTGGAATACATTTTTTTACAAAAATACTAGACCTTTGTCACAAAAATGGTTATTGATAACTGACCTTTTTAATATGAATAGATATTTTGACAAACATTTTAAGGAATCATTTCCACTGATACATTTTTATTGTTACATTAAATGGATAAAATGCTTTTTTGTGTTTCCATTAATGTGAGTAATTATTATCATAAGGAATGTAAATATTACAAATATTTCAATATATGAAAATACATATACTTTTATTTAGAATTTTTAAATATTTAATTTTTAATTTTGAGAATTTTTCTTTAATATGTTTTATACTCATTCTTAAAACAAAATAAAACACTGTGATTCACGTTTAAAAATTCAGTTTAAAAAGAGAGAAAATAGCTGAACAGATGAATTCTTGAAGTTATTATTTTTGTTATATTCGGTTTCAGTTCTTGCATTTAATCATTTCCTACATGTCATTGAGAATATACGTGATAAATGTGGTGGAGTCACAAAGAAATACTGCTTGGCCATCTCAAACTTAGTGTGACAATCCTTCCTGTTACTATTTTTATGTATTCTGATTTTCAGAAATATGCAAATTGCTGGATATTGAAGCATGTAATTTTCTTCTTATTATTAATTGTTAGTTCTAGCATATCTGTTATCATAGTAATAATGAATCAGGTCCTATTAAGAAACAGTAACAAATCTAGTCCTTTCAAATCCTGGAAATGTAATAAAAGGAAACAGTTCTATAGTGGCAGAAAAAGCTGCCACTAAGCAAGTATTAGAAAGGGATTAAAGAACTTCAACCACCTGTAGAGCTAGAGTATCAGATCTCAATTTTTATTAAAATTAAAACATGATGCCTAAAGTAAACCCCAGAAATTCAAAAGTAATTAATCTCAAGGGTGCAATAGATGTTGTCAGCCAGTGGGTGAGGCACAATAGGGGAAGTGGTTTTTCCAAAGTCTAGAAATTCCAGCCTCAAGTTAGAACAAAAATGAATATCAATAAATATTAAAGGCAAACTCAGTGTTTGAAACACATAGTTACATTTAAAATAAAATCATAGCAATGATTATTACCAATACTACTAATAAAAGATATCTGGGAAGGCAGAAATCTCTAATGGTCAAAACCTGCTTCAGATCTACTATCTGCCTGTTTTAACTCTTGGCTTAGCACGACGTGTGGAAGACAATTTTTTTTTTAAAATTCTGTTGGCATCCAGTTCCTCAGATCTCAAGTTCTTCCAGCTTATAGCTGTCTGAAATAGTTTGAATCATGAATGGAAAGTGGTTTAACTGTGGAGGTGGAGGGAGAGAAAAACAGTCAGGTTATGGTGTTCTCAGATGCTGTACCTTGCACTGATCCTCTGCCCTAACATTCATAAAGAACTTGACATTTGTCAGATAGAGGTAACATCCTTGAGAAAGTTAGTTCTTCAATGGGATACACAACACAAATTCTTTTTTTTTTTTTTTACCCCTAATCCCTACATCTTCTACATAGTAGTTGTTTGATATTGAGAAGTCCTGCTCATCAGTTTCAATATTTGTGTATTGGGGATTGTAATAGTACCTGCCTATAGGGTTCTTATGAAGAACCAACACACGTACAGACACACACATACACACACATCTAAACACACCTTTTAGTTTCTGGCAGATGTTTAGTAATTATAAACGTGTTTGCTATCATTACTGTTAAGATATTTTATTCTTAAACAAAATACGTGGTTATTATTTTAGTACCTTTTTTGGGGAGTTATTGTTTTAATAAGAAAGTTGAGTTTCAGGGAGATAAATTACCAGATCCAAATACAAATAGTGCCAGGATTTTAAATCTCAGGCTTGAACCCAGGGTATCAGATGATAAAATCCATATGTAGAAATTGAAGCTTTATCTTTTTCCAGCCTTTCACTCTCAGCCTGTATGGATCATTGTTGGATAGATGGGTTTCTTGTAAGCAGCAAAAGGATGGGTTTTGTTCCTTAACCCAATCAGCCAATCGGTGTCTTTTAAGTGGACAGTTCAAGCCATTAACATTCAATGTGACTATTGAGAAGGAATAACTTTGCCCTGCCATTAGCCAAAGGTACTTTCTAATATATGGTTTGAGATTCATGTGATCATTTGGTGTGAGGTTTCCTACCTTTACCTTCTTTCATATTGGTGACCGTGTTTCTGTGTTTCTGTATGTAACACATCTTTAAGCATCTTTTGCAGGGCTGGACGAGTGGCGACAAATTCTTTCAGTTTCTGTTTGCTGTGAAAGGTCTTTATTTCACCTTCATTCATAAATGAGAGCTTTGCAGGATATAATATTCTGGGCTGGCAGTTTTTCTCTCTTAGAACCTGGGCTATGTCTCGCCATTCTCTCCTAGCTTGTAGGGTTTCTGAAGAGAAGTCAGCTGTGAGTCTAATTGGAGATCCTCTGAGAGTAATCTGGCGTTTCTCTCTTGCACATTTTAGGATCTTTTCTTTGTGTTTCACTGTGGTGAGTTTGATTACGACGTGTCGTGGTGAGGATCTCTTTTGGTCATGTTTATTAGGGGTTCAATGAGCTTCCTGTATTAGGATGTCTCTGTCTTTCTCCAAACCTGGGAAATTTTCTGCTAGTATCTCACTAAAAAGGCCTTCTAATCCTTTCTCTCTCTCCATGCCTTCAGGAACTCCTAGAACTCGAATGTTGGGTTTTTTGAGTATCCTGTATATTCCTGACAGTATTTTTTAGATTTCTGATTTCTTCTTCTTTTCTTTGATTTGATTGTTTCCTTTCCTGTTCTCTGTCTTCTAAGTCTGATATTCTCTCTTCTGCTTTGCCCATTCTGTTTTTAAGGCTCTCTAATGTGTTTGTCATTTGATCTATTGAATTCTTCATTTCATTATGATTTCTCGTCACTATCACAGTTTCTTGTTCCACTAGTTGTTTCATTTCATTTTGATTCCTCCTTAATATTTCATTTTCATGAGAGGGATTTTCTATCTTGTCCATTAAAGATTTCTGTAGTTCAAGAATTTGTTTTTGAGAACTTCTTAATGTTCTTATCAATTTTTTGAGATCTGCTTCTTGCATTTCTTCTATCTCATCATCTTCATAATCTTGAATTGGGGTGTCTTTTTCATTTGGGGGTGTCATAATGTCTTCCTTGTTCTTGTTAGCTTGGTTTTTGCGTTTGTTGTTTGGCATGTTGGAGATATTTGGTTTCTTCACTGTGGTGTTTTTTCTTGTTACACTATGGATACCATGCCAACAGAAATGAAAAGAGAGCGGGCGTAGCCATCTTAATATCGGACAACATAAACTTTACCACAAAAACTGTTAGGAGAGACAAAGAGGGGCACTATATAATGATTAAGGGATCCATTCAACAGGAAGATATAACGATTATCAATGTATATGCACCTAATTACAGGGCACCAGCTTATTTAAAAGTCTTGTTAAGGGACTTAAAGGGAGACTTAGATTCCAATACAATAGTACTGGGGGACTTCAACACTCCACTCTCAGAGATAGACAGATCAACAGAACAGAAGATCAACAAGGAGACAGTAGATTTAAATGACACTATAGCCCAAATGGATCTAACAGATATCTACAGAACATTTCATCCTACATCTAAGGACTTTACATTCTTCTCAGCAGTACATGGAACCCTCTCTAGGATTGACCACATACTAGGCCATAAAGCAAGTCTCAGCAAATTCAAAAGAATTAGAATCATACCATGCAGTTTCTCAGACCACAAAGGAATGAAATTGGAAATTGGCAACTCAGGAATCCCTAGAGCACGTGCAAACACATGGAGATTGAACAACATGTTCCTGAATGAACAATGGGTCATAGAAGAAATTAAAAGAGAAATCAAAAATTTTCTGGAAGTAAATGAGGATAACAGCACAACATACCAAAACCTATGGGATACAACAAAAGCAGTGTTAAGAGGAAAGTTTATATCAATAGGTGCATACATCAATAAATTGGAAAGGCACAAAATAGATGAGCTTTCAAGTCATCTCAAGGATCTAGAAAATCTGCAGCAAACCAAACCAAAACCCAGTAGGAAAAGAGAAATAATTAAAATCAGAGAAGAAATCAACAGGATTGAATCCAAAAAAACATTACAAAAAATCAGCCAAACGAGGAGCTGGTTTTTTGAAAAAATAAACAAAATTGACACCCCATTGGCCCAACTAACTAAAAAAATAAGAGAAAAGACCCAAATCAATAGGATCAGAGATGAAATGGGAAACGTAACAACAGACGCCGCAGAAATAAAAAGAATCATCAGAAATTACTACAAGGACTTGTATGCCAGCAAACAGGGAAATCTATCAGAAATGGACAGATTCTTGGACACATACAACCTCCCTAAATTGAGCCAGGAAGACATAGAAAACCTAAACAGACCAATAATTGACACAGAAATTGAAACAGTAATAAAGGACCTCCCAACAAAGAAAAGCCCAGGGCCAGATGGATTCACTGCTGAGTTCTACCAGACATTTAGAGAAGAACTAACTCCAATTCTTCTCAAACTATTCAGAGCAATCGAAAAAGAGGGAATCCTCCCAAATTCTTTCTATGAAACCAGCATCACCTTAATTCCTAAGCCAGAAAGAGATGCAACATTGAAAGAGAATTACAGACCAATATCCCTGATGAACATAGATGCAAAAATCCTCAATAAAATTCTGGCCAATAGAATGCAACAACACATCAGAAAGATCATCCACCCAGACCAAGTGGGATTCATCCCCGGTATGTAGGGATGGTTCAACATTCGCAAAACAATCAACGTAATACACTACATTAACAGACTGCAGAAGAAAAACCATATGATTCTCTCAATAGACGCAGAGAAAGCATTTGATAAAATACAACACCCTTTCATGATGAAAACTCTAAGCAAACTGGGTATGGAAGGAACATTCCTTAATACAATCAAAGCAATATTTGAAAAACCCACGGCCAACATCCTATTGAATGGGGAAAAGTTAGAAGCATTTCCACTGAAATCTGGTACCAGACAGGGATGCCCTCTCTCACCACTGCTATTCAATATAGTTCTAGAAGTTTTGGCCAGAGCTATTAGGCAAGAAAAAGAAATTAAAGGGATACAAATCAGGAAGGACGAACTCAAACTATCCCTCTTTGCAGATGATATGATTCTTTATTTAGGGGACCCAAAGAACTCTACTAAGAGACTGCTGGAACTCATCGAAGAGTTTGGCAAAGTAGCAGGATATAAAATCAATGCACAAAAATCAACAGCCTTCGTATACACAGGCAATGCCAAGGCTGAGGAAGAACTTCTAAAATCAATGCCATTCACAATAGCTACAAAAACAATCAAATACCTTGGAATAAACTTAACCAAAGATGTTAAAGATCTCTACGATGAAAACTACAAAACCTTAAAGAAAGAAATAGAAGAGGATACCAAAAAATGGAGAAATTTTCCATGCTCATGGATTGGAAGAATCAATATTATCAAAATGTCTATTCTCCCAAAAGCAATTTATACATTCAATGCAATACCAATCAAGATACCAAAGACCTTCTTCTCAAATCTGGAAAAAATGATGCTGAAATTCATATGGAGACACAGAAGACCTCGAATAGCCAAAGCAATCCTGTACAACAAAAACAAAGCCGGAGGCATCACAATACCTGATTTCAGGACATACTACAGGGTCAGTTGTTATCAAAACAGCATGGTACTGGTACAGAAACAGATGGATAGACCAATGGAACAGAATAGAAACACCAGAAATCAATCCAAACATCTACAGCCAACTTATATTTGACCAAAGATCCAAATCTAATCCCTGGAATAAGGACAGTCTATTCAATAAATGGTGCTGGGAAAATTGGATTTCCACGTGCAGAAGCTTGAAGCAAGACCCATACCTATCACCTTACACAAAAATTCACTCAACATGGATTAAAGACTTAAATCTACGACCTGAAACCATCAAATTATTAGAGAGCATTGGAGAAACCCTGCAAGATATAGGCACAGGCAAAGACTTCCTGGAAAATACTCCAACAGCACAGGCAGTCAAAACCAAAATTAACATGTGGGATTTTATCAAATTGAGAAGTTTCTGTACTTCAAAAGAAACAGTCAGGAAAGTGAAGAGGCAACCAACAGAATGGGAAAAAATATTCGCAAACTATACTACAGATAAAGGATTGATAACCAGAATCTACAAAGAAATCAAGAAAATCCACAACAACAAAACAAACAACCCACTTAAGAGATGGGCCAAGGACCTCAATAGACATTTTTCGAAAGAGGAAATCCAAATGGCCAACAGACACATGAAAAAATGTTCAAGATCACTAGCAATCAGAGAAATGCAAATCAAAACCACAATGAGGTTCCATCTCACCCCAGTGAGAATGGCTCACACTCAGAAATCTACCAACAACAGATGCTGGAGAGGATGTGGGGAAAAAGGGACACTAACCCACTGTTGGTGGGAATGCAAACTGGTTAAGCCACTATGGAAGTCTGTCTGGAGATTCCTCAGAAACCTGAACATAACCCTACCATACAACCCAGCCATCCCACTCCTTGGAATTTACCCAAAGGAAATTAATTTGGCAAATAAAAAAGCCATCTGCACATTAATGTTTATTGCAGCTCAATTCACAATAGCTAAGACCTGGAACCAACCCAAATGCCCATCAACAGTAGACTGGATAAAGAAATTATGGGACATGTACTCCATAGAATACTATACAGCAGTAAGAAACAACGAAACCCAGTCATTTGCAACAAGATGGAGCAATCTGGAAAACATCATGCTGAGTGAATTAAGCCAGTCCCAAAGAGACAAATATCATTTGTTTTCCCTGATCGGTGACAACTGAGCGCCAAAGGGGAAACCTGTTAAGTGAAATGGACACTAGAAGCAACAATGAACTGATCAGCTCCTGTCCTGACTTTAGATGTACAATGTAATACTTTATCCTTTTTAGTATTTGTTGTTGTTGTTGTTGTTGTTGTTCTAGTACTATTGGTTGAACTCAGTAATTAACACACAATTATTCTTAGGTGTTTAAATTTTAACTGAAAAGTGATCCCTGTTAAATCTAAGAGTGGAAAAAGAGAGGGAGGTGATGAACAATTTGGAACATGCTCAATCGGACTGGCCGCAAATGGTCGAGTTAGAAATGTGCCAGGGGATTCCAACACAATCCCATCAAGATGGCATGTACCAATGCCATCGCACTAGTCCAAGTGATCAATTTCAGCTCACAATTGATAGCTCTGATAGGTCTAAGACTCAAAGAGATCACACAAACAAGACAAGTATCTGCTAATACTAACTGATAGAATCAAAAAGGGAGAGAAAGATCCAACATGGGAAGTGGGATACACAGCAGACTCATAGAATGGCAGATGTCCTAAACAACACTCTGGCCTCAGAATCAGCCCTCAAGGCATTCGGATCTGGCGGAAGAGCCCATGAGAGTATAGCAGGTATGGAAAGCCAAGATATCATGGAAAAAAAAAAAAAACCTAAATGAATGATCTCTGTGAGTGAGATCCCAGTGGAAAGAATGGGGCCATCAAAGAAGGAGGTACCCTTCTCCGAAGGGAGGAGAGAACTTCCACTTTGACTATGACCCTGTCGGAATAAGATCAAAGTCAGCGAACTCTAAAGGCTTCCATAGCCCTGGCAACTCATGACTAGAGCCTAGGGAGATTACTGACGCCATGAACAGGAGTGTCAAGTTGTTAACTCAGCAACAGGAGTCACTGTGTACTTACACCCCATGTGGGATCTGTCCCTAATGTGTCGTCTAAAGCGAAGTGATGCTATAACTAGTACTGAAACAGTATTTTTACACTTTGTGTTTCTGTGTGGGCACAAACTGATGAGGTCTTTACTAATTATATATTGAAGTGATCTTCTGTATACAAAGAGAATTGGAAATGAAAAAAAAAAAACAACCTGGTGTTAAAATGGTAATGGCATAGAAAATTAATTAATTTGAAAAAAAAATTATGTAGGTTCTCTGTCTTTAATGTGCTGTACATTGCTATTTAATGCTATAATTAGTAATCCAATGGTAGTTTTTTTCAATTTATGTTGCTATATGGGCAAAATGTTGAAATCTTTACCTAATATATACTAAACTGATCTTCTGTATACAAAGAGAATTGAAAATGAATCTTTACATGAATGGAAGGGGAAAGGGAGCGGGAAAGGGGAGGGTTGCGTGCGGGAGGGATGTTATGGGAGGGGGGAAGCCATTGTAACCCATAAGCTGTACTTTGGAAATTCATATTCATTAAATAAAAGTAAAAAAAAAAGAAATTGAAGCTTTAAAATGAATTTGCCATTCACTAGCAATTCATTTACACATTTGATCAAATTAATTTTGACAACAGAATCAGCATGTTTAGTGAAAGAAATTTGAGGAGGAAAATAAGTATATTTGATTATTTTGCTGTCATCTTAGGAATATGTTATACAGTTGATGAATAAATAGCAGAAAATAACCTCAGTCTTTCCTAACAAGAATTAAAGTTTTAGTGTCTCCTCTATCATCATGCAAAAGACTTTCTACCTCCAAGCCCTTGCATCATCCTGTATTGACTAACCTTCAACTGAAGTTGTGACTCACTCTCCATAGTATTACTTACAAAATCAATTGCCACTTTTTGCCTTTACCTCTGACTGTGCTGTCTAATCAATAAAACTTGTCTTTTTTTTTTTAATAAATTAAGCATCTAAAGCCATGGAAGTAAAATTTCTTAAAAATTACTTATTTAATTTGAAAAAGTACAAAATTCATTGTTTTCCATATCTTCTTTGATTACATTGTGTTAGCTATATCTTTATTCAGTCTTAAGCCATATAGTTTTCTTAATGATGAGAATTACATTTGTTTACTTTTACATTACTTTTATATTTAGTGTTTTAAAACAAATCTTCAATTAGAAAATAAAAACATATAGTAGTACCACTTATTTATATGTAATGTTTAACTGCAAAGTGTATTCCAAGCATATCAAAAGAGATACATGTGAAAATACTTGTAATCCTATGGAAAATTATACAATTATTTAACATTTATAACTGTTTACCAACTAAAGTTAAATATGATAGAATTGTTGTGGAACAATAATAGAAGGAAGACTGAAAACATATTTTGCACCATTAAAATAATTATATATAAAATTTACTGAAATATTTATGGAAAATCTAATTTACCACTCATGCACTCATTAAATAATGAAACAAATTTTATTATAGCACATATTAATAAATTACAAACAAGCTTTAATTATATTCAGAATTTTGAAGGATAAAAATCTTATTATCAATTTCCCATAGTTAATGAAGATAACTTTATAGAAAATAAAAATTGCTGAAGTGCAGTCATTTTGCCTACTGAATAGAATGCCCACATCCCATTTTAGAGTAACTGGGTTCAAATCTGAGCTGAGATTCCTGATTCCATTTTTTGTTAATGTAGACTGAAGAGGAACTGTGATAGCTCAAATAACTAGGATCCTTCCACCTACATAGGAAATGGCCCAGGCCTTGTGTTTGCAGGCATTTTGGGGAGTGCTCTCTTAATTAAATGGGAGTGCTCTCTTAATTAAAAAAAGAAGTTTGTAATTAGTTAAAAATGAAAGTGAACTTTAAATAATAATGTTGAAGAGTTGAGTTTATGCTCGTTATTATTTTTAAATTGAGAAGTTTTATTCAAGGAAAAATAGTTTTTGTTTTTCTTCTACCATTCAATTTTAACTCAATGCATGTTTTTAGACTTTTTCATCAGTTGTGTTCATAATTGTTGGGATAATCAATTTGTAAATTGAGAGTGAAAGATATTGATGTTGGAATTCTGGAGGTCTGAAAAATATAATATAATTGACTCTCCATATCCAAAGGTTTGAGTTTGCAAATTCAACTATCTACTCATCAAAATATTGGAAAAAAATGACATCTGTACAAAATTATTTTCTTGTCATTATTCCTTAAAAATTGTTTACATAGCATTTGCATTATATGAGGTATTATAGACAATATAGAGATGATTGAACTAAAATGGAATATTGCTTGGTTATAAGCAAATACTGTCATTTTATTTAAGGGACTTCAGCTTCTACAGATTTTAGTACCTGTATGAGTCCTGAAATCAATCCCTTGCAGATACTGAAGGATGATTTTATGTAGAAAAATGAAAGTGCAATGAGAAAGAAATAGTTTATGCTAATAATACAGAAAAAGTTAAAACTCCGATAATACACAAATGAAAAACATTTATGTTAAAATACTGTATAATTTTTTCTTTTTCAGTGTCAACCATACAACTGTCCTTGGCGCCCATAAGCATATCATTTTTTCTAGTATATATTATCAGATGAGTACAAAATGTCTAAATAAAACAGTTATCCTAGAAGTCATATCATTTTCATTGACTAAATATTGAAATAAAATATAAAAAATTGCTATCATTTAAACATAACATTACAATTAAAATTTTATTTCATTCAGCTCAGTGTTCTGGAACTCTTTTCTAGAGCTAGGCTTTTAAATAATAGTTGACTCTAGGCCTGTGGTGCCGGCATCCCAAATTGGCTCCAGTTCTAGTCCTGATTGCTCCTCTTCCAGTCCAGCTCTCTGCTATGGCCTGGGATAGCAGTAGAAGATGGCACAAGTTCTTGAGCCCGTGCACCTGCGTGGGAAACCAGGAAGAAACACCTGGCTCCTGGCCTCGGTTCAGTGCAGCTCCTGCCGTTGCGGCAATTTTGTGAGTGAACCAATGGAAGGAAGAACTTTCTCTGTCTCTCTCACTGTCTGTAACTCTACCTATCAAATAAATAAATAAAATCTTTTAAAAAAATAATAGTTGACTCTGTTATAATGTTAAAATTCTGGTATATGTTTTATACTTGTTGGTTGAAAGAAACTAAAAACATTTTATATGGTTGTGCTTAAGTTTACTGGTTAAACAAACTACACCATGTTAGATATTTAAGAGGTGTTTTCAAATACATGATTCTTAAAATTTATAGAAGGCATTGGACCTTCTGGTAAATGTTTTCTTAAGTTGTTATCTAATGGTTGAAACTGTTTGCTAAGTATTCATGTGATATTGCTATTGTCAGCGAGCAAGCTAGGACTTGCTCCCTCATTTCTCTATTCTAAGCCCAACTTGTTCTTTCATTTCTCTATTCTCCTCAAGGTAGGAAACTAATTCTATTATAAAGGAATCTGTAGGATGCACAATTTAATCTTTAGACCTTATAAAAGAGATGGCTAACATTTTTCTGTAATAGCATAGCCAAAACAAGAGCTTAAATAATAATCTCATAGCTAGATTTACTTCGCCATCAGTGAAGTATACAGTAAGTAGAAAAAAACCTCCCTTTCAGACCAAAGGGAAAGAAAGGTTTAAAGTGAGAATATAATTTTCCTCATGGACATTGTCTACCTTAGAAAAACTACTACAGAACATGCCTGTGACTATAGACTTGTAGTTCAGGCCACCGAAGATTAGAGATGGGACTTGGGCACTCCCTTGACTTGCATCCTCTGGTCTGCTTTAACACAAACCAGGAGGAAAAGAAAGCTAGGCATCAGAAGCAATGGGTGGCAGGCCTATTAATGGCTATCTCTACAGTGATCTGCCCTCAAGGAGACCCAACAGGCCAGTCCACTGCAGTGGCTTTCAATGTGGTAAGCTTGGGCTTCAGCAGAAGTCAACTTGTGAAGAGTCCTGGCAGCTCTGCCAAGAGTTGGATCACTGGAAATGGACCTGCCCTGGAGTCGAAGGATGCCCAGGTCAGAGCCACAGATCTTATTGGCTCTAAGCTGAAAAGCCCTTCACTCAGCCCAACTTTCAAAGTGACCACTGCAGCTGAGGAGATGGCCAAGTAGGGTCAGCATCATTGCAGGCAGAACTGTAAATTTCTTGTTAGAGATGCCACCTGCCTTTACCTGGCCAGCTCTCCTCCCAGGCCAGCCAAGTAATGAAAGTCAACAGGGTGCCTTCCCCTAGGAGGTTCACACCTCCCTTAAGATGTACCCCATGTGAAGAAATAGATAGGTCTGGGCCTCTTAACTTACAAGGCCTAAAGCCCAACAGATTATTATCAAGCCCCTTCTGTCAGGTTCTATTTGCCTCTCAATCAGAAAACTTAATTGTAGCTTAGACAGCACCTTTCTTAGCAGTTCTTTGTAATATTTTTAAGCACAACTGTATATGTAGTATGGATATTTCTATAGTCAGATTCTTATGGCACTGACCATTTAAGAGTTAAGGAAGAGCAAGAATTTAGTGTAGTGTTTAAGGTATCCCTTTCTTACATCAGTTTCTGTGTTGCACTCCTGGTTTTAGCTCCTGACTCCAGCTTCTGCCAATGCAGACCTTGGGAGACAGCAGTGATGACTAACTTGATTTCTGTTCCCGGCACCTATATGGGAGACATGAGTTGCATTCCCAGGTCCTGGCTTGGGTTCCAGCCTAGATCCAGCTATTATGAGCATTTGGAGAGTGAATCAGAATATGAGAAGTTTCTCTCTCTCTCTCTCTCTCTCTCTCTCTCTCTCTCTCTCTCTCCCTGTCTCCATCAGCCCCTCCTTCCCTCCCTCACTACCTCTTAAATAAATTTTAAAAGAATTATGGAGTAATTAATTCATCATTTTTCCTAAAACTATGTAACAAATTTTATTAAAGTTTGTTTAGGCTTTATTTGTTCACTCATTTAACAAATACTTATTGAATTTCATTTCCTGCAAAAAAAAGTGGTAATCTCAAAATATGAATATGAATTTTGGATAAATTAGATCCACTGGGTGCTGCTCTCATTGTATTTGCAGAATAGGTGGAGAAACATACAATAAACAAGGAAAATATTTTCAAAGAGTAACACATGTTATTAAAAACAAAAATTATGTGGCTTATCTGGGAAAAACTTTAATTGAGGTTTTCAGGGAATAAATTTCATAGAATAATGTACATACATACCTTGGAGATTCTTTGGGTTCAGTTCCAAACCCCTGTAATGAAGCAAATATTGCAATAAAGAAAGTTCCACAAATTTTTTGATTTCCCAATACCTATAAAAGTTTTGTTTGTGCTATACTAGACACAGATTAAAATTGGTTCAATCCCCAAATGACCACCACAGCTGGAGCTGTGCCGATCCAAAGCCAGGAGCCAGGACTTCTTCTGGGTCTCCCACACAAGTGCAGGGGCCCAAGGACTTGGGCCATCTTCTAGCAGATAAATTTTATGTTTGATGAATATTTCTGTATCTAATAGCAACCTGAGATATTTCTATCACATTCATATTTCTTTTAGCATAATTACTGTTTTTGTTAGTGTTGTGGTTATAAAATCACATGGTTTTTCAGTGAACTGTTCCTAATCCATTTTATTCATTAGTCTTGATATTTTTAGACCATAAATTTACAGAAGGCACATTTTTCACTAAGCATATTTATTTGTAGCAGAATTGCTTGCATTAGACATGATGGGATATATAAGGAAGAATAATTTTGAATCTAAGTACAGTAAAAGTTAAACAGAATGACCCATATCTTTAAGATTCGACAAGATGGAACTTGTAAAGGAAGACGTGCGAGAAACAACATGTGAAATTTTCAATCTGTTATGTCAGTCCTCACTGATATTTTATCTCAGGATATTGGTTCCTGTGATTGCCTTTTCACGTGACACACTTAATTTTTGCTTTTGGATAAAGAGAATTCTTCCTGTGTTGATAAAAGCATGGCATGGCCATCAAACTGACTTCTCTCTTCTACACATACACTTATAATGTCATTTAATACTGCCAGCTGTAGTCTTTATATACAAGTACTTATAAAATTTGAGACACACAAATATTTGTCTATCTAATTCTAAAATAATATTCTAAAAATCTATAACTTGCCTAAACAATAGTAATCTTGTTTTAAAATATATCTCACAGTGATCTTGTTTGTAGGACAGCATGTTGAAAAAAAGTTCTTAATAAAATCAGACTTTGGTAATATTCTATGAGCCTCTGGTAAGCACTCCAAGACCCGAGGCAGGTATTTACATGTCCTTCACATGCAACAATGTGCCATATACTCTAAGAAATAGTTATTGATGATGATATTTTAAATGTGAAAAAGTGTTTAACAAATTATTTTGCATGTTAAGCATGTTTAAACCAAAAACGATTGCTATTAGAGCACATGAAAATATATATTTGTTTGTAGACCAGGCAAATTATTCTCTTAACAAGTGAGGGCTTTTGGTCTTTTAGTTAGGACGGCTGAATCACAAATTTCAGCACTTATGTTTGATACCCAGCTCTGCTCCTAACTCCAGGTCCTGATAACAAAGACCATGGGAGGCAGTGGTGATGGCTCAGGTAATCAGGTTCCTGTGATCTGCAAGGGAGGTATGGATTGGGATCCTAATTTCTGACTCCATCCCATAGCTTGAGGTTGTTGATTGAACCAGGCAATCAAATTCTCTGTCTCTGCCTATCTCCCTCCCACCACCGGCTCGCTAATACATAATTTTAAAAAATAATTGTTTTATTTTTCTTTCAAAATAACAGAAATATTAAAAGTTAAACTATTCTATTAACATTTTTCATGGTTAATATACATGACTTTTGAATATGAATTTTTGTTTACGGGAATCTCATTGGATTAAATTGATCCCCACTGAATAATTACCTATACTGTATTTGAACTCTGGACTACATAAAGAAAAGGACTGTATATTTCACAGCCAAAGGGCTAAACTTCACACTTGAATCCTTGAGACTATTATCTTAGTTGTGGAAAAACAGATTTTAAATTGAGCATCAAAGATCGTCTAATATATTTAAAAATATTGCACTTTTTAGTGCATCAGAGGAAAGGAAGTGGAACAAATTATCCAGTTAGCTAAAGATTTCAAGTTCATTTTAGCTTCAATCACTGAAGTCAATTGCATTTGGAATTTTTAGATGCAATTCTTTCTGCAAATTTCAGATCCCAGGTGGTATCAAATACAGTGTTATAGATCCAAGGCTTTTTGTTATAGAAGACTTGCAGCATTAATAGGCTGACACTGTTTGGATAACCTCAATCATTCATAAGCCTTTTAAAATACTTTTATCATTTTAGGGGCTAATAAACTAACAGAATTCAATTTTCATGTTATTTGAGTCTTTGAATTGCTTACCAGAATTCTGACATCCATTAGCCATTGTCTGAATTAGGTGACTGCTGTGGTAAAGAATAAGCCACAACAAATTATCTCATTACAAATGTAATATACACAACAGCTGGAGTTTTTCTTTCTCTTACTTTCATTGTGATTGACATAACCTGGTAACTGTAGTTTCCTGCTTTGTGAATAAGGTTTGTAGCAGATTCGGAAAGCACTGCATTTGCTAAAAGCTTCTTTAGGATAGAGAAATAGAAATCAAAAGCTTATCTGGATTTTAGAATGTTTTATTTGTCTGTTTGTAGATAATACTTCTGTGTCTTGATCTATGTTTCACTATAGCTGCTAAAATAGTTTAGTGCTTAATATCAGACATACCTTGTTGTATCATGACATAAAATTCCTTTAAAAATGTGTAAAGGATGGAATATTGGAATCCAAGTAATTAAACACATTTGATAGAAATACCTGACAATCAAATATATGTGTTACACATTGATTAATTCTTTAGAGTTAAAGAAATTTCATAAAAACCATGAAAAATATTAGTGTATAATTGCTTGCATCACTCTATACACATTCTTTATTTTGTAGTTAGTACTTTTTAAAGTGAGAATATTGAAACTGTATGAAAGATCACTTCATATATATTTTATAAACAATGCTGTAAATTATGTATCATGCATGCCCTATTTAAAAATGTCAAATGTCCACTATTTGTAGGGTTATCAAATTGTATATTTAGTACAAGTATCTTGTTTCCTTTTCATTCTCACTCTCTTTCTCTTCTCTTCCTCTCTGTCTTCCAGGGATGCTCATGACAAAATGATGCATCCCTGTAGGGAGTGTCTCACTGACTTAACTAAGAAACTTTAGATATAATCAAGCCACTGAAGACTATACTGTCATTCGAGCTTTTCTCTGTAATTGATCCCTCCATACACAATTCAGCCTCAGGAAAAAGCATGACATAAGCAAAGGCAACAGAATTCTGGGAGGATTATCAACTGTGGGAATTAGGATGGGTTTCTTCAAAATTTTTACTGATTATTAGGTATGAGAAATGAACAAAAATAGAAGTTTTATTTTAAACTGTGAAATGACCAAAAGCATAATAATGGAAAATATTCCAACTGAATAGCAAATAAAAAATTGGGAAAACCATACCACAACCTATTGCTTTACATTTTTTCCTATTAATTATTACAACTTTTCTCCTTTTTGAACTTTATTTTTTATATATGCTCTTCATACTATAATCTAAAAAAGTCAATTTGCATCATTCTCTCTGAATTATTTCACTAAATTATCCTTATTTATAGCATTTTATTCTCTGTAAAATGTTCCTGCTGCTCAAAAGTGTATGTGTGACTGCAGATATACAATAGCTCATATAAGCACTCATTTTTTAGAAATTAATTGCATGTAAATATTTTATGTAGGCATATGTATAACTATGTATAGTTGTATGTCAGAAGAAACTTCATGATTCAGATAATTATTTTAACATAAGTTGAATTTTGTAATTACCTGGAAAAATAACTTTATTCAACGCTATTTCATAATAACTTGTCATAATCTTTTTGGAGAGAATAGAGAAAAAGGCTCTTTTACTCAGAGAAAATTATGAGAGATAAAGCCCATAGTTAATAGGGATATGAGATTGACAAGACTCTGTTTCCCCAGATGGACTGAATAAGGAGGTAAGACTGAGGAAGCATTTTAAATATTTGATTAAAATTCTAATAGGCTTATATAATTTTGAGAAACTTGAATATATAAACTTCCATTTTTAAGCTAGGGAGTGTTGTCAACGGATTTATCATTTTTTAACATGAGCAAGTCAGTATTTTAATTCATTTTATCATAGTGCCATCTTTTCTAAAGTATGATAAACCATTGGCTTAGGCATCTTTTTTCAGTGGGAAATCATCTGTGCACATTTTCAGATGTTTAACAGCATCTCTTGTCTCTTCATTGTGGCACTGTGCATCCCATTTATGGCAATCAAAAGAACTTGCAGAAAGTTCAAATGTGCCTTAAAAGACAAGATTGTGACTCACTGAAAATCAAAAACAGAATAAGAAATTTTGGAGTTGTTTGCCTACCACAGTAATGGGTAAACATACTTGAGTTATATTTGAGAAATCAGTCCATTCTAAGGCAAACAAACCCTGAGATTCTGAATTTAATGGGATGCCGAACAGAGCATTCTTTAGGACTAGGAATGTATATGATGAAGTGCCCTCAGGTATCTGTATCAATATACCATAAGTTTTTGGCACAATAGGAAAAATTAAAATGACTGCCTCATTAATATCTCTGAGGTTCTGAGCCAGCCTATATCCCCTAATCAGTTTCAAAACAGGCAGAATAGGAATATTAAATGGAGTCTGATGTGGAACCGAGAGTCAATTTTTGAGAAGCTTATCAATGAAGTGTTGAAGTCTCCATCTACTTTCTGGTATTATGGGATATGGACACTGATGAAGAAATGCAATTTATTTTTAAGGAAATTCTGACAGGCTCAATATGTGTAGCCAATCCATGCATTCTTGATCCCAGACTAAGATCAACTCTACCTTTACTTCAGAGGAAGATCATCTAAACTGGAGTCTGACTTAGCACTTGCTACTATCATAAGAAATGACAGACTGAGGAGAAATTAGCTTGAAGGAGAGATTTGGGATGGTAATAAAATCTCTTCAAAGCAAAGGAGTTAGACATTTAGAGATCACCAAAAACTAGCAAGAGATAAGAATACCTTCTGTTTGACGAATTAAAACTGAAGTAAATCTTTAAGAGCAAGTTTTACTGTCAACTCTGATAATAATAGGGGTTTTGCATAGGAAGTTAGTCAGTGACTACTGTTGTTATTTTAAAAAATTAACAACCATGTGCATGACATCAGTAATCACCCAAGTCTCTTGATACTAGATGCTTAGGCTGTAGAAGCCTCTAGAGTTGTCACAGCCCATCAGTCTTCAGACAAGATTTCAGACCCTCTCCCTTTGGAGAAGATGACATTTCCTCTTCTAACGATCACTTTCTTTTGCATTGGGACCATAGACTACAGAGGTCCTTCATGGAAGTGCACTCCTTGTATCATTGTTCTGGCTCTCCATGCCTGAAATGCTCTGTGTTGGGCTTTATAGCCAGACTAAAATGCCTTCTGTGCTGATTATAAGGACACTGAGTACTTGTTACCATGACTGCTATTTTAGGAGCCGGCTATTTGCACTGCTTCCAGTGCTGGAGCGTCCTTTCTTCTTTAGCCTATCTTTATTATCACTAAGCAATTTGAATGCTATTTTTATCACCTGGCTCATGGGAATTTAGTGACTCATGGCTAGTTTTTGAATCTGTACCCTTAAAACCGAGTCCATAAGAATGTACGAAGAACTATACACAGCTGCTGTTTCTGTAGAACTGCTGAAGACAAAAGCAGACACGGATCTCCACAAGGCTACATATGTTGAGGCATGTCTCTTAAATCTGCTGTAGTAGATGTCATTTGGTGCCTAAGAATCCCTTTTTTGTACCCCTAGAGTAGGGTTCCCTATTGTAGCCAATCTACTAGGGGCTCCTTCTTTTAGCCAACATGCTGGAGCCTCCTTTTTGCAGCCAGCATACTGAAACTGAATATATATCATGTACAAAGTGATAAAATTTATTTAAAAGATTAGAAAGCAAACACACACACACACACACACAGAGGCATAGGTGAGGAGTGGAATGGGCCAGAAGGAGAATAGAAGTCAGCCTGGAGAGTAGAGAGAGGGCATATTCAGCACTTTTTCTTATCCTGATCCCTGACAAAAGAAGAAAGGTCCCTCCCAATTGCCAGCTTCTTTTTTTTTTTAACTTTTATTTAATGAATATAAATTTCCAGTGTACAGCTTATGGATTACAATGGCTTCCCCCTCCCATAACTTCCCTCCCACCCGCAACCCTCCCCTCTCCCGCTCCCTCTCCCCTTCCATTTGCATCAAGATTCATTTTCAATTCTCTTTATATGCCAGCTTCTTTTATAAGTTAGGAGGGAGAGTGGCATTTCACATTGCTCTTCTACTCCCAGGTCCCAGGGAAAGAGACATACATGGAAGGGGGCAGCATCATTGACAGGTAGGTAGGTAGAATTACATGGGGTGGGGGATTGTGGCATGAGATCTCCAGCTCCACTAGCTACATTATCCCATATCAGAATGAGGCTCATGGATGGCTAGCATGTATCTGAACATACCATTCTACAGATTATAAAAGATAATTTCCTCTTAGTTGGAATAATCAGAATATACTGGTATGTTTTGCTCCAATTGTCTGTGTATATTGTTGCAGAACTGTTTGAAAACCATAAACTACTTTCTTTTCCCCAGCTCAGCACTCAAACGAACTGGGTTCTTAAGACAATATATGTGATTTTTGTTCAATATTTATATTTTTCACCTATGTTATTTAACATCTCGATCCTGGTGTCATTTTGTGTGAAAAATTCTTCGGTTACTTCACTTATTTAACGTTCAATTGTTCTTTTTACCACTCATTATATGTTTGTTTTTTTTTTAATTTATCATTAAATGTTTGTTTGATAAAATCTCCTGGTGCCCCAGAAGGGAGTATATTATAAAGTTAGATGATGAGATGTCTGAGTCTTTTGTCAATAACACTTGGAAGAGAACTTCTCATATTCCTTAAGAGAAGAAACTGATACCACACCGAACATTGATAACATTTTTTCTCTAAGAGATTGGCAAAGAGCCAATGAAACACTCAGTGTAGTTTTCTATTGATTGTCCTTTGCCTTGCAGACCAATATATATTTTGTATCTGAAGCAATATGACTTTATTATGGAGAAGTGTAAATCTCTTGTAGACTAATAAATATAAATATATGATTTTTAATCAGGATTGAAGTGATGATGTTCATGGTTTTAATATTGTAGGCAATAATAAAAAAATCAGTGCAAGAGAAGATTGATGTTCATAACCTGCTTCTATAATTTTAATTAAATGAAATATTTTTAAAGCATGCCATTATAGATATTTGATTAATGTGTTGTATATTGGATCATATATTAAGTGATATGAGACATTTGAGGTGTGTGGGACATCAGACATGAGGTTTCATTACTTGTTTTTCTCCTATATAAATTTTTACTCATTTATTATAAAGGATATTCTAAAGGATATCCAAATGGAAGAGATGTGGAGGGTGAGGTATGTGAAATGCTATAGAGAATTTCTATGCCCTCTCTGGCAGGCTATCATTTGGGGACCTCCACATGTTCAGCTATCTGGAAGCTCCCAAATCCAGTGCCTCTGGGTTGTGATGGAGACTTTGTTACTCATGATTGATTAAATCCTTGGTGATCAACTTAATATTAAGATCTCTCCTCTCTGTGGAGTTGAGTCAGGTAGGGCTGAAAGTCCTAACCTTGTAATGATATGTGATGCTTCAATATTTCTTTATGAAATTTCCTTAAGCCTTTTTGCTTTTGAAAATGTTTATTCCATAACCTTGATTGTAATTCCTATAGATTTAACATTATAGAAACTTGCTCACTCATCAAGATCTGCTTTAATCTCTACAATTGGTAGTAAATTATAAAATGGAAAAGTGCCAAAAATACATCAATGTGCTCAAAAATAAATAATATTTAATAATGAGGGTAGTTGAAATTTGAGAAGAAAAATTTTATTGAAAACTAAAAGTTTTATTGAGTTTTGAACAGATTAATAGAAAGTAAAATCTGGTTGTTTGCATAAGCTAAAACATAGAAACATATTATACTATCTTTAGTGCACAAGTAGGAGAGAAGTCAATAACTAGCATTATCTACAAGAAGAAATAAGTAGAATCAGGATGAATTAAGGCATTAAAACCACATTTCATAAAACAGAAACCCAATAATAAAGTTATGATTGCTCAGGAGTCACCGATACACCAAATTTTGCAGGAGGGAGAACTCTGGGGATGATTGAAAATTCCAGCATCAACCTATGGAGAAAACAGGCATATATATATATATATATATATATATATATATATATATAGTAGAAATAAAAGAGAAAACATAAAATGGATTTGTTTTACACAAATCGTAATTTCAGATTAAAAATAGGAGTTGATATATTTGATCTTTGATTAATACCAGAGAATATGATTGATAGATCATATATTTATATATCCTTGGGGTCATATTTGTCCTTCAGTTAGCCAACACTGCTACATGATAGGAATGTAAGACAAAAAAATAGAGCCACGTTTCTCATGGCCTGTCTGAATTTCTTTGCTTTTGGATCCCCATGTCCATCAGGACTTGTGCAGTAAGATTGAGATGACCCAGAGATTGGAACAGAAGTGGAGTCATCACAGACTACTCTTTTTATCTGTTTTCCAGAAGAGCCTATGAAATCAGAGTAAATCTCTCAAATAATCTGTGAAAAAAATCTCTATGTTTTCTTATGAGAACTAGATTCAACAATAGAAAATGAAGAATATTTTTTTTTAAGTAGGAGTACCTACATTACACAATAACTATTTAAAAAGCTTCATGGAAGACAGCTACATTTTTCCTAATCAATGCTGATTGTAATATTCTGTTAATAGCAAAAATAAAAAAAAAACAGTCTTCTCATACAAAGATAAACTGCTAGAATCTTCATTTTATGTGATTTTTAATACATAATGAGCTTGGAGAATGTCCAGAGAAGTTATAACTATTTTGTTCAAAAGAAAAATGTAGAACATTGTAATCTTTTAATCATATGACTTTCTTTTCATCCTAAATAAAAACTGTCTAGTCAACCTTATCATCTTCCATTTCATGCTCAAACGTGAAGTTCTATTACTAAAGAAATTAGGGCTAAAATACATTATTTTTTCACAGTTGCATTACAAGAACTAGAGACTTTTAGGTTTTCCAGTGAGTTCTGATAAATGTTGAAGAAAATGATTTATCACAGAGTTTAAATTTTTAGTTTTGCTGCTTTACATGTAAAATATTGCGCTATATTGATACTTCATTGCATTTAGTCAAATGGAAATATGAATACATTGTGATAATATCCAAAGTGAGCATAACAAACACTCCCCGGAATATGAAGAAGTGATCTGTAAATGCAGGGCTATGGTGGTGGAAACTAGCCTGATGATGGTGGGTAGTGATTGGGGCTCACCTTTCACCACTGTCTATTGCAAATTTCTTTCAGCAATTTACCTTCTCCTTTTCCCTGTCTAGACACAGTTGACGAAGAGGTTTCAATTGCTCCAAGGTCACTTTCAGACGTCTGTACAAGTTCAGAGGAAACTCTTTTGAGCATAACGATATGAAGTTTGGGCTCTGTTTATTGGTTTTATTTGTCAGCATTAAATTTTATATGTCTTGTTAGATCATTGACAGAATGAATTCAAGCCTGCTTTCTTTGTGGGTGCTGTTTATTTTTTCTTCTCCCCCATACCTATACTTACATTATCATTTTAGTTTCCTTAAATTAGTTAGAGCAGTGTCTTATCTTTTCTCGATAAAAATGAAGGTCTAGAAATCAAAAAGTTCATTTAATAAACCTGAGCATTATTTAATAAACATGGATATCTAAGTTTTTATACCTCTAATTTATAAACCATTAACCTGTTTATATTTAACTTCAGGTCAAAAGCTTTACATTTAAAAATATGCAAATCACAAAGAGGAAAACTGTACATCTTTACTCAGTATATTCATGATTTAATACTTTAATAGATTAAAATAATTTTTCAAAATGAGTATTTTCAAAACAAATTTATCAATGTCTATTTTTTTATTTTTTTATTTTTTATTTTTGACAGGCAGAGTGGACAGTGAGAGAGAGAGAGACACAGAGAAAGGTCTTCCTTTGCCATTGGTTCACCCTCCAATGGCCATTGTGGCCGGCACGCTGCGGCCGGCGCGCTGTAGCCGGCGCACGGCACTGATCCGAAGCCAGGAGCCAGGTGCTTCTCCTGGTCTCCCATAGGGTGCAGGGCCCAAGCACTTGGGCCATCCTCCACTGCCTTCCCGGGCCACAGCAGAGAGCTGCCCTGGAAGAGGGGCAACCAGGACAGAATCTGGCACCTCGACCGGGACTAGAACCTGATGTGCCAGCACCACAGGCAGAGGAGTAGCCTATTGAGCCGTGGCGCTGGCCATCAATGTCTATTTTAAACTGAGATTTAGATTAGATATATTAGAAATCTGGTTTATATTCTCTTGGTAAATTCTGTATCAGAAGCTCAAAAGAACACATGCAGAATTGGCTATTCAGTGTGAGAATTTTACTCTATTTTTGTATTTTAAGTAATAATCTACACAACAACGTTAAAACATAGGATGTGAATATAATATTTATTTTATTTATTTTCAAGGTAGACTTACAGAGAGAATTAGACATACAGAGAGATCTTCTATCAGTTGGTTTACTCCCCAAATGGCCACAAAAGTTGGGATTGGGCTATATGAAAGCCAGGAGTCTGAAACTCCATTCTGGTCTCCCAAACATGTGGTAGGGTCCAAGCACTTGGGCCATGTTCAGTTGCTTTCCCAGGAACATTAGCAAGCAGGTGGATTGGAAGTGGAGCAGCCTGTAATCATATGGCATGATAGTGACTTAACCAGGTACACCACAATGCTGGTTCCAGATGAAAATATTTCTAGACTATGAAAGAAATGAGAGTTACAATCTTGTTTATCTATGTTGATAGTTTAAATTGAATAACATCCTGAGTTTTGCATTTCAACATAAACTTTTGGTTACAATACACAATTTTACTTAACTAAATAATTGCTTTGGTGAGGAACAAAAGAAATTCAGTATTCAGGATCTTTCATATCTATATTGCTTTTAGTTTTGTCTTTCCTTAAATGAAGTTGTATGTGATCATAACTCTGGCCATAGAATTGTGGAAGTTCTACTTTCATAATAGCATTAATATACTGAAGTAAAATTTTATTTTTACTGAAGACCTCAACCAGTTATATATAACATGAAAACGGAAGACTTCGCACTTTTTTTTTTTTTCTGAAAGGATTTTATACTTAAATGATTGTTATTATTCCTTTGGGTCACTACTGTTATAAGACACAAAACAAATATTCCTTTGATTCTTTAAAATTTTTTAAAGATTTATTTACTTAATTGAAAGGCACAGAGATAGAAATGGGTAGGGGGAGAGAGAGGGATTTCCATCTGCTAATTCACTCCCCATGTGGCTGCAATGGCCAGGGGTAGGCCGGGCGTAGGCCAGGCTGCAGTCAGTAGCAAGCAACTTCAGCCAGGTCTTTCACATGGTTGGAAGGGAGCCAAATATTTGGACCATCTTCTGTTTTTCCCAGGCCATAGCAGGGAGCTGAATTGGAAACAGAGCAGCTGGACATGAACCAGCACCCACATGGGGTTCCAGTGTCACAGGCAGCTGCTTTACACATTATGCCATAACACCAGCCTCAGGTTAAACTTTTTAAGTTTTCTTGGTGAAGCGTGGAGCATTGATGTAGAAGTGCAGAGACCTACATCCTACTCTGGTTTTTTTGATTGTTTCAACTTGGATAAACTGTTTTGATTCTCACCAGCAAGCAATTTTCTCATGGACAGAAGAAAATTGTTTACATGATCTTCAATGTCATTTCCAATCCTTTATTTAAGTTTGAAAATGCATGTTCATGGGAAATTTTCAAATATAAAAATAGGACTTTCACTCCATTCATTCACTGATGCCTGCAAAATCTGTTGTACTTAGTGGACCTTAATGATATTCATTTGTATAGTATAGCATAGCATAGCATAGCCTAGCATTTTGTGTGAAGTGTTTGAATTGTGACTTGAATAGGTTTTACATAAAATAAAATTAATAACCTCAAGCACAGCCTTTGGTATATGTATTTTATTGTATGGTTATAAAAGGCAATGTATTCTCACTTTAAAGATGTTTAAAATTAATAGAGAGCAGTGCATTTACCCTAGTAAAGACATTTGTGTCCCACATTAGCTAATATGGGTTTGGTTCTTGGCTCCTGCTACTGATTTAAGTTTCTTGCTGATGAAAATTCTGGAAAGCAGCAATACTGGCTCAATTCATTGTTTTCCCGCCTCCGAAGTGGGAGACCTGGATTGTCTTCCTGGAGCCCACCTCCTGGCTCCTTCCTCAGGCCAGCCTCAAACATGGAGGACATTTGAGAAATTGAACAGTACACAGAAGCTTTATCTTTCCAACTCTTTGCCTCTCAAATAAATGTATTTTTATTCAGAAAATATATTTAGTATCACAGAGTTAATTATATGTATTTTAAAGCAATTGGAAAAACATACCAGGTAAAAATAAGAGGAGGAGAGGCCAGCGCTCTGGCGCAGCAGATTAAAACCTGGCCTGAAGCACTGGCATCCTATATGGACACTGGTTCAAGTCCTGGCTGCTCCACTTCCTATACAGCTCTCTGCTATGGCCTGGGAAAGCAGCAGAGACGGCCCAAGTCCTTGGGACTCTGCACCCATGTGGGAGACCCAGAAAAAGCTCCTGGCTCCTGGCTTCGGATCGGCACAACTCTGGCCATTGTGGCCATCTGAGGAGTGAACCAGTGAATGAAAGACCTCTCTCTCTGCTTCTCTCTCTCTCTCTCTCTCTCTCTCTCTGTGTGTGTAACTCCAACTTTCAAATAAATAAATAAATCTTTAAAAATATAAAAGGGGGGAATAAGAGATGGAGGATGTACTCTATAACTGTAAAACAGTCTAGTTCTGCATACAGTCATACAGACTTACCTCTCAGGGTGCAGCCCAAGAACTAGTCATGGGGCTCCAAACCCCTAAGAATCAGTGGTATAAACACCAACTTCACTGTTAAAATGATCATATTAAATGTTAAAGGCAACAGATAGGTCAGTCTAAGTTTAAAAAAAGATGATATAAACAACATCAAGTACCTAGTAAAAATAATAGAATTAAAAAGGAAGGAAAGGGGCCAGCGCTGTGGCACACTAGATTAATCCTCCGCCTGCAGTGCCAGCATCCCATATGGGCGCTGGTTCTTCCAGTTCTTCCAGTTCTTCCAGTTCTTCCAGCTGCTCCTCTTCCAGTCCAGCTCTCTGCTGTGGCCTGGGAAAGCAGTGGAGGATGGCCCAAGTACTTGGGACCCTGCATCTGCATGGCAGACCAGGAAGAATCACCTAGCTCCTGGCTTTGGAACAGCATAGATTGGGCAGTTGTGGCCATTTGGGGGAGTGAACCAGTGGATGGAAGACCTCTCTCTCTGTCTCTCTCTCTCACTGTCTGTAACTCTTCTTGTCAAATAAATAAATAAAAATCTTTAAAAAAAAAAAAAAGGAAGGAAATTCCAACATGGGAAGCAGTCCACACAGCAGACTCTTAGAATGATATTCGCAGCAAATAACAGTCTTACCTCAAAATCAACCCTTAAGGCTTCCTAGTCCGGCTGAAAGACATGCGAGAGCATTTCAGGTATGGAAAGCTAAGACTCTGTGACAAAAAAATATCCTACATGGAGGATCTCTGTGAGACCTCAGTGGAAAGAAAGGGTCATCAAAGGAGACACTCTTATCTGAAGGGAGAAGAGAACATCCACTTTGCTTATGGTCATGTCCAAATACTGACAGAGTCTATGGTCACAAAAGGCTTCCATAGCCTTGGCAGCCCAGGGCAAGAGCCTGGGATGATCACTGACTTTGATTGTTAAAGGAACAACAGTAGTCACTGTGCACTTGCTCCCCATGTAGGAACTCTGTCCCTATTGAATTGTAATATGAGAATCGACTGCAAATTCTCTCCCCAAGCTGTACTCTGTATGTTGTGTGTGTGTGTAGGTACAAATTGCTGAAGAATATGATTAGCATAAAGTTGGTCCTCTGTATATAACGTCATACTAAAATTGAACCATAATGAAGAAGGAGATAGGAGAGGGGTTGGGAGGTGGGATAGGGGCCGGGGTGGGGAGCATGCGGGAAAGAACCACTGTATTCCTGAAGTTGTATCTATGTAAAAATGCTTTCATTAAATAAAAATTAAAAAAGAAAATATATTTAAAGCTTTAGTTCAGAGGTGCAAAATTAATAATTGGTAATGTTTGGATAGTTTTCTTGGTTTTTCTATTATACATTCATTCAACAACTAGTCACTAAATACTCCATTGATCTTTGAGTTTTTTTATTTTTTATTTTTATTTTTTTGACAGGCAGAGTTAGACAGTGAGAGAGAGAAAGTGAGAGAGAGAGATACAGAGAGAAAGGTCTTCCTTTTTCCATTGAATCGCCCCCCAAATGGCTGCTATGGCCAGCGCTGGGCCAATCTGAAGCCAGGAGCCAGGTGCTTCCTCCTGGTCTCCCACATGGGTGCAGGGCCCAAGCACTTGGGCCATCTTCCACTGCCTTCCCAGGTCTCAGCAGAGAGCTGGACTGGAAGAGGAGCAACTGGGACAGAATCCGCTGCACCAACTGGGACTAGAACCCGGGGTGCCGGCACCACAGGCAGAGGATTAGCCAAGTGAGCCGTGGCACCGGTGAGTTTTTATTTTTTAATCCTTTGAAGTCTTATTGCTGTTCATTTCAAATATAAAAGACATTGTGGCTAATTTTCATATTTGAAACTTTTCCTACTTTATTAGTCGCTCAATTGTGATAGCACATTAACAGGTAATTGTTTTCCATACTTTATATAAACTTTCTTAGTTATTATTTTTATTACTGTGAAGTTTGCTAATCCCTTTTGCATTCACAAAATAATTTACATATAAGCAAGTATTCAATAGATACCTTTAATTATTGGTGCCTGTATTCTTCTTGTGGTTTTATCTTCCAGAATTAAATGTTGATTTTAAAACAACTGAAGTCGAGGCCGGTGCTGTGGTTTAGCAAGTAAAGCCACAGCCTGCAGTGCAGGAAGCCCATAGGGGCACTGGTTCAAATCCCTTCTGCTCCACTTCTGATCCAGCTCTCTGCTATGGACTGGGAAGGCAACAGAATATGGCCAAGTCCTCCGGCTCCTCTACCCATGTGGGAGACCTGGAGGAAACTCCTGGCTCCTGGCTTCGGATCAGTGCAGCTCCAGACGTTGCAGCCATTTGGGGAGACAACCAGCAGATGGAAGACCTCTGTCTCTCTCTGCCTCTCCTCTCTGTGTAACTTTTATTTTCAAATTAATAAATCAATTTAAAAAAAAAAAACTGAAGTCAACTTTGATGCATAGTTTTGTACTCAAAATCAAGTGGATATTTTTCTAAATAATAGCTGATTTCCTTCAAAGTGTTTTCTGCTTGATTAATTTTATCTTAATACATTTGCATGATTATATTTTATTATATATTAAATTCTTAATCATCTTGATTAAGATTTGAGGCATAAACGTTGATCATTCATCTACTTATCCTTTTTTCAGTTTGTTTATTTGTTTATTTATTTAAAGGCCAGGGGACAGAGAGAGAGAAAGAGAAAGAGAGAGAGAGGGAGAATCTGCTATTTCAATCACCAAATAGCTATAACAGATAGATATGGGCCAAGCTGAAGCCAAGATCCAGGAACTCCATTTTGGTCTCCCGCATGGGTTGGGAGGAATCTAAGTACTTTAGTAATCTTCTCAGGCTTATTTCAATCAAACAAACAGCTGGAATGAAAGTGGATTAGCCAGAACTACAATATGCACACTGGTATTGGATGCCATTGTTGCAAAGGCAGCTTAATACACTCTTACACAATAACAGCACCAATCTTGGATTCTTTTACCATCTTTTTTCTTTTTCTTTTCTTTTAGAAGGATTTTTAAAAATAATTATTTAATTTATTTTGAAAGACAGAGGACTTACAGAGATAAGTAGAGCCAGAAAGACAGAGAAGTCTTCCATTCTGCTGGTTCACTCCCCAAATGACCGCAACGGCCAGATCTGAGCCAATCCGAAGCCAGGATCCAAGAATTTCTTCCAGGACTCCCATGTGGGTGCAGGGGCCCAAGGAATTGGGCCATCTTCTACTACTTTTCTGATCCAGAACTGGACTGGAAGAGGAACAGCTGGGACTCGAACCGGCGCCCATACGGAATGCAGGCACTGCAGGCTGTGGCTTTAACCCGTTGACCCACAGTGCTGGCCCCCATCTTTTTTTCACTATTTCAGTTGTATGGTATCTGGTGGAGCTTTAATGGAAACTCACCCAAGACCACTGCAATTTTTTATAAAGATTATCTTGGAAATTCTACATTGCTACCTATTTTTCATGCATTTATACAGCCTTCAAAAGACACTTTGTAATGGGTATTTATCCCAGTGGTTATGACACAAGATGCCTTTCACCCATTTCAGCAAAACTGAGTTCTATTTCAAGCTCTACATCCTGATTTCAGTTTCCTGCTAATTCAAACTATGAGAACCAATGGTGATGGCTCAAAGGCTTGGTTTCCTTCACATATGTGGTAGAACTGGATTGAGTTCCTGGCTCCCACTTTCATCTTCAGACCTACCCAAGCTGTTTTTGTTATTTGGGGAGTAAAACAGCAGATGAGAGAATGGGGCCCCTCTCTCTATCTCTTTTCTGCGTTTATCAACCAAATAAATAGCTTTAAAATACATTCAGGTTATTCTTATTTTCAATACTTTACTGTTTAAACATTAAGCTAAATGATAAGATGAATTTCAATAAATATGAATTTAATAATCACAGACTTAGTTATATTTTGGTTGAAAAGGAAAGCAGAGCAAATACAAATGTAATAGCATATATGATAATCCCAGAGTTGGCCAAGTGTAACATTTAGAAAATAAGGTGATGTTGATAATAGTAATAGCAAACTTCGTGCAAAGAAAATACTTCTTGGCATTTTAACATTTTTCCTAATTGAAAACAAATGATATAAAACATTTCCCATAATTGATACACTTTTTAATTGTTTATTTATTTATTTTCATCTACCTGGAATGTAGAAAGAGATTTTTTCCAGTCACTGGCTCACACCAACAATGCCTTCAACAGCTAGGTCTATGGAAAGTCAAAGCCAGCAGCCTGAAACTCCATCCAGATTTCCTACATGGGTGCAGGGCCAAAGCACTTGAATCATTGTCTTCTGCCTCCTAGTGTGCAACAAAGGTAAGCTGAATTTTTTTTTTTTTTTTTTTTTTTGACAGGCAGAGTGGACAATGAGAGAGAGACAGAGAGAAAGGTCTTCCTTTTGCCATTGGTTCACCCTCCAATGGCCGCCGCGGTAGGCGCGCTGAGGCCGGCGCACCGCGCTGATCCGATGGCAGGAGCCAGGTGCTTCTCCTGGTCTCCCATGGGGTGCAGGGCCCAAGCACTTGGGCCATCCTCCACTGCACTCCCTGGCCACAGCAGAGAGCTGGCCTGGAAGAGGGGCAACCGGGATAGGATCAGTGCCCCGACCGGGACTAGAACCCGGTGTGCCGGCGCCGCAAGGCGGAGGATTAGCCTAGTGAGCCGCGGCCCCAGCGTAAGCTGAATTTTAAGTGGAGTACAACAGACTAGAACCTTCATTCTGATATGTGATGCAGGTATCCTAAGTAGCAAGTTAATCCTGAGGCTACCATGCCTAATACCATAATTCTTACTCTGGATTTCAATTTTTTCTCCAAAAATTTTCAGCCATATCTCATGAAAATTCTTCAACTGCATTTCACTAGTCTTAAAATTAATTTCCTGAAGTTAATTAATTGTATAATTAATCATGACTGTTCCAAAATATTTTAATAAATAAAATATTATTTTTAAGATTTCTAAATGTATTTATACACATATATCCATACACATTTGAAAATATAGCTTTGAAGAAATCCTAAAGAATAACATTGAAACATAGACATCAAGAACTTAAAATTTTTTTCAAGGGAAATATCATAACATGCACTCACTGAAAACTCTGCCTGTTAAATAAGATTGTCTGCCAATTATAAATAGCTATTATCCATGCAGTATTTTTATATTACATTTGTTTTGAAAGTAGCCATGACTTCCTTAAAATTCATGCATGCTTTCTAAGAAGAAGCATTCCAGCATAAGAGTTATTTAGTTTCACTGGAGGTAGAAATAATCTGTAGTTGGAAAACATAAATGTACAACTGTTTAAAGAGCATGCTCAAGATGCTCCAAAGGGGTCCTATCTTTCATGAAATGACTGAACTTCTCTGAAATAAAATATGGTGCTTAGTCCAAGAACAGAGAAGCAGAAGTTTCTTTTAAAGATTCTCAAGCATGCTCCTCAAGAGGTTGCATTTTAAATTAAGTGATGTGTTCCTTCTCTACTCTCAGCACGACCTCAGAGATGGTTAGACTGCTTTAAAGTTTTTAACTTTGTTAAACAGACTTAGAAGTTTAAAATAGTCCAACAGGAGGCCTAGAAGTGGAAAGGCAAGTGGAATATTTTCAGGGTTGGGCTAACTTTGAAGCAGAACATGAATGGTATTAACAGTGTAATAAAATCAAATATCAAAGACTCTGTCTACAGATCAGTAAAAATCCAGATACACTTGAAAGATTTTGATTAGGGCAAGTAGTAAATTTTATCACAATCTTGTTATTATTCTAATAAATAATAAATCATAATAGACTTACCAGTAAAACTTGAATAAATGTAGTTTTTGTAAAGACATGAATAATGCTGGCAATTTAAGATGCAGCATACATATTCTGCTATCATGGTATTAGGAAATACTATTAAGTTTAGAAAAGTCCTAATGTATTATGTTTTATAACCAACTTATTAATTATGTCTACATAATATAATACTGACTCCATGTTATTAAAGTATAGCTTGGAACAATTAGGTGTATTTAGAGCTTGTTCTTGAAGTAGCACTAAGAATATTTCTCATTAATATGTCATTTTTAGCCAATTGAAGTCTTTTTATGCAGAGCTAAGCACTGTGTAAATAGAGATGACAAATTAAATAATGGATAACAGGATTTTAAATTAATAACATAAAAATTATATACACATAGTTAGAAAAGAGAGATGATGATTAACTGTATCAATTCATTTGAAATTTATTTTAAATCTTAAGGCCCTAGAACATTGTCACTTTATCTGGATTTCAGTATGCAACTATACCCCAAAAACTAGTCACTATTGGGATGTACTCAAATCTTGTCTGTTAATTTTAACTTTTCGTCTATGCTAATTCAACACATTGTTCTTATAACTTTCTTGTGACTAAGTAAAATTAAATTTCCAAGCAAGTTTTTATAAATTCTCTCAGAATTACTTTTAGTTGTCTTAGGTAATGATATGTTGCCTTTAAGTGGTGATTCCTGGCAAGCCTGTTACATTCTAATTTATTGGTTTTCAATACATTTTCACAAACTTTAAAATTATTTTGAATTCTACATAATTGTATCTCTCAGATATGAATCATCCAACAATTGCACATTATGTTTTGATCTTTACTCAAAGCACTAAACAGAATAAAGTGCAAGTTACAAAGTTTGTCATATTATTTTCAGAGATGTAACTTCAGCACCTTCCTACTTTATTCTTTACTTTTTGTTGTATTATTGATTATAAAATATTCATAAGAAACTAATTACAGTTAATTATCATCATTTGCATTAGCAATTTCCTGTAAAGCCACGTGAACACTGAATTAGCAAATACTGAATCATTTTACTTGGAGAAAATACAAGATTAGCTTTTTATTGGCTTCTGATAACATATCCATCAGCCAATAAATGCCTAACCTTTTTCTATGTGTGCTTCTATTTAAAAGCACCTTTCTAGTCTATGTTGTTGATTACCAAACTATTACCAATATCACTGCAGATCATGCCTGAAGGGAGATCATCAAACGTAGCTATTTTTCTCACAAGGCTCATCACAGCCTCCATGCACTTAGGAGGCCCAGCACTTCAGCCATACTCTTGGAAATCATCAAGAAAATTCATTACAATGTAGAAAACATGGCAGTATGAAAACTGCAAATAAAGAACACTTGTCCACAGTATGAGAACATAAATAAAAAGACAAAGCATAAACACCAGTTATCTCAGCTGATGACACTAACCTGTGTTTCATGAATTTTGCTACTCAGGGCAGTCATATGTAGATGTATGACAGGGAAGGAATAACTTGTGATCTTAGAGTTAGAAATATCTTTTGGCAATTAGATAAATCCATAATTACAAAACCTGCAAATAAGGAAGACTGCCTGTATACACTAGGCTCCATCCTAATTTCTGCAGAAAGTTAAATACAATCTGGCCTACTCCTTCAAAGAGCTTTTAGCACAGTGCATTTCAAATCTCAAAAGTCACAAATGTTTTGTAATTTATTTCCTTCACTCTTTATACACATATTTATTGCATATTGCCTGTTTTTTTTTTTTTATAAAGACATCTTTTTTTTTTTTTTTTTGATAGGCAGAGTGGACAGTGAGAGAGAGAGACAGAGAGAAAGGTCTTCCTTTTTCCATTGGTTCACCCTCCAATGGCCGCTATGGCCGGCGCGCTGCACTGATCTGAAGCCAGGAGCCAGGTGCTTATCCTGCTCTCCCATGCAGGTGCAGGGCCCAAGGACCTGGGCCATCCTCCACTGCCTTCCCGGGTCACAGCAGAGAGCTGGACAGGAAGAGGAGCGACCAGGACAGAATCCAGTGTCCTGACTGGGACTAGAACCCAGTGTGCCGGCGCCACAGGCAGAGGATTAGTCTAGTGAGCCACGGCACCGGCCATATTGCCTCTTTTTTATTCACTTTGTTATTTTCTGGGGATGTGACAGCGATTAAATGAGAGATGTGGTTCCTGATCAGCACAGAGTTCCTACTCTGTGAGTAGGAGATGGACCGCAAAGGAGAAGCAGCAAGACGCTCAGAGTTGAAAGCCCATGATGTAACTGGCAGACGTGAGAGAAGCATCCACCTAGACTGAAAATCATATAATAATGCCTTGGTGTATATAAATTTAAAGCTGAAATTTGAAGGCATATAAAGAAAAAATACCTAGTAGAAGTTGTGTGGTCACATAAGTAAATTAAAATATACATTCAATGGCTTTGAGACAGAAATTGGCAGCAGTTTAGTAAAGTAGTTGTTGGTGGGAAATGAGGGAAGTTAATGTATAGGAATTATGGGCCAGTGGAACTGGCAATAGTAAAGGATGCACTGTGATATAAATTAATAAGGAAATGTAAGCGGAGACCAGATCACAATAGGTATTAATTTCACTAGGTTGAAAAGTTGCCAATTCTTTCTAAGAGCAAGGAGAATAATAAAAATAAAAGCAGTATGATTGAAATATTTATAATGAGAGTTTGGCTCTAGATTTGAAGTATATTGGGAATGTGGGAGCTGTGGATGGGACAGGATCACAATATGTAAGGAGATCTGTAAGAGGCTGTTTCAATAATTCTAATAAGGGATGATGTGAAGTGACCTGAATTAGGATAGTAACAGTAAAGAACTAGACCAGTGAATTAATTTAGAAGTTATTTAGGAGTTTTTGTCAATCAAAGTTGGTGATTGTTGATGTGCATGGTGATTGTTCAGAGAGATATTCTGTCTTGGACCATGAGAAATGTACATACAAGTAGATTTTTAAAACATGAGATAATATCCTCCCAGAAAAAGGGCAGGATTGCTCAACACTATATTTTTTCCTTTAATATTTTTTTATTCATCACTCATTTTAAAAGCAGTAAATTCCCCAAACTCAGTGTCCCTGTGGTCTGATACAACCCACTAAAGGTTTAGGTACTGATGTAGTTTGATCTGCATTGTCCATTGGAATCTGGAGCTGATAGAGATCTGTTGTGAACTTTCTTGTCTTGATTAATGAAGTCTTATCTCTGACCAAGGAATAATCACGTAAAGATATCCATAAAGTAGTAGCAGACTGGTTTGCTTTAAAAATAATGGTATTTCAAAAAGGTCATGGAAAAAATTGAATCCAGTATAAATTTATTTTTATATAATACAAATTTGAGGGATCAGTATTGTGGCGCAGAGGGTCAAGCCACTGTCTGCAGTGCCGGCATCGCATATGGAATGAGTCCTGGCTGCTCCACTTCTGATGCTGTGGCCTGGGGAAACATCTGAGTCTCCCACATTGGTGGTCTTCAACTGATGGAGTGGAAGGGTTTTCCACAACTGGTAGGACAGGAAGGCAATGAAAATGAAACAACTTGCTTGAATATATTGGAAAAATAATTTAAATAAATAAGGCTGGATGATAAACTCTAAGTATAAATTTAGGTTGGCAGGAAAGTATGAAAACATAGGGTGATTAAAGGGAAGGACATTTTAAGTAGATTGAGAGAATTTAACAGGAGTAATTGAAGAAACAAATTAGATGATCAAGAAGTTGTACCATGGCTAGAAATACTATATAGTGATGTCCATATAAAGTAGCTTTTTTTTTTTTTTTGACAGGCAGAGTGGACAGTGAGAGAGAGACAGAGAGAAAGGTCTTCTTTTGCCGTTGGTTCACCCTCCAATGGCCGCCGCGGTAGCGCGCTGCGGCCGGCGCACCGCGCTGATCCGATGGCAGGAGCCAGGTGCTTCTCCTGGTCTCCCATGGGGTGCAGAGCCCAAACACTTGGGCCATCCTCCACTGCACTCCCTGGCCACAGCAGAGAGCTGGCCTGGAAGAGGGGCAACCGGGACAGGATCGGTGCCCCGACCGGGACTAGAACCCGGTGTGCCGGCGCCGCAAGGCGGAGGATAAGCCTGTTGAGCCACGGCGCCGGCCATATATAAAGTAGCTTTAATTCCTTTACTTAACAAAGACATTGAAATCTTCTAGTATGACATACATGCTGATCATGTACTAGTGTAAGAAAAATTTAAGGCTATTAAACTCCTGGGCCTTAAATTAAATGAAGGAAATTTGTCCCAATTTCATTTTGGTTAGCATACTTGCATATATTTTTCCATATCTGTATATTTAACTGGTACTGATTTTTTTTTTTTTTTTGACAGGCAGAGTGGACAGTGAGAGAGAGAGACAGAGAGAAAGGTCTTCCTTTTGCCGTTGGTTCACCCTCCAATGGCCGCCGCGGTAGCGCGCTGCGGCCGGCGCACCGCGCTGTTCCGATGGCAGGAGCCAGGTGCTTCTCCTGGTCTCCCATGGGGTGCAGGACCCAAGGACTTGGGCCATCCTCCACTGCACTCCCTAGCCACAGCAGAGAGCTGGCCTGGAAGAGGGGCAACCGGGACAGGATCGGTGCCCCGACCGGGACTAGAACCGGGTGTGCCGGCGCCGCAAGGCGGAGGATTAGCCTGTTGAGCCGCGGCGCCGGCCACTGATTTTTTAAATGAGTATATTACACATATTCTCCAATATACTTTTCATTTTCATAACCTCTATTTCGATGTCAGTTAACATTTTTAACAGGTATAAGGAATGATGGCATTTGCATTTCTAACTTTCTTTCCAATTTTTTTAATCAATATTGAAGTGGAGCTACTCAGCTGCATGGCTGGGTGATTGAAACATAGAAATGGAAACATTGTGTCAAAGTCTATGAAAACTTTCCTTTTTAAAAAGAATTGTCAAATTATCATGAGTGTGAAAAAGTATATACCAACCGTTTTATGAAAATTCTTGGTTTTCTGAATTCACACCAATATAAAGATCTGTTAATCTTTATAAAGTTGTCAAACTTTATTTGTGAAAAATGTCATTTTTAAAAATTATTTATGTGAAAGGCAGAACAATAGACAGAAAGGGAGAGAAAGAGAGAGAGACCTTCCATCTCAGGTTGATTCCTCAGATGGTTGTAATAGCTAGGAATGAGCCAGGCCAAATCCGGGAGCCGGGAACTGCGTTCTAGTCTCCCACATGGGAAGCTGCGACCCAGGCATTTGGACCATCTTAAGATGTTTTCTAAGTGCATTAGCCAGAGGCAAGATCAGAAACACAGTGACCAGACCTTGAACCAGCACTCCAACATGGGATGCTAGCATGTCAAGTGGTGGCTTAATCTGTTGTGTCACTGTACTGGCACCTATGATATTATTAACATAATATTTTTTTAAAATTGCATTTTGAAATGTTGTATGAGTGAGAAAACATTTTAATACATTGTCTTTCATTATGTCCCTTTCTGTAAACTTATCTTTACCCAAAGTTTCTCTTTAGTGGTTCATTAATAATTCTGCATATAACCTCAATTAAGTTGCTATTTGTGATGCTTGATTTGCCTGATTTGAATCCTGGCTACTCTACTTCCTATCCAGCTTTCTGCTAATGTACAATCTGTGAGGCTCCCTGTGGAAGTTCCAGCACTTGTGCTTCTGTCACCAGTGGGAGAACCAGATGGGAGACCAGGCACTCGGTTTCCACCTGGTCCATCCCTGGTTGCTATGAATGTGTGGGGAGGGATTCAGAAGATCTCTCTCTCTCTCTCTCTCTCTCAAAAATAATTTAAACATGCATAGTCTTAATTCTGTTTTTCTCTCAAAAAGCTTGGTGAAAAAGGTTGCTGATATCCATACAGATTTTTCATAGTACACATTTTCCAAGAACATTTGGAATATTCCTCATATTTTATCATTTCCAAAGATAATTATATTTCAGCTATTATTATCTAAAATATCTATGAAGATAAACTGACAAGAGAAACTCTTTTAAAGAATAGTTAAGTCTACACAATTAATATATTAAATTGTCCCAGCTTCATTATTTTTCATATACAATTTTGATAGAATGATTTGAAATTTTGTAAAATCAAATCTAACTGTGTTCCATTAAATGTGCCATTTTAAACTCTGCCATTATTATTATTTTTTTTGACAGGCAGTGCACAGTGAGAGAGAGAGAGACAGAGAGAAAGGTCTTCCTTTGCCGTTGGTTCACCCTCCAATGGCCGCTGCGGTTGGCGCACTGCGACCGGCACGCCGCGCTAATCCGATGGCAGGAGCCAGGTGCTTCTCCTGGTCTCCCATGGGGTGCAGGGCCCAAGCACTTGGGCCATCCTCCACTGCACTCCCTGGCCACAGCAGAGAGCTGGCCTGGAAGAGGGGCAACTGGGACAGAATCCGGTTTCCCGACTGGGACTAGAACCGGTTTCCCGGCGCCGCAAGGCGGAGGATTAGCCTAGTGAGCCGCGGAGCCGGCCTATGCCATTAAAATTTTAAGTCAACAGAGTGCCTTCCCCTAGGAGGTTCACACCTCCCTTAGGATATACCCCATGTGAAGAGATAGATAGGTCTGGGCCTCTTAACTTACAAGGCCTAAAGCCCACCAGATTATTATCAAGCCCCTTCTATCAGGTTCTATTTGCCTCTCAATCAGAAAAATTACTTGTAGCTTAGACAGCACCTTTCTTAGCTCCTCTAATAATGACTCTGTCCTTCGTTCTAGACCCTGTCTAGTGCACTTGGGCCTCATTCCTTTGTAATCATAACCTCTACTCTACCACCAATGGCTCTACTCCCAACCTGTGTGTACTGATGGTCCTCTTCCCCACTTAATGCTGTATAATTGTTCAAACTTGGTAAATGCCACTCTTGGGATCATTGGTTACTATCCTCACTCTGTCTTTTATGACCTTGTCTAAATATGATCAGAGTCAGCAAACTTGGAAGGCTTCCACAGCCTTGGCAACTCATGATGACAGCCTAGGGTGGTTACTGGCGCCATAAACTAGAGTGTCAATTTGTTGGGTCAACAACAGGAGCCACTGTGCACTTGCTCCTCATGTGGGATCTCTGTCCTTAATGTGCTGTACATTTTGATTTAATGCTATAACTAGTACTCAAACAGTATGTTTCACTTTGTGTTTCTATGTGGGTGCAAACTGTTGAAATCTTTATACTAAATTGATCTTCTGTATATAAAGAGAATTGAAAATGAATCTTGATGCAAATGGAAGGGAAGAGGGAGCGGGAGAGGGGAGGGTTGCTGGTGGGAGGGAAGTTATGGAAGGGGGAAGCCATTGTAATCCATAAGCTGTACTTTGGAAATTTATATTCATTAAATAAAAGTTAAAAAAAATGTGGCAACAAAAAAAATTTTTAAGCCTAAACACAAAGTAATTCTAGATTTAATTTTACAGATATACTTTCAAACTTAATATTAAGAATTAGGCAAACAATGAGATTCTCCAGAAAATTTACTTATTATAATTTAAAGAACATGCTAAATAATTTTGGTATCTATTTCCAATTTTTTTCAACTATACTATATCAGTTTCATCTCTGAGCTTTTATGCATACATGCCATGCATAATAAATAGGTTGTCAGACTCTGCCATGAGTTAAATACATATTTGTATATGTAGTAATTGCCAGTCTTGTTACCAAACATAGCAATTATTTCTGTAGATAAATGGTTTTTGTTGCTTGATGGCCATAATTCATAAGGGCAACAACCTTACCTCTCACTTTCATGACTATTTCCTTAATGAACACACCAGTATCTGACATATAGTTGAAAACCAATAACATCTTTGATGAATACATTCAATTGTAATTATTCACCATTAATATTTTCTTAACAGGAATGTATATTTTTATAAAACAGATTATTTCTCAATAGACATGTATAATTCATTTTAAATCTTAGGCTACTAAAAGTTCTCAACACAGATAACATATATGCTTTTAAAAAGCTAATAATGCATTTGCGAAATCTTTCTGTTCTGCATCTTGTACAATGTCCATTGTTACATTTTCTCTTTTACTTTAATGAAATAAAATCTCATGTCATTTTAGAAAACTGGAAAAAATTATATGCAAAATACTATTTGATTGATATTATCTCATATTTGGTAATTCCAGCGGAGTTCTATGTTATCAAAGAAATTTAAGCTATTCCATACCTCTGAGATTTAACTGACTTTTCAACTGGTATATTTTTTTATCCCCATTTTATTTTCTGTGTAACAACTGGCAAGACCTCAGAAAAACAACCATGTCCCTGAATACACTGTTCTCCTACTACACAGAGAACACTCAATAAGAAGAAGTCATATTTTTACCCTACATATATTTTCTGGGACTTTTTTTTTGATTGAACAGGTCCATTAGTAAAATTCCCTGTAAACTGTACCCTGCAAAGCTCTCATTTATCAATGAAGGTGAAATAAAACCTTCCCTAACAAAACTTGAATTTGTCAGCACTCGTCCTGCCTTACAGAAAATGATTCAGTATCTGCCACACACAGAAACACAGGAAGATAGTCATCACTATGAAAGAATGTGAAGGCAGAAAAATCTCCCAGTAAAAGTACAAAGGAAATGCAAAGCAAACATTAGGAATATTCATAGAAAAATGATAGGGTCAAGTCAATACTTATCAATAGTAACCTTAAATGTAAATGATCTGAACTCCTCAATTAAAAGATGCAGTTTGACTGAATGGATTAAAAAAGAAAACCCTTCTATTTGATGCCTACAAGGAATGACACCTCACCAACAAAGATTCACATGGACTGAAAGTGAAAGGATGGAAAGATATATTCCATGATAATGGAAGCAAAAAAGAGCAGACAAGACTTTAGCACAAAAACAGCTAAAAGAGAAAAGGGCAGTATGTAATGATTGAGGAATAAATTCAACAGGAAGATGTGACTAGTTAACCTAACCCATGGACCAAATGTACCCGACTGATAAATTCAGAACCTTTCATTTCACAGTTTCGGAATACATATTCTTTCTTAACATTTCTAAGAAACCATAAAGACATTTTACCTACACTCTTTGTTTTACACATGATGTGCCAGAAGTCCAAATATAATTATCAATATAAATAAGAATGATGGCACAAATAGCTAAAATTTTGTCATCTTAGAAATGTATTACTGGGGCCAGTGATGTGACCTAGCAGGTTGAGCTGACTAATGCAGCACCAGCTGAGACTCAGCTGCTGTACTAACAACCCAGCTCCCTACTGATCCACTTGGGAAGGCAGTGCAAGAAGGTCAAGTCCTTGGGCCCTTGCACTCACATTGTATACCTGGAAGAAGCTCCTGGCTTCAATGTGTTCCAGCCCTGGCCATTGTAGCCATTTGAGAGTGAGCCAGCAGATGGAAGATCTCTCTCTCTCTCTCTCTCTCTCTCTCTCTCTCTCTCTCTCTCACTTTCTATATCTCGGTCTCTGCAACTCTGTTTTTCAAATAAAATAAATCTTTAAAAAAGTATTATCTTTTTCATTCATTGATGTCTTAGCCTCCAAATTTTTCAAACAAGAAAATATATCTTTCCTATCACCTTTTTAAACCAATATGCTTGTGCTGACAAATGACAGAGAATCTAAATAGTTATCTGTACAAGTCAAGTGCAAATCGGGTATTAGGAGAACATAAACTGATTTCTCATCAAGGCTAATGTTCATATTTATATTTATAGTAAACCTTTACCCTGTACAAAGTAGAATGGAAGGTAAGCAACGTTTATATTATACAAATATTATACAACACCTGAGAATGCTACACTCTCTATTCCCCATTTAGATGGAAAGTCTGTTTTCTCGAAACAATCATGTATACAGTTTTAGAGGATATTGCCTTTAATATTAAGGATAAGCTATACTTCTGAGCTCCAAACCTTCTAAATCAATTATTCATGTTGATCAAGCTCACTTGTCGTTGTCACTTTCCTGTATTAATTTTCTTAAGAAGTCGAACTTGGAACTTCTTGTCCTTTATTGTATTTTACTTCATTTGAATTGTCTAACTGAAGAGTTAATGGGCAATGAAGTGACCAATGAATAGATGGAAAAATAGAAGGAAAAAAACAAATATATAGATTTTTTTTCCTTTATGGAAGGGATAGCTAAAGTCAGTTTAAGCAACTGAATTGATCTGCCTTGCAGTGCCAAACCCATTTCATTAATTAGGGTAAAAGCCTTTCCAAGTGAGATAATGTAGCTGTTTTTTAAAAAGATGTTTTACATAAATTCATTTTGCATTTATTTTAATTAAATGAGAGAATGTTTAGACATTAGAAAAATACAGTTTGAAGATTTTTAAAGGTTGTGGAAAAGGAAGACATATTCCATAACAGAAGATTAAAGGGAGAAAAACGTTGAGTCATGTAGAATACAGACCAAAAGGCTACAGTCTATTATCCATAGACCAAAGATTATTGTCAGCATAATTTCTCAATAAATTGCTTATATATACAGAATAGAAAATGTTCATTATTTGGAATTGAGTAATTTATTGATTAAAAATACCAGTGTCTGACATGTAGAAAAAACACAGTGAATAATTTTTATTTTCCTATACCTAAATAAGTAAGTAAATTTTATCTTATATGACACGTTGTCACTAACTGAGAGCTTAAACTTAATCCTGTTTTTAATAATAGATATGGGCTGTAAATATGTAAAAAAGAAAAAGAAGAGACTAATTAAATTTAACCAACTTTACTAGAGCAAGGAAAAAAAAAAATTCTAAGACCAGGCTGCATTTCAGGCCAAAGGTGATTTAAAATGCCCCAATTTCACATCTAAAGGTGATATTTATAGCCTGAGAAAATGATGTGACTTAAAGAAACAATCTGATTGGATGCAGTTAGATTTTTCCTTATAAGGTCATGTTTCGGCATGATGTTCAGTGGCTTAGACGTTTTTCTTGGTTGCATGAATATACACTTATGCTATTACATATCATGGTATCATACACTTCGCTTTGAACAGAGGCTACCTTAGAACTTGTCATTCAGTATTATGACTGGTTTAGGGCAACTTATTTCAATTCACCAACACAGATACTTTTCTAGTCTCTGTGCACAACATTGTTCTATGAAATACTGATTTGGATAAGGCCTATAAGATATGTAAGGGTATTATGAAAGATTCCTGAAAAATTGGATTAAAAGATAACATTATATTGGTGCAAAAAATTTTGAAACACGTGCATAGTTTTTTCATGTTATGCATTGCCCACAACATTTTAAAGATACCTCATATACATTGATTTAATTTTCCCACCAAAATAACCTTAAAATTAATTTCAATTTTAATGAACTTTCTGAATGCCCTTTAACTTCACAACCTTGTAGATGTAGAATCAATGGGTTTGGCAAAACAGGCTATCCCATGATCTTTGCTGATATTTAAGATATTACAGATCTTAGGCTTTATCTCAAATACTAACTACATATAATATTCAATGTGGAATATTTTCTTAACTCATAATTAATAAAAATGAAGAATTTGTTAAAAATTATTCCCCACCAGTAATGAGTAAAATGTCACTAAACAAAGCAAAGTCTTCAGATGTGTTGGCATATGTAGAAATTTAATAGAAAATTTCTAGATTATGCTTGATAAAAGCCCAGTTATAATTTGTGTTCATTTTACATTATGTGAAATTTTCTGTCTGGTTGAGTGTGCCATTTAAAAGAATTCTTGACATTCAAGATGAACTAAATAGGGTGACAAAATCATATGAAAGTAGGAATTATGTAATATTCATATTTATATCACAGAGGAAATTATTGAAGTCATACAACATGAGCCAAATGCAAGCAGATGCAGATGTACACTCTGCTATTTTAGAGGGGAAATTGGAAATTGAATAATATAAATCACAAAGACTTAGATTCTGTTCATTCATTATGAAAAATGATTTTCCAAGACTTAACATTATATAATAATGGAATTTGAAATTTGTGAGGTAGAATTTTCTTTTAAATGTGCATATTCAAAAGCTTGCCTGAGATGTTCAAGGAAAAATTTTCACTTTCATTGAGAGTTAAAGTTGATAAATAAGTTTCCATTCAAATTTCAGCTTATTAAATTTTTGAGAAAAATTTTAGATTTTTTGTGCACAAGCCCATATTTTATTCTGCATTAGTATAGAATATTAAATATGTCTTTTTGTAATTTTAATCCATCTATTTTCATATATAGTGTATATAATCTATTTAGATAAACATGAAAAACATCTACCTTTGTATCTGTCTACGCATTGAGCTATCATCTATCTATATTCACTTTATAATTGCAACATAAACGAGTGCTTCAGCTTTAGAAGTTTATATTGTATATTCAATTGTGACATTCTTCATTTTTAAATTGGAACTAATTTTTCATTATTTTTACATTTCTCACAATTCAGTCATGTTAAAAATAATAAAATGTGTATAAGCTGTATTTCTTTTTTTTTTTTTAATTTTTTGACAGGCAGAGTGGACAGTGAGAGAGAGAGACAGAGAAAGGTCCTCCTTTTCCGTTGGTTCACCCTCCAATGGCTGCTGCGGCCAGCGCACCGCGCTGATCCGAAGGCAGGAGCTAGGTGCTTCTCCTGGTCTCCCATGCGGGTGCAGGGCCCAAGCACTTGGGCCATCTTTCACTGCACTCCCGGGCCATAGCAGAGAGCTGGACTGGAAGAGGAGCAACCGGGACAGAATCCGGCGCCCCGATAGGGACTAGAACCTAGCGTGCCGGGGCCGCAGGCCGAGGATTAGCCTACTGAGCCGCGGCGCCAGCCAGCATAAGCTGTATTTCACAAATACTTTTGAGATGTTGAGATTCACAGTAGAGATGGATAGCATAGAAATGTGCCTTATTTATTTTATTTGTAAAGGTCTGCTCTCTTGACCTGAAAGTCTATCAGTATGCTGCAACTTTGAATATATTTAGTTGGTGAACTTTTGGCTTTTACTGAAAGAAGTTACATCTGAATGAAGAAAATATGATACTTAAATCATTTTGCATAATAAATATCTGAACCACATTAAACCTCATTTCCACTTGTTTCTTTTATTTTTGTTTATTTCATTTTATCTACAAATTATTTTGATTAAAGTTACTCTATGGAACATTCTATACACTGGATAGAACATAGCTTTTAAACACAGACAATTCATTCCTTCTGCTTAAAGCAAGTCCTTAACTTTGCATTACAACTTCTTAAGTAGGCATAATAGTATCTGTATCACAGCACTTTCAGCTAACTAGAGAATACTGAAAGTGAAGTTCTTAGCACAATGCTTAGCATTCAACGTGTCTTTAATATATGTTTCATACATTGTACATAATTAATATACATGTTCAGCTATTAGATTAAAATAAATATTATCTCATTATTAAAACTGTTTAATCTCATTTTGAGCTATATAAAAGATGCAGACAATGGTGCTATGGGAAAACATAATATAAACAGCAAAACAAAAGCTCAGAGTTATCAAAACTTCCTGGAACAGCATGTAATATTCAAGTTGTACAGATGAATGGAGAGTAGGAAAGCATGTTCCTCATAGCAAATTAATGCAAAGTCCAAAAGCTGGAGACATGAAAATAAAGTTAAAGAACCTGAAGTTATATGGAAGATATGCAGTTTAAAATGTGAAAAGTGGTGGTACAATATGAGTTTGAATGAATAAGCAGCATCTTAAAACTAAAAATATAAGTAATTGTCTAAATCAAAGATTTAAACGATTCTGACAACAATAAAAGCTAATTGAATTTATTTACTTGCTTTAACAAGAGAAATGTCCCCACAAGATTTACATATTTGAAATACCATATTGTCTACATGTTTTAAAATATTTATTCCAAGATGCAGGTAGGAAGTTGTGGTGATAAAGTTGATAATACATATTGATAGAATACAAAAAATAATACAAAACTATCGTTGCAGCTGGGAATAGACATATAAAGAAATAATTAATTTGAAAAATGCTTAACTTAGAGATGTTTTTGTCTTGAATGGCTAATGAGAAAGAGAGAGGAAGAAAGAGGAATTGATTATAGTTTCTTTCAATAGAGAATACAGTATTCCCAAAGTGTCTGGTCTTTAGGATATCTAAGAGAAGATGTGGAGAAGATCACAAAACTCTATATAATTATGATATCTCAGAAGTGATGACTGAACAGGCAGAGAAGTTACCCTACTAATACCAACATGTCACTAGAAGTTAATAAGCTTAATGATCTCTGCTTGCATTTTTATTTTTCTTATTGTGACATATCATTTTTCTCCCAAGTGAAATTTTAAAATTTCTGCAACTATATACTTAAAGTCTTTGTATATTAAGAATTTCAAGTTGTAATCATTGGTAATTATTTCTGTTGTATTTTGTCAATAGTGGATTTCCCATGGCTGTAAATTGTTACTTACGGAGGTAAAGACTTTTAATCATTTCTTATATCTTTATTTCATACTTAAGATTATTCTTTGTGTAATCTTACTTATACATGAAATGTTTTATGAGAGATTAATATTGGACTATTTCCTCATTGCATTAACCAAAACAGTTTTCAGAAGTGGAATGGACTAGCTGTGCTGCCTAGCAACACTTTTATATATACTTGATGTTGCTTAGCAGCCAATTTTCAATAAGCTGCTGCCTTGACTTGCTACAATACCAATCTTCCCTGAGCTAAGAAATTTACTGCTATGCAGGTCCAATGTCCTCGATAGTTAGAGTATGGAATCTGTACAAGCCCGCAAACAAATGTTCCTGTTTTGCTCTGACTCCTGTATTCAGGAGATTGTCTTCTCAAGCATATTTGGTTCATATCCAGAGTCATGAGAGTGAGATTTTGAATATTCTAACTTCTTATGAATAAACACTTTTTAAATTTATTTTAGGTATCACCATCATTGGAGGTATGATATATATCTAAAATTCAGATTAAGTAGAAAATATTTAATCTTCATGTTATGTTCTATACCTGCTATTGCACTTCATACAGTTTTTCATAAAAAAACCATTTGTTATAATGATGGACTATATTGAATAATAATGCATTATCTGGCAAGACAAGAGGAGCAAGCCATCAATTGATATGAACTCAGCAGTGTTTGCCTTTATTGGTTCCTTTGTCAGTTTTAATATGGTAATGATATTTTTTCTTGGCTTCTTTGCCATCAGAAATGCTACCAAAAATATCAATCTGTTAAGAAATGACTGGAGCTATTGCTTCTTCAAAATCCAGCATTGGTATTTTATTATTTCTAGACAAAAATCAAATACAAAACAAAACACAGGATAAAAAGATCAGTAAATGTTACATGAATGAAAGTAAAAAGTTCAGGATAGCCAACTTGTAGATTTTCCTTTAATTTCTTTTTAAATCTTATCCCTAATGTGACTGCATAATTTTAAAAAAATAGTAAAGTGAACAAATGACTAAATCTACTCTATAAGAAAAACTCTTGAAAATGAGTAAGTCACAAGGATAGGAGATATATAGAGAAATACAGTTTAAAGAGACAGGTTGTAAAATGGAGATTATCAGTAGCTGATGAAGAAAGCAATTGTCATTTACTGTTTAAAGTATATGGAGCTTCATTGTGGGAACACGAAAAAGTTCCAGAGATGGATAGTGGTGATGGTTGCATGACAGCATGAATGTACTTAATGTCATTAAACATGCACTTAAAATTATTAAAAGGGTAAACATGCACTGGGCATTTTTCATAGTGATTAAGGTACTGCCTGGGAAGCCTGCATTCTATATCAGAATGCCTGGGTTCAAGTCCCAGATTTCACCTGATTTCAGCATTCCTGCCACTGTGCAGCATGGGCATCAGTAGGTGATTCCTGAAGTAGTAGGGTTTCTTCCATCCAAGTAGGAGGCCCAGACTGAGTTTTAGCTTTTGTCTTTGGTCTGGCCCAGAACCATCTGTGGCAGGCATTAGGGAAATGGACCAGTGGATTGAAGAATGTTTTATCCCTCTCTCTCTCTCTCCTTTTAAAATAAATAATTTTTTAAAGATTTATTTGAGAGAGAGAGAGAAAGAAAGAGAGAGAGAGAGATTGTCTATCTTCTGGTTCACTTCCCACTGGACAGGCCTGAAGGCAGGAGGCTGAAGCCAGGAGCCAGAAGCTTCTTCTTGGTCTCCCATGTGGGTACAGGGGCCCAGACACACCAGCACAGAGCTAGATCAGAAGTGGAGCAGCTGGGTCTTGAAGTGGCACATATATGAGATACCGTCATTCCAGAAAGTGGCTTTACCCAGTACATCACAACACCAGCCCTAATAAAAAATTTTAAGAATGAAAAACCTCATGTATATTTTGTCATGACAATATAGGTTAAAAGAGAGGTCTTTACTAATTATATATTGAAGTGATCTTCTGTATATAAAGAGAATTGGAAATGAAAAAAAAAAAAAACCTGGTGTTAAAATGGAAATGGCATAGAAAATTAATTAACTTGAAAAAAAAATTATGTAGGATCTCTGTCTTTAATGTGCTGTACATTGCTATTTAATGCTATAATTAGTAATCCAATGGTAGTTTTTTCACTTTATGTTGCTATATGGGCAAAATGTTGAAATCTTTACCTAATATATACTAAACTGATCTTCTGTATACAAAGAGAATTGAAAATGAATCTTTACATGAATGGAAGGGGAAAGGGAGCGGGAAAGGGGAGGGTTGCGGGCGGGAGGGAAGTTATGGGAGGGGGGAAGCCATTGTAACCCATAAGCTATACTTTGGAAATTTATATTCATTAAATAAAAGTTTAATAAAAAAAAAGAGTAAGTTACATAGAATGCTACATATTATTAAAGACAAATAACACTCCTGGTTCTTCAAAATCAAGAAATATTAAATTCTAATAATTATTCAAAATTTTACTATTTATAATATTGATATCTTACCATATGACCAAACTCTTGTAACAATCTTGTGTGAATTAGTTTATGGTCTTCACAACTTCCTTAGGAATTACAATCATTATTGTACTCATTTTCAGGTGAACTAATGGCACATATAGCACATATAGCTAAATAAATGGCCAAAAATTGTAGAGTAAATGATAGAGCTCAGAGAAAACATAAAACATATTCTTTTTATAAGATTTATTTACTTATTTGAAATTCAAAGTTACCAGAGAGAGGAGAGGCAGAGAGAGAGAGAGAGAGAGAGAGAGAGGTGTTTCATCTGCTAGTTCACTCTCCAATTGGCCACAACAGTGGCCAGAGCTGTGCCAATCTGAAGCCAGGAGCCAGGAGATTCTTCTTGGTTTGCCACGTGGGTGCAGGGGCCCAAGGAACTGGGCCATATTCCACTGCTTTCCCAGGCCATAGCCGAGAGCTGGATTGGAAGTGACACAGCTGGGACTTGAAATATGGGGTGCTGGGCAGAGCCAAGATGCGGAACAGTGAGGGCACGCACTGATAGTCCGGGAAAAGATAGTATAATAAAAGTGGCGATACTGTAGTCTCAGGAAAAGGCTCGGGAAAAAATTGCAGAGGAAACTCTTCAAGATCTAGTGGATGTGACACGGAGGACCTAGGGGGAGAGCAAGGACACGCACAGCGCAAAAGCCGAGGAAAAAGCCAAGCCTCGGAGTCTACGCACCAGTGCTGGAAGGGGAGCTGTGCAGAATTACTTCCCTTCTGAGTCAAAAGAGAGAGAGAAAGAGAGAGAGCGAGAGCGAGAGAGAGAGCTAGAGAGAGAGAGAACAACGTGGGTGAGTTACCTTTGGCACACCCTTAACTGAAGAACCAAACATGGCTCTCTGGCCACACCCATCTCAAGCCTCTAAGGATCCATCAAAAGCAGACAGTCCACTTAATTTAGAGTCTTAGTAAAATGATAAAAAATACCACAGTGAAGAAACCAAAGAATTTCTCCACAATGCCAAACAACAAATGCAGAAACCAAGGTAACAAGAACAAAGACACTATGATGCCCCCAAATGAAAAAGACACCCCAATTCAAGATTATGAAGATGATGAGATAGAAGAAATGCAAGAAGCAGATCTCAAAAAATTGATAAGAACATTAAGAAGTTCTCAAAAACACATTCTTGAACTACAGAAATCCTTACTGGACAGGATAGTAAATCTCTCTTGTGAAAATGAAATATTAAGGAGGAATCAAAAGGAAATGAAGCAACTAGTAGAACATGAAACTGTGATAGTGATGAGAAATAATAATGCAATGGAGAATTCAATAGATCAAATGACAAACACATTAGAGAGCCTTAAAAACAGAATGGGTGAAGCAGAAGAGAGAATATTGGACTTAGAAGACAGAGCACAGGAAAGTATACAGTCAAACCAAAGAAAAGAATAGGAAATTAGAAATCTAAAAAATATTGTTGGGAATCTACAGGATACTATTAAAAAACCCAACGTTCGGGTTCTAGGAGTTCCTGAAGGCATGGAGAGAGAGAAAGGATTAGAAGGCATTTTCAGTGAGATACTAGCAGAAAATTTCCCAGGTTTGGAGAAGGACAGAGACATCCTAGTACAGGAAGCTCATAGAACCCCTAATAAACATGACCAAAATAGATCCTCACCATGACACGTCATAATTAAACTCACCACAGTGAAACGGAAAGATCCTAAAATGTGCAAGAGAGAAATGTCAGATTACTCTCAGAGGATCTCCAATTAGACTCACAGCTGATTCTCATCAGAAACCCTACAAGCTAGGAGGGAATGGTGAGATATAGCCCAGGTACTAAGAGAGAAAAATTCCCAGCCCAGAATACTATATCCTGCAAAGCTCTCATTTGTGAATGAAGGTGAAATAAAGACCTTTCATAACAAACAGAAATTGAAAGAATTTGTTGCCACTCGTCCAGCCCTGCAAAAGATGCTTAAAGATGTGCTACACACAGAAACACAGAAACACGACCATCAATATGAAAGAAGGTAAAGGAAGAAAACCTACCAGTAAAAGATCATAGGAAGCTCAAAGCATATATTAGAAAATAGTTTGGGAAAATGGCAGGGCAAAGTCACTACTTATCAATAGTCACAGTGAACGTTAATGGACTCAGCTCTCCAGTTAAAAGGCACAGACTGGCTGAATGGATTAAGGAACAAAACTCATCTATTTGCTGCCTACAAGAAACACATCTTTCCAACAAAGATGCTTGCAGACTGAAAGTGAAAGGTTGGAAACAGATATCCCATGCCAACAGAAATGAAGAAAAGCAGGTTTAGCCATATTAATATCAGACAAAATAAACTTTAACACAAAAACAGTTACAAGAGACAACGAGGGACACTATATAATGATTAAGGGTTCACTTCAACAGGAAGATGTAATTATTATAAATGTATATGCACCTAATTACAGGGCACTGGTTTATTTTGAAAAGGTATGTTAAGGGACTTAAAGGGAGACTTAGATTCCAATACAGTAGTCCTGGGGGACTTCAGTACTCCACTCTTAGAAATAGACAGATCATCTGAACAAAAGATCAAGAAGGAAACAGCAGATTTAATTGACACTATTGCCCAAATGCATCTAACAGATATCTATAGAACTTTCAATCCTACATTTAAAGATTTTACATTCTTCTCAGCAGTGCATGGAACTTTCTCTAAAATTGACCACATACTAGGCCATAAAGCAAGTCTCAGCAAATTTAAAAGAATTAGAATCATACCATGCAGCTTATAAGACCACAATGGAATGAAGGCAAAAATTAGCAACTCAACAATCCCTAGAGAGTATGCAAACCCATGGAGACTAAGCAACATGCTCCTGAATGAACACTGGGTCATAGAATAAATCAAAAGATAAATCAAAAACTTTCTGGAAGTAAATGAGGATAATAGCACAACATATCAAAACTTATGGGATACGGCAAAAGCAGTGTTGAGAGGAAAGTTTATAGCAATAGGTGCCTACATCAAGAAATTGGAAAGGCACCAAATAAATGAGCTTTCAACACATCTCAAGGATCTAGAAAAACTGCAGCAAACCAGACCCAAATCTAGTAGAAGAAGAGAAATAATTAAAATCAGAAGAAATCAACAGGATTGAATCCAAAAAAAATTACAAAAAATCAGCCAAGCAAAGAGCTGGTTTTCTGAAAAAATGAATAAAATTGAAACACTATTGGCTCAACTAACTAAAAAAAGAAGAGAAAAGACCCAAATCAATAAAATCAGAGATGAAAAAGGAAACGTAACAACAGACACCACAGAAATAAAAAGAATCATCAGAAATTACTACAAAGATTTGTATGCCAGCAAACAGGGAAATCTATCAGAAATGGATAGATTCCTGTACACATGCAATCTACCTAAATTGAACCAGGAAGACATAGAAAATCTAAACAGACCCATAATTGAGAAAGAAATTGAAACAGTAATAAAGGCCCTCCCAACAAAGAGAAGCCCAGGACAGATGGATTCACTGATGAATTCTACCAGACATTTAAAGAAGAACTAACTCCAATTCTTCTCAAACTATTCAGAACAATTGAAAAAGAGGGAATCCTCCCAAATTCTTTCTATGAAGCCAGCATCACCTTAATCCCTAAGCCAGAAAAAGATGCATCATTGAAAGAGAATTACAGACCAATATCCCTGATGAACATAGATGCAAAAATCCTCAATAAAATTCTTTCCAATAGAACACAACAACACATCAGAAAAATCATCCACCCAGACCAAGTGAGATTTATCCCTGGTATGCAGGGATGTTCAATGTTCGCAAAACAATCAACGTGATACACCACATTAACAGACTGCAGAAGAAAAACCGTATGATTATCTCAATAGATGCACAGAAAGCATTCAATAAAATTCAACACCCTTTCATGATGAAAACCATTAGCAAATTGGGTATAGTAGGAACATTCCTCAATACAATCAAATCAATTTATGAAATCCCACGGCCAGCATCCTATTGAATGGGGAAAAGTTGGAAGCATTTCCGCTGAGATCTGGTACCAGACAGGGATGCCCACTCTCACCATTGCTATTCAATATAGTTCTGGAAGTTTTAGCCAGAGCCATCAGGCAAGAAAAAGAAATTAAAGGGATACAAATTGGGAAGGAAGAACTCAAACTATCCCTCTTTGCAGATGATATGATTCTTTATTTAGGGGATCCAAAGAACTCTACTAAGAGAATATTGGAACTCATAGAAGAGTCTGGCAAAGTATCAGGATATAAAATCAATGTACAGAAATCAACAGCCTTTGTATACACAGGCAATGCCATGGATGAGAAAGAACCTCTAAGATCAATCCCATTCACAATAGCTACAAAAACAATCAAATTCCTTGGAATAAACTTAACCAAGGACGTTAAAGGTCTCTACAATGAGAATTACAAAATCTTAAAGAAAGAAATAGAAGAGGATACCCAAAAATGGAAAAATCTTCCATGCTCATGGATTGGAAGAATCAACATCATCAAAATGTCCATTCTCCCAAAAGCAACTTATAGATTAAATGTGATACCAATCAAGATAACAAAGACATTCTTCTCAGATCTAGAAAAAATGATGCTGAAATTTGTATGGAGATACAGGAGACCTTGAATAGCTAAAGCAATTTTGAACAACTAAAACAAAGCCGGAGGTATCACAATACCAGATTACAGAGCATACTACAGGGCAGTTATAATCACAACAGCATGTTACTTGTATAGAAACAGATGGATAGACCAATGGAACAGAATAGAAACACCAGAAATCAACCCAAACACCTACAGCCAACTTATATTTGATCAAGGATCTAAAACCAATTCCTGGAGCAAGAACAGTCTATTCAATAAATGGTGCTGAGAAAACTGGATTTCCACGTGCAGAAGCATGAAGCAAGACCCCAACCTTTCACTTTACTCAAAAATCCACTCAACATGGATTAAAGACCTAAATCTATGACCTGATATGAACAAATTATTAGAGAACATTGGAGAAACCCTGCAAGATACTGGCACTGGGAAAGACTTCCTGGAAAAGACCCTAGAGGCACAGGCAGTCAAAGCCAAAATTAACTATTGGGATTGCATCAAATTGAGAAGTTTCTGTACTTCAAAAGAAACAGGCGAGTGATGAGGCAACCGACAGAATGGGAAAAATATTCGCAAACTATGCTACAGATAAAGGATTAATAAGCAGAATCTACCAAGAGATCAAGAAACTCCACAACAACAAAACAAACAACCCCCTTAAGAGATGGGCCAAGACTTCAATAGAGATTTTTCAAAAGAGGAAATCCAAATGGCCAACAGACACATGAAAACATTTTCAAGATCACTAGCAATCAGGGAAATGCAAATCAAAATCACAATGAGGTTTCACCTCACCCCGGTTAGAATGGCTCTCATTCAGAAATCTACCAACAACAGATGCTGGCAAGGATGTGGGGAAAAAGGGACAGTAATCCACTGTTGGTGGGAATGTAAACTGGTTAAGCCACTATGGAAGTCAATCTGGAGATTCCTCAGAAACCTGAACATAACCCTACCATTCAACCCAGCCATCCCACTCCTTGGAATTTACCCAAAGGAAATTAAATTTGCAAACAAAAAAGTGTTCTGCACCTTAATGTTTATAGCAGCTCAATTCACAATAGCTAAGACCTGGAATCAACCCAAATGCCCATCAACAGTAGACTGGATAAAGAAATTATGGGATATGTACCCTACAGAATACTATACAGCAATAAAAACAAAAAAATCCGGTCATTTGCAACAAAATGGAAGAATCTGTAAAACATTATGCTGAGTGAAATAAGCCAGTCCCAAAGGTACAAATATCATATGTTCTCCCTGATCAGTGACAACTAACTGAACACCAAAAAGGAAAGCTGTTTAAGTGAAATGGACACTATGAGAAACAGTGACTTGATCAGCCCTTGCCCTGACTGTTGATGAACAACTTAATACTTTATCCCTCCTAGTATTTTTTTTTGTTTGTTCTACTTAATAGTATTGGTTGAATTCTGTAATTAATACACAGTTATTCTTAAGTGTTGAAACTTAACTGAAAAGTGATCCTTGTTAATTATAAGAGTGGGAATAAGAAAGGGAAGAGATGTACAATTTGGGACATGCTCAAGCTGACTTGCCCCAAACGGTATAGTTAGAAACATACTAGGGGATTCCAATTCAATCCCATCAAGGTGGCTAGTACCAATGCCATCTCACTAGTCCAAGTGATTATCTTCAGTTCACAGTTGATCACACTGATAGGTCTAAGAGTCAAAGGGATCACACAAACAAGACTAGTGTCTGCTAATACTAACTGATAGAATCAAAAAGGGAGAGAATGATCCAACATGGGAAGTGGGATACACAGCAGACTCATAGAATGGCAGATGTCCTAAATAGCACTCTGGCCTCAGAATCAGCCCTTAAGGCATTCGGATCCGGCTGAAAAGCCCATGAGAGTATTTTAGGCATGGAAAGCCAAGACACTCTGGCAAAAAAAAAATGACCTAAATGAAAGATCTCTGCAAGTGAGATCCCAGTGGAAAGAACAGGTCATCAAAGAAGGAGGTACCTTTCTCTGAAGGGGGGAGAGAACTTCCACTTTGACTGTGACCTTGTCTAAATATGATCCGAGTTGGTAAACTCAAATGGCTTCCATAGCCTTGGCAACTCGTGATAAGAGCCTAGGGTGATTACTGATGCCATAAACAAGAGTGTCAATTTGTTAGGTCAACCACAGGAGTCACTCTGCACTTACTCCTCATGTAGGATCTCTGTCCTTAATGTGCTGTACATTGTGACTTAATGCTATAACTAGTACTCAAACAGTATTTTTCACTTTGTGTTTCTATGTGGGTGCCAACTGTTGAAATCTTTACTTAATATATACTAAACTGATCTTCTGTATATAAAGAGAATTGAAAATGAATCTTGATGTGAATGGAAGGCGAGAGTGAGTGGGAAAGGGGAGGGTTTTGGGTGGGAGGGAAGTTATGGGGGGGGGAGCCATTGTATTCCATAAGCTGTACTTTGGATATTTATATTCATTAAATAAAGTTAAAAAAAAAAGAAATATGGGATGCTGGCACAGCAGGCAATGGCTTTACCCTCTATGCTACAGCACCGTCCCCAAAACATACTCTTACTCATGTGGCGGAAATTTATTTCTAAGAGCTCAGTATATGACAGACATTTTTTAAAGTATTTGTGTGGGGGCCGGCGCTGTGGTGCAGTAGATTAAACATTTGTGTTGTTAGCATCCAACATGGGCACTGTTTTTTTTTTTCAACTTTTATTTAATCAATATAAATTTCCAAAGTACAACTTTTGAATTATAGTGGCTTTCCCCCCCACAACCTCCCTCCCACCCGCAACCATCCCAACTCCCACTCCCTCTCCCATCCCATTCTTCATCAAGATTCATTTTCAATTATCTTTATATTCAGAAGATCAAGGCCAGCGCCGCGGCTCACTAGGCTAATCACCCGCCTTGCGGCGCTGGCACACCGGGTTCTAGTCCCGGTCGGGGCGCCGGATTCTGTCCCGGCTGCCCCTCTTCCAGGCCAGCTCTCTGCTGTGGCCTGGGAGTGCAGTGGAGGATGGCCCAAGTGCTTGGGCCCTGCACCCCATGGGAGACCAGGATAGGCACCTGGCTCCTGCCATCGGATCAGCACGGTGCACCGGCCGCAGCGGGTCAGCCGCGGCGGCCATTGGAGGGTGAACCAATGGCAAAAGGAAGACCTTTCTCTCTGTCTCTCTCTCTCATTATCCACTCTGCCTGTCTGTCAAAAAAATAAAATAAAATAAAAAATAAAAAAAAATATACAGAAGATCAACTTAGTATATACTAAGTAAAGATTTCAACAGACTGCACCCACAAAGACACACAAAGTATAGAGTACTGTTTGAGTAGTAGTTTTACCATTAATTCGCATAGTACAACACTTTAAGGACAGAGTTCCTGCATGGGGATCAGGTGCACAGTGACTCCCATTGTTGATTTAACAATATTTAGGCACTGGTTTGAGTCATGCCTGCTCCACTTCAGATCCAGCTCTCTGCTGATGCCTGGGAAAGCAGTAGTAGATTGCCCAAGTTCTTGAGGCCCTGCACATATGTGAGAGACCTGGAAGAATCTCCTGGCTTCAAATGGGTGCAGCTCTGGCTGTTGTGGCCATTTGGGAATGATCCAGCTGATGGAAGACTTCTCTCTCTTTCTCTCATTCTCTCTATCTCTGTAACTATGCCTCTCAAGTAAATAAATAAATATTTTAAAAAAAAGTATTTTGGGTGTATTATGTGATTTATTAATTTATTGTTACTACTCTAATAGAATTATCTCTTTTTTAATTTAATTTATTTATTTGAGAGGTAGAGTTACAGACAGTGAGAGGGAGAGACAGAGAGAAAGGTCTTCCTTCTGTTGGTTCACCTCCCAGATGGCCACAGTGGCTGGAGTTGTGCCAACCTGAAGCCAGAAGCCAGAAGCCAGGTGCTTTTTCCCAGTTTCCTATGAGGGTGCAGGGGCCCAAGCGCTTGGGCCATCTTCTATTGCTTTCCCAGTTCATAGCAGAGAGCTGGATTGGAAGAGGGGCAGCCAGGACTAGAACCGGCACCCATATGCAATGCCGGCTCCTCAGTTGGGGGATTAACCTACTGCACCATGGCGCCAGCCCCAGATAAAGAATTATCTTAACCCATTAATCCTTATAATAATCCTAAGAGTATTAAATAACACTCAATATGTCAAAATTATAGCTGTTTCTAATATAGACACTAAATACATACTCCTGTTAATGCTATTACTAATTGCAAAGTCTCAGAACCATTTCTACCAAGTGTTATGTTGATTGTATTCTTGCCAATCATTCAGAAAAACTTATTACTTGCATTCTATAAATATTAATTTCTTTTGAAAAACCTTTGTTCTTAGTTTCTAGTTCATTTTTACTCTTAAAAGTATGTTTTCAGTCAATAATACCTAAGGTAGATAGAATTGATCCTAATAATTTTATAATGTTTTTCAATAATATAACAACTCTCTAGTGCGTTGATACATTTTATACATCACAAAAAATGGTGGGGAAGTTTCTTTTTGAAATGAAATGTTAAACTTCTATTTCAGACTGAATTTACAGGCAATGCACATTATCTTTAATTATGGAAATACTATATAAGCAGTATGATTGCTATTTTTACCTTTGTGTTAGTATGTTACAAAGATAAAAGGTTTGTGCTATGTAAAACACAACCAACTTTATGTAAAGGATAGCAAAATCAGTCCACATTCACAAGGACTCCATCAAGGTGAATCACGATTTATGTGCTTGCTTTATATATGAGGGGTAGGACATGTTGGAGAAAACCTGCATTATAATGAACTAGCTTTTTAGTTTGAAGACAGAGAATTTTAGGTTGATTTTCTCTTCAAGATAACCAAAGTAAAATAAGTACTGAAATAGTAATCATATTGTGTTGAGACATTTAGGCAATATCACAATTGGAAAAAAAAAACACAACAAATTGAAATGCTTCTAATTCACATGTTAAAAATCACAAGATATTTAAGACAATTAGTTATGAGCATACATTTTAGAAGCCAGGTAACTTCAGCTCTAATGAAAATAACAGAAATTCTTGTACAAATGAGGGCATTTCAAAAGATTCATGGAAAATTTGACTTATCCACAATTGCATTTTTCACAAACTTTCTGAAGACCTTCAAACAATTACAAGTCTAAATCTCCAGCATTTACAAGTAGAATTGCATTCAAAGCTTCTAATTGGCTTTCCTGTGTATGGTCGATGATAGATTGCTAGAATGCTATGCTAGGTTGCTATGCAACCTTTAAACTTCTTAGAATAGTCATCTTGAACTATGTAAATGCAACGCTTTATAGATGCTTTAGACAATAAACTTGGTTGATTTTTCTTTTTCCATAAGGCTGAGGAAATTCAGGTACCTTGTCTAGAGCAAATAATTTGGTGTGATCAAGGCTTGACTTACACCCTGGGCAGTCAGAAGGTCTAGCATCTCCTTCATGCTACCCAACAGTTGAAAAGAATAAAAGAAACTAAAATTAATAAAATTGTCATCAACACATAATGTATTGTACAATATTAATGTATTTCAGCAAAATAAATGTTTTAATATTAATAATAAATAATTACTTCCTTGGAATTCATCAAATGAAAGTCAAATGACAGAGAAACTAAAAAGAAGTATGTTTTGGTTTAGTTCCATGTTGAGACTTCATCTAACCCTCCAATGCAATATGTGCTGGCATAAACAACTTTCTTTGTTTTCTTTCTTTCCATGGTGTAAATGATATATGTTTGGGATAAATACATTCTTTATTCAGAATATGAAACCTAAGTTAGTAAAAATTCAAAGTTCCTATTAATATTTTATGAAGATATATGCACATTCATGAAACATTTGTATAACATATTCTTAATATTTAGTACATTGGCCAGAGCTGCAGCTCACTAGGCTAATCCTATGCCTGTGGCGCCAGCACTCGGGGTTCTATCCTGGTTGGGACGCCGGTTCTGTCCAGGTTGCTCCTCTTCCAGTCCAGCTCTCTGCTGTGGCCCGGGAAGGCAGTGGAGGATGGCCCAAGTGCTTGGGCCCTGCACCAGCGTGGGAGACGAGGAGGAAGCACCTGGCCCCTGGCTTCGGATCGGTGCAGCACGCCAGCTGTAGTAGCCATTTGAGGGGTGAAACAACGGAAGGAAGACCTTACTCTCTCTCTCTGTCTCTCTCTTTCACTGTCTAACTCTGTCAAAAAAAAAAAAAAAAGATTTAGTACATTGTGGATAACTTTTCGATTTATGTTACTTTAGTTTCATTTATACATATATATGTGCTCTTTTGATTGTATTACATTGAATTCTATCATTTTGTGTTATATATACAATTTTTCTACATGTAGTTCGGAAGATTATCAATTTTGTAAAATTTGAGAGGATAAAATAGAAACTTCTTAACTTTCTAAAACATCATCAGGTTTGTGGTGACACAGTCTTATAGATACTGTGGAAAACTGGTTTTGGATATAAAATATATAATAATTGGTAATAATATTTTGGTTCTAATGTTACTTCTTTATAGAAGTTGCTCATATTATCCATTCAGCATCTCATTTTAACCCTTATTTATTACTCTAATTATTAAATTCATAAAGTATAAATTATTTATTTTATCTTATTTATGTGTATATTTTATATGATAATCACATTGTAATGTAAATTCCACACACAAGCAAGATTTAGCTTCTGTTTATACCATTGAATTTTGATCTAGAACATTATTTTCTAATTAGCTTAATAGATCTATTTTGAATATATCAATTCATGAATAAATAGATAAGTGAATTCTAGCATTTATTTCCTTGTATTTCCTCATTACTTATTATAGCTGAAGGAAAGAACAAATTACAGTAAATAGTGACATTGAAATTTTTTTCCACTTATATTTCAGTGTTCAAGTGAGATTATCTGAGATACTGTAAACTAAATATTCTAAAACTGAAAAAAAATCATTTTTGTAATGTGATTCCTCATAAGTAAAAACTTCTTAAAACAATGAAGTCTGAAGTATGTGGCATCACATCACTGACTTAACAAATACACCCTTATTAACTTTTAAAGTAAAAGGTCAAATACATTTTATGAATTTACAATTAGGAGATCAGGTAACATTTTTATTTTGTTAAAAGTAACTATTGCCAAAAAAAAGTGAAGTGAAAACAAAAAATGGAAATATGAAGCCTTACATATATTAATTTTAACATGAAATTATTATTAATTAGAGAAAGTTTCTTAACAAATCAACTTGGTAAGCCTTCATTTACTTGTGAATTCTTAACATAGGAAATAAGTATACATATATACATATAAAATGATGTATATTATATATAAAATATATAGATTACTCATTTTGCTATGTGTAACCAGAGAAATTATAATAATTTGGGGCATTATTAAACCCAATTGTCAGACTTTATCTGTGAGGTCTTAAGTGGAGTCAGAATAGGCAGCCGAATACTTCATCTGATTTAAAGGACTTGGAAAACTATTTATACTTAAAATAGCTCCCTCGTTACCTTTCTCTGTGCCAGCAATCTCATCCTCAGAAATCTCTCTTGCACTTTCACTTTAGTTTGTACTTAGCATTTGGAAATGTTTCTCTTCTTTCTTCCACAAATACTGGTTCAGAGCTCATTTTTAGACGCCAAAAGTACATCACCTCTCATGCTCGCCCAAAGAACTGTTTTCCCACCTCAGGGAAGTCTTTACTTTCATCAAATCCTGATATGATTCATAAAGAAGCAAAGGTCATCCTTCTAGCTGGCCAGATCAGTAAAATCATCCTTCTGGATAAAGAGTAAGTCACTCTCATTGCATTCAGACAGCCCTCGATGCCCTGGAGAGGGTTATAGACTAGAGGTTGTGAGTAGGAAGGGAGTCTATACACGGTAGCATCTTCTAATATTAAAGTTAAGAAAGCTTCCAAATCACTCACTTATTTAGAAAACCAAGAATCTAAGAGATTGTGATTTTCCAAGAAAAACGCAAATTTTTACTGATTTTATATATTCTTATATTCCCAGTGCCTTCAAATGTGTCTCATATATTCAATATCAAGTAATATTTTCTTAATGAATGGATGAAGTTTAAAATAATAGAACGATCTTCATTACAGCAAAATCTTAAAAGTAACACCATCGTGACAAATATATGTCATTTGTAATTCCAGATACAATAAAAATACAGAGCAAATGCAGATGTTTTCAACAGGCAATGATAAATGAATCAAGGGAACTCCATAGAACAGTGCAATGTGAAAACACTAAATAACAGCTTTCAGCAGACTTTCAAACTTTATAGTCAAAATGTCCTTTTTAGTCACTGTTATTTTACAGAGTCTCAAACCGAACTTCAAATGACTGTAAGATTTATATAATTTATTTTCCATTTCCTTCCACTTTTCTTTTCAGAATTCCCTAATGAATAAAGATAAAAATATAAAGAAATTGACTTCAGTCAATCTTCATGTTTTATTCAGCGCTCTTCTATGTATCTATGGTATCTAGATACTCTTTAATTAGCTACCTTGGGCAGAAAAGGTCTGGTTTAGAATGTTAAAAAATAATAGGATTCAGGGAGCAATTCAAAGTAAATATAATGTTGAATTGCCTGGTGAAAAGTGACAGTTGCTTAGTATCATTTCAATTTTAATATTCCATACCACTTGATTGTAAGATAAAAATCAAAGTAGAAAAAAGTCGACAGTCATGTTACATAATTAAATTTTTCCAATATCTTGAAAAAAAAGAATATTAAATAATTTGCTGATTTTTTGATAGAGCATGTGATCATTTAAATGACAGTAAATGTTTTACCATATGTAATGAGAAATTACACTGTTTATTACAAGCATATTTTACCATAGTGATCCCATTCCAACTCACTGGATATAGAGCTCTTTTAACAGAACTTGCATCCATGTCTGTTTCGATTTTGGTTGCTGCTTGCTTTACATTTTCTCCTGACTTCAACCAACATAAAACTTGTCTAATTCATTGAGTCTATATATGACCTAAGGTTTTCATGGCATACACGAATGTGATTTAGATGTCATTTTATTGAATATGTGTTAACATAATCATAAATTTAAAAAGAAAAAATGAGGCAATACAGTTTAGCACATAGATTATCCTTTATTGTGACTAGACATTAGAGACTAAAATCCCAGTCATGACAAAGCCCTCTCCTTCATCGCCCATCTTAATGTCTATGACTATTGTAGCAAGACTGAAAATCTTGATCATAAAAGAAAACAAGATGGGCAGATTCTAACCAAACTGTTAAAGGCAGCCTCTATTTCCTCATTATATGAAAAATTAAAACTTCAAGAAATAGTTTCATTAGACAGTAAATGAAAGTAAGGTCCTTATCTAGAAATATGAGGCTATTTAATGTAGGAGTAAATGCCTTTAGATACTTAGAAAGTCTATACTACCAGACAATCAATTTAATAGTAAGACTCTGTCATCAATATTTAAAATTATGTTTCTATTTTTCCTTTTAGGTTAGTATGGATGTCTACAATTTGGAAGTAGAACATAACTGATTCTATTAAAAAACTCAGTAGTGGAAAATAAACTGGTTTGGTTTTACTAAATACATGATGAAAAATATGTTAAGTAATGGAAAATAACTTTCCTTTCTTTCTTCTTTCTCCTTTCCTGTTTCCTTCTACACAACTCTCCTTTCCTTTTCCTTCAAGCATCTGAGCCGTATTTATTGAACACAAAATATACTGAAATCCGCTTGATAGTAACGCTGTAAAAAGCAGCAAAATCCCTGATAGCAGAGAATGTAAAAATTGGCCAATAAAAAGTTCTTTCCTTCCTGTTTAAATCAAATAGTCATTTATGGGATTCTGACAATAAAAATAGATGACTGTACTCTTTTATCTGCACTGCAGTTACTACATAGAAGTAATTAGGCATAGAAGTTGCTCAAAATACTTTTACTTTACTATTTTGCCTGTGTAGAGTAACAAACTTTCTTGTTATGATTGTTCTATGCTAATACTGCCTTCCTAGTATTAATGTAGTAAGAACTTTTCTAAAAGTATGCTGTGAATTAGAAGAGTTATGGAAATACTGTCTATTGAAATTTAAAAATACATATAATTGGTATGTTATGGAGGAATCCAACATCTCTTCCCTCTCCTACTATATATCTGTGTAACTCTCTCTTGACAACACACCTATCTGGTGGCACAGTAACAATTAATATGCCAACATAAGAGACAATGAAGATATAAATCTTTAAGGCATTTATGAAAAATCAATTCTTCACATATTTATGGATTAAAAAGAGGCAATTTATTGCAGGGTTTCAAAATATGGGATTTGTCAAACAGAAAATGTTGTTTCTTAACCTAACACAAACTGCTTAATTGATAATGATGTACTATTTATTCCCTCCACTAGACTGTTGGCTCTTTTAAGAGAAAGATTGGCCCATCTAATCCATTGTTATGTCTCCAGCACATAGCACAATAGTACATACTACACACTCAATAAGTTTGTCTTTAATAAATGAATAGCTTCTAAACATCCAAAGTCTTGTTAAGACCTTATGAGAAATCCAGTATCTCATTTTTATAGCTAGTTTTAGATATTGCCTTAATTAGCTTTACAGCACACAACATAAGAGACTAAGTACTTTGGTAAATTCACCAATATCACCTCATAGATGTCTTACATAGCATTTACCACATTTTCACTTTTGCCTGTCATTAAACCTCTTTAATTATTTTCCTTTCTGTCTTCTGTAGGCTGTAAGGTCCATGAGACAGAACACATATTAGCTCATTACTTTGTCTTGATAAATACACTATTCTCTGAACTAATATTAACAATTTTAAAATAATCAATTAAAACAGCTAAGGATTTATTGTGGCTTAATCATTATAACCTAACATAAACTTCAATTTTAGAATGCTTTTATGCTATAGCTATACTGTCTCAGATGGACAAAATTTTAGTTCTTATATGAAATTTCCTCTCTTCTCACAATCTGAAATTCATAGCAATCACTTATCTGCATTTAAGTTAGTGCAATTTAATCAGTTTTGCATCTATCAGGTTATCATATCGTAAAATATTTTTAATTATTTAAGATGTTATTATTTGTTATAAAAATAGGATACAATAATTTTATTTCATTTAGAAAAGAAATCACAGTTAAAGATCAAGTATAAATCTTAATTAGTTTTCAGTAAAGCTTTAAACTCATTGTCCTTTTTGCACAGAATTATATTGCCTTCCAACAGCTAAAAGAAGAGCAAGATAACCTTTGAGAAAAGAAAAGAGAAATGTCACCTTTGTTGTCAATAGGGCACAAAATCATGACAGGATTTTATTAGTTACATTCAGGAAACTGATGACAAAGATGTCCTGTCAGTGACTGATAATTGTTGAATTTCTGTAAGTATTTTGGAATTCCACTCGAGCTATGCAAAACTATGAAGTCAGAGAAGGGTGCCTTTTTTTTTTTTAAATCTTCTTAGCTTTTCATTTTTTTTCTCTATTAGAATGTTTTCTCCAGGAATGTCCAGTTTATTCCTGAGCTGCTTCATTTCATACAGCTGCTCACTTCAGCACCCTACATAATTGTTATCTTTTTTGACCTATATATGATTTAAGCTATTGATTTCAAATTCCATATCCTACAATTCATTTTCTAGCTAATGAGCTTTTGTGATTCAACAATTAGCCTAATAAATGAAATCATACAAAGTTGGTAGTATATGCATCTGCTTTTATTTAAAAGTAAACATGTGAATAAAACACCTAAAATCTAGTCATCATTTTTCAAAACCACAGTACATTGTCCTTAACTACATTCCCTGTTTGTGCAGTTGATCTTTTGAGCTTATTTCTCCTAATTGATTAAAGTTTCATACCTTTTGACCAATATCTCCTCAGTTCTCCCCTTCAATCTCAGTGTCTGGTAGCTTCCATTCTACTCTTTATGAATTCTACTTTTATAGGTTCCATAACTAGGTAGTATTATAAAACGTTGGTCATTCTGTGCCTGCCTTTTTGATGTAGCATGATGTCCTCCAACTTCATCCATGTTTATGCACTACAAAAAATGACAAGTGTGTGAGGTGAGGCAGGTTATTTTGCTACTCTACAATGTATGCATATTTTAAAACCATGCGATGTACATACTAAATATATATATATATATATATATATATCTTATTTTTTAAATTATGATTACCAATAAGTTAAAAAGCTATGTTGAAGTGATGTTACTTTTTTAAAAAAAATATTTCTTTATCTATTTGAAAGTCAGAGTTACAGAGAGAGAGGTGGAGACAGAGAAAAAGAGATCTTTCATCTGCTGGTTCACTCCCCATATGGACACAATGGCTGGCACTGAGTTTATGCCTAAGCCAGGAGCCTGAAACTTCTTCGGGGTCTCCCACATGGATCCAGGGAACCAAGCACTAGGGCATCACTGTTATCCCAGGTGAATTAGGAGGGAGCTGGATGGAAAGTAGAGCAAACAGGAATTGAACTGTCGCCCATATGGGAGGCCAGCGCTGCAGATGGCAACTTTACCCAGACTCAAAGTGATGCTATCTTAATTCAAATTAGTATATCAATATAATCAGACAAGTATAGGAACTTTTAACTTAAACTTAAAGCACAATTTGACAGAACTGAATTATTGGTAGTTTTTAAATTCTGGATCCCAGCTACCTATGCTATCTCATATAGCACTCTCTTTGAATTGCCAGGTAAAATATTATTCATGCTTATTAATGCATATGATCAAAATATGTAATATTCAATATAAATGTCTTCAGCAATACTCTTAGGAATGAGAGGAATGATATTTATGTTGGCCTAAGACATGCTGTATTTTTCATCTGTATTGTAGTCCTAATGCCAAGATTGTCAGCAGTGTTGTGAAGCTGCCACTGTGAGACGTGTGAGGACTGTGAGAAGGGCATTTGGGAATTCTTTCCTGGTATTTACATGTTACTCTTGCTATTACCATTGGTGCACAGTTTCCACCTTCTGAAAAAGGAGTTATTCAGTGTTAGTATTTAAAGAAAACTATGAAGCGCCCCCTGCTGGTAGAAAGTAACAGCAGCAATCCTGTAGTACACAAATCTTTCCAGAGGCTTCTTGAGGGGTGGGGAGGGAAAGGCCAAGAATCAATCAGTATTCCTATGGGAATATAATAATCAGAAACCAATCGGCAAGTTAGCTACTCTGGGGCAGTGAGTGGCTTTTTAATAGCTGATACGAAATGATACATAGTAAGAAAAAACAGGCTTATATGTAAGTAACCTTCATTTTTTCCAAAGGCAATGTGCATCATCCATTATACTGTCATGAATCCATTGCTGGAGGCTTAGTGAGCTCTTAAATTGTAAATAGATTCTGGATAATGGTTGACTCCAAATGACTTCATTCTTGAGGTAGACTAGAAACAGCAATTTTTTAGGGAGGTATGATGGCAAGACTAGTTTGTTCCCTTATAATTTTCCACTGTTGTAATTTTTCGGCCCTTAGAAAAATGTTGAAGTAGTGTTGTTAAACTTTTTTTTTCCTGCCAGATTTTTGTTGTAGTTAAAATAACAGCATCTTTTCAACCGCCTAAGTTTTTCCTAAACAATCTATTGATTTCAACATTAACATTCAAACACAATTTTCTAAAAGATTATTTATTTGAAAGGCAGAGTGATGCTGAGAGAGGGAAAGACCAAGAGCAAGAGAGGTTTCCCATCTGCTGGTTCACTCCCCAAATACTTACAGCAGCCAGGGCTTAGGCAGGCCCAAGTCAGACTCCATGTGAGTCTCCCCGATTGGTAGGCTGGATCCAGGCAGGTACTTGGTTCATCAAACACTGCCACAGAATATGAACATTAGTCAAAAGTGCTGTCAAAAGGTAGAAATGGGTCCCAGGCACTGTATTATGTGGGCATCCTAAGGAACTACTTAATCTACTGTACTACAACATCTGTTCCTTAGACACAATTATAATGTAGTTTAGATAACTGGTAAAGTGTCAATTGAAGCCATTCCTGTAAGTAATGGTAGTTAGCAGAAACAGCAACCAGATTTTAGACTGAACTCTAAACTTATGATAATTGGTATATTGTTAAGGAGGTAGGATTATTTGAGGTAATATTTCTCCAGACACAATTACTGAAAACGTTTTGCTTCTTATGAAGGTGAATGTACTGATTTGCATCAGTACATCTGCAAGATAGTAGTTATACATAATACTCAAAAATGTTTAGGAAATATTGTTTAATGAATATCAACCTTAGAGTTCCTGAGATACATTACTATATTTTCTGGAATTTAATAATATCTGATTGTGTGACACAATCTTTATTAACATACATGGTTCTGAATTTGTTTTAATATTATCCTGTATAACAGTCTATGGAACACTACTTGAAAAACATTGATCTACAAAGAAAGGACAATAGGGGTTTTTTTTTTTTGTATTTATCTCAAAATAATTTTCTAAGGAATTAAGGCACATTTAGAATACTTCTGTACAATTATTCAAATATTTCACATCACACATAACTCATAGAGAACACTGTGCATCAGTCATGAGGCAATCTTCCTTCACCTGAAATAGTAGAGAGCTATAAGTCACATGACAGTATAGAGGGAATTCTAGATTGATAGCACACTCAACTAGTCACAGGTAAGAGAGTACATTGCGATTTAGGGGAAGTGAGGATGACTCAGCACAGATGGAGACTATCACATCTGCCCAACTAACATGTCACACAGAAGAGGGATAAAGATATAAATAGTAGGTGGTCAGAATAAGAAATGCTTTGCATGCAATGTCAAAGTCACTAGGTATGACCCTGTAATCTCTGAAGAGGATAATTTTATTCAGAGGACATAACTGAAGAAAAAGAAAATGTTCATGGCCTGCATTTTTCTCTTGTGAATTAAAGAGCTTTGTTGAATTCCATGAATAATATATATTCTTATAACTTGGGTGATCTATTTTATTGAATAGAAGAATGTTACAGAGAAATTGGCACTGCTCTTTAATAATGAAAATATTAATATCTAGAAATACTTTAGCATGAGCAACACAGAAGCAGCCTTATCTCTCATTCCTCTCATTTGTGAATTGCTATAGAATTTATCAGGCAAATGTGCATGCATTATCTTGTTACATGCTCACTTTACTGAGAAAGCAATTGAAGTTCAGAGACATCAAGTCACTTTTTCCATCTCTCACCATAAAAGAGCTGTAGATTCAAAGTGATTCTATTCAATGCAACATTTGCTAAACGCACACCTATTAATAGATCCAGACTCCAGACCAGAATCTGAACAAACAAGTCTTGTCAAGTCCTGCATCTGCCTCCTGTTCATTACCTTTAAATCATACTCTCCAATCACATTTTTCCTCCAATCAAATTTTAATATGATTATCCAGATTAATACAGTTTTTCCTGGTCTTTTGTTCTTCATTTCTGGAGGTTATAATTTCACATAAATTTATATTTAATAAATTAATTATATTTTGTCCTGTTAATCTGTATTTTATAATTGGATCCTTGGTCATAAATCTAATGATGAGTACACAAAAAAATCACTTTGCTCTCCTGCAATGACCAAGTTGGGAATGTTCTGGGGTGTTCTTGGGGCACACTGCAAGGCTCCTGAGGAGTTTAAACAGCACAGTGGTACATTCAGACCTGGGGTGAAAGTTTGGCCTTGCAGTTAAGACACTCACATCCAATATCTGAGTTCCTGTATTCAGTACCCAGCTCCTACGTGCTGCTGGGAGACACTGAGTTGTTCATTAGTGATCTTCCTGAGAAGAAGCTGCAGAAAAATTGGTACTAGGAGTGTACTGTGCCTTAGAAATATAATGAATGCATATTTAGTATTAGCAAACCTTTCTTCCTAGTTTATAATACAGATTTAGAGAAAGAAGCATAAACAAGAGAAAATGGAAGAAAATCAAAATAAGAAATGATAAGGGCCTAGTCAACATAAAGGAAATAGGATGGAAAGAGTCTTTTGAGAAACTAGTTAGAAAATAAAATAAAAACCAGAGAGTACCACAGGCCAGGTATTCTGATGTTTATAGTATTATATAATATCCACTGCTGTGTGTTCTAAAATCACCAAAGTGAGATACATAATAGAAATAAGAGTGACCTTATGACCAAACTACATTTAAAGTTGGAGTGTTACTGCTCTCTAAGAATGGGATTTTCTTATACTAAGTATAATACCTCTAAGAATAGCATGTTATTTTCTGTCACACGAGTGCTTATGAGAATTTTATCACCATCTAATTTATAATTTTGTGACTGAATGATGAATTTGCACTTACTCCCCTTATCCCAAATAGGCAAATTAGACTTGTTTTCCTTTTATCTGTTTACATTGACTTTTCTTTTTCACATGTACTTTGTATGCAGCTTACTCCAATGTTTAATGTCAGTATAATTCTCAATAAATGGAAAAAATATGGATTTAAACTTACATTGTTTTTTTTTCTTTTTAAATGCATTGTCTTCACTCTATTTCAAAATATCTTTTAGGAAATTTCACAATTATAGTCATAAATGACATATTGGTATTTCACATATGTGCTTGGATCCAAGATTTCACACTTCCTATGAGGCATATTATTCATAAAAAATGCAAGCTCATTCATTCTTAATCCAATATAAATATGGTTTAATCATTTACATTTGCATTTTAGAATAGTGATAGAAAAAAATTATCATTTATGAAAAAAATTACTTGCTCAAGATTATAAACATAGAAATGCATTTTTAAGAATTGGATACACCACAGCTATACCTCAACCACTTTGAAAGCATTTTTTGGATACTGTTTGATTAAAAAAAGCATCATTTCATTTCTTTCTCCACAATGCAATATGCCCACTCTGAAAACTTGATTTCATTAGTACTACTTAGAATTGTAGGCAGTGATCCTATGAAACATATAAGCACTTTACTGTGGAAAAAAAAAGACCTTCACTAATAGTCTGTTTGGAGACTAAATTTAATATTATTTCAACAAAGAGAGAATCACGACTTTTCAAGAGTGTTCTGTGTGTATGCCCAACTCTGAGGTGTGAGGGTGTGAAATAAGAACAAGGTGCAAATAGCTTCCAATTAAGGAGCTAGAAAGATATTTATTGATTGCTTGCAGAAAGAAACTGGAAATCTCTCTTGTTCATTACTGTCACAGTATGACATTTTTGTTGGCATGAAACTGGGCTCACTTGTTAGCAAGATCTGGGGTGGTAAGACTTGAGTAGGCTTAGTCAGGCAAAAGTCAAATCTGTATGTATGGATTAAAATCTGAATGGGGGTTTCTTCTAATGTACTTAGCACTTGCCTATACTCAATAGAACAAAAATCCTAGGTATGTTTTTGAAGATATTATGTTAACAAGCAACTGTTGCACTATTGTGCATAAATCTTCACTGCTTTTCTATGCTCACTCCATATTTTGACTACATTAAATTATTCCTTACCTAATATACTGTTGTTCAAAGCTTTTATTGAGTTTTAATCAAGATATTATATTTATTAACAAGGTGTGTTTGATAGATTTTATTTTGCAATAATTATATTTTAACAAATGAAAATATATAGTCCAAAAATATCACCACAATATTCATTTATTCAATATGTGTTTATGTTTAATATACAATTTGTGGCACAAATTATTCAATAAATTAAGGATGCCATAAGGGGCAAATACAGATTTCTACTATGATGAAATACACATTGAAGTAGATACATCAGAAAAATAAGCAATAAAAATAAGCAAAATGTAAACAATTACAAGTTTTCTGAAGAGAACATTTTAAGAAAATGAAGGTAAGGATTTAGACTCATGAAAAGCAAGTATTTAATCAATCTGAGGGAAGTAGGAAGACCATTTTGTCAAGAGAAATCAAACAATATAATATCATGAGGGGCAGTTTAGTTAGAATTGTTTTAAAGTCAGTGACCATGGAAGAAATCAATTTTGAGCAGAGACAGAGGTGAGAATTTCATGGGGCCCAAAGTGTAGGAACAGATAGAAAATTTATTTTCATTGATTTTTTCAGACTAAAACCAAGAGCCCAGAACTCCATCCAGGTCTCCCTTGTGGATGACAAGGACTCAAGCACTTGGGCAATCCTCCAGTGTTTTCCAAGGGACTGGATTGGAGGATTGGAAGTGGAGCAGCTGGGAGTTGAACCAGTGTTTTGAAATGGGATGCTAGTATCGCAAGAGGCAGCCTTAATCCACTGAGCCAAACTGAATTGGGAGACGTGTGGTTTAATTTTATTCTAGATCCTTGCCATATATATATATATATATATATATATATATATATATAGTTCACAAAGTGATAAAGTTTATTTAATAGGTGAGAAAGCATACAGACAAGCAAACACACACACACACACACACACATAGTTGAGGATTGGAATGGGGCCAGAGGGATGAAAATGGGACAAGGGAAGGAAGTAGAGAGACATTGCCTCAGAAGTTCTATGCCCTAATCCTCCTCTGAAGAGACAAGCGAGCCCCTCCCAGCTGCTGGTCGCTTTTATCAGATTGGAAGGGGAGTGGTTACATGGCATGTCTCCTCCCAGATCCCTGTTGAAGGACGATAAAATCTGGGAAGGGGGTGGTTGGACTTACATGTACGTGAATAGGATTACATAATGTGGGTGCTTATGGTTTCTAACTCATGGCCTTAATCTAGTTAGCTCATAGCAACAATGGCAGTCCCAAGATATTCTTTTTAATGATCCCCCTTTTAGTCCTATAATCAATACTGTCTCAAAATAGGGGTTAAAGTAAAGTAGATCCTTTGATCTTCTTTTTTATATCATGAGACCAGAGGACAAACCTGATGACACATACCACACTTCCATTCCCTGGTTATATTCAGAGTTGAAAGATGGCATAATGAATATGAAGTAAGAGTGGGTAGTTGTTCCTAGCTGCAGGTGTTTGTGCCTCCTGAACAACCAAGTATAAAAGTATGGACACAGAAGGGCCAGTGACTAAGTAAAATTTAATGAAAAGCTATATACCTCATAGACCAGATGGGCATCTCAGAAAAGAACTTAAAGTCCAGTCAATATTTAGACTGGAATTTTATGGATTTGGGCAAGGGTCCTTCATTCCTCTTCCCGCATCCCTCTCTGGAATATGGCTGAGTGGAGGGCTTCCTGGGTGCGGAATTCCTAAAATTTGTCCAAGAACTTCATGAAGCCTACTGCAGGGCAGATGAGATTCCCCTAAACTGCAACCAGTGAGAGAGTTGATGCACACCCAATCCGATTATTGAATAATGACAAGAATATAAATATACTGATTTACTTTCACATTTCTTCCCTCATTCAACCACACAAAAATCCATCCAAAAAAGTTATTGAACAAGGACAAGGATTTTAGTGTGTCAAGGCTTGTGTGTTCCCAAAGCTTACTTCAATATTTCTTCCCCTACAATCCACCCCAAAATTCACATCTTCAGTTTCCCTCAATACACACAGGTCAACATCTACCTAGCTACCTTAACAAATGCAGCAAAACACAAGGCTATTTCAGAGGAAAGACTAGAGGACTACATTACTATTAAAACAAAGACGTGCTCTCATACACGCTTCATCCTCTGTGTGGCTTAGCATAGACACTTAATGTAAACAGTTATAGCAAATAAGCCTTTGACCTCAGATGTTACTATTCAACCTATAGTCCTGTTAATTCATCTGCAATACATTTATGAAAATACTAGAACTACCTGAATGACTAATTGCCAAAAATGTATGTGGGTGAAATGGTCCTTTTTCATTCAATCTTTATTTATAGTCATTGTTTATATTCCCACCAATCTAGGGTCTTTTAGGTTTTTACTTGTTAAACTTTATCCAGTGAAGTATAAATCCTTTTTCCTGTAATGTAATTTTAAAATATATTATCTCAAAAGCTGAAAGAAAAAAAAAGATGAAAAAGATAGAAAGAAGGTAGGAGGGAGAGGATATCGTTACATTCTTAGACTTGTATCCACAAATCATATTGCATCTGCTAAAAATTAGTTAAAATTAAAATTTTAAATTTTAAAAAATTTAAAAAGAATTAAAAATACTACAACCACATTCCCCACTCCCATATATTTTGCATACTTTCATAAATGTCTAGTAACTGAGAATTACATTTTAATAGAACAATAGGCTAAAAAATTCAAATTAGAACAAAGGTTAGCTTATCTGAAGCTGAAATGTAAATTGAATAACAGGATTTTTGAGACAATACCACCATTTTATCAATATTGTACTCATGTAATCCAAACAATTGCTAAAAAAAAATGCTACCAAGTGGAGGTCCTTTAGGTCCTTCTCTAATAAATAGATTAGCTTCATTCACACTTTATTTGCACATTTATAAGGAAAAAGCACTTGAAACTGAATATTCTCTTAGGTATGCTAAATATTTCTCTTGCAATTTTTCTTTCTTATTATTAAAATTATCATTTTTAAAAAACACAAAACCAGTGGGGCAAAAGTAAACTCTAGCCATAAAAAAAAATAATGAGTTTTGGGGCCGGTACAGTGGTGCAGCAGGTTAAGGCCACAACCTGCAGTGCCGGCATCCCAAGTGGGTGCCAGTTTAAGTCCCAGCTGCTCCACTTATGATCCAGCTCTCTGCTAAGGCTTGGGAAAGCAGCAGAGATGGCCCATGTCCTGTGCCCTTGCACCTGTGTCGGAGACCTGAAAGAAGCTCCTGGCTCTTGGCTTTGGATTGGCGCAGCTCCAGCAGTTACAGTCGATTGGAGAGTGAACCAGCGGATGGAAGACCTCTCTCTCTTTCTCTCTCTGTTACTTTTAAATAAATAAATAAATCTGAAAAAATGAGTTTAATTATCCCTCTCCCCATCCCCATAAAGACACGTGTCCTGAAATGATTTTTCAGTAAAAATTACTTGGTTTCAAAATCTTGTATAAATAACATAGACAAAATTGGAAACGTTTCAAGAAGAGTAGCTGTTCAAAGTGAGCTTGACCCTCACATTCTAGAATCATTGTTTAGTTTACATAGCTTTTTAGAAAGACAGATATAAGGTGTATTTTTCTCTCATAGTCCTAAATTGCTTAAGCGATTGCAATGAATTCACCCATTGGTTGTGGCACAACAAAAAAGATATTCTAAATTTTGGAGCTTTGGCATGCGAAGTATTTTGGAGAAAGAGACCATCAAATGTCTCAACAGGAGTTTCAGGACCAAGGTCTGCCTGACATTTTCTTACCCTTTTATATCGGTTCCTCACCCTTTCCTCAAGAGGTAGATATCAGAATTCCTCTACCCCAGAGCAGGCCATGGAAACAAGAGCTGCTTTTTCTCAATGCAAGGCATAAAATCTAGAACTACTACTCTAACCACCCTACCCCTGCCACCATTTCTGTGTCCTTAAAGACATTTCCAGGCATAACTTGCTGACACATCATGGGACTGCCAGTCCAGAATGGCACACAGAAAGGCCAGAAGTGTCCCAACAAGCCTTGCTGAGTTCCCTGCCCTGCATCAGGTGGGGAACATCCAGAACTTAAGCCATTTACAGCCCACAAAATCATTTGGCTTATTCCTGCTAAGTAACTGTAAACAGGACTTGAAATTCAATAAATCCAAGGCAGGCTAATTTTTAAGTTGATAATTTTGCATGGACTGTAATATCCAAATTGCTCTTAAGAGACAAACGATCCCCTACACCTGCTAGATCTTGTCCTTTCAGTCCAGCTACACTTCTATCTTTATTTTTTAAAGACTTGTTTTTATTTGAAAGGCAGAGTGACAAAGACAGGGAGTATCAGAGAGATTAATTTCCCATTCTCTGGTTTACCCCCCCAAATGACTGCAACAGAATTCTTCATTGAATCTATATCTCAAAGTGGAAAGATATCCCATGGTCTTGGGTTGTTGTTCTGAAGCCTCGAGTCATTCATTCTGCTTTTATTAAATGAAATATTTTTCTCTTGCTAACCTTGCTTTTCTTACAAAAATGTCAGCATGTGGGGATGGTATTGTGGCAAAGTAGATTAAGCTGCTGTCTGGGACGCCAGTAACCCATGTGGGCACTGGATCAAGAACTGGATGCTCCATTTACAATCCAGTTCTCTGGCATGAGCCTGGGAAAAGCAGTGGAAGATTGTTTCAGTTCTTGGGACCCTAAATCCACATGGAAGACTTGGAAGAAGCTCCTGGTTTCTGGCTTCCACCTGGCCCAGCCCTGGCCATTGTAGCCATTTGGGAAATGAAAACCCCAGATGAAGATCTCTGTCTGTGTCTCTCTCTTTCTCTCTGTAAATCTGCCTTTCAAATAGATAAATGAATCTTTAGAATTGTCAACAGTGACCATTTTGAGGGATAATGAATTGTATCAAATTTTTATATTTAGGCATAATCTCGAGTAGGTTGAGACATACAGCATAAGCAGCAACCATGGGAAGTTTTTAACTGTTCGTGTTAAAAGTAAACGAGCATATTGAAATTTTAGAGTTCATTTTTTTTTTTCTTACAGTTTTGTTTATTTGAAAGTCAGAACTACAGAGAGAGAAGGACACACACACACACACACACACAGAGAGAGAGAGAGAGAGAGGAAGATCTTTCATCTGCTGATTCACTCCCCAGATGGCCTCAATGGCCGGGACTGAGCCAGTTTGAAGCCAGGAGTCAGGAGCTTCATCCAGGTCTCTCACATGGTTGCAGGGGCCCAAACAATTGGACCATTTCCCTCTGCTTTCCCAGACCCACTGGCATGGAGCTAAACTGGAAGTGGAGCTGCAGAGACTTGGGAACTTGAACTGGTGCCCATGTGGGGTGTCAGCATCACAGGCAGCAACGTCACCCACTATGCCACAGTACTGGCCCCTTAGAGTTTATCTGAGCAGCAGCTAATCAGTGTAGCAGTGCCATATTGTAAGCAGTTGGGCTTCTCTGCAGAAGACAGGGGGGTGGAGTACAGGAGAAATTTTTATAAGTAGTTTGAGGAACCAAGACAAAGAAAATGTATTTCATTGGTTAAAGCATAAGGACCCTAGCTAGAAGTTAATGTAACACTTCTGATTGGGTAAGTTCAAGTTTCATTGTATTGCCTACACTGAATTGTGCTTCAGATTTTTTCTTTTAATGTGGAAACTCATGCAATAGAGCTGTCTCAGTCTATCGATCATCCATTTTTTTAAAAAAAATATGTCTTTTAAAAGTACCCACTTAAAAATAATAAGAAACTAGAAAAAGTATTGTTGAGCATAAAAAATACTAATGAAGCCTATTTCAGACTTGAACAAGTTGCTTTTAAAGTATTGCTACCAGTATATGAACAGAAAATAATTCTATTTCAAAATTCTGGATTTAAAAATATCTTTGATTTTAATATAATTTAAATTCGCATGAATAATTTCCCATGGAAAGGAAATCGCTCTTTACTGAAAAATGAAAGACTCTAAAATTAATTCATATTAGTGTAAAAATTGTTAAATGAGTATGGGTTTTCCATGTGATTATTTATTAATTTTAGTTGACATTTTCAAGTATTGATGCATTAACACCTTATCAGAAACATGTATTGGAAATTAATGCATTCTGAAATTAATCTGCAGCAATAATATTATTTATCATGTAACTATTGGGTTGATATAATCACTAAATTTAGCATTTTTTTATGAGAGGCTTTGTCTACTCCCACCTTGTCAAGGATAAAAAACCTCAATTGTGAGCATTATCACCTGTGTAGGGAACAAAATAAAGGCACTGTGTAGCATGGAGGAAACGGTCAATATCTCATTAGTCCTGCTAAACAAGATTTATACTGCAACACATCCTCAAGCTCCAGTCTATAAATTATGTAGAACCTTTACCCCCAACTCAGGGACATATTAGCAGTGATGTTCAGAGGCTAGGCAAAAAAAATCATTTCAGGTGCTGACTTTAACCAGAGATTTGGCCTTAAGAAAGTAAATTTTAATACAAACAATTCAAGAAAGGCGTGAATGGATGAAAAGTATATCTATTATGCAGAATATATAATGTTTATGATTCTTTAAATCATGTAATGAATACATGGACAGAAAAGTGTATGAGATTAGAATGAATTTTATTTAAAAAAATTGCTAAGTCTTTTTGAGTGCTCTGAATTTAGAAAGAGTTTTCGTGCAACCCAATGCTGAGCGCTAATAACTTAGCCATGTACCAAGGCCTTATAGAGTCAGGTGTTCTTCCTATGGCATGATGCCCATTCTGTTAAAACCACACTGATGCTTTAAAGGGAAAGAATACTAGTTTCCTAGAATTAGTAGAGGAATTGAATATATATCTCATTCAATTTAAACAACCAGAGAATAATATAATAAACATTATTTAGAATAAGAAGTTAGGTTAACTTAAGTTTGACTTCTGGTTTTGATGCTCCCTAAGGAGAGTGCATTATTTAGAAAGCTCTCTGATGCACAATTTGCTCATATAATAAAAAGAAGGAAAATGATTTATAATAATTATGAACGTATATAAAAGCCTTACCATATGTACGTCAGTGTCCCTCAAAGAATATGCACTTCTCTATACACAGGTTGTTGCTGTTTCATTTCTGCAAGGGGGACATCAAAAAGATATTTAGAAAAATGAAATTAATGGGTAAGTTGGGGCCAGCACTGTGGCGTAGTGGGTAAAGCTGCCTCCTGCAGTGCGGGCATCCCATATGGGCGCCAGTTCAAGTCCCCGCCGCTCCACTTTGGATCCAGCTCTCTGCTATGGCCTGGGAAAGCAGTAGATGACCCAAGTCCTTGGGCACCTGCACCCATGTGGGAGACCTGGAAAAAGCTGGCAACTCCAGCCGTTGCAGCCAACTGGGGAGTGAACCAGTGGATAGAAGGCCTCTCTCTCTGCCTCTCCTTCTCTCTCTGCATAACTCTGAATTTCAACTAAATAAATACTTAAAAAAAAAGGATAAGTTTTTTTTGTATAAAACAATTAAAAGTCACACTCAAGTTTTTCAAAACACCCGTTTTTCATCTCCCTTTGAAAACCTCCCATATTCTTTGTACGTTTGCAGTGTGCTAGCTCGGCCACATGCTTTTATCAAGGACTCATTTGTGATCCTGTATAACATTAGCAATTTCCGTTTTTAGGGACTCCTATTAATTGTACCATCATCATATTCACAAACTTTCTTTTAATATATTTGATCAGATTTTCAACAACTTTCACTATTTCCCCCATACTAATTCTTTTCATTTTTTCCTAATTATTTATCTTCCCAAAATAGTTACTCCTGTGGATCTCTGTGACTTCCCACTTCTCAGATATAATTTTGTTGAGAAACATGTATGGTATACTGAAAACACATTTATTGAAGGAATTCTATAAACAAAGTCACAGAGCAAGTTTACAAGGCTGTCTTATGAAATGATCATAAACTAATCTTGAGATTAAAGCAATTATCTGCTTCACACTACTTTAAAAATAAAAAAAAATTGCTAATACTCAGTGAAACAATGTCATTAAAATTTTTAAGAAAGGGGGTCATTTTATTATCAATACATAGTTTAAACTGATATTTGGGTAGAATTCAGAAAAGGGGCATAAAAATATAATCAGATGATGTCTTTTTAGTTTTTTGATTTAGTTATTTGAGAGACTGATAGATAAAGGGGAGAGAGAGAGAGGGAGGGAATTCTCTCATCCATCATTTCCAAATGACTACTGGGATTGGAACTGGGCCAAAGTTGGCAGAAAGTTATCCAGGTTTCCCAGATGGGTGGAACCATCTCCCAGCATCTGCATTAGCACAGATCTGAAATAAGGAATCAGAATTGAGAATGAAAACCAAATACTCCAATGTTGGATTCAGGAGTCTAACCCAGTGTCTTAAACCACCACGCTAAAGCCTGTCACGGGACAGATATATTTTGCAAAACTCCAGATACTTGATCATAAACATCCTGCATCAGCTAGACTTGATACAACTCCTGCTTGGGTCAAAAACCAGAGGGGCTTGCAGTACTCTAACACTGAAATAACAAAATCATAAAATGACTACTTCAAGGTCTAATTCAAAGAGACAGAATATAACCTAATAGAGATTCCTTTATGAGAAAGAATGATGGGCAAGTTTCTCCGGAAATTAAACATTTTATTTCATTCTATTTTAATTGACATATAGTAATTATATATATTTATGGGGTATTATGTGATGTTTTCATACATTCATACATTGTAAGTGATTAAATCAGGTTAATTAACAATTCACTGCTTCATGTATATTCTTATAACATTTAAAATCTACTCTTTTAGCAATTTTGAAATATGCAATACATTATCATTAACTCTTGTCATCATGCTGTACAACAGATCTCAGAGAGTTACTCATAAGACAGGAGGCAGTAGTAACATTTATGATTATTTATTTTTACCAATAATTACAGCATTTAGTTCAATGAAAGAGAGAACTTGAAAAATGAACTGTAATAGTAAAGATGAATAAGACAAAAAAGCAGCATATTGGAGGTTCATTTATTTTTGTGAATATACTTCCAATGACTATCATGAATGTACATCATATAATTACACTACAGATAACCTGGGTGGCTAAATTATAGGAACCAAGCAAATATATTGTAAATGGAATATGAGTCCAGCAGAAACACTTTAAAGTATAAAATGGAAAAATAATATGTTTAAGTGGTTGAAATAGCATCAATAAATAACATTTGTAATACAAGTTTAAAAATAAATTAAAAGCAAATCATAACGCAGACTAAATAAGGAAGAGAATAAAGACAAAGATTTTGTCAATAGAAAGAGTAAAATAATGAGTACAGATACATGATTAAAGTAGAGAAATTCTAATTTATGATATGAATGATTATTGTTATTGTGTGAGTATATTATTCTCCACAACTGACAACAAATGTTAAATTAAAATCAAAGAAAATCAGTCAACCTCAAAATTGTTGGTTTTATATTATTAGCAATGTTGATACTGAAATATAAACATAAAGTTAATCTGCAAAATTTCCAAACCTTTAATTTCTGTCTAGTTGAGAGCATTATTTTAACCACTCAATTCATTCAGATTATTTTTTTGATATATCCCTTCTCACTCTCTCCCTGCTCTCACTTTCTTTCTTTTTCTCACCATTTCTATCCTCACACATACTTGAGAGATCTTGAATAACTTCATAGGAAATACACATTATGAAACTATGCACAGATTTCAAAGATTATTTGCACCAAAATAAATGTCATTTAATTTCATTTCCCCGCAAACTTTGGACGTAACCTTATATACACACACCACCATCACACACACAAAATTATTAATTTTCTTCTCACAATAGAAACCTATTTATTAACTTTGTTATTTAAAACTGTAAGTTGATATTATTGGTTGAACTCTTTAATTAACACACAATTATTCTTAGGTGTTTGAAGTTAACTGAAAAGTGATCTCTGTTAAATATAACAGTGGGAATAAGAGAGGGAGGAGATGTACAATTTGGGACATGCTCAATCGGACTTGCCCCAAATGGTGGAATTAGAAACGTGCCAGGGGATTCCAACACAATCCCATCAAGGTGGCATGTATCAATGCCATCTCACTAGCCCAAGTGATAAACTTCAGTTCACAATTGATCACACTGATAGGTCTAAGAGTCAAAGGGATCACATAAATAAGACTAGTGTCTGCAAATACTAACGGATAGAATCAAAAAGGGAGAGAAGGATCCAACATGGGAAGCAGGATACACAGCAGACTCATAGAATGGCAGATGTCCTAAGCAGCATTCTGGCCTCAGAATCAGTCCTTAAGGCATTCGGATCTGGCTGAAGAGCCCATGAGAGTATTTTAGGCATGGAAAGCCAAGACACTCTGGCAAAAAAAAAAAAAAAAAAAAAAAAAAAACCTAAATGAAAGAAAGAGCTCTGTGAGTGAGATCCCAGTGGAAAGAATGGGGCCATCAAAGAAGGAGGTACCTTTCTCTGAAGGGAGAAGAGAACTTCCACTTTGACTATGACCCTGTTGGAATAAGATCGAAGTCAGCAAACTCAAGAGGCTTCCATAACCTTGGAAACTCCTGACTAGAGCCTAGGGAGATTTCTGACGCCATAAACAAGAGTGTCAAATTGTTAAGTCAACAACAGGAGTCACTGTGTACTTATGTCTCATGTGTTCTCTGTCCTTAATGTGTTGTCCAATGTGAAGTGATGCTATTACTAGTACTGAAACAGTATTTTACACTTTGTGTTTCTGTGTGGATGCAAACTGATGAAATCTTTACTTAGTATATACTGAATCAATCTTCTGTATATAAAGATAATTGAAAATAAAAAAAAAAACACTTGGTTTTAAATTGGACATTGCATAGAAAATTAATCAATTTTTTAAAAACATCATGTAGGATCTCTGTCTTTAATGTGCTGTACATTGTGATTTAATGCTATAACTAGTACTCCAACAGTATTTTTCACTTTGTGTTGCTATGTGGGTGCAAACTATTGAAATCTTTCCTTAATATGTACTAAACTGATCTTCTGTATATAAAGAGAATTGAAAATGAATCCTGATGTGGGTCAAAAATCAGAAGGGGAGAGGGAGCGGGAAAGGGGAGGGTTGCAGGTGGGAGGGAAGTTATGGGGGGAAAGCCATTGTTATCCATAAGCTGTACTTTGGAAATTTATATTCATTAAAGTTAAAAAAATAAAATTTTAAGTTTATTTTAAATTCAGTGAGTTAATCCTAAATATATTGAGCAGAAAAGTCTTTCAAAGAGTAACTAACATTTTTATGTAAGTCAGGAGCCAAGTCTGCTGCACCACGATTTCCCATAAGGTATAGGTATGTTTGCTCCCACTTCTTTTATCAATGCTTATACAGGTCTGGTATTCAACTGAATTCAAAAGGATGCAACAATTAATAGTTGATAGATGAACATGTATCTCTGCCCATCCTTTGGCATCAAGTAGTTAAAACCAGAATTATGGCCTTGATAAACTGTGATGTGATTTCTCTGTAAATTGTTGTTAGAATATCCATGATGGCAGCCAGCACCGTGGCACAGTAGGTTAACCCTTAGCCTGTGGCTCCAGCATCCCATATGGGCACCAGTTCTAATCTCAGCTGCTCCTCTTTCAATCCAGCTCTCTGCTTTGGCCTGGGGAAGCAGTAAAAGATGGCCCAGGTCCTTGGGCCACTGCATCCACGTGGGAGAGACCGGGAGGAGGATCCTGGCTCCTGGCTTCTGATCCATGCAGTGCACAGGCCGCAGCGCGCTGGCCGTTGCGGCCATTTGGGGAGTGAACCAATGGAAGGAAGACCTTTCTCTCTGTCTCTCCCCTCACTGTTGTCTATAACTCTACCTCTAAAATAAATAAATAAAGTCTTTAAAAAATCCATAACAAATATCCATGATATTTCTGTATCCTGATGTTTAAATGATTGTGTATATGAGTATATGCATACATATGTGTATATATGTATGTTTTTTAAAGATTTATGTATTTATTTGAAAGTCAGAGTTAAACACAGGGAGAAGAAAAGGCAGAGAGAGAGATAGAGAGAGAGGTCTTCCCTCCACTGGTTCACTCCCCTGTTGGCTACAATGGCCAAAGCTGCGCTGATCCAAAGCCAGGAGCCAGGAGCTGCCTCAAGGTCTCCCACGCGGGTGCAGCGGCCCAAGGACTTGGGCCATGTTTACTGCTTTCTCAGGCCATAGCAGAGGCTGGATCAGAAGTGGAGAAGCTGGGTCTGGAACTGATGCCCATTTGGGATACCGGCACTGTAGGCAGTGGCTTTACCCGCTGCACCACAGCACCGGCCCCTGAAATATATAACTCTTTAAGGCCATGTGAGTTTACAGTAAACTCTAACAAGAACAGAGTGTAAAATAGTCCTTTCCAAATAATGAGGAAGACAGGGAAGCAAGGCAGAAGGAGAACAGAGAAAACAAACAAACAAAAATGACTAACCAAATTCAGTGACATACATTCAGTAAGAACAGAACAACAGAAGAAAAGTTTACAGAGAAGGGTGCTTATAGTTGAATTTTTGTAAAAATGATATGAAAATGAAGTAGGCAGGCATACAGGCTAACATTGATTAGATCTGTGAGCTGGACGACCACGCATTTGCCACGCCCCTTTGTGACCTCTCACCCTACCTGATACTTTCGTCACGCCCCTGTGTGACCTCATGCCCCTACCTGGCCACACCTGGGTGTCCAGCAGCCAATCAGGTTAACTAACCAAGCCCCTTTGGAAGTGAGTTAAAAGCCTGGGATACGGTATGTCCGCGCCTTCTCTTCTTTGCTCTGGCCTCTTGCCAGGAGGGAGCTAGCTGTAGCCCTGCATCTGCATGCCCTAGGTTTCCTGGCCTAAATGTTCCTCCACGTGGCTGGCTCCTGCTGCATGGTATGAACCCAGATATACCCCTCTCTTACATAAAGCTCGCTCTCTCCTATGATTTTTCTCACTGAATAAAAGCTTAAAATGTACCATGCTGCCTCGTTTATCTGTGCCAGTATTCTGAATTCTTCTCTAAATATTAGGCAAGAACCTTCTCAGACTTATTAACATTGGGGATTTATTAATAAGCATATGGTGACATCATATGGCACCCCAATTCCAGTAGCATATGTGGCATCACAGATGGTGCTTCTGGGGAACTTTAAGGGGCCACATTTCTGTATAGATTTAATTTATTTTTTTAATAAATTAATTAATTTATTTTTTGGCAGGCACAGTTAGACAGTGAGAGAGAGAGAGAAAGAAAGAGAGAGAGAGAGAGAGAGAGAGAGAGAGAGAGAGAGAGAGAGAGAAGTCTTCCTTTTTCCATTGGTTCACCCCCTAAATGGCCACTACGTCCAGCACACTGCAGCCAGTGACTGTGCTGATCCGAAGCCAGGAGCCATGTGCTTCCTCCTGGTCTCCCATGCAGGTGCAGGGCCCAAGCACTGGGGCCATCCTCCACCGCCTTCCCGGGCCACAACAGAGAGCTGGACTGGAAGAGGAGCAACCGGGACAGAATCTGGCACCCCAACCTGGACTAGAACCCGGGGTGCTGGTGCCGCAGGCGTAGGATTAGCTAAGTGAGCCGTGGCACCGGCTTTGTATAAATTTTAGGGGTCCATTCTCCGATATCAAAAATAGGGTGCTTCTTGAGGAAAAAAAAAAGTGGTTGTTTGATCCAATCCTCAATGCAAAATGTAAGGGGTGATGGTGATTATATCAAAAGCAGGAGCAGGAGACTACCAAGAAATAATCAAGAAAGCTAAGCATTTGGTATTGACAAAAGGACAGAGCTATCCCTTTTTCTTACAAAAGAAGTCAGGATTTTTTTTAATACTCATGGGATTATTAGAAATGAAACAGGATCTTCCTATTTTAGCTTTTATTGTTGATTAAAAAATAACTTGGTGGAGACTTTAGTTTTTGTAATCAGCAGAGAACATTTTAAACAAGCATGATGTTCTTGCATAGGGAGTGTTGCTTAGGAGAAACCAGAAAGTAATCGAAGCACAGAAAACTGTCCTCTGTGATGGACATCTTCAGCACCTTAGCAGCAGTGTGTTAATTTGTAGGAGCATCACTGGGAACTGCTGCAAATCTCAAGACTCTCCTCTGTCCACACTGCTACCCTTTAAGCCACACACACAAAAATAATAATAATAACAGCTCATTTTTATTTTTCACGTTGAAAAATCACATGAATACATAGTTCTGACAAACATCAAAAAATAATTTTTCTAGCAACCATATCTGGAGACATGGCTTCACTTCCCCATCATTGAAAAAAATTGAAAACTTGGGGATGCTTGGCATATATAGCATCAAGAAATTTGATTATTAGCTATTAATCATAAGAATATAGTCATAAAATACCAGAGACCGGGTATGAAGCAGAAAAAGAGTCAAAAAATGTTTACTTTTTTATAATTGACCATGTTTAGGGAAAAAGAGACTAGAGACAAAAAGCAGCAAAATTAGATTCATAAGTGCTATTAAGATTAAGGAGATACTATAAAAAATGTTCATTTATTTAAATATTATCCTAGTACATACCTTAACTCTTTCTTACTAAATCGGCCATAAAACATAGCAGTCATATTCACATGTAACTAGAGTATGTAATCTAGAATTCAGTAATGTCTCTGGAAACTAGTGTTTGATTGTATATATTGAAGTTGAAAAATAAATGTTAATTGAGTCACATTACTATCATAAAAACACTAAGAATTAAAAAAAATTAAAGCAAAGAAACATAAATTTGTGATGTTTTGTATATCACTATAGTAAAAATTTAATTTAAAAATGAGAAAACTGGGAAGAGGACTGGCATAATATTTAGGAAACCAGCAACATCCCATACCAAAATGCCTGGGTCAAGGTGGCTCAAGTCTTTTGGAACTTGTCACCTGTATGAAGGAATTGAAGCAAGTTATTTTCTAGTTTCTTCAGCCTGGCACAGCCCTGGCTGTTGCAGGTGTTTGTGGAGGTAAGCCAGCATATGAGATGTCTGTCTGTCTGTCTGTCTGTCTCTCTCTCTCTCTGTATCTCTATTTCTATCATCTCTGCATTATTTTAAAGATCTATTTTATTTATTTGAAAGAGTTACAATTCTATTTTATAGACTCATGTCATCTTCAAAAAGGGATAATTTGACTTCCTCTTTCCAAATGTATATTCCTTTGGTTTCTTTTTCTTGACTAATAGCTCTGGCTAAAGCTTCCTGGATTATAGAATGGCAGTGGTGAGAATGGGTATCCTTGTCTGTTTCTGGATCTCAGTGAGAATACTTCCAACTTTTCCCCATTTAATAGGGTTTGTCATAAATTACCTTGATTGTGCTAAGGAATGTTCTTTCAATACTCAATTTGCTTAAAGTTTTCATCATGAAAAGGTGTTATATATTATCAAAGATGTCTCTGCATCTATGAGATAATCATATAGTTTCTGTTCTTTAATTTGTTAATATGATGTATCACATTGATTGATTTTTGAATGTTGAAGCATCCCTGCATACCTGGCATAAATCCCACTTGGTCCAGGTAAATGAGCTTTCTGTTGTTTTGTTGGATTCAATTGGCCAGTATTTTGTTGTACTGTTGTTTGTAAGTTCATCAGGGAGATTGGTCTGTAGTTCTCTTTCTCTGTTGTATCTTTTTCAGGTTTTGGAATGAAGTTGATGCTGGCCTCACAGAAGGAGTTTAGGAGGATTCTCTCCCTTTTAACTGTTTTTGAATAACTTGAGAAGAATTGAAATTAATTCTTCTTTAAATGTCTGGTAGCATTCAGCAGTAAAGACATCAATCCTGCACTTTTCTTTGTTGGGAAGGTCTTTATTATTGATTCAATTTTGATCTTAGTTATTGGTCTGTTTATATTTTCTGTGTTTTCATGACTTAATTTAGGTAGGTTGTATGTATAAGGAATCTATCCATTTCTTCTAGGTTTCCCTATTTTTTGGCATACAATTCTTGGTAGTAATTTCTTATGATTCTTTTTATTACTGTGGTTGTATCAATACAATTCCTTCCTTTTTCATCTCCAGATCTCCAGTCTATTGATTTAGGTCTTATTCCTCTTTTTTTTTTTTTTTTTGGTTAGATGGGCCAATGGTGTGCTAATTTTGTTTAATTTTAAAAAAATAACTTTTTGTTTTGTAATCTTTCGTATTTTTGTTTTAATTTTATTTATTTATTAATGTTTTAGATTTATTTTTATTTATTTGAAAGATAGAGTTACAGGAGAGATAGAGCTAGAGAGAGAGAGAGAGGTTTTCAATTCTGCTGGCTCACTTCCAGATGACTGCAATAGCCAGAGCTGAGCTGATCTGAAAAGCCAGGAGCTTCTTCTGGGTCTCCCACATGGGTGCAGGGGCCCAAGGAGTTGAGCTATCCTCCATTGCTTTCCGAGGCCATAGCATAGCTGGATTAGAAGAGGAGCAACTGGGACTTGAACTGGTGCCCATATGGGATGCAGGCACTACAGGCTGGGTCTTTAACCTGTTGTACAACAGCAGCGGCCCCTATTTCTTATCTAATTTTAATGATTTCTTTTCTCCTACTCATTTTGGGCTTGGTTTGCTATTGCTTTTCTAGGTACTTGAGATGCAGTGATAGCTAATTTATTTGGTGTCTTTCCAATTTCTTGATGTAGACACCAATTGCTATAAACTTTCCTCATTTATTTATTTATTTATTTTTGACAGGCAGAGCGGACAGTAAGAAAGAGAGACAGAGAGAAAGGTCTTCCTTTTCCGTTGGTTCACCCCTCAATGGCTGCTGCGGCCATTGCACTGCGGCTGGCGCGCTGCTGCCAGCACACCACGCTGATCCAAAGCCAGGAGTCAGGCACTTCCCCTGGTGTCCCATGTGGGTGCAAGGCCCAAGCACTTGAGCCATCCTCCACTGCACTCCCGGGCCACAGCAGAGAGCTGAACTGAAAGAGGAGCAACCAGGACAGAATCCAGCGCCCAGACCAGGACTAGAACACCGTGTGCTGGCACCGCAGGTGGAGGATTAGCCTACGGATCCACGGTGCCGGCCCAAACTTTCCTCTTAACACTGCTTTTGCTGTATCTCATATGTTTTGATTTGTTGTATTGTCATCTTCGTTTCCAGAAAAAATTTTATTTCTCTTTTGATTTTTTTCAATGACCCACTGTTCATTCAGGAGCATGTTATTAAATCTCCATGTGTTTGTAAAATGTTCTAGAGATTCATGAGTTGTAGATTTCCAGCTTCATTCCACTCTGGTCATAGAAGATACATGGTATGGGTTTGATTTTTTTTTTTTAATTTTAAAGAGATTTGCTTTATGGCCTAGCATGTGGTCTATCCCAGAGAAAGTTCCACACACTGGTGAGAAGAATGTGTATTTTCCATCTGTAGGATGAAACATTCTGTAGATGTCCAATAGGTCCATTTGATCTAGAGTGTTAATTAACTATTGTTTCCTTGCTGATTTTTTGTCTGGTTTACCTGTCCATCCCTAAAAGTGGGGTATTGAGTCCCCCAATATTATTGTATGGGAATCTATGTTTCCCTTTTGGTCCATTAATATTTCTTTTAAATAGTCTGGTGACCTGTAAGTAGGTGCATATACGTTTACAATAATCACATCTTCCTGTTGAATCAAACCCTTAGTCATTACATAGTGTGCTTCTTTGTCTCTTTTAACAGTTTTTGTGTTAAAGTCAATTTTGTCAGATATTAGGATGGCTACACCAGCTCTTTTTTGGTTTCTGTTGCATGGAATATCTTTTTCCATCCTTTCATTTTCAGTTTGCATGTGTCTTTGTTGGTGAGATGTGATTCTTCTAGGCATCAAATACATAGGTTTTGTCTTTTTAATTCATTCAGCCAAGTCATGACTTGGCTTTGCCATTTTTTCTAAGTATTCCCTTGTTTACTTTGGATTTCCATTGTACTTTTACTAGGGGACTTTCTGCCTTCATCTTCTTTCATTGTGCTGACAATGTTTCTGTGTTTCTGTGTGCAAATCCTTAAGCATCTCAGGTAAGGCTGGATGGGTGGTAAACTTTCTTTGAATTTCTGTTTATTATGGAATGTCTTTATTTCACCTTTATTCATAAATGAGAGCTTCGCAGGGTGCAGTATTCTGGGTTGACATTCTTTTTCTCTAAGTCTTGGAATATATATCACCATTCTCTCCTAGCCTGTAGAGTTTCTGATGAGAATTCAACTGTGAGTCTAATTGGAGAACCACTGAAAATAATCTGGTGTTTCTCTTGTGCACATTTTAGAATCTTTTCTTTATGTTTTACTGTGGAAAGTTTAACTATAATATGTCATTGTGAAGATCTATCTATTAGGAGTTCTATGTGCTTCCTTGACTTCACTGTCCCATTCTCCCTCCAAGTTAGGGAAGTTTTTTGTAAGTATTTCACTAAAAAAGCCTCCAAACCATTCTTTCTCTCCATGCCTTCAGGAACTCCTAAGACCCATATGTTAGGTTGCTTTTTAGTATCCTATAAATGTCTGATACTGTTTTTTAGTTTTCTAATTTCTTCTTCTCTTTTTCTTTTTGTTCTGACTGTAAAATTTCCAGAGATTTGTCTTCTAACTCAAATATTCTCTTTTGCCTTACCAAGTCTGTTCTTAAGAATTTCCACTGTATTTTTATTTGTTCTATTAAACTTTTCATTCTCAATATTTTGTTTTGATTTCTTTTTAAAAGCTCAATTTTGTGGAAAAATTACTCATTTCTTGAACAGATTTCTTTAGTTCATGAATTTGCTTCTGAGTACTTCTAAATAATCCTATGATCAATATTTTGAATACTGTTTCTGGCATTTTGTCAATGTCTTCATCTTCACATTCTGATATTGAAGTGTTGTGTTCTTTCACGGGCGTGATGTTGCCTTCCTTATTCTTGTATCCTGAATTGCTGCATTTATTGCTAGGCATTTGTGGTTATACTTTTTTCCCCCCATGTGTTAGCTTTTATCTCTTTGAACTATGCCTCTGTTTCTTGGTGGAATATCTGCTTTTTCAGTAAGTACCCAGTGGTCTGTTCTGGGTGTAGTCAGGGAGCTCTGTTCAGTGCTCCAGTATGAGGGGAATGTCCAAGGTAACAACCTAGTTGGGTGTGGCAAGTCTTTTTTTCTTTTTCTTTTCTTTTCTTTTTCTTTTTTTTTCTTTTTCTTTTTCTTTCTTTCTTTTTTTTTTTTTATCAGAGGGGAGGTTTGTTCTGCCCTGTTGGCATATTTTCACACTCACCTCCTCTCCTCAAAGGAGATCGATGCCTAAACACTAGCCCCAGGGGTTATAATTTTCATCCGCACTGTCATAAGTACCACACAAAGAATCTACAGAGTCCTCAGTGTGAACACACATCTTGCAGCAATGACCCTCACCAGTAATTGGAGACCTGAGCATGTGGAGCTGCCCATGTGACTGCCCAAAGTCTCGGACACACCCTGTGCCTGTCCACAAGCCAGAGTGTTTTCACAGTCCTGGCACACACTCCCACAGTCATGAGCTCTCAGCACCCTGTTAGTTCTCCCACCCAGACTCAGGTCTCTCCTCTGGGCATGGACACAGGCTAGGGTGGCTGTTATGCATGTCCAAAATGGTACTTGCCCTCTCTCAGCTGTTTACAGGATGCTGGTGCCAGGTGGTTAGGGAGAGAGAAACATACATCCCTTTCTTCTCCTCTAGATTGGCAGGTATACTGTTCCCCACAGTGCTCCAAGCCAGACTTAGGCCAGGATCTCTGGCAGTTTTATTGCCAATGGCTTGGCCTGCTGCAGTCTAGTCTCACCTCATTCCAAAACTGGTGCTGAGGCTCTCAGCTGATGGGGTTCTGAGTTGTACATGTCTACATCTTCCAAGTAGGTCCACAATGTCCCTCTAATTTGCATGAGGTTTCCTCTGTTGTTATCTACCTAACTCTTTCCTGAGATTACACTCTCTTCCTTTTTTTAAAACTTTCTTCTCCTAGCCTGTAGCAGTAAGCTCCCTCACTATTCTGCCACATTGAAAAATCTTCAGGTGCAATGTTTTTAAGTAGACTAAAAATTATATGGTTTAAAACTATGATACAAGTTGCTTATCATAGATCAATTTGCATTTAGACAATTATTTTATTTAAAATGCTGATAGTCGCTCCAAAGTATGTTTTATATTAAAAAAAAAAATAAAGTTTTCTTGCTTTTGTTATTTGTTTTCTTTTGAGTCAGTCTCAAGGTTTAAGACTATTGTCAGTAGGTTCTGCAAGAATAAAAAATCATCTAATTATCTTTCCAGGATGGTGATATGGGACAGACAATGCATAAATGCAAAGAAAATACACCACACCTAGAAAATCCTTTGCTGGAAGTGTTCTTGTCCTCACTTATGAGAAAGGCACAGCTTCTGCTGGAATTTGACAACAAGTCGCTAGTCAGGTTTGTAACATTCAGCAGGCACTGATTCCTACCATGGGAGAAAATAATATACTATTTTTTTAAATCACTCTTTTTCTAGATACTAGCATTCATGGAAAAGCATAATAAATGATTTTTTTCTCACAACTTATAATGTTCTGTATTATTTTTGTGGTGCTGCTATAACAAGTGACAACAGACAGCATGTCTTACAACAATGTAAATTATTATCATGTAATTGTGTTGATTACAGTGAAGAAATCAAGGTGTCTTCAGGGCCATGTTCCTTCCTAATGCTCTTAGAAGTAACATTCATATCCTCTTAGTTTCTGGTGGCTCCAGGCAAATGTTGATGATTCTTTAGTTTCTGGCTGCCCTCCAATCTCTGCCTCTGCCTCTGTATGTTTATCTGTGTCTCCTCTAATCCTCTTACAAGACACCGATAATTGGATTTAGGGCTCATTCTAATCCTCTGTGACCTCATCTTAGCTAATTACATTTGTAAATACCTTATTTCCAAATAAGGTCAAATTCTCAGAGTGCAGGTAGACTAAAGTTTTCAGACAGCATTATTCAACCAACCACAGTCTGTCCTGTAGTCCTCTAAAATTCATATCTGTCCTTCATGCCAAATACATTCACCTGTCCTCAACATCCTCCAGTCTTAGCCCATTTCAGCATTAATTTTAAATCCAAAGCCTCATCTGAACATCAATATAATTTAGATTTCATCATCTAACACAGATATGGCCGAGATTCTTTTATCATCTTGGAGAGATTTTCACTATCTGTGAACATGTAAAACTAGGAAACTAGATGTTTGTTGGAAGGACTAGTATTGGGTAGGCATTCTCACTCTGAAAGAGAAGAAATGGAAAGGAATAAAAGTATCACTACTCTAAAGTCAGTTCATGATCAGCCTCCTCAAGTCCTTTCCAATTTCAAGTCAAGAATTATTTCAATTACCTTTTTTTTTTAAAAAAAAAGATTTATTTTACTTCAAAGTTACAGTTACACACACAGAGAGAAGGAGAGGCAGAGAGAGAGAGACAGAGACAGAGACAGAGCATGCAAGCTTCCATCTGCTGGCTCATTCCCCAGATGGCCACAATAACTAGCATTGTGTCGATCGAAAGCCAGGAGCCAAGAGTTCCTTCCAGGTCTCCCACAGTGGTGCAGGGGCCCAAAGACTTGGGCCATCTTCTACTGCTTCCCCATGCCACAGCAGAGAGCTGGATCAGAAGTGGAGCAGCTGGGTCTGGAACTGGAACCCATATGGGATGCCAACACTGCAGGCTGTGGCCTTATCTGCTACACCACAGCACTGGCCTCTCAATTACCTTTTATGACTTGAAGCTTCCTTCTTTTAATTCAGCAGCAACAGTGACCCAATCTCTGTGCAATAAAATACCTCTCATCTTAAACAATAATTATTATTATCCCTAAGAGTCCTCTGAGTTGACTTTGTACATCTAGTGATGCCTTTTGGGTCTCTAATTCAGCTAAACAAGTTTATGTCTGAGGTTGAAGTCACCTGAATAATCAACCAATTCAAACAAGCCAGGTGGCCTGATGAAAAGACTGACAATTGATATGTACCATTGGATGTGGCTGTTTACTGGAACTCCTGAACATAGTCTTTACAGGTATCTCTGCTATCCATCACAACAACTGTGTGCTGAGAAGGAGCATGCCAGTGGCAGGAGTGTCAACACACAGAAAACTGAAATGAACAGCAAATCAGGGGAGCTACTAATGAAACTACTACACCATCATTTCTACCATCCTTCTTTGGTGAAAGTAATCAATAATGTTAGACCCAAGGCACATTGCAAAAGAGCATATGGGATGGAAGTTACTATTTTGACCTTATTTTTAACCACAGCTTACTAAATATATTTTCCATTTTCCATGTTATTAGGATTGACCATTTTGTTAAGTTTTTCAACACTGTGTAACTTAGATTATATTTTTCTCCAGCCTTCAACAAGAAATGTCCTTATACTTCTCATAATCTCCTCAAAGCCTTAAGGCATATGCCACCTACTCAATGTTAATAATATGCCATATTTCATGAGCATTTTTAGTAACATGAGACAGTGGGCTAGTGCTATGACTTAAGGAGTAAAGCCACCTTCTGTGGGTTAAGTGTCCCAAATGTGCACCAGTTGGAATCCATTTCCTATACAGCTCCCTGCTAATACACTTGGAAAAGAAGAGGAAAAATTGATGAGGATGTTGGGTACCTGAATCCCTCTGAGAGATCCTGAGGAAGCTCCTGGCTCCTGTCTTTGAATCATCCCAGTTCCAGCCATTGTAGCCATTTAGGGAATAAGCTAGCAGATGGAAGATCTATCTGCCTTTCCATCTCTTTCTCTCTAATTCTGCCTTTCAAATAAATAAATAAACCTTAAAAATAATAATAACATGAAACGAAACTCCTGTAATTTAAAGGCAGGACCTAGTCTCTCTGTTTCTTTTAGCCCAAAGTGTCCTTGCCTTTCCTTTATAAAAAGGAATTCAGATTTGAGGAAGTGATACAGCTGACTCAACAGTGTTCTAATCAATAGAAGTAATTTGCTTCTCCAATAGATAAAACACTATTGCCCAGTATTGTCTAGAGGGGTTTGTATAGGATATTCCAGGTTTGGGGCACAAGGCTTACATGTGAGCCTTAGATCAACTGAAACCTACCTGGCCATCATAAAAATTCTTTAAAGAGTACAACATTGCTGACTAATCAAAGGAATGTCATAAGCACCAATGACAAAATAGGAACTTGGACATGAGCTGAAAAGGCATCTAATAATTCTATAATAACCTTGATCCCTAATGGCCTTGGAATTAAGCAATAAACTCACTTCTCCCTATCCTGTGCTTTGCAATAAATACCCATTTTCTTCCACTGTTCTGATGCCAGCAATTGACTTTCTGTGTGTTATCTGAGCAGACCCTAATTTGGGCCTCTAAAACAACATCTACAACTAGTTTTTTGATGTTGTTAAGCAACGATAGTACCTCAGTTCTGGTCACCAATATCTATTGCAGTTGTCTATTCTTAGATATCAAATTACCATTATTTTGTTGTTGTGGATTGTCTGGCCTTAGATTAGTGATTTTGCTTAGATTTCTCATTCTTTACAATCAGCTTGCAGCTGGGGCTAGAGTCACCTAGAGGGTCACTGACATGGAAGTTGATGGTGAGTTGTGAGCTGGGTGCTCAGCTGGAGCTTTCAATCATTCTTGAACATGGCCTTTCAATGGGGAACATTTGAAGAGTCAGCATTCCAAAATATGTGAAGTTACAAGTTTAATTAAGGATCAAAGTTCCTGAGAACTGGATCCGTGCCACATTTTCCCCATTGTATTTGTAAAATCAGACCTAGCTACTGCTCGTATTCAGGATACTAGAGAAATATCATTTCTTCAAGAAAGATTAACATCATCACATTACAGCATGATTAGGTAAAAATAGACAAATTGTTATAGCCATCTTGGGAAAACAAAGTTTCCACAATAATTCTAAAAAGGGCTTTTAAATGACAGAAGCCAAAAGGTAACCAACTAATAACATTTGCTTTTTCATTCAGCTTACAAAATTGGATGATATTTCTAATTATCTTAATTCAGGATTGGCCATATCACTGAATTCTAGCCAATGCACTGCACACAGAAATGTGTGTTCCAATTCCTTGTCAGATCCTTAATTCTCCCCAGTGTAATATCTCATTTTCTCCTAATTTTCAGTTGCCTAGGATAGTGATGCTCAGGGAAACCTATGAAACCATACACTGCAGACTTTGGGTTCCTAATTGTGAGACTTAAACAGAGCCATTCCTAATATGTATCTGTGATGTTGACTCTTAAGTGTGTGGTACATATGCATGTAGGATTGTAACATTGCCCTTGAATAGTGCCTTGCTATTGAGTGTGGGTAGAATCTAACTTATGATAAGGTATCACTTCCATGATTATGGTATATTCTACAGCAATTAATATTTTATAAATGTGATTAGAACCCTAAATCACCAATTTGTTCCTTAATTTATAAGATTGGTGTCTCACTTCCTTCTGTTTAATTTTGATTTTTTAATCTTGTATTTTTATTTCTTTTTTCATTTTAAAAATGTTTATTTTCATCTACTTGAGTGGCAAAGCAACAATCAGGGAAAAGGAGAGAGAGAGAAAGAGAGAGAGAGAGAGAGAGAGAGAGAGCGAGCTATTCTATCCATTGACTTCCATCAAGTGCCTGCAGTAGCAAGCATTGGGCCAAGATGAAGCCAGAAGCCAATAATTCCATCTGGGTCCCCTAAATGGATGTCAGGGATTCAAGAAAAGCTGCCTCCCAGGATGCATTAGCAGGAAGCATGATCAGAAGTGGAGGAACAGAGACCAGAACTGGCATTTCTATAGAGGATACAGGTATCCCAACCAGCAGCTTAACTTGCTATACCACATCAAATTCCCCTGCTTGATTTCTTAAATGATTGATCAAACACTGCACATATTCTAACTTTGGTTTTATTTTTGACAAACCTAATAAATGTAAAATTTTGCTTATGCCCAGTAATTAGAATCTCCTAATACTTTAGGTGTCTCTGTATCTTGTCCTTTAATATGTTTCCAGTTATGCTTTGTTTTCTTCCATCACTGGATATGCTTTTATGTTTTAAATATAGCTTAAATCCTAGATTTGAAATATTATTTGTGGGATATTTCTGAAGGCTAAGGTAAAGATACCATCTTCAAGAGAATATTTGAAAATGCTTCTTGGAGGCTCACACCATCGTGAATTAAATCTATAATGTGTAGCTTAAAATGTATTCAATCCTTTTAACGCAACCTTGTACTCTAAATCAATATAAACACCAGAGGTTTTGCCACTTTGAAGACACAGTTTCCTTCTTCTTGCCTTGTATAGTAACAAAATAGTTAAAAGAACGTGGAGATCTGTACTATTGGTTTAACCATTCTCAAGGTAAACATACATTGGGGTCAAATGCCATATGGAAAAAAAGTTATTTAGGCTGCTCAATATGGGAGTCCCTAGTCTATGATATCTAAGGTTTTCAATTTATTATGTTATCAAAACAATAGTAAGCTTTCCTTTAAATTGGCAATTTTTCTTGAGGTTTTCTGATTTTTCCCTTAGTCTTCTGTTATATAGCTTCCTCTTAAGTTTAACCTCATGACTTCTTTCTTCATTTCAAGCTACTTATGTTTCTAAAAGGAATTTTTTCTTACTGTCACCATTTTTGATCTGTTCTCACTGAGAGGCTTGGTCTAAATATTCTAGTGTATCATATTCTTGGAAATAGATATCTCAAATAATATGTCTTGTTGTTCACATAACCTGAAATAATAACTGAAGTGAGGTCAATAAATAAACAAATTCCTGAGCAGTAGCTAATTATGCAGCCAGATGTTATGGAATCTCTCTGTAACAAAAGTAGATGGCCAATGTCAAAGTTGTTTAGGCAGGAAGTAAATAAAGGACCTGTTCAAATTACCCAGAAATTAAGACTACTCGTGCCCTGTGTATGTTTATAAAGAGATTTACATTACAGAATAGGTTCTTTAGAAATTTTCCAGAGAAGGTGGCCATTCCAACATTAAAGAGCTCCTGAACAGAATGAGATTTGTTGACCAAAATGTTAATGGCAAATGGACTTGTTAACATACACTGTTCTCACTACAAATACCTTTGCTTCTGTTGAAACAGCTATTGTATAATAATCTACTCATAATCCATAGTACTGAGCTCCCAAAAAGTCAGAGTAATTAGTGATGTCTTTCATGGAATACACAACTTTTTTTTTTAACTTTTTCTTACTGTCTTATCATTTACACTAAATAATATTGGAATTCATTAAAAGAAATTCAAGTTTCTCCTACAGCGGTACTCTTATCACAAGTATTAGAGTAGAGGAGCTAATATTCATTAAATGCTTTCCTAACATTTACCTCATAGAAACAGATCAACTTTCTTTTACTGGAGAATGGTGGTATGGTAATCAGTATTATGGTATGGTGGTTTAGGCCACAACTTGCAATGCTGGCATCCCATATTGTAGTACCTTTTTGAGTCCTGGCTACTTCACTTCCAATTCAACTTCTTGTTAATGTGACTAGGAAGGAAATGGAATACAGCCCTATGACTTGGATCCCTTCCACCAAGTGGGGGCCAGATCGAGTTCCTGGTTCTTGGCTTTGGCCTGGCCCAGGGCTGGTTGTTTTAGCAATTTGGGGAGTGAATCAGTGGACAAAAGTTTTGAATTTGACTCTCTCTCTGTCTCTCTCTTTTTCTCTTTGCATTTCAAATAAATAAATATTTTTAAAAGAATGGTGGTATAGTGGTTGAAAAATTACTTTATGGTATCAATATTGTATCACTGATTTGCAGTGCCTTCCAGTAGACTGCAAAACATATGATGATTGGTAGTTTATGATCTTTTCCCTTCTATGTCAAGTGTACATACTGTTGGGAACTAAAGCATGGTAGGGAAAGAAGAGTATTATAAGATTATTCCTAACACATTACCTAAATATTTATATTTTTATCATGATACTATGTAGTATGTTGATGGAGATGTTTTATTATTAAAATAAGTATTTTCAGGATAGATTTCTTCTGAGACAGAAACATAGCCATTCTGAACTCTTTATGACACAAAAATTAATAAGAAAAGGGGTTATATTGTATTATGAGAGTTAGTGACACAATATTAAATATAAAAATAAGGATACCATTACACAATAAACACAGAGAGCACTATTCATGAAAACAGAAAAGGTAAAATTCTCCATATTATAGTATAATGTGGAATATACTGGAGATTGTTAGGAAAAGAGACACAGAATAGAGAGGAGGCAGTGTACGAATTTATAGACCAAGTTTATTCAGAGAAAATAAATTCGTAGAGGTGGGTGACCAGCTGCCAGCATGCACATGATGGAACACGTAGCGGAAGGCCCCAAACCCCAAGGGCTGGGCTTTTTTATATGTTAGGAGGGCTACGGATGGGGGTGGGAATAGGGGGTAGCAGGCGGGGGAGAATTCCTGGAACTGGTCCTTCAGGTATTCCAGCAACTGGCCTTTCAGGTGGCCTTGGGTGGGTGGAGTATGAAGGTAATAAGGATTGAGACCCTATTGAGATTGGCAAGAAATAAATTCCATTGTTTATGTATCTTTTGGGCAATGAGTGAGAATGACTGAAGCTTATGTCTTTGTTCCATTAATTCTACTTTGAGTATAGATAAGGAGAAGGGGCACCCATTTCTCTGGCTACTTCCTGCTGATATATGGCATAGACATGGAGCCAGGATGCGAATGGGGGTCTATACGAGATTGGATTGATTGAAGAAGATGAGCAGTCTTGTGTTGCTCCTGTGAGATGGCTTGAGATACAGCAGTTATTTGTTACTGCAAGAATCTTTGGAATAAGTTAATTATACATGGTAGACATGGGAGCACTATGATTATAAGGAAAAAAGAAGATAAGAGAGAGATTGCTCATGGTGAAAACCATGGCCAAAATGAGAAAGAGCTACCTTGTGGATACATCTTATTAACAGGTCAACTTGAGAGAGAGGTGGGTCCTGTGGGGATAGACATATGAGGGAGATGTTACTAATTTTAATGAAGTAAAATGTACCCAAAGCGGGGTGCCCTTTGAGTTTGGCAGCAGTAGGGATAGTCAATATCACCTGGTAGGACTTGCTCCAGTTTGGCTTTAGAGCAGCCTCATTTTGTTTTAGATAAACCCAGTCACCAGGTTGAAAGTCAGAGTTACACAGAGAGAGCAGAGGTGGTGGTGGGGGGTTCCCATCCAATTGTTCACTCCCCAGTTGGCCGCAACAGCCAGAGCTGCACAGATTCGAAGCCAGGAGCCAGGAGCTTCTTCCGAGTCTCCCGCGCAAGTTCAGGGGCCCAAGGACTTGGGCTTGCTTTCCCAGGTCATAGCAGAGAGCTGGATCAGAAGTGGAGCAGCCAGGTCATGAATCGGCACACATATGGGATACCGACACTTCAGGCCAGGACGTTAACCTGCTGCACCAGAGCATCGGCCCAAGATCTGATTCTTAACAGAGTAAAAGGAAGGATTTTTACCCAGTCTAAGTGGACCTGGGTGGAGAGTTTAGTTAGAGCCCATTTTAAAATTCCATTCATCCATTCTATTTTTTTTTTTTTTTTGACAGGCAGAGTGGACAGTGAGAGAGAGACAGAGAGAAAGGTCTTCCTTTTGCCGTTGGTTCACCCTCCAATGGCTGCCGCAGCTAGCGTGCTGTGGCCGGCGCACCACGCGGATCCAAAGGCAGGAGCCAGGTGCTTCTCCTGGCCTCCTATGGGGTACAGGGCCCAAGCACTTGGGCCATCCTCTACTGCACTCCTGGGCCATAGCAGAGAACTGGCCTGGAAGAGGGGCAACCGGGACAGAATCCGGTGCCCTGACTGAGACTAGAACCCGGTGTGCCAGCGCCGCAAGGCAGAGGATTAGGCTACTGAGCCACGGCACCGGCCCATCCATCCTATTTTACCTGAAGAAGGGAAACAGTAGGGAATGTGAAAAGGCCATGAGATATGAAGAGAGGCAGATACTATTTGAGTAATTTGAGAGGTAAACTCTGGTCCATTGTCTGTCTGAATGGAAGCAGGTAATCCAAATCTTGGGATAATATCATTTAATAGTATAGTGGAAATGTTGGAAGCTGTTTTGTTAGTAGTGGGGAAAGCTTCTACCCATCCAGAGAAGGTGTTCACCATCACCAGAAAGTAACGTGTTCACCTGACTGGTGCCCTATCGGTGAAGTCAATCTGCTAGTCCTTTCCAGGGAGTGATCCGTTGGCCTAGTGAGTGGAGAATGGGGGTGGCCTGATAATAGAGTTGGGATTAGTGGTTTGACAGATGCTACATTGCTGAGATTTGTTATGCAGAGTTTCTCTTATTGTGGGAGTTAGGTGTATATGTGATTGCAGGAAGTGAAGAGAGTTTGGGTTTGAATGATAGAGTGCAGGTTTTTTAGAAAGGTAGCTTGGAGAGGAGAAAGGAGTATTAGTTTTTCCTCTAGTTGTTGAAACTGAGAGATTTATAAGTCTAAATATACAGGAGCTAAGTTAAAGAGAAAAGATGGGATCGTTTCCCCTCGAGCCACTGCTTTAGCTGTCAGATCAGCCTGGTTGCTAGCTTCAGATAGGTATTGTTTACCTTCCTGGTGTCCTTTGCAATGAATAGTAGTGGCTTTTGTTGGCAGCTGGGCTGCATCAAGAAGAGCTTTAATCAGCTTGCCATTTATTATAGGGGTCCCTTGGGCTGCCAGACAGCCCCTTTCTTGCCATATCTGGGCATTGGAATGAATAATATTAGGCATATCAGGAATTTGTGTATATATTGACTTTCTTTCCTTTGGCTAAGATGAAGGCTTGAATCAAGGCTAAGAATTTGGCCTATTGGGAGGTAGTGCCTTGAGGTAGGGGCCTAGCCTCTATGACCCTATGGGGGGAACAAATGGAGGTATCATTACAATGCCCATCAATTATTGAGTATCCCACAGGAAAAGGGGGAGTTTAGAAGCACTACCATCAATGAACCAATTTGGGGCTCTGAGAATAGGAATGTCTATGAGGTGGTGAAATGTAGTCAGGGAAAAGTCAAGGAAGTCAGGACAGGAGTGGGGTTGAGGGGATCAAAGACAGGTGGGGAGGAGAGTAGCTGGGTTGAGGGAAGGGCAGCTATGAAAGATAATGGCAGGCTAGAGAAGGGTAGAATGAAAATCTTCAACATGAGATGATAATATAAATTGAAAAGCCCAGTGGCTGAGGTGGTCTTGCAACCCATGAGAGGACCAGATTTGTAAGGGTAAATAAAGAGCTTCTTGGCCTCAGGTATGAGAAGGGCTGCTGTGGCCAGGATCCTTAGGCATTGGGTCTTGATAAACCCCATCTAATTGTCTGGAGAAATAGTCCACAGGTGTATTAAGTCTCCAGCCTTTTGGGCAAAGAGACTGAGTGTTTGTCCATTTGAGCTATGAATATAGAGGAGGAATGGTTTAGGTGGATTAGGAAGGCTCAAGGCAGGTGCTTCTAAAAGAGCCTTCTTTAGGGTTAGGACTGGGGTCTCTAGGGAGGAAGTTTCTTGCAAGGGCTCATCTAGATTGCCTTTGGTAGCTATGTTTAGCAATAAGAGAAAAGTTTGAAGTCCAGATGCAAAAATATCCCACCCTACGAGTCCAAAGACAGAGAAGAGGTCTCAGTACATGAGATAGGAAGTGCCTGCTTTTGGGCTGGAGGAATTGTGTGAGTGTCTGGCATCACAAGAAGTCCCGAGAAGGTAAGAGAAGTGAAAATTAGTTGAGCCTGCTTTGGAGATACCTTATATTCTTTCTCAGCTAGAAAGCTTAAAAGACTAGTGATATGTTGGAGACAGGTCTCTTGGGAGGGGCTACAGAGAAGATAATTAACATATTGAAGAAGGGTGCTGGATGACAGGTTAATAGAAGATAAATCTGCCTGGAGGGCCTGCCCAAAGATGTGCCTGCTGTTCAGGAAACCATACAGTCCAGGTGAGCTGTCAAGTAAGATGGGTATCAGGATCAGACCAGGTAAAGGCAAAGAGTGGCTGGGAAAAGGTATCAAGAGGAATTTTAAAGAAAGCATCTTTTAGTTCCAGGACAGAAAAGAAAGAAGTCATAAGGGGTATTTGGAAAATGAGCATGTAGGAGTTTGGCACCACTGGATATATAAGATGGACAGTGGCATTAATATGTCAGAGGTCCTGTACTAAACAATAGTATCCATCTGATTTTTTTAACTGGGAGTATGGGTGTGTTATGAGGAGAATGAGTGGGAATGAGTAGCCTTCTGGGCTTAAAGGATATTTGGGAACCATAATTTCTGTAAGGTCTTTTAGAAAGACATGAATGGGGATATGGTGTGCGATGATTACTGGGTAGGAGGTATCCCACACTATAGCATTAACCAAGGGAAGGGAGGGAGTCTGGGGTGGAGAGGTGGGAAGACAAAGGTCAATAATGTGAAGTATACAGGTTTGTGTTTTATCCCCGGTGGGAATAGATATAGGTGCTCCCAAGTGGTCGAGAAGGCCCTTGCCTAAGAGGGGAGTGGGGCAGTTAGGAAGGATGAGAAAGGAATGCTGGAGAGGAACATCTCAGAAAGAGCAATATAAGGGAGGGATGTTATTTGGCCTTTGGATTAGGCCTTTTATGCCAACAGAGACTGAGGAAGGAATGAGTGGACCACAGTATTCATTTAAAACAGACAAACTGGCTGGTGCCACAGCTCACTTGGCTAATCCTCCGCCTACGGCACTGGCACCCAGGGTTCTAGTCTCAGTTGGGGCACCAGATTCTGTCCTGCTTGCTCCTCTTCCAGGCCAGCTCTCTGCTGTGGCCCGGGAGGGCAGTGGAGATGGCCTAAGTGCTTGGGTCCCTGCACTCGCATGGGAGACCAGGAGGAAGCACCTGGCTCCTGGCTTCAGATTGGTGCAGTGCGCCGGCCGTGGCAGCCATTTGGGGAGTGAACCAACGGGAAAAGGAAGACCTTTCTGTCTCTCTCTCTCTCTCTCTCTCTCTCATTCTCAAACTTTGCCTGTCAAAAAAAAAAAAAAAAAAAAAAAAGAAAAAAGAAAAAAGAAAAAAAAAAAAAACCAGACAGACTAGCCCTAGTGTCCAGCAAGAAAGAAACTCGCTTGCCAGACACTGTCCCTATTACCCTTTGGTCCCTGAACTCATCTGTGATGGGTGCTGTGGAACCCGGGGCTTCCTAACTCTGTTAAGTTTAACAGAGATGAGATGTCCTGTGCCAGAGGGGTTTGAGCAGAGGGCTGTTCCTGAAAGGGGATCTTCCTCCCTGGAGGCAGTTCATCTTCCATTGACCCCATTGTCTATTGTTGGGGCATGAGGTAAGGGGAGGCCTCGGGTTATGGCAGCTCCTGGCCCAGTGTGTGGTATTGCCATACTTAATACAGGCTCTGGGAGGGCTAGAGCCTTAATAAAGGTGAGCTTTGAGTTGCAGAAGGCCTTGGCAGTGCCCAACCTTGCCACATTGATAACAGGACCCCTAAGGGGTGGGACTTAGCTTGTGATTGAGGTCTTGTGATTGAGGCAAGCATCTGAAACTTTAGTTTTCTACTTCCTTCTGAATCCTTAATTCCTCATCTCTCTTGTTAAAAACACCGAAAGCTACATCTATGAAGTCCCTTTAGGGGGTTTGTGGACCATCTTGTAATTTTTGGAGTTTGTGAAGGATATCTGGAGCTGACTGGGACATAAAATGGTGTTTAAATACAGGCATCCTTCTAGGGAATTGAGATCAGTGATAGTATACTTTATCATTGGCTCTGTAAGGTGGGACATAAATAGGGCAGGGTTTTCGTTAGGTTCTTGGGTGACCTCTCAGATTGTCTAATAATCTGTTCATGGCTGTTCTTATCCATAGCCACCAGCAGGCATGAGATCATGTGGTCTCTGGCATATAGTCCTGGATCCCTAGGTTAGTAAGTCCAATCCAGGTTAGGGTTGGCTCTGGGGATGGCTCAAGTTGCCTCTGGGTGTCTGTTTGAGACCTGGTGGTGTTCCTCATCAGCATACCAGATATGTTCAAATTTGTCTGGAGTTAGGGTAGAGGATAGAACTAAATATAGATAATTCCAAATTAAGATATAGGACTGAGTCAGACAGAGAAATCCCTTAGAATATTTGAAGGGATTTTCAGAGAGTGAGCTAGATGTTCCTCAATCTGGCTAAAGTTGAAAGACACATAGACCCTAACTGGACCTTTCACTCCGGCCACCTCCCTCAAGGGGAGGAGGGGCTTGTGTTGCATAGTTCCAGAGTACATGTGAGGAGGAGATAGGGTAGGGGGAGGAGGCAAGGTGAGAAGGGGTAGGGTGATGAGCGGAGGTGGGGTGGGATCCAATGGGGGATTTGATGGGCCGGTCAGAGAGGAGTCTGGAAGCTGAGGCTCCAGAATTTCTAGGGATGGAGGATAGAAAAGGGGATCATTGGCAGGATCAGGATCACAGAGGAGATGAGATGAGGGAGGGAACAGGGATGGGACAGAAGGCATAAATGAGTTTTTTTTTTTTTTTTCTCCTTCCTTGGAGAGAACTGCTGCTGGTAGGGTGGAAGAGGAGGAGGAGAGGGGAAGAGATAAGGGTGGAATGAGCAAATGGCTGTATCCATGAAGTGCCAGCTTTTCAGGTGGAGAGATGGAAGGGAGGGCTGGGGAGTTAGAAAGCTTAAGAGAAGGATCCAAGCCTTCTTCCTCTATGAGAATCTGGAGTTAGAAAAATTGACCCTGAAGGAGGAAGAAACCTTGGACATAAGAGAACTCTGACCATTTGCCATTTCTCTGTGTAAAACTATTAAAATCACAGAGAATTTGGAGATCAAACATGGCAAATTCTGGCCATTTTGAGCCATTGTCTAATTCATATTGAAGCCAAATTTTAGTACAGAGATTAATTAAAAGCTTTGTTTTATCTCTCCCTTTAGGCCTAGCTTGCTCAAGCTTTTTAAGAGGCAGGCAAAGGGGAGTCAGGTGAAATGCAAGAAATTTTGGAATCCATGAATTAGGCAAAATATAGCTTGTGGAAAGGGGGTCATTTTCACAGGGTGTCCCAGGAATGGGTTACCCCAACCAAGAACTGAAGTCCCGAGTCTTCCTAAGAGGAGAGAGCAAGAAATCCCAAGCATAGACCAATGTCCCAGTTCTAAGCAAGGGAAACCAACAGGACAGCCCAGACCCTATGGGGGGTGGAGGGATGAACCAGTCATAAGCATTGCTCTAGCATTCTTAAGGTGACAGAATGCTCTCTTGCCAATCCAATGGGTTGAACATGAGATCCAGTGTTGTATGCAACGATGAGATCTGGCATAGGGCTCTGGCTGTATATTCACTGGAGAATGAGAAGTGCAAGCGGGAGTGAGAACATGTTCTGGAGAGTCATCTCAGCACCGCTCAGGTCAGAAGAGAAAAAAGGAGATTGTAGGAGAAAGAAGGTAACAGGTGGGCAGAGACAGTAAACACTGGAAGGAGTTCAGGAAACAAGAGATTTTTGAGGATGGGTGGGGGATCACAGCTCTTGCTCAGAGACAAAGAAGCAGCTGGTTTGGGCACGATATGATTCCCTGCTGCCCTCCTCACATGGGCACCATAACTGTTAGGGAAAGAGGCACAGAATAGAGAGGAGGCATGCTGAGGCTCATGTCTTGCTCCATCAGGGATGACTGAAGAATTGAGGTGGCAGAGCTGTTGCTGGAAAATCTAAATTCAAAAAGTAATTTTATTTTTTAATTTATTTTTTATTTTTTTATTTTTATTTATTTATTTTTTTTGCTCATGAGCCTGTGTGAGCAGAAGGCTCTACTTAGCTGGGTTTGAAGTTCAAAGATACAAACATAGCCTCTCTAGCATGACAGTCATAGCATAGCTGGGATACAATTCAGCTCAGTTTCATAACATATAAGCTTATAAGTTAGAAACTACATGACAGTTTATAACCTAGACTTGAAATTCATACAACATCAATGCTACTGTACTCAATTTGCCTAAAAAGGCATAAGCATGCTAATTCAAGAAATGAAAGAAAAACCACACAGTTTCAACCTCTCAGAGGGAAATGAGTCACAAAATGTACAGCTGTTTTTACAATATGCATATACTTCATTTGACCGGCAGAGAGACAGAGGGAGAAAAATAAACAACTAGAGAGAACTAGAACCATCTGCAGGTTCATTGCCCAGATGCCTCCAGTGACTTGCTCTTGGCAAATTTGAAGCTGAGAGCTGTGAACTCATTGCAAGTCTCTCATAGGTTAGGCCTCTCAAGGTCTGCATTAGAAGGAAACTACACAGGGAGTAGAGGTAGGTAATTGAGCCTATGTATTTCTGTATGAGACAGGGAATATCCCCTGCCTTTTAACCACCTGACTAAATGCCTATTCCCCAGCTAACTTTTTAAAGCCCTTAATGCACTGTATGTCAAGAAATTATTCACATTCCTCCTACCTCTAAAATAAATGCTCTTCCTGTAATGATTACTTAGAAGGCCAATCCGTTTAGGACATCAGATAGAAGACTTAAGTTCTAGGAACTGTTCATCTAAATGAAGTCTAATCACATATGGGACCCCTCAGTCTTTGTTTTCAGTGCAGTTTCTATCAACTTCTAAACCATTGAACTAAATAGACAAATTCTTTGTCACTCTCATAAACAACACAGAATGGAATAAAGGACCTTGTATTACCACAATAACCAATCATGCTCAAAATAGAAAAAGGGAAGGCACATAGAGGACACAGGTCCTAGCAAATCTGAAATCAAAATAAGCAGTAATGGCCAATTTCTTGATTAGGCTGCAGTACTCCTTCTGGCAATGATTACCCCTGACTTCTGGCTCTTCTTCCTTTGTCATCCTTTTTCCATAAGAAAAAAAAAAAAAGACTATGTATATAGTCAAATACTTTTCTCAGCATCTTTCTGCACATAGAAAGTTGGGGAACCATTGTAATCTTTTACACTCTATATAGTCCAAGTTGGAATAGCTTTTAAATGAGTTTCTTATGAACCTCTTTTTAATTCAACCCATTAATTAAAATCTATACACACATCTCTTTGATATTAGCTCTTTTTTATGTTAGCTTTCTTGAAGCTTTCCATAAAAAATAACTAAAAATTTTTAGAAACCTTATTGTTTATGATACATTCTGCCAGGCATACCATTAAGAATGAATTTTGTTCTATCTGAAAGACTTTATGAGTCATAAGTGTAAATCTTTGTATGATCTTACCAAAGAGATTTATGGTCACACTGTTCGTTAAATCTTTACCCTCAGATCATATTTCCCCAATAGCACTCTGCATTTTATCTCAAGATTCTCTCTTAATTGGAGAATCTTCTCTCAGGAATTATTGCAATTGTGAATAGCTTTGTTTTTGAAGAAAGCATTTCTAATTCCCTTTATAATTTCCTTTAAATTCATATTGAAAGTGAAAAAAATTCATTTTTACCATATTTCCTTAACTGAATAATACAATGTGATGTTAAAATAAATGAATGCCCAAAGTATGAGTTGACATTTGTAAATAACAACAAAAAGGAAATTAATTATACTTCCATCAGTGATGTTTGCACTTTTACCATTCAGTTCCCAATCATTTGACCGCAGGTGTGTTTTTATCACAGTCACCGTAACACATGATAGGCATCTCCTTTTCATCAGTTTATAACTTCAGTTTATGATGACTTCAGTTTATGATAACAATTTATGATAACATTGCTCTTTTTTGGGATTCTCTTCACCAACCTTCTGGAAACCTATCAAGTTTCTGTTAACAGTGTCTGTAACTCCTTTCCACATTGTTACTACCAAGTAGTACCTTACCTAGCACCATATGTTTTAAGATTTTGTTGGTGGCATTAATTTTATTTCCAGATAAGAAATTTAGTTCTAAGTTACTATTGTCAGATAGCAAACAAATCTAAAAACATTGTAACCTGTGATTTGGTATGGTTTGAGTGTGTCCCCCAAAGGTCATAGAGTGGTGATGTGGAAATGGCAGAATCTTAAAGGAATGGATCCCAATGATTGATCCTTAGTTCATCAGAGGTGCTATCTCAGAAAGGAGTGCAAGTCTCCTGGAGTGAGCTCATCTGAGACTGAGTTATTATAAAAGAAAACCTAACCTTGAATCTCTTTCTGACCTCCTGTCTCAGTACATGATTTCTCAATCCCACACACTCTTCAATCATGATTCCAACCACCACAGGCCCTCATTGATGGCCAAATTATTGGAGATACCCAATATTTAATCTTTTTTAACTTTTATTTAATGAATATAAATTTTCAAAGTACAGCTTATGGATTACAATGACTTCCCCCCCATAACTTCCCTCCCACCCACAAACCTCACCTTTTCCCGCTCCGTCTCTCCTCCATTCACATCAAGATTAATTTTCAATTCTCTTTATATACAGAAGATCAGTTTAGTATATATTAAGGAAAGATTTCAACAGTTTGCACCCACATAGCAACACAAAGTGAAAAATACTGTTGGAGTACTAGTTATAGCATTAAATAACAGTGTATAGCACATTAAAGACAGAGATCCTACATGATATTTTTAAAAAATTGATTAATTTTCTATGCAATTTTCCAACTTAACACCAGTTTTTTTTTTTCATTTTCAATTATCTTTATATACAGAAGATCAATTCAGTATATACTAAGTAAGGATTTCATCAGTTTCCACCCACACAGAAACACAAAGTGTAAAAATACTGTTTCAGTACTAGTTATAGCATCACTTCACATTGGACAACACATTAAGGACAGATCCTACATGAGACATAAGTACACAGTGACTCCTGTTGTTGTCTTAACAATTTGACACTCTTGTTTATGGCATCAGTAATCTCCCTAGGCTGTGGTCATGAGTTGCCAAGGCTATGGAAGCCTTTAAGGTTCGCCGACTTCGATCTTATTCCTCTAGGGTCATAGTCAAAGTAGAAGTTCTCTCCTCCCTTGAGAGAAAGGTACTTCCTTCTTTGATGGCCCCGTTCTTTCCACCTGGATCTCACTCGCAGAGCTCTTTCATCATTTAGGTTTTTTTTTTTTTCCAGAGTGTCTTGGCTTTCCATACCTAAAATACTCTCATGGACTCTTGAGCCAGATCCGAATGCCTTAAGGGCTGATTCTGAGGCCATAGTGCTATTTAGGACATCTGCCATTCTATGAGTCTTCTGTGTATCCCACTTCCCATGTTGGATCGTTTTTTTCCCTTTTTGATTCTATCAGTTAGTATTAGCAGACACTAGTCTTAGGTGTTTAAATTTTAACTGAAAAGTGATCCCTGTTAAATATAAGAGTGGGAAAAAGAGAGGGAGGAGATGTATAATTTGGGACATGCTCAATATTTAATCTTTTAAAACTGTGTACTTAAAAAAGTAGTCTGACGGCTGGCGCTGTGGCTTAACAGGCTAATCCTCCACCTTTTGGCGCCGGCACACCAGGTTCTAGTCCCGGTTGGGGTGCCAGATTCTGTTCTGGTTGCCCCTCTTCCAGGCCAGCTCTCTATTATGGCCCAGGAAGGCAGTGGAGGATGGCCCAAGTGCTTGGGCCCTGCACCCGCATGGGAGACCAGGAGAAGCGCCTGGCTCCTGGCTTCGGATCAGCGAGATGCGCCTGCTGCAGCGGCCATTGGAGGGTGAACCCACGGTAAAAAGGAAGACCTTTCTCTCTGTCTCTCTCTCACTATCCACTCTGTCTGTCAAAAAAAAAAAAAAAGTAGTCTGACTTAGGCATTTCATTGTAACAGTGAAAAACAGAGTAATGCAGTGATACAAAAAATCTATTTTATTCTAATTTTGTAAGTTAAGGATTCCTATTGGCATAGAAGTAATAACTTGGTTCTGCATGTGTACCTAACACCTTACCTGGGAGGACTCACCTGGAATAGCTGGTTTAAAATGGTGCTGGAGTGTCCACTTCCACTGTGATTTCTTCACATATATGTTTACACCTTGGCTAGGTTGGCTGAAATGCTAAGATTAGCTGACAGAGAAACTTATGTGCCTGAAGTGTGGGGGAGACTGAAATTATGCTCATCTTCACACAGTGGCACATAGATACTCTGTGGATGGGCATTTCTGAAACAGAGAGAGAGGGAAATTTTCTTTCTTTTTCTTTAACTATGACATATATTCACATGCACATATAGGATAATTTAAAAGTTTGTAGAAATTTTAAATTAATATATTGTATTTTAATTTACACTCCTTAAAATCCACATATAATTTTATAGTGTATCCTTTACATTAATCTTTTGAATTCTGCTCATATGTATGTATATATATGGATAAATACAGATATCTTTTTTTTTTTTTTTGACAGGCAGAGTGGACAGTGAGAGAGAGAGATAGAGAGAAAGGTCTTCCTTTTGCCGTTCGTTCACCCTCCAATGGCCGCCATGGTAGGCGCGCTGCGGCCGGCGCACCGCGCTGATCCAATGGCAGGAGCCAGGTGCTTCTCCTGGTCTCCCATGGGGTGCAGGGCCCAAGCACTTGGGCCATCCTCCACTGCACTCCCTGGCCACAGCAGAGAGCTGGCCTGGAAGAGGGGCAACCGGGACAGGATCGGTGCCCCGACCAGGACTAGAACCCAGTGTGCTGGCGCCGCAAGGCGGAGGATTAACCTATTGAGCCGCGGTGCCGGCCTAAATACAGATATCTTAAAGAGAGCTCTTTTCTGTCCTTTGGCCATGATATCATTTTTGCACTATTATAAATACAAATGGTTAGTTATGATTATCAATGTATTTATGTAAATACTAAATTATTTTTCAGTGGTCTAACTGAATACTAACTTTGAGGAACAAAGCAATAACAAAAAACAATGATAAAATGATCCTTCAAATTTCATTAAGTAATGACCCTGATCTCACAGTAGTTCCCTGAAATAGGGCAGGTAGACTATTGCCTTTTGATGCTAAGTAATGTAAAGGTCATAAATTTAGCTGATATCTCCTAGGATAACTGCAAATAAGAGGCAAAGTCCAAACATGATGCTACATATTCTTCTTCTTATATCTCTGCTACTTTCAGCACACCAGAAATGGATATGAATGGTTTGTGGTTCAACCCAGTTTGTCTTTCAATATGTCAGTACATGATACAAAGGAAAAAAAAAAAATGGTGAGACAAAGTCCACAGTAAACTTGTATCCTTTAGGCTCTTTCTGAATATTTTTGTTTGTAATTGAAGCTTTTTGACAATTTTTTCTCTTCTATATAGGATTATAGTTAACTCAGTAAGTTGTATTTTCTGCACATGCATTCTGCTCTACAAATAACTTATACAGTTCTCATGGACAATACAGCTTTTTTTTAATGTCATTTGCCAACATTGCCCACATGGGTTTACAGTGCTGAGATTTCCATTTAGACAGCTATAGAAAAATATAAGGCTATTTGGAAAGAATTCATCTATGCTTTCTGTCATTTTGTGCACATATATGATCAAACATGAAAACTTTAGAAGGCACTAATGAAAGGTTTTGTGATTTCACTAAATGTTCAAAACTCACACACTAATTAAATTTTGTATATGAACTTAACAAATATAGTTTCTTAGTCATTACTACATTAAAAACCCATGTTAACATAATCAGGATAAAATAAAATGTCTCTGTAGTATTTTAAAATTTTTGTCACTAAAATAATCATCAAATCAGTCTTATGAAATAAATCTATACATGGCAAGTGCACCCCATACTGTTTATCTTTTTGTTTATTATTTAAGTGTCCTTAGCTCACAGAGAAGCTATAGAGTAAATATAAATGAATGTGTGTGATTTATAAGGCATTCTACTTTCTTATTGATTGAATAAAATCAGTGAATTGAGCCAAGTTTCACTGAAGTGGTGAAAGAACACTCGTTTCAGCAGTCTATAGTTTGCCTTATTTAACAAAATACATAGAATGCACTTTGTAACAGATGGTGGTATAAATGCAATGCAGTGTTTCCCTTTTGGTATTTTTATATTTATGTGCTTATTTGTAGGGAAAGAAAACAACTAATCAGCTAATTTTTTAAAAGGGAAATGGGGCTTTAAGAGAAATTTTCTGAAGAAAGATTTGCTATTTTAGTTGTTATACTGAAGCTAAACAAAACCAAGGAAATAAAAATAAAACTTCTTCAGTTCACCTAGTCTGTTGGGTATAGCAATAAAAGAGATGGTAAGAACATTCATAAAATTTTATGTGTGAAAAGCCATACTTGAAAACCATACTTATTCAAAATATTTCTATTAATGCTTGGTATGTGATAAATTACCTGATTTAACTTTATTTTTTAGAACTGAAAAATACTGTGGCAAAGGATTACATGTGTGTGTGTGCGTGTGTGTAAAAGAGGCTCCAGTACCCTGAAACGAATGTACTCAAATACTCAAATAATCACTGATTTTACATCTTATGTATAAATCTAAAGCATTTTCCTCTATATATTTTCTCTTACGTGCTTCTTACAACATTGCTCCAGGTTATATTCTTTTATAAGGAGATTCGAGTAACTTATCTAAGTTTATATAGCAGATATATGATGCTCTTGGGATTATGATTCATTCTACAACTTTTAAAATTATGCCACAAAATCAAAATCCAGAAGTTAAACTTGAAGAGAATGAATTACTCAAAAACGAACAGTGGTGGATATGTTGATATTGATAAAAGTTTAAATTTTGGAATCTCTTGAATAAAACATCATAAATACAGAATTTTCTAGATCACTCTCAAAATATCAATTGTATCATATTTTAGAATTTCCAGTTGAAGGTGATATGACCATCAACAGTTCTTTACTTTTTTGTGTTTATCACTATGCTCCTAAATCTGTACATATAAAATACATGAAATTTGTTCTGTATATATAAATAAATAAATTACTTTAAAAAGAATAAGATATGTCCAATGCGGTGACAATTACAGATCCTTTTTCCAGAATAGTGCACCTCTGTCCCTTTTCAAGTGACTCTCAGACTGAAACTATAAAGACATTCTCAGAACCCTGACCTTGAGTGTAAGGGCTTTCAGAACAAAGATCATGCATTATTCATGATTGTACTCCTAGTATGGTGCAGAACCCTGGTCTGCAAGTTCTTGCTCAGAGATAAATACACTGAAATGAAACTCTTTAAAACACATTTATTTATTTTAGGAAAAAATGAAAAGATTAATGAAATCTTACTGAATAGTCAATGAACAAAGGTCATTTTTGAAGCAATTAATACAGTTTAGTATTAATTATCTGAGAATGAAAAGAGTGAATCTTCTCAAATATTCTACAAATGATCAGTCTTAATGGACTTGGAGCAAGGAAAGCACTCTTCTCATCTTGGATTTTAAAATGAAATTTATATTGAATGTTGTGGATACTTCATAAATACTTATTGGAACAAGAAGATAGACTATCATGGTAGATTACAATCTGGAGATACATTAAGTAGGTCAACACTTATGACATAAGGTTACTGTCTGTGTGAACTTCTATAGATCTCAATATATGTGTTTGTACATTCCCGTATGGGCTTTACTATACCACATGAGAGTACAAACTGAATTCCGCCCCCATTTCCTTGTTTATTGATATAATATATGCCCTATAAACCAGCATGTACAAACACACATACACCAGTACACACATGTGCGCACATAATATTTTATTATTATTTGCACTAAGACCTTTCTTTATTGGGGTCTTGATGTCTTATTATTTTTATGGGATTTTAGCATCTTATATTTGCATTAAAATATAAAATATCAAATCTGCTAAATTTTGTAAATTCAATTTAAAATACCAGCCATTTTTGAAGGAAAAACGTTTCACATATATTGCACTAAGATATTCCTGGTTCAATTTTTTTTTAAGAAAAATATATTAGACAAGAATTAGGTCAACCATGGAAAACTTGATGTGAGGATTGAGAAGGGCAAAGGGATTATAGCACTAGTAGGGAAGCTGATATTACACACAAAAAAATGACTCATATTTTAAAGGTCAAAAATATGTTATGTTGATAATTTTGAAAGAAACAATAGCACTTGAAGCAAAAGCTATAATGTTAAGAATTCTAAGATACAATGTGTGGTAAAGCAGTGATCTTCTTTATAACACTATTTAAAATTCATCCCACTGAACACAGTGCGGCAAATACCATCTGATGATGTTGTTCTCTGATTATCTGTCAGGTGAAATTAAAAAATGTATTGAAAGAATACAAAGTCTTTCTGAGCTGACCCTTACAAGACAACATGCTTAGATTCAACACCTGAACAAATAAAGAGCATTCTCTGTCTCACTCCCTGAGTTTGTACAACCTGTTCTTTCCATAGTGAATTATTCCCTCATCCTAAGCTATCTTGTTCATTCCTCATTCACATGATTCAATTTTAGCACTCATATCTCCAGGTAAAACTCTAATAATTATCAACGTTCTCTATTAGATAATGACTTCTGTGATTTCAAGGTTGGTTCATTTCTTGGTTTTTTTTTTTTGTTTTCCAAAGAAAACTTTTATTTAAGGTATACAAACTTCATGTATTTCATAAGTATAATTTAAGGAATATAGTGATTCTTCCCACCATACCTACCCTCCTACCCACTCTCCCACCCCTCCTCTTTATCCTTCTTCCATTACCAGTCCCATTCTCCATTAAGATCCATTTACAATTTATTTTATACACAGAAGACCAACTCTATACTAAGTAAAGAGTTCAAATTTGCACACACACACGCACACGCAATACTGTTCCTCAACAGTAAAGCCAAGGGTTGTTCAAAGTCATCACATCTTGAAGCTAATTTTACTTTTTGTTTTTTTCGAAACTTAATTAACTTTAAAGAAACACCCAAGAATGGTACATCTTTTGCAAGCACTTAGACATAATTTTAATACAACTCTATGAGGACAGGGGTCCTGCATGGGAAGTTAGTGCACAATGACTCTTGTTATTAATTTGACAATTAACACTCATATATGATGTCAGCGATCACCTGAGGCTCTTGACATGAGCTGCCTAGGATATGGAAGCCTTTTGGATCCACAAACTCTGTATTTAGACAAGACCATAAGCAAAGTGGAAGTACTCTTCCTCCCTTCAAAGAAAAGTACCTCCTTCTTCGATGACCACTTCTTTCCACTAGAGTCTCACTCTCTGTGGTCCTTCATATAGGACATTTTTTGTCACAGTGACTTGGCTTTCTATGCCTTCAATGTGCTTATGGACTGAAGCCAGACCAGAATGCCTTAAGGGCTGATTCTGAGGTCAGGGTGTCATTTAAAGAAATTCTCATTCTGTGAGTCTGCTGTGTGGACTGTTTCTGTGTTGGAGCATTTACTCCTTTTTAATTCTATCTATTATTATTACCAGACACTTTATCCTATCCATATGATCACTTTAACACTTACGTAGGTGCAGGGGCCCAAGCACTTGGGCCATCCTCTTCTGCTTTCCCAGGTCACAGCAGGGAGCTGGACTGGAAGAGGAGCAACCAGGACTAGAACCGGCACCCATATGAGGTGTCAGCCCCGCAGGCAGAGGATTAACCTAGTGCACCATGGTGCCGGTCCCATGATAGTGTTTTTACCACCCAGATTAAGGGGATTTGGAGTCCCATGGCAAGTTTTTAAATTGTACCTTTAGAAATAAGTCCATTGGGGCCGGCACTGCGGCTCAATAGGTTAATCCTCCGCCTTGCGGCGCCGGCACACTGGGTTCTAGTCCCGGTTGGGGCACCGGATCCTGTCCCGGTTGCCCCTCTTCCAGGCCAGCTCTTTGCTGTGGCCAGGGAGTGCAGTGGAGGATGGCCCAAGTAATTGGGCCCTGTACCCCATGGGAGACCAGGAGAAGCACCTGGCTCCTGCCATCGGATCAGCGTGGTGCGCCGGCTGCAGCGCACCTACCGCGGCGGCCATTGGAGGGTGAACCAAAGGCAAAGGAAGACCTTTCTCTCTGTCTCTCTCTCTCTCTCTCTCTCACTGTCCACTCTGCCTGTCAAAAATAAAAATAAAAATAAAATAAAAAAGAAGTAAGTCCATTGGAATGTATGCAGAACCATACAGCTTTACAGTTACAAACTTCACACACATCATTACAACTGTAGGAACATAGTTATTCTTCCCACTCATACCTCCCACTCATACCTCCACCCCTCTTCCTCCTCCCTCTTATTCCCACTCTTATTTTTTACTGAGATCTATTTTCAATTGACTTTATATACATATGTTTAACTCTATGTACTTCTTTCTTCCACTTTCCTGACACTGATGGAGAAAAAAATGCTTTCTTACCTACTAATTTGGAAACTTTCTTCTATAGTCCAACTTCAGGACTTATCTCTTTGTAAGATAATACTCATCCTTACATGAAAATGATACGTATTCATGTGATATTCACAAAAATAATTAGGCAACATAAAATATATTGCATATTTTTCTACCTTATTTGATTTAAAGAGAAGAAAATTAAGTTACAGTGGAAAAGTGCTGAGAATTTTAAAGATATTTAAAATCAAGGAGTTATACATACATCTTCTATGTAATATAGAAGAATTTAACCATGAATTACCTAAACAAAATAATCAAATATAAAGTTTCATGTTTTAAGGATAGAGAGAATTTTTTGAGTTTGTCTTCATTTGTTTTTCTCATCACTTCTTTCATCAACTTATCTAAAAAAATCTGTATTTGAATTTTATGGTGCTTTTTCAAGAACAGCCAGTAACTATTTCAGGCCAGCACATTTTTAGATAAGCTTTTGAAAACCATTGAGTTATGTGAAGTTAGTAGAGTTATGAAGCAAAAGTAATATAGTAAAACCAAGCAGAGAAAATAACTAGCTAGAAGATCAGGGCTTGGATTCAAATACACAAACATCTCTATTCTCACTTGTGATATTTATTAACTTGTGACTTTAGACAAGATCCTAATGACTGTTCTCATTTATGCCAAGGAGATATTAGAAGACCCTTCTATTTAGGGTTGTTAGAGGTTTTAATGAAATAAAAATAGTAGAAAAATTGGCCAGTACTCAGAATATAATAGATGGTTAATACATATTACTTAGTTTATCTTTTATAAAAAAAGAGCTAGCATAATTTATAATCTAAAAAAAAATTAAAAATCAACCAACCCTAACTTGCCAAGCCCTCTGGTTGAGAATCTCAGGAAATATAGTTATTAGGGTTACATATGGTAAAATAGATGAAAGACTTTGTGGAAATTGGAGACTGAAATTGAAGGGTCCCACTAATGACCTTGGTGAGAGAAAACAATCAGCAGAATCACTGATCCATGAAGCATGCTGAAAGTTAGCCTAAAAAAGATCTTCAGAAAGAAAAAAACAAAAACAAAATAAGAAGCACAAAATCACAGAAGCAATTGAGAGAAAGCCAATTTTGAAATGGTTTGAATTGGTTTTTATTTTTTACTTTCAAAGACATCCTGATGGAAGTATTTTAAATGTATTCTGCAATTATTCTTTTAAAGTCTAAAAGAAATAAAAGAAATGGAATAGGTGTTGAGAAAGGAATTCCACCTATGAGATTTTACCAAATAAATCATAAAAAATCTATTATTTGATAGTAACAAATAGTTGCATTAATGAGTTTGTAAATAACAATATGCTTTCTTTGTCATTGTGTCAATTAATTAACAGTCCCAAAGTGATTCTGTAGAGAAGATTAATCATTCATCTATTTATAATGCAAAAACTTACTTTTAAATAATATCAGTTGTCTAAGAAATTGATTGAAGTGATGTTAATCTCAAAAAGAAGCAAAGTTATACTGCACAAAAGAAAAATGCCAAATCAATGTTTTACCTATAATACAACTAATTTCATTGTCAGTAATTGTTTTCAGTATGTCTGCAACAAGATTGACGTTTCTGAGAACATTTTCATTTTGATGACAGTAAAAGTTTCCGCCAAAATAGCCCAACCTATTCCTTAATCAAATAGCTTTATTTTTTAAGATTTCCTGAATGGCAGAGTGACAGGTAGAAAAGATAGATAGACAAAGAAAGGTAGAAAGATAGAAATCTTCCATAAATTGGTTTACTCCTGGAATGGCCACAATGGCCAGGGCTATGCCATGCCAAAGTTGCTAACCTAGAGCTCCATTTGGGTTTCCCACATGGGTAGCAGAGGCTCAAGCACTTGGGCCATCTTCCGCTGGCTTTCCAAGTACATTAGCAGGGTGCTGGAACTGGAACCAGCACTCCAATATGGGATGTTAGCATTGCAAACTATGACTTAACCCATTGTACCAAAATGACAGGCCTTTAAAAACATAAAGTCTTACAAAATTAATATGTGGTTTCATTTCAAGTGGAGGACAATTAACTTATCTTAGAATATTTTCTCTCTGTCTTTTTTTTTTTTTTTTTTTTTTGACAAGCAGAGTCAGATAGTGAGAGAGAGAGACAGAGAGAAAGGTCTTCCTTCCATTGGTTCACCCCAGAAATGGCCGCTACGGCTGGCGTGCTGTGCCAATCTGAAGCCAGGAGCCAGGCACTTCCTCCTGATTTCCCATGCGGGTGCAAGGCCCAAGTACTTGGGCCATCCTCCGCTGCCTTCCCGGGCCACAGCAGAGAGCTGGACTGGAAGAGGAGCAACCGGGACAGAATCTGGTGCCCCAGCTGGGATTAGAACCCTGTGTGCCAGTGCCTCAGGTAGAGGATTAGCCAAGTGAGCCGTGGTGCTGGCCAGAATATTTTTTCTTAATAGCTATCTGCCATTAATCAGGTTCATTTGTATCTCCTGAAGTTGATAAAACTGCATATTTTCAGTTGAGAAAATAAAGATTTTAGTCCCTTGTTATATTTGAAATTAATAGTTCTGATATGGGCTTAAGAAACATGTGCATCATTAATCAAACTGTCCAAAAGTAAGAAAGTTGTAATATTTAAAACAATGTAGGAACTGCTCTTGACAAAACAACAGGGAGAAAGGAGAGATTTCATGTATATTGAAGATGTGTGGCAATAATAGGGATTCTAATGGGCTTTGTTGTAAAAGAACAATGTGCAGGCAAACTTGGCTGGAATAGAACATGTAGGACTTCAATCTGGACAAGGTTAAACAAGTGGATTCAAAATTTGCTGTCAACTGGGTTCCATCTGGCCGTGGTTTTGCTGTTCTGATTGCAGTTTCTCTTTCAACTCAAGGTCAGTGTCAATGTAATCTTAAAATATCAATGGGAGTAAATTTGAATCTGCAAGAGCCTAGGGCTACTGCTTCTATATTCTCTGGTTTTATGTCTGTATCTATTCCCAAACATCCATTCAAATAATTATCCACAGAACATACTAATAACAGAATTAACAAGGTTATACACAACATTTCCTTTAAAAGTTCCCTGAGGAAAAAAAAAAAAACTAAATTTATTCTATAAACATTGGAATAATCAAAACTCTAATCAGTAGTTAATATTTACTTAGTACTATTTTTGGTTGAATACTTTTGCAAAGAAGAGGGTCAGTTGAAGGAAAGTGATCAAAATTTGGCTGAACATGAAGAAAAGTATTTGATCCTCATACAATAAAATACAGGTTTGCACTAATGTTAAGCAAGAATGAAAAAAAAAAAAGACATTTGGGAGAAAATTTAAGAAGGAATATTTGTGCTGGTGCAGTGGCTCAATAGGCTAATCCTTTGCCTGCGGTGCCAGCACCCCGGGTCCTGGTCGGGGCGCCGGATTCTGTCCCGGTTGCCCCTCTTTCAGGCCAACTCTCTGCTGTGGTCCGGGAGTGCGGTGGAGGATGGCCCAAGTGCTTGGGCCCTGCATCCCATGGGAGACCAGGAGAAGCACCTGGCTCCTGGCTTCAGATCAGCGCGGTGCACCAGCCGCAGCAGCCATTGGGGGGTGAACCAACAGAAAAGGAAGGCCTTTTTCTCTGTCTCTCTCTCTCTCACTGTCCACTCTGCCTGTCAAAAAAAAAAAAAAAAAAAAAGCCTTGGGCTTTAAAAAAAAAAGGCATATTTGAAAATATTTGATGAAGAAATAAATATATTAGTAGATTACTAGAAAAAGGTAAAGAATTTCATTTAACTTAGTTTCCTAACAAAATTACACTTTTATTCTGAAAAAAAAAAAAAATAAAGACATGAAGTGAACCATAGACCTAGAAAATATTGCTGAGTTTACTTCTGTGATAGAGTTTAAGGTGAAAGGAAATATAAATAGAGATTAGTCTAGTTTATAGTCCTGAATGTTCAAAAGTTAATATATATATATATATATATATATATGTGTGTGTGTGTGTGTGTAATTTTTTTTTTTTCTTTTTACAGAGACAGAGAGCGAGATATCCTCCATCCGGTTCATTCCTAAATGGCCACACACCCTATCAGGCTGAAGTCAAGATCTTCATTTGAGTCTCCCCCATGGGTGCAGGGGCCCAAGGACTTGGACTATCCTCTGTCGCTTTCTCAGACACATCAGCAGAGACCTGGATAGGAAGTATAGCAGTTGGGACTAGAACTGGTACCCAAATGGGATGCTAACATTGCAGGTAGCAGCTGACCTCCTTATACCACAATGCAAGGTCAAAGATGAAAATATGTTTAAAAGAACTTATGCATAAATTCTTAAAGACAGAAAAGAAAAAAATGGATCTGTATGTTTTGCATCTAATTTTGTGGTGTTTTCAAAGCATTTCCCCAAAATTCTTTGGTATTCTCCTATTGAGACGTGGAATGGATAGCCATCTCCTTGAAATGGGGCTGTCTTACGCTTCTGTGACCAATAAAGAACAGAAGAAATAAAACTGCATGATGGTAAGGCAACATCCGTTCTTCTCCATAACTTTCTCTAAAAAACACTCCCACACAGTCAGCATGCTATGAAAAGCTGAAATGATACAAAGAAGTTGTGTACTGGCTCTCTGGCTGGGTGTCCTCATTAAGTCCATCGACAGACTTTCCAGCCCAGGTTCAATACATATGTGTGACAGACATTTTGGAAGTAGATCCTCCACCTTTAGATCTTCCACCTCAAGCCATCTGAGAATACCCAGCTGTGGTTTTCTTTCTTAATTCCTAGAACATATTCGGGCTGTTAGCTTAATAAAAAAGAGATGTTGCTGTTTTGCACACTGAGATTAGTGCTATTTTGTACACTGCTGTTTTGTACACTGGTCACATAGTAATAGTGAGTAGATCACCTTCTATAATTCATTCTCAGTCATTCAGATCTTCCCAGGCAAGACCTCAGGCATAACTGGAAAGATGAAAGCCTTATCACCGTGCTCTGTCAGAATTATTGATCCAGGGTCCAGCACTATGGCTTAGTGGATTAAACCACCTCCTGCAGTGCCAGCATCCCATAAGGGAGCCTGTTCTAGTCCTGATTGTACCACTTGCAATCCGGCTCTGTGGCCCGGGAAAACAGCAGAGGATGGTTCAAGTCTGAAACTTCATGGGAGATCCAGACAAAGCTCTTGCCTCCTGGCTTCAGCCTGTCCCAGTCCTGGCCGTTGCGGCCATTTGGGGAGTGAATCAGCAGACAAAAGATCTACCTTTATCACACTCTCTCTCTCTCCCTCTCTCTCTCTGTCTAAAACTCTGCCTTTCAAATTAGTAAAATAAATCTTAAAAATAGAAAACAGAGCTCTCTCTGAATAGGGTATAACCACACTAACTTAGTCTGCTCTGAGAAATGAAAAGAACAAAGGAAGCATTACATTTCCAGGGGTCTCACTGATAGAAAATTTCAGGGAATAAGTGAAAAAAAAAAAAAAAAACAATGAAAACTCCATGGGACAACAGGAGAGAAGACAGAGACACCACTGCTACCAGCCACACGGCACAGCCAGCTGCTTGCTGTGAGCCTCCATTTTATCATGCCAAGGTTGGAAGAAAACACTGTGCACCCCACCACTCACAATTTTAGCTGAGTGGGAATTCCACAGTCACCCACTGACTTTTATTTCATCCTGGAGAGCTCACTAGGGTCTGAGCAACTGCTAGGCTTAGAGAAGGAAAGTAGACTTGCTTCCTTCCCTGTCACACTCCCACAGAGCGCCATAATCAACAGTGGAAAGTCACACAGCATGCCTCTGTTCTACCAGCATCATAGTCAGTCAGGGCAACGTGTTGGACAGAGAATAGATTCCCTGCATCCTGCAACTGTGGAGGTTTCGGGACATAAGTCACAGAACTGTGCTCACTCACTCTACGTGAGTAAGGGGAATTCACCTTAGCTTCTGGGGGCTAACTCCAGAAACAGCCCACAAAAAATAAAAAAATAAAAATCCACCCTAGGAGACCTGGGTGATGGCTATACCCTTAAAACAATACTTTAACAATTCATTCTAATTTTCTCAGGGCCACTGAAATCTAACTGGTGAACATAGGGAGGAATCTATGTGCATTCCACCTCTCTGGACTCATACTCTCCGGAGTAAAATCTCCTGTATATCTTGTAGTCACCCTGTGGGACTGGAACAGGGTCCAGTTCACATCTCCTAGTCCTAGAACTTGGGCTGTTGGTATTATAAGTTACAGCACAAGTTGGGCTCTCCTAGCAGGATCTGAGAAAAGGTTCATCTGTATCACACAGTTCTAGAGCCACAGCAATTGGTGCCATAAGCCCCAACATCAATCATGCTTGCATGTTGGACAAGAGGTCAGCCACCCCTTTCTCCCTCAGCACCAAGAACAGGGCCCTTGCTGTCACATTTGCTGGGGAAACTGACACTGAACTGCCTGTTGACAACAGATACACACCCAAGGGAACCCTTATTCATCTCAAAGCCACACTTCTATCACTATGAATTGCAGCAGACTAGACCACTGTGACACATAGAGCTCGCATTGATTAAGAACAAATAAAATCACTCAGAAATTACACTAGAGGGTTCACCTAGAACTAAAGCCAAACAACAAGCCACGAGACACCCTGCATTCCGCCAAACCATAAATTCTTCCAGTAAAGCCTACCATAAAGAGATAAATGCACCAGATGGGCAGACATCCATGTAGGAACACAGGAGACATGAAGAATCAAGGTAGCATAACATCTGCCAAAGAACACGATAATCCCCCAGAATTAGATCACGAACTGAAAGAAATCTAAGCAATGACAGAAAATAGAATTCAAAATAATGATGGAAAGGAAACTCAATAAGATGCAAGAGAATGCAGATAGACTGATTAGAGAAATGAGGAAATCAATGCGTGACATGGATGAAAATATTACTAAGGATATAGAACTCATTAAGAAGAACTAAACAGGGGCCGGCACCATGGCTTACTTGGTTAATCCTCCGCCTGCTGCATTGGCATCCCATATGGGCACCGGGTTCTAATCTTGGTTGCTCCTCTTCCAGTCCAGCTCTCTACTGAGGCCCGGGAGGGCAGTGGAGGATGGCCCAAGTGCTTGGGCCCTGCACCCACATGGGAGACCAGGAGGAAGCACCTGGCTCCTGGCTTTGGATTGGGGCAGCGCCGGCTGTAGTGGCCATTTGGGGAGTGAACCAATGGAAGGAAGACCTTTCTCTCTGTCTTTCTCTCTCTCTCTCGTTGTCTATAACACTGTCTGTTAAAAATAAAAAGAACTAAACAGAAATTTCACAGATGAAATCTTCAATTGGTTAATAAAAAATGAGATTGAGAGCTTTAGAGCAGTATAGACCAAGTGGAGAAAAGAGTTTCTGACTTCAAGGGTAAGTATTTTGAAATAATCCAATCAGACAAAAGTAAAGTGAAGGGAATTAAAAAAGAATGAAGAAAGTCTACATGAAATATGGATACCATTAAACAACCAAATATTCGTATTATAGGTATTCCTGAATGAGAAGAGAGGGAAACAGACATTAGGAACTTGATAAATGAAATAATAGTTGAAAATATCCCAGGTCTTGAAAGAGACAAGGACATCCACATACAAGAAACTCAAAGAACCCCAAGCAGACTCAACCAAAAAATGTCTTCTCCAAGACATACGGTCATCAAACTTTCAAAATTTAGATAGGAGAGAATCCTAAAGATAGCATAAATGTCAAGTTACATACAAAGGAAAGCCAAATAGATTAACATCATACCTCTCAGCATAAACCCTACAGGCCAGAAGAGAGTAGGATGACATATTCAAAAATATTAAAAGAAAAAAGAAAAGAAAAGGAAAAAAAAAAAAAACTTCCAGCCAACTATACTATATCCAGCAAGCTATCTTTTAAAAGTGAAGGAAAAATAAAATATTTTCCAGATAAGGAAAACCTGAGAAAATTCATCACCACCAGACAAGACTCACAACAAATTCTGAAGGGAGTTCTGCATTAGAAGTAAACATCATGAAAACACATGATACCACCAAATTCACTAGCAGAGCAGGTAAAATCATTCTTCAATAACCAAAATAATTTTTCAATAAACAAAAAAATAAAAAAAATATTATCTATCAATACTAACCTTGAACATAAATGGATTAAATTCACCAATTACTAGATTCATATAATTTAGCAAGATTAAACCAAGAATATATAGACAACCTAAACAGAATTATAATAAGCAATGAGACTAAAGCAGTCTCTTTCTGTCACTCTACCTTGTCTTTTGTCAAAGACAAGACCAGGACCTGATGGTTTTACTACTGAATTCTACAAAACATTCAAAGAGGAGGTAACTCCAACACTCATCTAGCTATTAAAAAATACTGAACAGAATGGGATTCTGCAAAACTCTTTTATGAGACCAACATTGCTTTGATACCAAAACCAAAGATACAACATGAAAAGAAAACCACAGGGGCCCGCGCTGTGGCATTGCAGGTAACATCGCTGTCCACACTGCTGGCATCCCACGTGGGTGCTGGTTCAAGTCCTGGCTGCTCCTTCACTTCTGATTCAGCTTTCGGCTTTGGCCTTGGAAAGCAGTAGAAGATGGCCTAAGTCCGTGGGCCCCTGCACCTACGTGGGAGACCCAGAAGAAACTCTGGGCTCCTGGCTTCAGATCTGCGCAGCACTAGCTAAATTGCAGCCAACTGGGGAGTGAACTAGTGGATGGAAGACCTCTCTCTCTCTCTCTCTCTCTCTCTTCTCTCTCTCTCTCTCTCTACCTCTCCTTCTCTCTCTGTGTAACTGACTTTCAAATAAATAAATAAAAAAAATCTTTAAAAAGAAAAGGAAAGAAAAGAAATCCACAGACCTATATCCTTAATGGACATAGAGGCAAAGATGCTCAACAAAATCAAATTTGCCATGTTGGCTCAAGTATTTAGCTATCTGCCACTTGTGTGGGGGACACAAATGAAGTTCTCAGCTCCTGACTTCAGCCTGCCCAGGGCTGGCTGTTGAGGGCCTTTGGGGAGTAAACAAGTGTATGTAAAATCTATTTATTCATCTCTCTCTCTCTCTCTCTCTCTCTCTCTTTCTATCTGTCCCTTTCTTCCTCTGTCTTCTCTTTCTGTCACTCTACCTTTAAAATAAATAAATACATCTTTAGAAGTTCATCTTTGACTATGGCCTTGTCTAAATAAGATCAGAGTTGGTCAACTCAAGAGGCTTCCATAGCCTTGGAAGCTCATAACAAGAGCCTCAGGTGATTACTGACGTCACAAGTAAGAGTGTCAATTATTAAATCAACAATGGGAGTCACTGTGCACCTGCTCCCCATGTAGGACCTCTGACCTTAAAGTGTTGTACTATGCGAATTAACAGAAAACTACTACCTGAAGAATACTCTATATTTTGTGTGTCTTTGTGGGTGCAGTCTGTTGAAATCTTTACTTAGTATATACTAAGTTGATCTTCTGTATGTAAAGATAATTGAGAATGAATTGTGATGAAGCATGGGATGGGAGAGGGAGTGGGAGATGAGATGGTTGTGGGTGGGAGGGAGATTATGAGGGCAAAAGCTGCTATAATTCAAAAGCTATACTTCGGAAATTAAATAAAAAATTGAAAAGATTAAAAAAGTAAGTAAAAAACTGGACATTTTAAAAAATAAATTAATAAATTTTAAAAATAAATAAATAAAGCTTGCTGATTCCATTTGATCTTTTGACACTGCATCCTGATTTTCTGGGGATGATTTATATACATTATACATTGCTTACTATGTGTATGCATATTTTTAGAATGATAGAAATGTTTAATTTTTCTTACATAGAAAAGTAGTTCAAAAACTCATGAAAAATTAAATTAAAGATAAATTTATTTGGAACCACATTTCTGAAATCACTACATATGAAGGGTCTTCAAAAGGCTCATGAGAAATGTATATCATGAAGAAGCTACACATGGATTTCAAAACTTTTTATACAAAAATAATCCTATCTTTTAATTTTCCATCATGTTTTTGACAAACACTCATCACTGATGCACAAATACATATACATATTACATTGTGCTTACTTTAAATAGCTCTTCCATTTGTTTCTATGCTAGGAATGCTGACAAACCATGTATGTCCTCAAAGCCATGTTCCTTAATTGTGTTGTATTTTTAATGATTAAAAAATGATGCTTAGAAATATGAGTACCTATGTAGTTTTTAATAGAATCTTTTATTATTTAAATATATATTATTTTATTATTTATTTATTATTTTATTATCATTTTATTATATAATAGAATATTTGCCATATATTCAGTGCCAGCTCCTGCCAAAACTATTTACTCTTTATGTTACTGCAATAAAGAATATTTTTAAATTCTAAAATATAATTCACACCATAAGATTCCAATGACTGGCATTTACATTAGAAATTGTGATTTTTCCATTTTCATTTTTTCAACAACTAGTTACACAGTGGCATACGATTTAGTGAAAATTTTAATAAATGGTTTGTCATTCAAATTCTTATTTTACTTGAAGTGCTTTCATCCCAATCTTAATTTATTATTGGCCTTCCTTCCCCTAAATATGGGTCATCTACTCAATGATTTCAGTTTTACTTAATCCTGCAGTCTTAGAGCATTTCAGATCGGTGAAATGATTTGAATGACCTAAATGACAATGTCAGTCTATCAGACAGGTTTGTGGAATCCTACTGTTAGAGAATTTCTGGGAGTACTAAGTATTTTGGCATAGCGATTGTAGTCACATTATATAAATGTAATAACACTTACATATTCCACAATTATGAGCAAAGCTTAATTTTTTACAATGAGAGAGTATCCAGTAGGGGAAATCACAGCTTTACAAGCTTTGTCATTAAAGCAAGTATTGGCAATTCGCTTAACAGCTTTAATGAAGGAATTGTAGCACTGACTGTGTTGCAAAGTTCTTGATAAAATTTCAGCTCTTTGTGATGAGAATAATTATCACTGTAGAGTAGGCATAAAATCACCCCACAGTAGCACAAAGATGAAAAATACAACCTAAAGAAGGTGGATTAATCTAGACTCAATTACTCTTATATTTTAATTTTATTTATAATGAACTTGACATATTATGTGTGTGTGTTTATGTGTGTGTGTGTGTGTGTGAAGTGAGAAAGAGAGAGAGAGAGAGGGAGAGAGAGGGAGAGTGCCTCCATTCACTGGTTCACTCTGCAAATGGTCTCAAATGCCAAGGAGGGTCCAGGCCAAACCTAGAAGTCAGGAGCTTCTTCCAGTTCTCCCACGTGGGCACAGGGGTCCAACCACTTGGGCTATCCTCCACTGCTTACCCATGCCATTAGCAGGAACCTGGATTGGAAGTGGAGCTTCTTGGACATGGACTCTCTAATGCTGCGGTCAGAGGCTAAAGCTGCCCTGTCAGGATGCTAACCTGGAAAATACTGAGTTCTTAACTCGTAAGTGTAATTTCCTTGTTTACTTCTACTTCTCTGATAGTTTCCTGTTTCCATGGCTTTGTATTCTATAGCATCTCATAATGATTTAGTGTATAGTTGATAGCATCTGATAATTAATGTGTTCTCCTGTGTATGCATATGGTAGAATAGTTTTTATTTATTTATCTAGTTTTTAGGGGCCCGGTGTTGTGGCGTAGTGGATGATGCTGCTGCCTGCAGTGCTGGTAGCCTATATGGGCACCGGTTCCAGTCCTGGCTGCTCCTCTTACTATCGACTCTTTGTGATGGCCAGGGAAAGCAGTAGAAGATGGCCTAAGTCTGCTTATAGAGCACAGACCTGTGTGGGATATCCAGAAGAAGCTCCTAGCTCCGGGCTTCTGATCTGCCCAGTTCTGATGGAAGACTCTCGCTCTCTCTCTCCCTCTCTCTCTCTCTCTCTCTCTCTCTCTCCCTGCCTCTCTGTATCTCTGCCTCTCTGCCTCTCAAATAAATAAATAAATCTTTACAAGAAGATTTATGGGTAAAGAGTGTGGTGGAGAAGTCCTGGAGGGGCTCTGCGTCCTGTAGTGGCACTGCTTGGGCAGGTGGCAGGTTGCAGGCTGCACGTGTTGTGGCTGAGGAGGAAGGCAAGTGGGTCAAGCATATTCCATGTCACCATAACAATGAATGTTACCAGGGAGTCTTAGGGGCACTGAAGCATTCAGCCTCCCTAGAGGATGATTTTGGATCTAGCAATTGGGAGGCAGCAGACTTGGGTAGTGAAGAGAGAAAATAAAAGTCCTTGAGACTTATGGGTGCAGGAAAGAAAGAACATACTGGTCATCTTGTCATAGGAGATCACAAATCCACATCTCACTTCCAAACAGGAAAAGAAGACAAGAAGATTAATGAAGAACTAGAGTTTCAGTATCAGCAAAGTGTGGATAGTAAATTATCAGGGAGATATCGGTGACATTGTGGACTTGGCTTCAGTGAGGTAGAAGAGCAAGATGGAGAAGGTGATGATGATGATGATGATGATGATGATTCACCTGATCCTGAAAGTCTAGATGAGTCTGAAAGTGGTTCAGAGTCAGATAAAGAAGAACCTGCTGAAGAACTTCAAGTTGCTAGTTGCTGAGCACCCTGATGAAGTGGAAGAGCCCCAAAACCAAAAGATGCAAAGAGCAAATATAAAATATTTGTTAAGTCCAGTGGTTCATAACTCCCAAACACTTAGACTTCGTATGAAAAGTAAGCCTTATTTTTTTAAAATTAATTAATTAATTAATTAATTAATTTTTGACAGGCAGAGTGAACAGTGAGAGAGAGAGAGAGAGACAGAGAGAAAGGTCTTCCTTTGCCATTGGTTCACCCACCAGTGGCCGCTGCGGCCCACTTACCGCATTGATCTGAAGGCAGGAGCCAGGTGCTTCTCCTGGTCTCCCATGCGGGTGCAGGGCCCAAGCACTTGGGCCATCCTCCACTGCACTCCCGGGCCACAGCAGAGAGCTGGACTGGAAGAGGAGCAACCGGGACAGAATCTGGCACCCCGACCAGGACTAGAACCTGGTGTACTGGCACTGCAGGCGGAGGATTAGCCTAGTGAGCCGCGGCGCCGACCAAGCCTTACTGTTAAAAGCACAATGGAGGACTGCTTATAGAGCACAGACCTTTGTATAATAATTTTTAAAAAGTCCCATTTAAATAATTACAAAGAGTGCTTGCTTTCAAATGCCATGGGTTACACTTTCATGGGCATAACTAGAACCAATTTTGTAAAGAGTAAGAGTTGTATAAAATATGAAATAAATGCAGTACTCAACTTCCTTTCATATTAGCATCATCAATCTCCCCTTTAAATGCAGTATCAGGCAGATACCTTTTGTTTGTTGTAGCTCTTTCATCTTTTTTAAAAATTTTTTGGTCCTTCATATTTTTCTCACTAAAAATTTGATACTGTGATGTGTTCATGAAAAAATATACTTTGCTATAGGAGCAATATCCATATGGATATTTCTGCTGCCAGTCACAATCTAAAACAATGTTGGCAATAGGTTAAGTATTTAATTTACTCTTACTGACTCAGCTATTCTCTTTCAGACCAATGCAACATGAGAATAGGCACTTTCATACCTGTTAGAAGGGAATTACAACTATCATATATTTGGAATGTTATGATCTTAGTTTTTTCTATAATTTTATTGCATTGTATGTTAGGTTATTGATAAAATTTGGTCAATTTCTACAGAATAAATTATTTCTCTGATCATTTAGTCCTATCTATTTAGAAACATGTAAATATGGATTTTTTTTTCCTTCAAGTAAATGTGACCGAAGTTTATTTTCTCCCTAGGGTCTAAATAAAGAGAAAGCAGTTTCCCATATTTGGTTGTTATACCTTTGTCCTCATTGTCTAAAAATGAGGGGCAGACTTACTGAACAAGAAGTGAAAACAAATTTTCTTCATTTTATCTCAATGTTGTTATTTTTATTATTTATTTACTTAAATATCCAGTTTTATTGCTGCTTCTGTTGAAGTAAGATTGGAATCACTAGACTTCTGTTAATGTGGTTGATTTGTTCTGCAGATTAACAGATACTATATTATTGGCTATTCAGTGGGTCTTTAATTCATTGGATCCAAAATCTCAGTATTTCTAACAAGTTGAAAGGTATGAGTCAGACTTTTTGTGAGCTGAAGTATTATACATCCAGATACATGGTGTGTGTTTCTTTTGTTGAATTTTTAAAAAATAATTACCTCTAAAGTCATTTTGAAATTCAGAATATGTGTGTTACAAGAGTACAGCAACTAGAAATGATGATTCAATCATAAAATATTTTTCATATATTAGTTTTGAGGTTTTTTTTTTAATTTCTCACATTGTTTTTAAATAGGTGCTATCCTAATATGGTAAGAGATTTAGTCTGGGCAGTAGACAGTATTTGTGACATTTAACAAATAACTTGGTTTGAAGAAATTTTACTTTATTCAACAGTTTTAGTTTGGCCACTGATTTTCAAAAATCTTTTCTGTGGGATTGCTTATTATAGCTACTTTAAGTAGAAAGTTAAGAGTGATTTATATTTAAAAATTGAAGAGGACCAGTGTTAAGTTTTAAGAAGTATTTTTATTTATTGTTTAAATATGCGGGGCTGGGTGGTTTTTAAGTCTTGGTTCTAATGTATAAATAGAAGCACCCGCTTCTAAAGTAACTGTACTAGAGTCCTTTCTTATCTCCAAATGGAGAAATTCTGATTTCAATTCATGTACTATTGGGTATTAATAAAATTCAGAACTGGAATAAAATTAATTTGTGGGGCGGGCACTGTGGCGTAAAGGATAAAGCCAACACCTGCAGTTCCAGCATCCCATATGAGTCCAGTTTGAGTCCAGGCTGCTCCATTTTCAATCCAGTTTTCTACTATGGCCTGGGAAAGCAGTCAAAGATGGCCCAAGTCATTGGGCCCCTGCACCTGTGTGGGAGACCTGGAAGAATTTCTTGGCTCCTGACTTCGGATCAGCGCAGCTCCACCCATTGTGGCCAAATGGGGCGTGAAACAGTAGACTCTCTTCTCTCTGTCTTTCCTTCTCTCTCTGTGTAACTCTGACTTTCAAATAAATACATGAATCTTTTTGAAAAATGAATCTGTTGGTGCATTTGAAAAGAAAAAAAAAGGATTTTTTTTGTTTTGTTTTGTTTTTTAATTTATTTGAGAGACAGAGTTACAGAGAGAGAGAAAGACTTTCCTCCACTGGTTCACTCCCCAAATGGCCACAATGGCCTGAGTAGTGCCCATTCGAAGCCAGGAATCAGAGGCTTCTTCCAGGTCTCCCACATGGGTGCAGAGGCCCAAGCACCTGGGCCATCTTCCACTGCTTTCCCAGGCCATAGAGGAGAGCTAGATTAGAAGAGAGGTAGCTGGGAAACAAATTGCCGTCTATAATAGTAGGCTTAGTCTACTGTACCACACACAGCGCAGACCCTAAATAGTCTTTTTAGTGTTACATAAACCAAATAAGTAAGTATGGTTTAGATTACTTCTGTAATTACTTTGTAAATACTTATACTTATATCAGAAATGTAGCTTTATATGTGAAAAAACAACATAAAGGAAACTATGTTATTATGCTTAATACCAACAGAAAGATTAAAAGCCGAGTTTTACATGGAAAATACTGCAATTTACCCCTTGTAATGTGGTAATAGTATTTGAATCCCAAAATCCTATTCTCTTTTCATTGATCACCACATTTTATTTTCATTTAGCCCTGAAAGATTGTGTCAAATTTTTCTGAACAAACACCTTCCCCAGAGAAGAGAACCCCTCAGCCATCCTTCTTTCTCATTTTACACACACACAATGATGTCATCTGTTGAAATTTTCTTGAATTTTCTTCTTTTTCTCCTTTAAACTTGCACAGAGGGAAGAGTAGTCACTTCTATGTACATGATTATACCCTTTTGCATCTTCTTTTTAAATATAGTCTTTCAGTCAAAAAATTATTTTATTTTCAGTCCTATACCTTCCTATGTATCCTGCTCCCTCCCACTAACAAGTATTTCAACAAGGAAATGAAAATAAATCACTTCCAACATCAAGTACATTGCAAGGTGTCTGGCGGATAACAAATCTTCCCCAGGCAGACGAATCAATTAATTCACAAGCTTTTATTGGGATTCCGCTCCCAGGCGAGCTTCCCCGGTCCCAATAGAGCAGGGGCCAGGGAAGTTGCCCATCAGAGGTTGGGAGGGCTCCTTTTATAGATACAGGGTGTGGGGGTTAAAGGTCGAGGCAGGTCTGATCCTCACTGGTTGACCTTTAGGCACCCATGGGGACCTTGACATGGAATTTTCTTCCCCGGAATTATAGGTAGGGACTCTACATCTATAGGACTTTTCTCCTTGTGGATCCCAAAGCTACCATACATTACGTACCATTTGCCTTTAACAGAAAATTTCCCCCAGATCTCTCATTAGTTTCTCCTTATTTTATTCCTATCTTCAAATCTCCCTTTCTTTATGCATTTACCAAGTCAAAATACTTATTAGGTTCCTCATATCACAGGATATTCTACCAGATGCTGGGGCTATGAAGGCGAAGGAAACACCATCCTCCTTATAAGTCACAGTTTTGCAAGTCTGGGCAATAACAACTCATTGTATCACAATGTGTTAAATCCAATGAAAAGATAGATGGAAAAACAATTGAGATCTATATGAAAGTGAAAAGATCATTGTTTTATCTAGTAATTTTTTTAATTTAAGTGAAAGAGAACATATCAGCATATATTCAAGTGTTATTCAATTAGTCATTGCCTTCACTTGCAAAACATACACTAAGATACAACTACATGCCAGGCACTATGTTAGGCAATGAGTGCAGATAAGAGAATGAAACAACATGGCTCTGTGGTTAGTAAATATTTAGTAATTGTAGCAGAACTGCCATGAAAGCAAAGGAGATGTGCCTATTCTGGCCTTGGGATAGCAAAGAAAGGTTTTAAGCAGGAATGATTTCGGATTTGAGCATTATAGTTTTAGCACTCATCTAGGTGAAACTGGATAGACAGAAGATGCTATGTGTGAAAGTTAGCATAGGGCTCTCACACTTCTTCCAGAAAGGTCATTTAACTTTAGATAAAGACTTTTACTCAGGGTTTAAAAATGATTGTGTATCAAAAGCAAAATATCTTTGTTTTACTATAAAATATGTGAAATTGCACATATTTATGATAAAAAGATTAGAGGATTTTTTTTCTGAATTCTATATGAAAGTAACAGGATATACCAAAAGAAAGTGGCATGAGATTTGCTATTTCAAAGTATCACTTTGTCAGCCTTGTTAAGGAAAGGTTAAAGTTTTATTGTAATTACAATTGGATGCTAGAGTTAAGATTTAAATGTTTTAAATCAATATTTTGTATGTATTTGGGAGAAAATAAGAGAGAGAAAGAACTTTTCCCTTCCCCAAGAGCCCAGAATAATTAAAACTGGGTCGGTCAGGACCAAAGCCAGGAACCAGAATCACAATCCAGGTATCCCAAATTACTTGAGCATCACTGCTGCCCACGAGCATCTGCATCAATGGAAAGCTGGGGTCAGAAATCATCCCTGGGAATCCATCTTAAGCACTGTGATGTGGGACACAAGTATCTTAACCACTAAGCTGATCGCTGTGTCCAAGGAGTTTTCTTAACACACATGATGATGGTAAGAATGTGAACGAAGGCTGTAGCAGTGGCAATGAAGAAAAGTGTAGCAACTTGAAATATGAAATAATGAAATATGGCATGCTGTCTTTGACAGGTGTTTTGACAAAATGTTTAAGAGAAAGTGGGGTCCCTTTCAAGTTCATGAGTTGCAATTCTGAGTGAAAGAAGATGCAATTTAATTATCTTTTTTTTTTCAGAATTAAATTTTATTTCACATTGATAGAAACTGTGGGAAACATTTACATTTTCCCACATAACAGCATAACAGTTCAATGGAATATTTCTTGCCATAAATAAGATTTTGCTGACTTATATAACTGAAACAACAGTTTATGTTCTTTAAGGTAAAGCAAAATTACTCAGTAAATGATTGTTTAAAATTTTAAAGTCCTAGGCTGGCGCCGTGGCTCAACAGGCTAGTCCTCCGCCTTGCGGCGCCGGCACACCGGGTTCTAGTCCTGGTCGGGGCACCGATCCTGTCCCGGTTGCCCCTCTTCCAGGCCAGCTCTCTGCTGTGGCCAGGGAGTGCAGTGGAGGATGGCCCAGGTGCTTGGGCCCTGCACCCCATGGGAGACCAGGAGAAGCACCTGGCTCCTGCCATTGGATCAGTGCGGTGCGCCGGCCGCAGCGCGCTACCGCAGCGGCCATTGGAGGGTGAACCAACGGCAAAAGGAAGACCTTTCTCTCTATCTCTCTCTCTCACTGTCCACTCTGCCTGTCAAAAAAAAAAAATTTAAAATCCAGACGTAAACATATGGCTTCATTATTAACATCCTATATAGTCCATTACTAAATTATTTTCATTACCAATTAGTACCCATTTATAAAGATGCATTCTTAACATTGTTTGGTCAGTTGAAATACAGCAGAAAAATTAACACAGTTCAGAAATATCAAGCATTCATTTTTGCTACATATTAAACTGTGCAGAAAATATACCATAGTAAATGGTTCTGATTAATGTTTATTACTCATAAACTTGTTTTCAATAATTTTTTCAGTAATCTTGAAATTTTGATTATTTAAAATCAAATGATTGCTGTTTTTATATTGGTACAGAAAACTAATGGACTGCTCATTTCCTACAGTAGCTGGTTTGAAACAAATGTACAGAAAAGAAACTCTGCTACCAGGAGATGAAATAATTTCAGAAATTAGTTTTTAAGAATGTTCTTAACTATTTCAGAAAATACTACAATATGACCTAATTATTCTTTCACTTACACACAGAAAAATAAAAACACAGAATGATTTGTTACCTGGATTGAAGATTGTATTCTAATCACTGACCAGGTCTAAGTTTACACTAATGTACAGTTGTTTGAAATAAGTTATACAGAAAGTTTTATGTAACGGTTGTTTTCTTTTAAAGTGTAAATAGATTTTCAATACCATAGGTCTGTGACTCAGAATGTCAAATTACAGCATTATTGACAGCAGATTCTATGGCAGGAAAGCAGTATTTGGTCTGCTATAAAGGAAAATCAAGAAAGAACACTTTTTTTCTTGAGGGGAGAAAAGAATATTAAACAGAAATGTCAACAGGGAAAAGTCTGGTCCCAAAATAAAAGGGCCATTATTTGAAGAGAACAATATTACTCTTTACTGACACTTAAAAGCATTATTCCTATTATTAGGAATAATGTAATACCTTCTCCTTCTTATGTATTACAGTCATTACATATGAGTGCATATATATAAATACCAGACAGTGCATGGTGACTAAGCAACTTCGGAATAAATCCACAGACTAAGTCACAGCATGCAAAAATCTTATATCTTAACTGCTTATTCATATCTGCATAAATTTTCCTTAAGCATACTGTTAATTTTCAAATCATGTAATAACAAATCTGATTGAAGTATTTTATTTTTTTGCTAAGTTACAGTTAAGAAAAAGAAGCTAGCTGCTTCACCTATATTAATACCAGTATATTGTGGATCATATTTTACAAATACACGTATGGAAACTGAAATATCATCTATTACCTATGAAGAGACATTATTTAGTCAGTGTCATTGGCGTGTAATTGCAAAACATTTTAACACTTGCAAACATTAGAAGTTTCAAGACTGGGCACAGGGAAAAGTTTATGCTCTACTAACAATGATGCTGGTGTACTTCTACACAAGGCCTCTTAATGATGTCAATCAGTTGGAGGTAGGAGTTTATCAATGAATTGCTTGACATCCATCATTTCCTGCTGACATGAACTGTGCATCATGCCTTCATAGGTCTTAAAGGTTACATTGGCTGGATTTACCAATGTTTTTAGTTTTTCCACAGTAAGAGAACCAAACATTAGTGGAACTAAAGGGTCACAATCTCCATGGCACTGGAGAACAGAAATATCTCTATTAGCACCACTGATAGGACCCTGTGGAAATGAAGCCCGAAGTGGAAGGCAGCAACTGAGTGCAGTGACACCTGCCAGTTTCTGCTGTGTGGTAAGAGCAGTATATAAAGAGAAAGCTCCTCCCTGAGAAAATCCTCCCAGAACAATTCTGCTAGAAGGATGCCACTCTTCACCTCTCGATCTATCAAAGCCTTTACGTTTTCTGCTGCCTGTTTCATCCTCCTGTGAATCTGGTGAAAGTCCAATAATATCAAACCAAGAAGGCATGGCCATGGTCATATTTAATGTAACAGGCATTACTGGCACGTGTGGGCAGATATATTTGATATGTATACTTCTGATACCTGCAAAAGCTTCTGCCCATCCATGCCCAGTATCTCCCAATCCATGAAGGAAAATTACCGCAGTGGTGGCCTTCCAGGCAGAGGGCACCATGGCGGGCAGTGGAGCAGACATGGTGTTACCGCACATACACTGACTCAGCCAACAGAGCATCAGAAGTCTAAGGGAGAAAGAGCGCCCGGCCTCGGCCAAGGGCGTGCGAGCCGCGAGTCCCAGCCCTCCCCACCGGGCATGTGCTCAATTTAATTATCTTGATAATGTAAAATTAAAAACAATTTGGAGAAGGGAAAGATTATCTAGCCTAAGAATTCTGGGACATAGCTCATCGTTTTTATATTAGGATGGAATTGTTCTGTAACAAATAAATCCAAATAGAAAAATTTAAGGAAATATCTATTTATTAGCTCACAGTTATGGAGGTCAGAAGTCCAAGCATGGCATGTCTGAGGCTGAAATCCAAAGCTGTGTTGGGGCTACAGTTTCCATCTGAACTTTGGGCCTTTTTTCCCAGCTTATTTGTTGTTGTAGGTTGAAAAATGTCACACCGACAGGTATCTACTTCCTTCTTACTGCAACCCATGAAAGTTAACTTGTTTGACAAACTCTTGCAAGTGTGAATAAGTATCTTGACGTTATCTCAAAGGCTCCTAATAGCAAATCAAGAGACAGACAAGAGGGAGACATTGTTACTCCCACTTGGGGTGCCAGCATCCCATATTGGAGTACCAGGGTTCAAGTCTTAGCTCAGTTTCTGGTATGGCATCCTGATAATACACACTCAGTGAGGCAGTAGATGATGGTTCAAGTACTTGGGTCTCTAATATTCGTGTGGGAGACCCAGACTTAGTTTGTCTCTGGTTTCAGCCTTCCCAGCTGATATGGTTGGTGCAGCCCTTTGAGGAATTAACTAGAAGATAGAAATATCCTCTTTGCTCTCTCAAATATTTAAAAATTAATAAAAATGGAGGCCTAGGGAAATTTGGTATACACAGACTAAAACATTGAAGATGAAACAATAGATATGTGAAGACATTGGCCTCAGAGATTGCAGTGACGTGGCTACAGCCACAAAATGCTGGAAGTCACCAGAAGCTGGAAGAACCAATAAACACATTGTCCCTTGGAGTTTCTGGAGTTTGATCTCTGAGGAAATATTGATTTCAGCCTAGCAATACAGATTTTAAGCTTCTCACTTCCAGGCCTGTGAGAGAACACATCTCTGATATTTTAAGCCATGCACTTAGTGGAAAGTTGAAATAGCAGACACAGGAATGCTGTACACAAGTTACTGGCAGAATTTATATACTTGTCATTGTAGAATTGAGGGCACATTTTCCTGATAGATCATGACCAAGGTTACTCACTGTTCTAAATTTACCTGTGGTCCCCTAGCAGCCCACAATGTGACTGTTAGCTTCCTTTCAGACCATCTGGCATGAGCCTGACATTTCATTCTGCAACTGGTTGGAGAAAAATCTCTGAATTTAAAGGGCTCTTGTGATTATGTGAGGCCCACCAGGACACGCTCCTAGTCAAAAATCAACTGAGTTGAGAATGTAGTTACAACTACAAAAAACCCTTAGCATCAGTTTCAAGTGCTTTATTTTATAAGGGAGTTGTTTCTACATAGCTTGGGGTACCTACTACCACCTCCTCCTCATCCATACACTGTTTTCTAAATCAGTAGGGTGAGGACTGCTGGCTATTTATGAAAAATACTGAATAGCGGACGTCAACTCAGACTTATAAAATCTCTAGGACAACAATGTGGGAAGCTTCTTTTCTTACTGTTTCCTTGTGAGAATCTTAATATTTGGCTAATTAAGCTGTTCTCGAAAAAATGTAAGATCCAATAATAAATCAGAACTTTAAAACTGGCTCCAAACTAACCATTTACATATTTCTCAACCCCAAAATAGTTTTTAATGACTGTAATACAGACTGTATTCAAAGTTGTAGCCACAAAAGATGCAGCTTTCAGTCAAAACTTCTAATCTCCGAATCAAACTTAATATGTGGTTGCTATTATTTCTAAAAAAAAATGGTTATTTTATGGGAGAGTTAACCCCACATACTGGTGACATTTTCAAAATAAATTGTGTAAGTAATCATAAACGTGCTGGTGAACAAATAAGGCCTAAGATGTGTATTTTAAAAGCAGGTGGAGTGGTCAGTGCTGTGGCATACAGGGTGAAGCCAACTCCTGCGGTGCCGAGATCTCATATGGGTACCAGTTCAGGTCCAAGATGCTATGGTATGGCCTGGACAAGCAGTAAAAGATAGCCCTGCACCCGAATGGGAGACCCTGGGGAAGGCTCCTTGCTCCCGCCTTCGGATTGGCCACCTCCAGCTGTTGTGGCCATTTGGGGAGTGACCCAGTTCCTCTCTCTCTGTCTCTGCCTCTCTGTACCCCTTACTTTCAAATGAATAAATAAATCTTAAAAAAAGAACAGGTGGAGACTAAGTCAAATACAACTGACAAAATGTTGCGTATATTTAAATTACATACACTAGAGTTTGCTCTAAACTATCCCTTTACTAAATGGTTGAAATTTTCCAATGTTGTATAAACTTTTACAGCACTAAGGCTATTTGTGGTAGAATTATCTGTTCATATTCGTTTCCTAAGTTTGGCAATAGACTAACCTTTTCAGCCTCTGTTGCAATTTAAACACAGTCATGCAATTAAAGTTCTGACAAAGAAATATCCACAAAAGCACTATTTGCCATGCTCACACATTGAGGATTTTGATGAGAAAAAATCTCGCTTCCAGATATTCTCTTTCCCTTTTCCCTGCTGTGGAACCTGGGTGGCTTTAGCCAACCTCAACAATGGATTCTGCACAGCAATACCCTAAGATGTTGTGTGAGTCTCCAAAGGAATTAGACTAGAGTTTTGATTCATCAGTTAGAAGAGAACTACCTACAAGTCTAAAAGAACCTTGAACTGATATGTGAATGAGAAATAATCTTTTGTGTTTGAGCTTTTATATGTTTGAGTCTGTATTCATAGCTATATAATTTACCTTAATGACTATGGTACAAATATATTTTGTATGTTCTGAAAAAGCAACCAAAGCAAACTGTAGGAAACAAAATTAAGATAAATGCTGAATAATATACAAATATTAAGTATTAGTCAAAAACACTACTAACAAAGTAGCTATTAAGTTACTTTTAAAATTTATACTACCTCTGAAGATATAGCTAATTCTAGGTAATATTAAATATTTAAATGAGGAAATTTTCCCAACTGTACTGCTACACTGATTAATAAAATTACATAGTCAAAGTATTATAGCCTATACACATTAATAAATTTTTGTTACCCAATTCAAAATTATAACATGCATAGCAAATAATTTGTCACATTATCAGAAAAAATAACATTAGGTGGAATAATACCTAATGTGTTTTTAATTCATTCACTAAAAATATTTTGTTGAACACAAACTATAAGCAAATGACTTTCATCACGCTCTCCTAAGAACCCAGAAAAGGAAAACATACAACTATAGTGTCACATAAGGCTAAATACAGATTAGCAAGAACTTAGAACTTAGTGGTCAGTTAAAAATGAGACTTGTTGGGATAAGTTTAATCATATTTTGTCCAAGATGTGTACAAAGAATTACTGAACACTTCACTAAAATGTGTTTACACACACACACACACACCCAAAGATGAAAAACATTTTAGTATCTGTGTTAGCTGCACCCTCAAGACAATAGATATTAAATATCAAACAAATGTAGAGCTCTCATGCAGAATATCTCAGGTTTGGGTCTCATATGGTAGATGCTTTGGTAGAGTTTGGTGTGCAAGATACTTGTTAAAGACCACTTTGTATGGAAAGCAAAGGAAAATGATTCCAATTTGTGTAGATATCAACCTGAAGCCTAGCCAACCAACTCTAACGTTATGGTTTACCAAGGAGAGTGTGTATGCTTGCTCAAACTGAATGCATCTTTATATCTCTGAATTATTCTGGTAATTTAGGGAAGATCATAGCTTTAGTAAACGTGTTTTTATTATAATTGTGATTTTAATGTAAAATTGAAATACATTTTTATGATTCTATTTGAGATTTCACAGAGAACTGCACGCTGCTGCCATGAAAAGAATGTTGGAGCATTTGAACTTTACTTCTTAGGAATTGAAGAAATAGATTTCAGCCACTTTGTCAGCATACGGTTATCCACAACAACCTTCTAAATGCTTATTTTCTTTTTAGGTAATAGATAATTCTCACTTATCTAAAACACGTCACCACTGAAGAATCCAAAGACACAGAATTCCACAATGACCATAACAAATGAATTAGTGTAATTCGTGGTCAAAACTTGACTTGAAAGTTTGAAAAACAGCAAACACCGAAATAAAGACTTCTTTATTCATTTGAAGGGCAGAGTTACAGAGAGAGAGAAGCACAAAGAGTGATCCTCCATTCGCTAGTTCACTCCCATTTGGGCTACAACCACAAGGGCTGGGACATGTAAAAGCCAGAAGCTGGGAGATTTTTCTGGGTCTCCTAGTGGGTGCAGGAGTCCAAACATTTGGGCCATCCTCCACTGTTTTCCCAGGTGCATTAGCAGGGAACTGAAGTGGAACAGCCAGGACCAAACCAGTGCAATATAGGATGCTGGCAGGTCATGGCTTTAAATAGCTGCACTATAGCACCAGCCCCACATATTTTTGTTTCTATAAGGTAACAATTTATGTAATAAAACAACATAAGATCAAACTTTTGTGTGCTCAATTCCTATTTATGTAATACCTTCATTATTAACTTTTCTTAGAGCATTGCAACTTTAGAAATTAATCAATATATTTACTGAATTTCACAGTAATCATTTTCAGAAATGGCAGTATGCCTGTTATATTAACATTAGGGATACATGAGTATTTTGCCATTTCAGCTCCTATCCTCAAATAATATAGTATAAAATGCTAAGCAGGACAAAACTTTACAATTTTTAAAAACATTCATTGATTTACTTGTAACACAGATCTATACACAGAGAGAAGCAAAGACAGAAAGGTTTTCCATCTTCTGGTTCACTCCCCAGATGGTCGCAATGGCCAGTGTTAGGCCAGGTTGAAGCCAAGAGCCAGGAGCCTCATCCAGGTCTCCCAGGATGCAGGGACCCAAGCACTTGAGCCATCTTCTGCTGCCTTCCTAGGCACATTAGCTGGCAGCTGAATAGGAAGTGGAGCACCCAGAACTCAAACCAGTACCGATATGGGATGTCCATATCACAGGCAGTGGTTTAACCATCAATGCTGGCCCCAACTGAAATTGTTAATATTCCATCTATCTGCTTGTTAGTAGGTAAAATATTTTTGAAAAGAGAAAGTGAAATAATGTGCACTTAGTAAACTATAATGCTGTCTAAATGTAGTGGCTGTGGAAAGGGAGGTGGCTGGAATAGAATTGGCTTCATATCCTGGAGTTTTCCTGGGCAAGGATGCTTAGGACATGTATCCTTTTCAGCAGAAAAAAAGCCATGAACAGACAGGAGCTAGCATGGGTGGATAAGAAACTGTCCAAGACAGTTGACTAAATGGACAAGAAGACATCTACAGAAAGAACATGGGAACACACCTACAAATGTCTAGACAGCAAGAAAAAATTTGAAGCCAATAAGCCAGAATAAATATGCATGTTAATTACAAAATTGAAGTTGCCTTTTGGACTAGACATATGTAGATCACTCTTTTATTATCTGAAAAAGATTATCAGAATATAAGCATGTTGTAATTTTCCTCTAGAGACATGCAGAAGAATTAATCTTGTGGAATAAAACAGATGAAGAGTGATGAAAAGGTATCAAATTATTTCCTGTTCATGCTGCCTGTTCACCAAAATTATTATATTCAGCATTATTTTTCTGCTTATTTATATAAGCATGCCTAAATTATAGGTAGAAAGTAAAATTTAAAAATAAGATCTACAATCAAACATATATTGTGTGACATTATCATATTTCATTCCTTTATATATCCTGAACAACTCTTTTATACCTTGAGATGTTTAAAAGAAATCCCGGTGATGAAATCTTATCTGGAATGGTCTTCTGGAAAATTAAGCCATTTCAAGTGGAAAAATCAGTGCTGTGAGTTGGTTATCTGTATCTATTTTCTAATCACTGGAAAACACAGAGGACAGAATAGTGAGACTTGTCTTTGATAATGGATCTAATGAAGGGAGGCTTTAACAAATAATATGCCTTCATGCATAATTATTACCCAAAAGAATGACTTAATATTAATTATCCTGTAGCTATAGTTTTATTTCTTCTTTATATACTGCTTTGCCTATCAGAACACAGATTATTTATATAAACCTTGCCTGACTGAATTGGCTTACACTGTAATCAGTGAAATAACTCAGTTGTAGTTTGGACATGGAGTATTTTCACTGAGAATTACAACAGAGTGTAATCATTCAGCCTAAAAAGGGGATGGCTACATATTGCATTTTTCACCCACTTATATAAGCTACCACTCATCACAGTTAGTGAGTGACATTATTATGGTGAATAGTCATTTTGTGTAAAAACATAAATCAATCATTGAAGTAATCATATCCTCAGGGACTGATAGAATTATAGAGCTCCCAGGCTCATAGCCGTCATCTAATCCAGTGGTTTTTCCAACTGAGTTTGTGAAGATTAAATCTTCCCAGAGATGCAATGAAGACTGCCTTGGGGAAAAGTGGGACCCATCCCTGTGATTTCTAGGTACCTCATCTATGTGTAATTATACAATACTTAGCACTTTATTTCTGGCTTATTTCACCTAGCATAGTATCTTTAAGATTCATGCATATTGTATCATGTAACATGATGTCCTGTATTTTTATACTTCACATTTTGTTGTATGTATATACTACTTTGTTTATCTGCTCATACATAATTACACAGTTAGGTTTCTTCTGATATTTAACTGTTGTGAATAGTATTTCTAGGAACATGGATATACATATATATCTTTCAAACCATGTTTTAAATTACTGAGTTTAAATTCTATTGAGTGGAATTAATAGCTAATATATTAATTTTATTGTTATTATTATGAGGGATCAACATATTATGTTCAACAGCGTCCATACCACTGTGCAAATTTGTCCTCATGCAATTCACCCTTTGTTATTTTCTCTTTTTTCATCGTAGTCATCCTCTGAGTGCCAGGTGGTATCTCACTGCAGTTTGTTGAGTGATGTTGAGCATTTTTCCACATGCCTATTGGGTATCTGTATTATTTATGTGTTTTAAGTATGCAATGCTCTGTAGTTTTTATTGTACAAAACTTCCATTATATTGGATAAGATAATTTTTAAATATTTTATTCTTTTTTCATGCTATTGGAAATGAAGTTATTGTTTACTAATTTCCTTTTCAGATTATTCAGTTTATATATACATGAGTGCAAATAATTTTATATATTAAAATTTTACCTTGTTACTTTGCTGAACTTATTTCTTAATTGTAACAGTTTTATTTTTCATCTGTAAGAACATATTACTTATGAACAAAGTTTATTTTACTTAATTTTTCTGCTTTGTATGCCTTTTACTTCTTTTTCGTGTCTTATTGATCTTACTAGAACTTCCAAAAGTGGCAAAAAGTAAGCATCATTGATGTGTGCCTGATCTCTCAGAAAAAGCTTTTAGTCTTTTTACCACTGAGTATGATTTTGCCAGGGATTGTATATGGCTTTTATGGTATCATGGTAATCTCCTTTATTAAAAGATTGTTTGGGATTTTAACATGAAAGGGTGCAAGGTTACCAAGAAATGCTTCTCCTCCACCACTTGAAATGATCATGTGAGTTTTCTTGCATTTTGTTGATGTACTGTATTACATTGATTGATACTTTTATGTGCAGGATATTTCTCCAGGTAACCTTGAAACAACAGAGTCCTGCATCGTTCCCTTTGTCATTTCTAGTTCTCCAGAGTAAATATAAAATGTCCTGGAAACACAATGTACCAAAACACAGAGGAATCACCTGGGCTTATTCCAATTTGCCATAAAAGCAGAATTCATTGCTTAACCCAGCAAATTACATTAGCCAGGTTATAAAACCCAGAGCAGGCAGGCTCCTTTCCAGAGTTCCCCAGCCATGGTGCAAACCGGGCACAAGCACATAAGACACCATCCACCCTTGGAGTTTTCTTGGGCCTTGATTAACCAGCTGGCATTGATCCTAGACTTCTATTTTCCCTTGCTGTCTGTCTATATACTATAAACACCCACCTCCTGTAACTAGGACTACAATGTTACAACTCACCAGACTGGGAGAAGTCCATAAGCATAACACAGTAGAAGTTGATAAGCATAACATAGTGAAACTGTTTTATAGTATGTCAAAACATACTTGCATTCTAGCAATGTCTTGCACTTACTAATGCTGCATAAACCTTTTTACACTCCTGAATTTTTTGTATTTTATTATAATTTTTCATGATATGTACATTTTTTTTTCCTTTCTATCTTATAGTACCATTGTCTGGCTGTGATATTAATTTGATGCTGGTCTCACAGAAAAAGTTAAAGTATCCTTTTCTTCTGCTAAGTGTTGGGAAAGTGCTGCTAGTCCTCCTATACATGTTTGACAAAATTCACTAATGAAACCACCAGGTCCAGAGCTTAAAACTTCAAAGCTATCAGTGCAGGTATTTCTTGTTCAGCAATTTCAATTTCTCTTCGTCCAAACTCCGCCTGTTTGATGTTCTTGACACAGAAGTCACTGCTTCCCTTAGAGTTCTTTTGCTGCTTGTCTCTGGGGGATGTCTCATCGTCAGAGCTATCTGTGTATGAAGCCGCTGAGCTGTAGCTGTCAGTAGACAACTGAGAAATGGAATGAGACAGAGCAACATCCAATTTTGGTGGGACGTTTGTTGAACTCTTGCTACTGATCAGCAAATTGGATCTTTCTCATAATTTCACACAGTGAGACAGACCAGTGTTTCCCTTCTTGCTTGACGAATCTCTAAATCACTGAAATATTACTAATCTATAAAAACAAGAATGGAATTCTACCATTTGCAATAAAGTTGGTGCAACTGGAGGACATCAGGCTGAGTGAAATAATTCAGACTCATAGAGACAGATACTGCATGTTCTTCCTTATCTGTTGGAGCTAAACTTAAATTTTAAATTAAATTAATTAAAAACATAAAGTCAGACTAGTTAAAGTTAAAATATATTTGTATTAATATCACATTAACTTGAGAATTGATGAGAATTGTGTTGCAGTAATTATCATGCATTTGCTGTTACCTTGAGAATCTAATGTATTAATAAATTCCTTATAAAAGTATTAAAAATAGGTAAAAAGCACAGGAGAACAGCATAGTTTTTAGTCATAATGTTCTCCTATAATGTTCTCATAATAAAGAAGCTCCACTCAAGAGAAAGCAAAATTATTGATAATTGTTTAGCACTTAGGTAACTCAGAAACAAGCATTGAAACAGATTTGTAAAACATTGCTCTTTACATGCAGTGAGTTTCTTACTTGATTGCTGAGAAATGCAGACACATAAGAAATACAATATTATACCAAAAATAAAAAAGGAATAGTATAAGGAATCAAAAATAAAATCAAAATAAAAGTATGAATAAAAGTGCTACATAATGGCATTGAATAAATTAAAGCACAGTAAATTACACTGAGTTAAACTTATATTTTCAGACCTGTTGTGAACATTTGTGAAATACTGCTCTGTGTCTCCAGATCTAACATTAAAGTGCATTATAGGTTGTAACAAGTTCGTGCACTTCTCTTTATATAAGGAATGACTTTCAGTAAGTTTCTTTCAGATATGATTCAATGATATCATTTTCTTTATTTGTTTAATTAATAAACTTTGAAAAAATTAAAATGTGTTAAGTCATAAGTCATTACAATAGTAATCTAATAAAGTTATTTTTATTGATTTATTTATTTACTTATTCATTGTTTAATAGAAAGAGTGACCCAAAGAGAGGGAGAGACAGAGAAACAAATCTTCCATCCATTTTCTTATTCCTCAAATGACTGCAACAGCCAGTTCTGGATGACGCCAAATCCAGGGACTAGGAACTGCATTCTGGTCACCAGCTCTTGGGTCATCTTCTACGACCTTCCCAGGTTCAATAACAGGAAGCTAGATTGGGAAGAGAGCAGCCAGAACATGAACTGGCATTCTGACAAGGGATGCCAGAGTCACAGGTGTGGGCTTATTTCACTGTGATACAATATGGGGCCTCTGGAGTTGAGTTTTATAAATAGTTGCTACTGTTATTTTTCCATCATCTTCCATAATTTACAAATGGGAATTGTCTATTTGGATGGTTTCAAAGCTATTCATTGACTCATATCTGAAGCACATTTTCATAACAAACACAAAATATATGACAGAAAAATTTCGTGACCTGCCTACAGTAAATTCTGTAAGAAAAAATATATATTTCATTTTTTTTTATTTTCAGGATAATGAAATTTTTATCTACACATAGCATTGCCTAATCAAACAACGAGAAACATACTTTTCAACCAAGACCAACTAACCTCAAAAAACCAGAGTACAGTGTACCTATATCAAATATATCTTGAATAAAAATAATTCTCAGCTACACAATTTTCTCTAGCACTAGGTTTTAAACTGCTAGTTTAATTCTTCTATATCCTCCATAATCTGAGGTGTGAAATATATATTGTGAATTGGTGACACTTTTTGCCACTCTAGCATAAATTGAAGACATAAATTGAAGTACATGTGTGGTACACAAACATGATCTTCAGTAAATAATCTTAAAATGGTTAAGATGAAATAAATTATCTTCCTATAGAAAGCTATTATATTATTGTTGAAGATAAGTTTCTTTAAAAAAACTCAATAATTTAAACTTTAACAACTTGATTGCATAGTATTTGGATATTTAAATATTTAGCTAGATAGGTAGACAGATATTGACACGCTGCCGAGTTACTTATTAACACCTTCTTCTGGTGATCTACTAGGTTATCACTTGCATCTTGGGAAGAATAGAAATCATAAATGAGAAAAAGTCAGACGCTGTACAATACAAGATTGAGATACAAGGTAAGTTTTCAGTGTTAAATATAATTTGCATTTGAAATTCAAATAGCAGGTTAAGGTAGATACACTGGAAGGAACATTTGGTGCAGTGGTTAAAGTTGCCTCTTTGGGTGCTCCCAACCTGTATTGCAATCCTGGGTTTGAGTCTCAGTTGTACTCTCCATTAAGACTTCTTGCTAATGCACACCCTGAGTGGAAACGGGTAATGGCTTAAGTAGTTAGTTCCTGACCATCTGCCTTGGAGGCTGGGACTGAAATGCTTACTCTTTGAAGAGTGAATAGGTGTGTCTGTGTGGGTGCAAACTGTTGAAATCTTTACTTAGTATAGAGTTAATCTTCTGTATATAAAGATAATTAAAAATGAATCTTAATGAAGGATGGGATGTGAGAGGGAGTAGGAGATGGGATGGCTTGCAGTTGGGAGGGTGATTATGGGAGAAGAATCGCTATAATCCAAAAGTCATACTTTCAAAATTTGTATTTATTAAATAAAAGTTTTCTATTAAAAAAGTGAATAGGTGATATTCTCTCTCTCTCTCTCTCTCTCTCTCTCTCTCTCTCTCTCTCTCCCTCTACTTTCAAATAGATAAAATAGATAAAAATAGGTAAATAGATATTTTATCAAATAGATAAAATAAAATAATAAATTAAAAGTAAAATAAGCGGATATTCAGGGACCAGCACTGTGTCTCAGTGGATTAAGCCATGGCCTACAGTGCCAGAATACCATCTGGACACTGGTTCTAATACAGGCTTCTCCACCTCTAATCCAGTTCCCTGCTGATGTTGCTGGGAAGGAAGTAAAAGATGACCCAAGTCCTTGGACCACTGAACCCACATAGGAGACCCCAAGGAAGCTCTTGGCAATTATAGCTGAATGGGAGGCATTCATTGTTTTGAAATAAAGCTACAATCTCAATTTGTAGCCATGGAGGATCCTGAAAGTTTCTCCATAAGTGGCCTAAACACATTTCACATTTTATAAAATCAGATTACATTTAGGAAATATTGGTTTCATCAAACTAACGGAGGCAGCAAGACTTGTTAAGAAAATAGTGAACTGTTCAAGACCAGCAATTACAAACTCAATCAATGTGATGGTGCTCTCTATGCAGACAGATGAATACTCTAGCGATATTGTAGGAAGATAGATCATGAGGCTTAGTTGACTGTCATGGATGAGTTAGAAGAATGAGGGTGCACACATGGAATTCTGGGTCACATGGTTCATGGGTAGCTCTATCATCTACTCCCTTAGCACATTACCTTGAAGTGGAAGAAGAAAAGATTTGAGAAAGAAGTAGTTATTGAGTTTTGAATTTTGGTTCTATCAGTTGTACTTGTGGAATGTATGAGGCATATTATATATTCAATATTTTTGTGTTTTGCTCATGAAGGGATTTGAGAGTAGAAATTCATTAAGATGCATGAGACTGGAGAGAACAACAACAAAAAAATAACCATCACAGTATAGTGTCCACAGTGTTAAAGAAATTTTGAGACTGAAGGCTGAGAAAAAGGAGCTAGGTGTCTCCTTACTTTCTGATAATTACCATAAAACCTTTTAACAGGATCTCATTCCCCACCCCACCTTCATTTTTTTTTTTATTTTTACTTTCAGAAAGAGTAAAGGTTTAATGACTAGCCTATGATTCTTCATGTTTGCCTTTCTATAAGAGTATTAGTTCTACAAGAAAACTGACTTACCAGAAAAGGTCAGTAAACGGAAACTGGCTCACCTATTTGCTCTCCTGGAAATGAATCTCTGACTCTGAGATGTTGTTTTTGGAAATGGCTTTGTAAGAAACTCAGGGATTCTTTACTGAAAATTATCTAGCAGTCATGACTGTAGACACTCAGACAAAAACTTTCATCCTCCCTTTGTGGTTCTTCTTTTGTCAATGTCAGTTGGCTTGTACTGCTCTATTCAATGATCACACAATGGGTAACTTGAAAAAGAACAAAAAATTATTGACTTATACTTCCAAGGACTGAGAAGTCCAAGACCAACACACAGACATCAGCTGGGGGAATTTTTGCTGTGTCATCTCTTGGCAAATGGGCAAAGAGAATGAGATAGACCAAGAAGAAGCAGAGCAGTTCCTGTTCCTGAGAGAAGGGCCTTGATTTAATACTGACGACCAGGTCTCCATGAACAGAACACCTCCAACCTAGTCCCACTCTCACAATGCCACATTGAGGATCTACCTTCCAGAATATGAACTTTGCGAAACATATTCAAAATATAGTACTCCAAGCTTTATAATTAATTCTTACAGTAATTAGAATATTCAAGATTATGGGTAAAAATAAAAAATAAAAAAGCAAAAATAAAAAGCTAAAAATCCATATCTCATCAGGACTATAAGCAGGCTATAAACCTCATTTTTTCTTTTTCTTTTTTAAAGAAAAACTAGGAAAGGAAATAGTAGGGAAATGTATGACTTAGAAGGAGTTTCCAAAAAGCACACATAGGAGGGTAAGAATGAAATCACTGAGAGATTCTTTTAATGTGAAATGAGGGTGCTTTATTTTAACCCATTGGGGAAAAAAAGAACACAGATACTTCTTCAGATAAGTCTCAGCAAATGTCTGAGACCTGAAACTCAGTTCATGACTAACGGGAGACCAAGTGAAATGACCAATTTCATTCAAAACTTCGGAGTTCTTGCTCTAAAAACCCAGGAATGGCAAAATAAAACACACAAAGGAACAAATACTCAAGATATTCTATTATGTGGTAAAGGCTCTTAGAGGAACCTTGTTATTTTTTAAAGAATGAAAAGGGAAAAGTTAATTCAACAATTGAGACTTCTCATTTGCATAGAATAAAGTGATCGGTACTGTTTGTCCTTAATACATTTGAACTAGGTCAGATGAAAAAAATTCTTGCAAACTCAGTGACTAAAGACTACAAACCACACTGTGATTTCTGGTGAGCATTATTTTGCTTCTGCTTATCTGTACCTGTTGTAATATCAAAAGTTTATTGAATGAAGTTGATTTGCCTGTTTGATTTTAGCTACCAGATCAGCTCTTTAACCCTTGTTCATTCTGCTTTTAGTCATTTTTATCTTACCATTTAAATTCATCCTTATGCTAGCAACCTAATTTATGTCTGAACAATTTCATGTTTTGTGCTTCCATAAGCTGTCCTCATTCTATGCTTGATCTAATTTGGAAATGCTCCAGTGTTGCTTAATTTTACCAAACAGCAAATCCCTGTTTAGAGTGTGTTTAGAATGTGTTATAGGAGCTGGTTCCGCTTCACGTTGGCACAGATTGACCATCGGATAACTGTAAGATGCTTTTGTTTAGTGTCCTGATCGTTCTGATGTCAAGCCTAAAAATTTTAACAAGATCTGAAGAGGATTTCTAGGTATAATCTTGGAACTCTCGTTTCACATGACATAAAAACTATTAGGGGATAAAATGACAGTTCCTGTATTTCCTTAACGATGATTTGATTCTGCTTTTGGTAAGGCAGTAATACAGACGTGAGTTAGGATATATATAAAACTAAAGTTCCCCTCAATCAGTATTAAAAACTCATGGTTGAGGGGTCTGGCATTGTGATGTAGCTGGTAAAGCGCCAGTTCTTGCCCTTGCTGCTCCACTTCATATCTGCTCCCTGCTCATGGTCAACAAAAAGCAGCAGAAGATGCCAAGAATTTGTGTCCCAGCCACCCATGTGAGAGACCTGGAGGAAGCTCCTGGCTCTTGGCTTCTGCCTGGCTCAGACATGGCCCTTGCAGGCATCTGGGGATGATCCAGCAGATGAGCTCACTCTCTCTGTCTCTCCCTTTCTCCCTGTTGCTCTGACTTTTAAATAAATAAATAATTTTTAAACAAAAAGAAAAAAAAACTAATGGAATGTGACAAGGTTTTAGAAGCTCACACAACCTTAGACTCATAATCACTGGAATACAACAATTATATTATGGGACCTGGAATCGTTGAAGTAAGAAGAATGTGTTTTCCCTCCTCTCAGAATATGATTGAGATGAATCAGCATCCCACCTGCTCCCAGGAAAGTAAGGTTTTAGCCATTATCTGGTTATCATCTTCTCTGAATCGTTCCCCAAATGACTGCAAGACCCTATCCTGGGCCAGGCTGAAGTCAAGAGCCTGGAACGCCATCTGGGTCTCCCACATGAATAGCAGGGGCCCATAAACTTATACCATCTTCTGTTGCTTTCCCAGATGCATTAACAGAGAGTTGGATCAGAAGTGGAGCAGCCAGGACTCCAACTGGTGCCAATATGGAATGCTGATGTTGCAGGCAGCAGCTTAAAACACTGAGCCACAATGTCGGCCCCACATAGGATCTTCTTTATACTGACCCTAGATTGGCTCTCTGGTGCCGAATCTGCTCTCCATTCATGCTCCTGTGACCATAGATGATATTGTGACATATTATATTTAGAATGTCTTCAGATTCATTACCCTGCCAGAGGATGTACATTTGTGTGGGAAAAGTCTAATTTTGAGCGTGTATTTTAAAAGTCAAGATGTGCCAATTTTCTATCAACTTCGGATTTCAATTTGGGTAATGCAACACACCTGTTGAGTAATATTGAAAATGTTTTGTATATCTATAAAAAGCAAAATTAAGCCATATATCACAAAGTTCTGAAAAAACGACTTCCAACTTATTCATGAATCTGGAATACCAAGGAATGTCTTCTGACTCATGTTATTACTTTGAGCGCTACCAAGATAATTGAGATATACAGGCAATTACATGGGGAAGCAGAATAAAATTATTGTGAGCTTTAAGGAACACATTTTAGTTGTTCATCTTTATTTAACTTCTCAAAAGTGACAGTGTTATTATCACACAAATATAGAATTATATTTTTAAAACCACTGGTCTTGTGATGAAAACCTATTTGATAGTTTTTGGCTTATTTTTTGATCTCCTGTGACTAGATACTAATTTTAAATTCATATTCAGACAGAATAATTAATCTTATACATAAAATAATTAAATTTCATTTCTCAAGAAATCTGACCACTGTGAAGTACATCTGCACATGAAAAAACCCTAATTCTCAGTTTTTGTTTCACTGGAAAAGATTTTTAACACCAAGTCTAATGCAGGTTGAACTGTCCTGTTTGTGTTTCTGGCAATGCCTTCCAAAATAAGTTGCATTCTTGTTATCTCTAGCTGGGGAGTCTTCGCTTGAAGAAGAAATATGATTGAATGAGTTGATTTTAAGAGTTTATCGCTGGGAGTGCCTTAAGTTATTCTGACCCATAGCAAATGGACTAAAAGCTAGTCATAAATGCTCAAAAACAGCAGAATATTGCACATGTAGATGAGCACATGGATCTTTGATGAGAACTAGTAGTATTGTTACAGTGATTCTTTTGTGAAAGTGGGAGAAAAAGCAGTGTTCATTAAAGATGCCAGTTCATTCCTGAATGCATTGTATATCTTTCATCTCATGAAAGATATATTAAGAAAAGATGGACAGGCCGGCGCAGTGGCTTAACAGGCTAATCCTCCGCCTTGTGGCGCTGGCACACCAGGTTCTAGTCCCGGTGGGGGTGCCGGATTGTATCCCGGTTGCCCCTCTTCCAGGCCAGCTCTCTGCTATGGCCCGGGAAGGCAGTGGAGGATGGCCCAAGTCCTTGGGCCCTACACCCACATGGGAGACCAGGAGAAGCACCTGGCTCCTGGCTTCAGATCAGCACAGTGCGCCAGCCGCAGCGGCCATTGGACAGTGAACCAACAGCAAAAAGGAAGACCTTTCTCTCTGTCTCTCTCTCTCACTATCCACTCTGCCTATCCAAAAAAAAAAAAAAAAAAAAAAAAAAAAAAAAAAAAAAAAAAGTTAAAAAAAAAGAAAAGATGGACAGAAGTGTTTTTTTTTGTTGTTGTTTGTTTGTTTTTTTCCCAAGCAAACAATTAAACGAATTACCCTGTAATGGTGAAGTCTAAAGAACCTATGATAGGGAATCAAAGCCTGGAAGTCACAAAAACAGTTAAAATACAAGGGATTCTCAGGGCATCGATGATAAAGGAAAACAAACTTAAATACACACAGGCTGAATAACTCAAACACCAAATTTCAGATGTGAAAGATTTAGAAATTATGGATGAAAAGTGAGCTAGATTTTAAGATAAAAAACGTATTCAACAAACAATGAAATGCATGTGGTGTAAAATCATTCGGAGAACAATTTTTAACAATTGTGATTTTGAGAAAGTGATGTTTTGTCAATTTACAAATGGTAAATAATCAATATAATTAAGAATATTTAATAAAATTTATACATTGTAGAAAACTGATTTTAATTGATATAACAAATCTCAGAGAAGTAATTATTGAACTTATCCGTAATGATAAATGAGACTTGCCTCTAGCCTTTTTCTGTTAGTAAATAATAATCCTGAACGTACTATGAAGCATTATGTTAGGAAATGTTTTCTGTAAAATTATTGTTCATTATACAATATTTTCAAGGATTCTGAAGTTGCTCTTTATACTTATTCTATATTGTTCTGGGAAACAGAAATGATCTGTTAAGAATGTGCTGTATTTAGGAGGGAAGAAAATATATTTAATCTAATTTACAGAATATTTGTAAATATAACTCATATATCTAAGACCAGATTTAAGAAATGTACCAATCAAACTGAAATTTGCTATGAAACAGAGACGTTCCTGAGGAAACTTGTAGATCATATGTCATTCATCATCTTCTTGTAGTATTCGACATGAACTTTAATTTTGAGGTGTATGTTGCCATCTTAGAAAAAAATCAGTGTGTGTTTTCTATCATTCCTTTTTATCAATGATCAGAAAGGAAACTAATCCAAAGCATTTTGCCAACTGCAACTTAGCAATAAAGCCTATTCACCCAATCCAAATATGTGTATCACTCTCTTGCAAATAATTAAATTACATTAAAGGGTAAGGACATTTCTTTTTCAGTGAACACAGAGTAAATGCAACAGTGTGTCTGAAAAGGGAAAATGGGAATAGCTAACATTCATGACAAAGAGCAGTATTTAGAAGAACTGAGACTAGGTCACAGTTTCTGCCCTTGAAAATGCAAAATACGTTTAATTTTAGAGAAAATATCATTGTATTACATTACTGAATAAATGAAGATTGATGGAGGGAATGGAAGTAAAGATTAGATATAGCAAGCAAATACATTTTGGATTTTATTTTTTAGAATTTTAACTAATGTTAAGAGAATTCCAAGTTTATCATATAGTATAAGATAACTTCCAGGAACCTGATAGAGTTAATATTGTTAAGGAAGGAAAAAAGATCTACATTCACTTTGAAAAATCTTAAATGCTTTACATTATAAATACGAATATATAGACCATATAGGGTAACTTTAATTCTTGACATAAATAAACAAAAAATGTGTATTAGACTGATCTCTAGGAATTATCCAACAGTATGGAAAACCATCATATTCCAAAAATTATACTATATGATATACAACTGCATATTCACCTGATTATGTTAATATAAATGATGAATGGCCACTAAACTATGATAATCAATGTTCTCCTCATATTTCTAAGTGATGCCTCATTTCTTGAGCATATCAACATCACTCAGTCAAGTGGAAAATAATCCATCAGGAGTAGTCATAACAGTGCTGTAAGATGTAGACACTCAGATCAAAGTAGAAATGGCATTTCCTTATCACTACATGTTGGTAAATGCCTATTTACAAATATAGAAATAAAGTTTTGATGTATATGTTTGATTTAATAATAGTAACTCAATGAAAACATAAACATAATGGGGTTAGAATTTATGAGACTTAAAATCTAGCAGTGATTCCACTAAGTCAGCCGATTTCTAAGGACAAATGTAGATGGACTTATTTACTCTAAATAGAGTTTATTACTTTAATAGACTCTTAATTCTTTTACAGATCATTTGATGAAATGGATAACACACTAAATAAATGATAAATGAAAACATCTCTTTGAAATATGAAAAGATAGAAAGGGGAAGGTCAGCATTTGGCAGTTGAGATGCCTCGAAGGATGCCCACATCCCATAGAGCAGTGCCCGTGTTCAAGTCACAACTTTCTCCCAATTTCTGATAATGAGCTGCCAGAGTAGTAGCAGGTACTGGTTCAAGTATTGGGATCCAAGCCATCCATATGGGAGACATAGCTTCCTCCACAATTGGCCTAGTCTAACCCCAACTACAGGTGGTCAATGTGAATTGATAGATGGGAGCTCTATTTCTGTGTCTATGTCTGTCTCTGTCTCTGTCTATCTACTTTTACCTCTGCCTCTATCTCTCTGTATCTGTGCCTATCATCTCTTATCTCTATCTCCCTCTAAAAGAAAAAAAGAATATGAACTACTAATAATCAGCTGAACAGAATGAACATTTTTGAAGTACCAGAGAATCCTACTTAACAAAATCATATATTTATTTTCCAATATTGTTGTCTTATTTATGCTGTGTTGATAAAAAAGCATTAAAGAGACAGAATAGAATGTAAGAGCATATACTCAGCAGCTGGAGCAATGATATTTAAATCATTTCTCAAACTCACTAGCTTTGTCATCTTGAAAACTCATTCAAGATGTATTCTTGGGGCTGGTGCTGTGGCGTAGCAGGTTAAAGTCCTAGCCTGCAGCGCCAGCATCCCATATGATCCCTGGTTCAAGTGCCCGCTGCTCCACTTCCAATCCAGCTCTCTGATATGGCCTGGGAAAACAGTAGAAGATGGCCCAAGTCCTTGGGTCCCTGCACCCATGTGGGAGACCTCGAACAAGACCCGGCTCCTGGCTTCAGGTCAGCACAACTCCGGCTGTTGCGGTCATCTGGAGAGTGAACCAGCAGATGGAAGTCCTCTCTATCTCTCTCTGGCTCTACCTTTCTCTGTAACTCTGCCTTTCAAATAAATAAAATAAATCTTAAAAAAAATCATTCTTAGACTTTTCTTATCTTTGAGATAGAAATAATTAGAGTACTTATCGGATAATATTTCTGTAAATAACAAATATCAGATAGCTGAAGTTTTGACTGTTACTGTATACATTTTCCCATATTTCATTTTTTATATTTTAAATGTTTTATTTTTTATGCTCAGAATAGACTGACACCATAAGACAGCTCTAAGAGGTCATCAAAGTCAAAACTAATTTCATCATAATTTATTTTCATTTAATTTAGTTCCTTCTATGCTCAATGAGACTTATAGAATGCTGAGAAAACAGTAATCAAACTCTGAATACACTTTGCATTTTGTTGTATTGTACTGATTTCAGTTGAATTAAATTTTATATATAAAACAGCTAACAACTAGATTTGTGTGTTTTTGACAAACAGCGCCATACAGGAGTCCTGAAAATGTCTCAAGCTTTGCTAGATACTTTCAGTAAAATGAAATAACACCTCCCAATTGTTTCTTAAGTCCACTATATAGCTTCATCCATTCAAATAGAAAAGACAAAGGCCCAGTCATTTCAATGGACTTGACAACCCATTTTTGTAGTTGTAACTGCTGTTCTTGACCTTGTATTAGTAGTAAAAGATTCTCTTAACACTTTGAATATATTTGCCTGGTAATTAATGAGGTTGTGATGGCTTATTCTGAACCATGGTTTAATTCTGCTGTGATTACACTGCTTTAGCCCCTGCACAAATGAGAAACTGAGTAAATGACTTGGGTCTTAAGACATTCTATATAACAATCATCTATATCATATCATCTCTTGCTTCCTGTGTCCTTTTGCAGAATGTTTACTATAATGCCAATTAGTACCAATTGAAAGTTTCCCTATCCTTATGCACATTTTAAAATAACAAAGTGTTTAATCATAGGACCTATTGCTTTAAAAGTTTGAAATGATTTAAGTTGTAGAACACATGTGTGAAAATACAAAAGTCAAATATTGTGTTTCCTCATCAGATCTTCTCTTCTGTATTTGAAGACAGGACGTGGCTCTGCTAGTGTCGTTTGAAAATCTGAACTCCTTAGATACACAAGCTTGATATATAAGAACTATGTCAAAACTGATTCTACATGTTACCCATATTTTAATGTGAATCTGAATATATTTAGCATGGCATAATTGCTAAAGACATGGTATTATCTGAGAAATTGATGCCAATAAAGGAGTATGGTCACACTTTCTCTTTAGAATCTCACTGCACTCTTTTATTTTCAATGTAATCATTTTCTTGATCATCCATTTCCTGGGAGAGTTCTTCAAATGAGAACATGTGAGATTATTTTAGGTTGACAGCTCTCCAGTGGCAGCTTACTTAAACCAGTAATAAGCTCATTAAATCTAAAGATTTCATAGAAACTGTGATAAGAGACACAATCAACTTAAGGGCTTTTCAGGGAAAAATCATAAAAGTATACCTTAAAACAACTGAACTAGAGCTGTTTATAAGAGCTATTTGATTGCCACCTTTCTAAGTATCACCAAGTTGCTCTGATGTTGATGGATAATGAATACCAGACATTCACCAGGCTCAGTTCTCATTCAACAAAATACATCTTGCTTGGAATGCTCTTCATTCCTTTTGTCTATCAAAATCCTGTCCACGTATCCAGTCTGAGCTCAATATTTCTTTTCCATAAAAATTTTTCTGGCTCTGACAGCCTTCAATAATTTCTTCCTTCCCTGAATGTCAATGGCAATTTTAGTCTACATGATTTTGTTTAAACTTTCATCATAGTATCTTGTTTTCAACTTCTATTTTTAGTGATGCAATATTGTTTCAAAAATTATTTGATAACTATTTCTATTTGGCAAGACATGCAAAATTCTAGGAGCTCCACAAATCTGGAAGCATTCTGATCATTTGTAGGTTAAAATACTTGGAAACAAACTTACAGATTATTATATAATTTGCTTGTTAGGGAGCTGCTGTTTACTGCAATTAAAAAAAAATGTGGACAGGGCCAAAGGAGAGAGAAATTGGAGAAAAAGAAGTCAGGCTGTGATTTGGTTTCATTAACATCTCAAGTGACCCAATAGGGAGTTCTGAAATTGAGAAGACTCTTAAGAAGTGTCCTACATTGAGACAGTGGAGGCATGGTTTTACAATCTCTCAGAGAACAATCGCAACAGGAAAGATGCCCAGGGAAAGTGAGTGAAGCAGCTCTCTAGTAAAAAAAAAAAAATTATACAGGACTGAAAACATAGTTTCCTGTTAGCAATCACAGCAACTGAGAAGTTAAATTGCAATTACTAAATATCCTTAACCAAAAAACTGGTAAGGAAGACTGTGCAATTAAAGCCGCCTGCAGTAAAAGAGGTGAAATACACACTGTGGAAAACCATACCCAGGCAAATAAAGAGTATAAAATGAACTTAAATATTTGCACCTTTTTACAAAGCAAAACAATGCTTCACTATTGTGCTTTCTTCAGTTTCCTAAGGTGCTGCATGAATTCTTAATTAAGAAGGTATTGCAATACAAAGTCTCCACCTGCCAAGATATGTTTCTTTTTCTTCTCTCATCTGCTTGTCTTATTATTAATAACATTGCTATTTGATAGTCTGCATTTACCATAATTGCATGTAGATGGCTTCCTGACTGTTAGAATTGGAATATGGTGTTCATCCCTTCCTTTCAACTTTCTAGTGCACTTGAGAATCTGAAGAATGGACTAAATACCAAAGAAGTTATAGTCTAATGTTAACACATGTTATATATTATATTTAATAGAAATATAGACTGTGGATTGTGAAATTTTTCTTTAATTCAATGTCAGCTCCTATTGATAAGTCAGTAGGGGACTACAACCATACGGTGCTATTTCTAGAACAGGGATTGACTGATCAGTGTCACTCTTATGAAATGTCAAGGCTCTGTTATAGCCTACAGGCAGCCTCCATAGAGATCTGAGATTATTAGGTGGTATAGAGTAATAATGCATTGTGATTGGGCTGTGTTAGAAATGGTGGGAATAAGGGAAGAAGTAACTGGCAAGTAGCAGAGATGTTTCAAAGGAGAGTTGAACACTTAAAGGAGAATTTAGAAGTAGAGAGGTCATGCTAACAGTGTCAGAGGCATTATGTCATCATTGAAAGGGAAACTAAAAAGATAAAGCAATTTGGAATGTAAGAGGATATGGGAGATTGGTACTGGTGCATAACATATATTAAATAAAAGAGCCAAATAGTAAATATAGATAATTGGATATTTCCAGTTAAGAACTGAGGGAGGGAAGGAAGGAAAGAAAGAGAGAGAGTATGAGAGAGGGAGAAGGAGAGAGTTTGTTTTGCTATGCATTATGAGAAAATAACAAAATTTTGGTAAAAAGTTACATTAATACTAAATATTTTGTATTTGTTAGACATTACGTGTTCCGCAAAATAATCACTAATTCAATGTTTTTAAAATGTTATTTACTTGGTAAAATTTATTTTGTGAAAACTAATGCACACTTAGATGAACTCTCATGAGACTTGAGATGACACAGAAGACACCTTCTGTCATTTTAAACTCCCTTTTTGCTGGCAAACAAGCTGATGAAAATTTTCCTAAAGAGTTTAAATGCCATGACAGAAACTGAAAAGAAATTTCAGCAACAAAAGCATAAAAGGTGGCTTTCATTTTTTGAGAGGCAGAAAGACAGAGACCAACAAACATATATAAAATCACTAAGAGAGCATTCCCATTTGCTGATCCCCCCCGCCCAGAAATGTAACAACAAGGACTAGCCCAGGTTTAAAACAGGAGCCTGAATTCAGTCTGGGTCTCCCCAGAGTATCACCTGTTGCCCTCTAGGGTGCATATTAGGAAGACTTAGTGTAGAAGACAGTAGGGATTCAGACCCAGGCACTCTAATATAGGAAGCAGGTTTCCCATGAAAGGTCTTTACAACTGTGCCAAATACCTACCCCCACATAGCTTTTCTTGTTTCTGCATTCGTGAGTGCAGGTAAACGTGTAAATTCTTAAAGTCAACTCGTGCAGCAGATTATCAGAGACTGTTGTTTAACTCTTCCAGTACTCAGCCTATAGATATAATTTTGGCTGCTGCTATACACATTACATTTCAGTAGTTTAAAATATCTAATGTCCTACATAAAATCTCTTCTTATTCAAATTCCTGGAGTGATTTCTAGTTGACTCACTGAACTCATAATGATAGTGTGAATATAACATGAATTACTATCATTTAATGTCTTCATAGTGTAGGAAATATGATAGCATATACATCTCATTACAGATTGGATTAATGTATTATCTTTTTACTTCATTAATTAGATTGATTCAATATACAGGACAGTAAAATTAGTCAGTTCATATAAGTAGCTGTATTTGCTTTGTTAGTAAAATGCAAGCAATATCTTTTGTAATTATAGCATGATTCAGCTAGTTCCAGTAATAAAATAACTGAATAATTTCTGAATTTAAGCAGTCAACTTTATTTAATGTAATCAAATAATACAATTATTCCCAAATTCCTCAAAATGACTCCTATGTTTCACTCAAAATTTGGCTTTAACACATCATGATGAAGACTAATTTTTGTGTGTGCATTCTAAAAGGTTTCTCTTTCTTTTCTATTTTTATATCCTAATAATGTTTTTACCTTGAACTTTATCAATGCTAGCTTCATGTATTGCTGCTTCAAAATAATTTAATTCTTAATTTCAAAAACTGAGTTTTCATTTGATTGTAAAACTTTTCATGATTCTTTTTAAATGAAAGTCATCTGTTTAGCTATATATCTTTCACCTATTATACATATTCCAGAATTTCTATTGAATTCAGACATGTTGTTTGCTTTCATTCTAAGATAATTAACCCAGAGACAAATTTTATGTCTCTTCTTCAGTCATTTGATAATATTTAGACAATTGGAATTTCACCACTCCTCGCAAAGAAGATATATTTACATTACAGATAAAAGTTTATTTATAGTTCTCTGGTGGAGGAGCAGAAGTGACAGATATCATGGCTGGTGAGATGGTGGCACAGCAGGTAAAGCTGCCACCTGCAGTGCTGGCATCTCATATGGGCACTGGTTCCAGTCCCAGCTGCTCCACTACTGATCCAGCTCTCTGCTATGGCTTGGGAAAGCAGTAGAGGATGGCTTGAGTCCTTGGGCCCCAGCACCTGTGTGGGAGTCTGGGAGGCAACTCCTGGCTCCTGGCTTCGAATCGGCACAGCTCTGGCAGTTGCAGCCAACTGGGGGAGTGAACCTGTGGATGGAAGACTTTCTATCTCTCTCTGTCTCTCCTTCTCTCTCTGTGTAACTCTGACTTTCAAATAAATAAATAAATCTTAAAAAAAAAAAGAAGTGACAGATACCATTGTTAGATTCGAAATCTCCTACATTCAGGATATTTCATTTGCAATGTTAACTTTGTTAGGTTCTTAGGTACATTTGACCTACAGCATGCCACATTGTGGAGAGTTGACTCAAGGTGAACGGTGATGTTAAGATGATGTGTGAGTAAGCACATAAACTCTCCTTTGATTTAGAGACCTTATGTCCCACATCAGAATAAATGAATACTTATAAACAGAAAAACGTAACAAGGTCATATTTTCATAATGATTTAAATTACGAATATTTTTCTCCCCTGCCAACTTACTTAGGAAATCAGCAGCCTTCTAGAGATTCACAGCCTCCAATATCCAAAATTGGATACTGTAGAACAATTTTGGAAAAAATAATAATTTTTATTTAATAATATCAATTATTTTATATTAATTTAATTTAATTTATATTAATTAATTTAATAATAATTATTATTTATTTGGGAGAGTTACAGACAATGAGAGAGAGAGACAGAGAGAAAGGTCTTCCTTCCGTTGGTTCGCCCCCTAAATAGCCGCTACGGCCGGTGCACTGCATGGATCCAAAGCCAGGAGCCAGGAGCCAGGTGTTTCCCCCTGGTCTCCCATGTGGGTGCAGGGGCCCAAGAACTTGGGACATCTTCCACTGCTTTCCCAGGTCACAGCAGAGAGCTGGACTGGAAGAGGATCAACCAGGACTAGAATCCAGCGCCCATATGGGAAGCCAGATCAAGCAGAGGAATATACTAGTGTGCCACGGTGCTGGCCCCAAAAATAGTATAATTTAAAATTTATCTGTTATATGTTTTTACACAAAGAGGGTATAATATAGACTGGATTTTAAATACTCATAACTTTGTATTTATGCTCGAAGTTTTAGCCTTTCTTCGTTATGTGTTATGCCAAACATATAAAGATAGCATGTCTCCATCTTATAACAGGTTTCTATAAAGTCTACAAATAAAAATAAGTTTCTCAGGCTGCTTTAACATTTATATGTGCATTTATTCCAGCTTCTCCTTCACTTATAGTATCTTCTGTAACTCATAATTTGTTTTTCAACAAAATTTCCCTTTTGGTGTCCTGTTATTTTTGTATTCTTTTGAACATACAATAACAGGTAAATGTTTTCCACTTTTATTATATAAAGTTAAGCCACCGTTTATCAATGAATAAATGAACAATCTTATTCTTCTTATCCTTCCTCTAGGTCACAAATATCATAGAACTTTTAGTAATATGAAGGGCGTCTTAAAACTTTGTTTGATAGGCAGAGAGAAAAAGACAGGCTAGCAAATGATTTCTCATCTGCTGGTTCACTCCCCAAACGCCTGCAACAAGTGGAGGCGGACATGGCCAAAGGCAAAAGCCCAGAACTCAGAGTTCAATCCAAGTGGTAGAGACCAAGGCACTTTAGCCATCCACTGATACTTCCCAGGCTGCACATTAGCAGGAAGCTGGAATTGGGTGCAGACCCAGGAATAAAACCCACTCTGATGTGAGTTCTGGGCATCCTAAGCAGTTCCATAATCATTATGCCAAATGCCTGCCTCAAGGCTTTGTTTGGATTAAAATTCCTATGTTACTGACCATTATTTGCATGTCTGTATGTGCGCATGTATTTATGTATTTGTGCAAATGCATGTCAAATATTCTTTTCACAATTATTAAGATTATGAAGCCATTTAATTTGGGAGAGTCCATCATAAACAATAGCATAATTGAGAAAGATTTCTAGCCAACAAACTTCATGTTCTCCTTGTTGCACATCTTTGCTATAAATACTTCAAGGTAATTACAGCTCCTCATTTTGTGGTGGAGGGACAGTTGACCTTGTGACAAAATGAAATTGGAAACAAAATGTCTGATTGATTTCTTTGTCAGTCCATCTGATAGCCCCATGTATCATTCTCTTCCATCTTATATGAAAGGCCCATTTTGGAGGCCGTACAGTCTTATTGGGCTATTCTAGTTTGAAGGTTCAGGAGTTTTCAGAAAACAAAATGTTTTGAAAACTTCAGGTCTGCTTTCTTTGATGATACAAACTTTTGGAGAACAAATTGGTTTTGGGTTTATTTGCTATTGGTCTCTTAATCATGGTGAATGACTGACTAGACATGGGTTTTAAGCACCTAAACTCTGTTTATCAGTATATTTTACTCAAGTTAATTGATCTACATTGGAGCATAAATGTACGTATTGGCTTTACTGGAAGCCTGTACCCTTAATCCTGAATCTGCCAGCAATCTCTTAACCTTTCGTACAGCAGCACGTAATTTTAGTATACTGCAAATGCTGCTGCTTCCAAGCTGTTTCTTATAACTAATGCCCTGGGAAAATCAAAAGTTGTTGGATTTTTGAAATTTTAAGACTTGAAATTATCATATTCTCAATCACTATGGCTTTCAGAATACAGGCAGGCATTGTTCTAAGTATGGATGACTTCATTTTTATGGATGTCTGGATACTGGTTAGATCTCTTATAAATGTGTCTAATTTAGGGAGCTTTGATAAAAACATCAAGAAGGTACACACACCAGTATCTGAATTTTCTGTTTTATTATTTCCACTGCTAAAACTTCGTGGGCTTGAAACTTGCTTTTTAATATGAGTCAATTTTATGAATTTTTTTTCTTTGCCTAACAAGTATGATCAGTTAGCTCACTTCCCATACTGGATTCTTGTTACTTAATGTTTTAAAACAAGAAGCCAGTATTGTTTTGTGTGGATGGACAGATGCATGTACTTTGGGATTTATCAAAATTCCCTCATTTATCACAATCCATCATTTCCCAGTTAGATACTAAATATATTTAGCAGCGTAAAACCAACTTCCAAACACGTCATCTTAAAGGAGATAGAAGTTCATCTAAAATTCCACTTGAACACCTGGAGGCTATGCAGGCCAGGTATGTCAATTTTCAGTCATCAAAAGTTCTGATACCCTCAATGTCCTCCTATTTTATTCAGAAGATAGTGGGTAGCCGGTGGTTTAAGTCACTGCATGTGACACCAGCATACCACGTGAGCTCTGGTTTGAATCCTAGATGCTCTGCTTACAGATCAGCTTCCTAAAAATGTGCCTGGGAAAACAGCACATGGTGGCCCAAGTGCTTATGTTTCTGCACCCAAATGGGAGACCTGGATGCAGTACCAGCTCCTGTCTATGGCCTGACCTAGCCTTGGCCATTGCATCTATTTTGGGTGTGGACAAGAACATGGAAGATTCTCTCTCTCTCTTTCTCTTTCTCTCTCTTTCTCTGTAACTATGCCATTCAAATAAATAAATTGTTTTTAAAAAGAGATGTGGCAAAGTTATTTTTATAATATTTTTAAAATTTTATTTATTTTTTATTTTTTACTTCAGGAATTGTAGCCATTATTACCCATAGTTAAAGTAACATAATGAAGCAAATGTTAGGAAAGAGGATTCCCTGTCTAAAGGAAGCTGCCAGAAGAGACTACTACTGCTTATATTCCATAACTAAACTTTGTACACGTTTCTAGACCTAGTTTCAGGATCCATTGCCTTGATCTGGAGTGGTTCAGGCAAATTCCTATTGCTGAAGAAGAAGGAGAGATTTAGTATTCATGAAACCTTAACAGGAAATACTGCCTCTGTATTGGCAGAAGCTATGGTCAGGAGCTAGAGTTGGAGGTGGGTATTGAACCCAGGAACTCCTACAAATGTATTAATTGATCTCTTATATGCTAGGCCAAATGCTCGAAACACATACAGTCATTTCATAGAATAAAAATATACTGAAGTTATATAGGCTCTATAAGTAGAAATTAAGTGTCGGGGCTAGTGGCCCTGGCTCTACATGAGATGCAGCAGGCTGAGGCTGTCCCTTATCTAATCCTGTTTCCTGTGCTTATTGTTCTGAAGCCACAAGACTCTTCGTCCCACGTTCCTGCAGGCAGGATGTGACTTCTGATGAAGGTTTATGATGTTCTTTGCTCTATCAGCAGAGCTTGTACCCTGATCTTTGCTACCTTGTAAACTTGTTTTGTTCCTGTGTTATGCATGATTGCACACAATGAATGTTATCTGTATGGGGCCTGGGATATATATCCTTGTCTTTCTGTGTGCTCTCAGCTGGAGGTTGAAGAGTTTCCCCAGGGAGACGGCCTCCAGTCCCTCATCGCCGGGCCCCCTACCTTGGCCTGGAACTTGATGAGGCAATAAACGTGGTGATGAATTGACTGAGTGCTGCGTCTCCGTGTGGTTTGTTGGGTGGCCTCCGACAATTAAGCATTAAATATGAAGGAAAAATTTCTGAAACTAATAAAAAGAGACTACAGTATGCCCTCAATTATATTGTACAGAAAGCATAACTTACAAGGTGAAAATAAGCTAAATTGCTTGCACATTTAAAACGACTTTCATGGGCAGCGCCGCGGCTCACTAGGCTAATCCTCCGCCTGCGGCGCCGACACCCAGGGTTCTAGTCCCAGTTGGGGCACCAGATTCTGTCCTGATTGCTCCTCTTCCAGGCCAGCTCTCTGCTGTGGCCCGGGAGGGCAGTGGAGGATGGCCCAAGTGCTTGGGCCCTGCACCCGCATGGGAGACCAGGAGGAAGCACCTGGCTCCTGGCTTCAGATTGGTGCAGTGTGTCGGCCGTGGCAGCCATTTGGGGGGTGAACCAATGGAAAAATGAAGTCCTTTTTCTCTGTCTCTCTCACTGTCCAACTCTACCTGTCAAAAAAAAAAAAAAAGAAAAAAAGAAAAAAAGAAAAAAAGGACTTTCATAAAAATATCACCATAAATGAAGTGAAAGTATAGGCATCCAAATGGAATGCTTTACCTTTCAAATGGACAAACAAAATGGACAGACACTGGTTACATCAATTAAGATGCCAATTGGGAAGCCTGCATCCCATATCAGGGTGCCTGATTTAAAGATCTGGGTCTGCTTCTCACCCAGCTTCGTGGTAATGCTCCTTCTATGAAGCAGCGGTTGATGGATCAAGTTCTTAAACCCCTCCATACCCATGTGGGAAATCCAGATTGAGTTTCAGCCTCCTGGATATTCAGCTTGGGCCAACTCCAGCTGTTTGTTGTGGGTGTTTGGGGAGTGAAGCAGTGGGTGGAAGAACTCTCTCTCTACCTCCCCTTCAAATAAACAAAAATAAATAAGTAAAAATATACAAAAAAGATTATGATATTAATGAACAAATGAAGAAAGCAATTCACCCAAAAGAGAAAACATTGCATGAAAATGTTCAATTATATAATTAGTAAAATCAAATAAACATAATCATGAGAATTGTTTCATATATATTGGATTAGCAATCTTTATGTGATGAATAAAAGTATTTTAAATGTGCTTGAGTAATTCTGGTGGATTTCATAATTTACATAAATATATTGCGTAGGAAACTAGAAGGTCATAGCTCAACATAATCTGCTTCTGAACAAAGAACTTAAAAGAATTGTCTCATATGTCCAAATCAACATAAGCAAGTATGATCCCTGGAGTATTTGCAACAAAAGTTCTAAGTAATGTAGTTACTGTAGGAAAATTGATGAGTAAAGAAGCATAAAAAGCCAATCATTTAATTAATTTAAATAATATACAAAATTTCTCAAGAATAAATATCAAAAACACGTGGAAAGGAAAATAACACCATGGAATGAAAAGTATTCCACAAAATACAGTTTTCTTTTAAAAAACATACATATGTAAAGATAACATAAGTTATAAAAGGAAATGGAAAATATCACTTGTTATAGATGTTACATGAAGAAAAAAAGAGGAAGTGATTGATTTGCTTCTGATATCTCATAGTATAAAAACATTAAAAAGGAAAATATCAGATATTCTGATTATTTTTCCTCCCTTTGAAGGTTATTTTAATGAACATGATTTCAGCAGAAAACAATAATTACAATTTTAAGGTAGCCAATTAGTTACTATGCATTTGCTGTGATGTAAAGGTCTCTAAAAGCAATAAACACTTGCTTCCAGTTAATTTTAAAGACCTTTGGTTCATTGTTACTATTTAATTTCCAAAGTAATTTCCATGCTAATTAAAACCTTTAGTACCTGTAATGAAAGATCTTACCAAGAGCAACTTAATTTTATGAATCTGGAAAATGAATCCAGCTTTTAGAAAATTTGAAATAGCAAAGGATTTTACTAGAAGAAGATTCAGATTAGAGGGATGAGAAGGCTTCTAAGTATTTCCTCATTTTAACCCATACCCTCAAGGACTTATCAAAGATTATTCAAACAATATATGATTTTAGAAGAGTAAATGTCTGAGAATGTCTCATACTCTTCCCTTGTTTTCCAAGTAATCTGGATCACTTTTTAAAGGAGATATTGACTATTGGCTACAAATTCCCATATTAAAAAGAACCTGGGTGATGTGTATCTAAACTAATATTTATTAAACAGTTCTGATTGGCAGATTTTAGGTGCAATGGTTAAGCCACCACATAGGATGCCTGCATCCCATATTGTGATGCTAGTTTGAGTTCTGGCACCTCTGCTTCCAATTCAGCTTCCTGCTAATGCATCCTGAGAGGTAGCAGATGATGCTTCAAGTGCTTGAGCCTCTGTCACCCATGTGGGAGATCTGAATGGAATTCTTAGCTTCTGGCTTCATATTGGCCCAGACTCAGCTGCTGTGGGCATTGGGGGAATGAACCTGCAGATAGAAGATACCATCTTTTTTTCTCTTTTTCTCTGCCTTTCAAGTAAATCATATTAAGATAGTTTTGGATAGTTAATGGTTGCACATAACTGTTCTAGAATTTGAGGCTACAATTAGGTGAAAAGATGTGGACCCTGACTTCAGCTCAATTAAGTTGAATTTGTTTGAGGACATTAGAATAACTAAGGAAATGTATGCATTGGAATATTATCTAATTTGTGATTACAGGATCATTCAATATAGTTAACTATAGTTTTTGATTAGAATCATCAACTTTGGGTTCTGCCATAGGCTAGCTATGGGACCATAAAATATTATATAACAGTATAAGCCTTGATTTTCTTAATGTAAAATGAAACTAATAAAATCTCATAAGATTGTTGTTAGGATTAAACTATATATATATATATATATATATATATATATATATATATAGCTAAGTTCTTGGAATAATTGGCATTATATTATTATTAAGGTATCAATTCAAAAATTTTATAATATCTACAAATTATCTAATAAATTATTTGTTTTCTATTCTATCTAAATAGACTATTAAAATACGAGGCAATTCAGTTTGTGAATAAATCACTTATATTAAATTATGGCCAAAAACTCAAATAGAATTTACAGGCCACCCACACAATGTGACACTGCATTTTGGATTAATCTTTGAATTAAAAATGAAGTCAGCTCTGGGCCAACTGCATTTTTAAAATATATTGTGCAGGGCTGGCACTGTGGCAAAGCGGGTTAATGCCCTGGCCTGAAGCACTGGCATCCCATATGGGCGCCAGTTCAAGACTTGGCTGCTCCACTTCCCATCCAGCTCTCTGCTTTGGCCTGGGAAAGCAGTAGATGACACAAGTCCTTGGGCCTCTGCACCTGCGTGAGAGTCATGGAAGAAGCTCCTGGCTCCTGGCTTCCGATTGGTGCAGCTCCGGCCATTGTGGCCAATTGGGGAGTAAACCATTGGATGGAAGACCTCTCTCTCTCTCTCTCTCGACCTCTCAACTCTCTGTGTAACTCTGACTTGCAAATAAATAAAATAAATCATAAAAATGTGCAATATAAGATTCACATATGCAGACACATTCATTCTTGTTTAGAATGAGATAAAAAGAAAACCAAAAAGATAAATAACATAGAGCAATTATCCTTTCAAGGTTTTCTGAAGAAGAAATATAGTTGAATTCTAATAAAAACAATGTGAGCTGTAGATATAAAAAGTTATGTTGATAAAATTATTGATGAACAACTGTTTATTTTACCTTATAAACATTTTGTAAGATAATAAACTAAGAAGTAGTACCTGCATAAAAGAAATAAGGGGATTATGAATAAAAGTGAAACTGAAATGGAATCATAAACTGTGAAAGAGAACATTCATTTCTGGGAATGCAATGAGTTTCAGAATAGATGATTAAAATGTATACTGTGATCTGCATCCCATAAATACATTTATGTAATATTTGTAGATGTCCTTTAAATCTTGAAGACTGGTATCATATTAATTAATTTATTCATTTATGAATTATTACATGCCCAATTTGTCTGAAACTCTTTAGATGATTTAATATGTTCTTAGATTTTTAAAGGGCCTTATATAACTGCTATAATTCTAGTAAATTAATCACAAATACTTGTGATTGGCCAAGATATGAATGGAGATGATATGTCACACTTTTATTATACTGGGAGTTTAAAAAATTATTCCATATTAGATAAATTATAAGCCAAAACTTATTTTAAGGTAGAAAATAAGAAAAAAAGGATAGTGACTATACCAGTTAAAACATCAAGATTTTTCATAAAGCATGAAAAAATAAAATATGCTTCTTAAAAAGACCAAATAGAATTTTTAACATTTTTGTCAGTTATTATAGAGCTACAGTTTTTGTGTATAAGTTTTCATTGAAATTTTCATTTATCTTAGGTAGGTACTTGAATTTGAATTTGAATTTGGAAAGTAAATTGATAACTGTATATTTAACATTTTGTGGAATAACAAAACTATTTTCCAAAGTATTTGTTGATCATTTGATATTTCCACCAGAAGCACATGAGGTTACCAACTGTTCCATATCTTCAACAAAACTTGTTTGAAGTCCATCATTTTATTAGAGTTTTTCTAATCTCTCAAAGCAAGTATATATGTATAGTTGTAAATTTCTTATCCCAACAGTCCATCAAATGATGAGTGAGTACAAAAGATGTTGTATACTTCTAAAATGTATAATAATAAAAGAGCACTGACATATACTATAACCTTATGAACCTCAAAAATATTACATTATTAAGGAAATCAGTCAAAAAGACCCCATCTTTTATTATATTTATTAATTGATATAAAGCATCCAGAATAAGCAAATATATGTTGACAGAATATGGGTTAATAGTTGTCTAGGTTTATGGGATTCAAGATGGGTGAATAGTAAGAAGCCACATTGACTTCAGTCACATAAAAGTAACAGAAAACAAAACAAAACAAGAAAAAAAAAGACCACATTCCCAGGGGACTGGTAGAAGTTTTCAGTGGAGAAATACAGAACAGAGATTCTGTGAATCAATGTGGAAAGAGGATAAAAAATCCTCTATGACCAGTCATGGTCCTAGCTATCACTGCATCTATGCAGCCAGTTAAGGGCAGGGAAACACTGTCTTGCCAAGATAAAGTAGGAGGAAGTTGCCATGGCACACACCAGGAGCAGCTTTGCCTGAGGGAGAATTCAAAGCCCCCCACTGACTTCAAGTCCAGTTTGGGGAGCTGGCTTGGGTCTTAAGGGGCTACTTTGCTCCAAAAAGGGAAGCCATATGGTTTTCCAGGACTCTCTGAACCTACCAAAGGATCAGTGTCAGTTGGGTGTGGCAGAGTTGTGACTAAGTTTGCTCAAAGAAATACAAATGGCCAACAAATACATGAAAAGATGCTCAATATCACTAGCTGACCTGGAAATGCTAATCAAAACTACAATGTGATAGCACTTCACCCCTTTCAGAATGGCAATTATCCCAATGACAGAGCAACAAATTGTAACAAGGATGTTGATAAGAGGGGACTGTTTTGCAACCTTAGTGAGAATGTATATTAGTGCAGCCACTGTAGAAGACAATATGGAGATTTCTTAAAGTATTAAAAATATACTTATGATATGATCGAGCAATTTTCCTTCCAGGTATACATTCAAAAGACAGGAAAAGATATTGTTAAGGGGTACTGCACTACCATGTTTATAGCATGTTTATAGCACACAAATAGCCAAAATACGCAATGAACCAAGGTGTCCAACACAGGGTGAATACATAAATATTATTTAGCTATTGAAATGAAATTCTATAACTTGCATCAAAATGTTTTCATGTTGACTGAAATAAGTTGGACACAGAAAGACAACTGCCACATATCCTCCTTTAGTTCTAGGAGATAAAATTTTTTAAAAGATTATAAATACAAAAACAAAAAAAGAACATGCTTGTGTTTAACAGTATTAATATAATTTTGTCAAACTTTGTTTTATATCTTTGTCAACCAACTTAGTAATAATTTTATGCTACTATATGGTTAACAACCTATGATTATTTTTAAATTTACTGTATATGAGTGAAATTGACATCTTTTCATTAGAGAGAAAAAGAGAAAGATAATAGAAGGTTCCCCATTTGCTGGTTCCCGCCACCACCCGCAACATGTCTACAACATCACAACTGAATCAACCAAAGCCAGGAGCCCAGAAGTCAATCCAGGTCTCTTTTGTGGGTGGCAGGAATCCAAGTACTTGAGCTATTACCTGCTGTCTCCTAGGGGCTTGCATTAACAGGAAGCTGGATTCAGAATGGAGCTGGGACTCAAACCCAGACACTGTGATATAGGATGCAGACACCCTAAATAGTGAACTAATCAAGGTTCCAAATGTCCATTCCCACTCCCTTTTTCTTAAACCAAGCAGATATGAACCCTCGCTTTTTAGCCAATTCATGGCCTAATAAAATCTATCATCAATAGTCTACGTTGTCAACAGTAATATTTCCCCTTAGTAGAGAAAATTGAATGCACCTCAGAGTATTTACTAGAATGTTTGTGTATATATACATATATATCTTATATATTATTTTACTTAATTTTTAGTGTGGTATGAACATGTAAGAACTACTCTCTATTATATTTTGTGTATCTTTGTGGGTGCAAACTGTTGAAATTTTTACTTAGTATATACTAAGTTGATATTCTGTATGTAAAGATAATTTAAAATGAATCTTGATGAAGAATGGGATGGGAGAGAGAGTGGGAGCTGGGATGGTTGCGGGTGGGAGGGAGGTTATAGGGCAAAAAACTGCTATAATCCAAAAGTTGTACTTTCAAAATTTATATCCATTATTAACTATAGTCACTATACAGTTTAGTGGTTCACTGAAAGATATTCGTTCTTCCAATTTTGTACCCTTTGACCAGTATCTTTACGTTTCCTGCACCTTTCTGTCTGATACCAGTTCTATCTCCTGGGAGCCACTATTATAATCTCTGTTTCTATTAAGAGATCATTTTACAGGCCACATGTACATGAGACCACACAGTATTCTTTTTGTGCCTTACTGGTTTTACTCTGTATGAGTTCTCCATGTTCATCTATGTTGTCTCAGATGAAACAATATTCTCATTTTATGATACTTAATAGCTTTTCATTGTATACACAGCACATTTTCTGTATTGATTAACCTGTTAACAATGAGTTTATTCCATATCTTGGCTATTGTAGATGGTGCTGCAATGAACATGCATGTGCAGATATCTCATCAAAATATTAATCTCATTTTCTCTCGCTTTATAGCCAAAGTGGGATATCAGGACCAAACAATCGTTCCACATCATTTTTTAAAAAAATAGACATATAATAAATGCAGGTATTTATAATATTCATGTGATGTTTGAGCCAGATATATAATGATCAAATCAGAATATTTAGGATATCCATCATCTCAAAGATTTATCATTTCTTTGTGAGAACATTCAAAAGACGTTCTTTATTTTAAAATGCAATGCAGCACTGTTAACTATAGTCATATTAATGTGTAATAGAACATCAGGACTTATTTCTCCTATCTTGAGATAGGAGATAGCTGTTGAAAATTTTCTGCCTACTCTAACTTCCTCATACCCATCCCAGTTTCTGGTAACTATTATTCTTCATTTTGCTATGATATTATCTTCTTAGATTACACAAATTAGAGAGATCATGTAGTATTCATTTGGATTACTTCAAAATGTCAAAACCAACCATGTTGCCAGGAATAACAGAAATTAATCTATTTTTGTAGCTGAATAGTATTCTATTTTATATATATATCTGTATAAACTTAAATCATTTTCTTTTATTTTTTGGAGATTTATATATTTTGAATATCAGAGTTATGAAGAGTGACAGAGAGAATAACAGATTTTCTATATGCTGATTCGCTCCCCAGATGCTCACAATGGCCAGGGGTAGGCCAGGCCAAAGCCATAATCCAGGAACTTCCTCTAGGTCTCCCACATGGATACAAGGGCCCAAATGCTTGGGCCATCTTCCACTGTTTTTCCTTGACCATTAGCAGAGAGCTGGATCAAAATTGGAGCAGCCAAGACACCAACCAGGTCCATATGGGATGCCAGTGTTGCAGGTGGTGGCTTTACTCACTATGTCTCCTTGTCAGCCCCAAAACATTTTCATTACCTATTTATTTGTCTAATGGCACTAAGTAGATTCCGTACTTTTAATATTGTAAATAGTATTGCAATAAATAATACTTCAGTAAGTATGAAGTAGATATGCAAATATCCTAACAATATACCAATTTCCTGTTTTGGAAGTATATCCAATATAAGATTGCTGATCATATGGTAGTTCTATTTTTAATTTTTTGAGTAAACTCCACATTGCTATCCAGGATAGCTATACTATTGTGCACTCTCATAAATAGTGTATGTGTTTCCATTTTTAAGGCATCTCTATATTGTTTTTCATAGTGGCAGCACCATTTTACATTCCTACTAGCAATGTACAATGGTTCCTTTTTTCCACATCCTCACCAATTATCATTTGTCTTTTTCATAATTGCAATTCTAACAGGTGTGAGATGATATATCATTGTAGTTTTAATTGTCATTTCCTTCATGATTATTGATGTTGAGCATTTTTTCAAATGCCTTTTGGCCATTTATAAGTCTGTTTTTGAAAAATGTGTATTCAAGCCATTTGTCTACTTTTTAATCAGGTTATTTGTTTTACTACTACTGAGTTGCTTGAGTTTCTAATACACTTTCAATATTAACCCCTTACCAGACTTGAAAGGACTTCAAAAATTCATGAAAAAAATCCTTATTATAATATACATAGTATGTATGGCATCTTGGCCCCTAAGACCTCAGCAATGGGTGCTCAATAATTTGCATTGTAACTTGCTTCCATTATTATCGTTGATTAGCAAGACTTTATGCATCAAAATAAACTTGTAATTCCATTTTCCATCAGCTTTTTGAAATTGCCCTCAAATTTGGTTTGAATATGCTGCTTTTTTTTTTTTTGACAGGTAGAGTTAGTGAGAGAGAGAGAGAGAGAGAGAGAAAGAGAGAAAGATCTTCCTTTCTTTCCGTTGGTTCATCCCCCAAATGGCTGCTAAGGCCGGCGCGCTGCTGCAGGTGTGCTGCGCCGATTTGAAGCCAGGAGCCAGATGATTCCTCCTCATCTCCCATGCCGGTGCAGGGCCCAAGCACTTGGGCCATTATCCACTGCCTTCCCGGGGCACAGCACAGAGCTGTACTGGAAGAGGAACAACAAGGACAGAATCCGGCACCCCAACCGGGACTAGAACCCCAGGGTGACAGCGCCGCAGGTGGAGGATTATCCTAGTGAGCCATGGCGCCGGCCATATGCTGCTTCTTGTCTGCTTTTGGTTTTAAACCCCTGGGGGAAACTGTTGTAAGAAAACCTATGGGTGTTGTTGGTACTTTAGTGATGTTTTGTCTTTATTTTGGGTTATTTTCAGTCCTTCCTTTTAACTGTGGTTTCATGGATTCACAATAAATCTTTGGCATGTCACTGTGTTCAGTTCACCATGGCTATTAAGATTCTGCCTTTGTTTTGTCCACTATCTCCCCTTTCTGTTTATTCCAGTTTCATGGACAGAAAATGACAAAATGTGTAGAAATACTGAGGATGAAACCAGTTGCAGATCATTAAAATAAAAACTTGACAATTAAGAAAATCTGAAATTCTTAGTAGTTATTGACCAAAATCTAGATATTGAAACAAAAATTCAAATAGGTATACTTTCTGCTTCCAAGAAAATTATTCTCAAATACAGCAAAGAAATAAATAATAATTAAATATGCAAAGTAATTCTTTAGAATATATGATGGACAAGATAGTGTTGAAACATATAAGAAAGTCACCTTTCATCTTTAACCATGAGGTACAAAGTAACTGTTCTGTACATTCATATTGGTATTTTATGTTCTTCCAGGGAATACTAATCTAGGATAACTTAAAATTTGTCAGTAAAAACATCCCTCCTTCTCCATCTGTCCCTTCCTGGATATCTGAGAGCTAAAGTTATCCTCATTCTTGCTACATCTAAGGTGATTCAATCATTAGAATCCTAGAAATGCATTCTTTTGTTATGCACTCTGCTCTCCAGCTACTGAGTCAAGTATATCTTTACTATCTTTTATACATGCATCCTGTCCCCAGTAGTGGCATTTAATTGGGACTATTTTACTTATTGTAGCAAATTGGCAGTCAACCAAGAAAAGTGACAATTTATATGAAACAAAATATGTGTATGTGTGGAAGTGAAGGAGGAGGATATACTTACTGTAGATTAGGTAATGAGGCTCAATACATGAAGTTCCTGCTACTAATAAGTTCCATAATGTTCTGAGGCAGTGAAGGTTTCCAGGGGCTAGCAGCCTGCTACTAATGAATCCTTGACCAGCTGAAAGCTGACCTTCAGTTTAATAGAACTATATAAATACCATTTATCCCTTTCTTGGGAATATCTAACAAGTGATTTTAACTAGGAAAAGTTTCTAATATTAAATGAAGTTGCCTGGGGAAAGATTAAAGATTATTAGGAACATTTAGTCCTAATAAGATAACTAAATGTTGTGTCCCCATATAAGAGTGAAGTATGCTTTTTTATGCTTTTTTATAATTTCTGATGGATGAGTCTTTGATTTTGAAAGCATTATGCAACTTTATAACTCATATTAATAGAGTCAAATAAATACACAAACACACATACACAGACACAAACTCACACATATTTCCAGGCAATTTGCAATGTGAAATGTATTAAATATTCAATAAATACAAGATTCAATAAGGTTATTTTTCAAGATACATGAGTACACTATAAATATACTTAAGAGTGTAAAAATTGTGGAATATCACAGATATTAATGCATTTGTAAACTGCTGTTAAGTTGGTACATCTTCACTGAAGTTAGTTGAAGAGACTTCTAATCAGAGACTAGGGACTTTAATTACATATAGCTGAGAAAGTAACATAAACACTAACATATTTATATAAGTTTTCCTTGTCCCCAAGTATTGAACTGGCAATGAGAATGGGCCTAGATGGATACCACCACAAAAATAACACCCGTCTCTGAAGGAAAGTATCATCTTCCAACTACTAGAGAGTATGTATGCTTGTCTTTTTCTTTGAAAAGAGACTATATAAATTGCAAGGCTGTATATTATGCAAACATATCTGAAAATATTTGTTTTTAGAAAACGAAGCAATTAGAGTCTTCCTTACAAGAAGTCTGTCCACGAGATCCATTTTTAATTTCTCTACTGTCTTTCTTCTAATAATGATCAGTCTAATCTACATAGACTGGAATTGTATCTGTGCAATTGTTTCATATAATATTTATTTATTTTTATTTTTAGAAAGCTTTTGTTTAATAAATATAAATTTCATTGGTACAGCTTTCGGAATATAGTGGTTCTTCCCTCATACCCACACTCCCACCCCCATTCCTGTCTTACCTCCTACTCCCTCTCCCATCTTCTTCTTCATTATACAGCGAAGAGCAACTTTATACTAAGTAAAGATTTCAACAGTTTTCACCCAAACACACAAAGTATAATGTACTGTTTGAAGGCTAGTTTTACCATTAATTTTCATAGTACAACTCATTAAGGACAGAGGTGCTACATGGGGAACAAGTGCACAGTGACTCTTTTTGTTGATTTAACAATTGGCACTCTCATTTATAACATCAGTGATCACCTGAGGCTCTCGTCATGAGCTACCAAGGCTACGGAAGCCTTTTGAGTTTACAAACTCTGACATTATTTAGCCAAGGCCATAATCAAAGTGGAAGTTTCTCCTCCCTTCAGAGAAAGGTACCTCCTTTTCTGGTCCCTTATTTCCACTGGAATCTCACTCACAGAGATCTTTAATGTAAGCCATTTTTTTGCAACAGCATCTTGGCTTTCCAGGCCTGAAATATTCTCTTGGGCTTTTTAGCCAGATCTGAATGATTTAAAGGCTGATTCTGAGGCCAGAATGCTGTATAGGACATTTGGCATTCTGTGAGTCTGCTGTGTGGTCTGCTTCCTATGTTGGATCATTCTCTCCTTTTTAATTCTATTGTTATTAGCAGACACTTGGTCTTATTTATATGATGACTTTGGCACCTATTTCTATCTTTATTATCAGTTATGCACTTAAAATGATCACTTTAACAGTAAAATGGAATTGGTACCTGCCAACCTAATGGGATTTGGATTCCCTTGGAAGTTTTTAACTTTACCTTTAGGGGTAAGTCCAAGGGAACATGTGTTGAACTGTACATCTCCTCTCTCTCTTATTACCACTCTTATTTTTAACAGGGATCAATTTTCAATTGGATTTAAAACTTAAGAATAATTCTCATATAATATTTAACTAAAGCTACTGATGATAAGTCGTCAAGTAGCAGTTAGAGGCCAAACTGAGTATTGACTCTAACCATTTCCATGGCATCTTAGACAATCAGCTGTGCAAATCCCAAAACTACCAGGGTGTGCATTAGAAATCATGCAGTTTTCTCACTGAATTTCTGCACAGAGCTTTCTAACTTTCTCAAAGAATTAACCTACATGAGCAATATGCATTAGAAGTTGTCCAAGATCTGCTCCAGCCAGCAAGAAGAACATCTAGGGCAAGTTTTTCACTCATAACAATCCCGTACAATAAACTGAAACTGACCTGGACAAAATGATAAGGATATCAACTCAAGATACACTTACATAATATGTTAACTTTCTTCCCAAATGGCGTAAATAGCCAAGGCTAGTCTCATTCAAGGAGATCTTCATTTTCTTCTGAAGGCTGTATGAATTACTGATGCTATTACTTAAACATTTTAAGATCTTAATAACCTAAGATGTAGCTAAGATGCAAACCTTCACGTTTCCAACAGTGAGATAAGACCAATTGTGGTCTTCCAGACACAGATAAAGTGCTAGAAGAACACATGTGGAGCTAGAAAAAGAAAATTATGTTCATGGTTTTTAGTGTCTGTAAAGTTTGACTTTCATCATTAAGGGAACATATTATCATGGCCACAAAAGCAGAAGATTTTAGATGCCTATGTCAATGCCCTGATTTTGGAAAACAGCCTGATGACAATCAGTCCAACCTAACATGCTTGCCCACACAAATAGTCAACTCAAATCCAATTATTTCATGGACTGAGTATGACTGTGGGAACTGGTGTAAAGGAGACATCTAGAGATGTTGACGAATGCTTTATGTGGAAATCCCAGAGGCTAAAAGTATTCTGTGCTGTTTCTGATGCACATCTTTGGAAAGTTAAGCTGAATGATGATTAAATCACGATCCATGCAATCCAGCAGGGGATGGGAAAACCAGCAGTAAGCCAAAACCAGAACACCTGAGAAGGTTGAAATTGCTGTTCCAGAGTATTTTCTTCTTTGAGGAAGATTTCACAGTGAATATCAGGGAGTCAGTTCAGCAGTCTCCTTCCTCTAAGGTTTAAGATTCTCTATAGAGTTTCCACTTCCTGCCACAAAACCAGGAAATCATGTTCTATTAGTTATAGTTTCGCAATTTTCCCAGCCATTCTCTTTTCACATTAAAATCTTTCAACTGGAATAGTCAGTTCAAGAAGAACAATGGGATTTTTTAAATTCACAAAACTTGTTCATGAGCATGTACCATTTGGCCCTCTGTAGAAGGGCTTAGCAAGGAGTGTACTTGAACATGTAGTGATTATTCTTATGTTCTATAACTCCTTCAATGAAACCAGATAATCTCTGGATGGATAGAAATTCACTGGAATGAAGAATACACAAATTGAATATATTCTATGGTTAGCTGCATGATAAATTTTCTTCCTAAAAACAGGGTTGCTGATAAGTACAGGGGAATAGATTCCAAGACAGTTCTTCAGAGATGAGGGTGCAGTTGTTGACTATCAACCAGGCAAGGAAATTTTTCAGGCAGATTAGTCTATGGCAAGACCCATTTTAATGAGTTCCAAACTCAATGTTGTATGAGCTGTAGACTTGTGCCCCTTAAGGCCAGAATTGCAGAGTTACAGATCTACACTAAGCAGGAATGAAGTCAAGTGGGTCAGGATTATAGACAGGAATCAATGAACTGTTCAAATTTGTTCAAAATTGTGGTTGCCAGGGCCAGCGTGGTACAGCAGATTAAGCTACTGCTTGCTGATTTGAATACTGGCTGCTCACGTTCTGACCCCCTTTCCTGGTAATGTTATCTGGGAAGGCAGTGGATAATAGCCCACTACTTTAGTCCATGCTAGCCTTGTGGTCTTGTGGAAGAACTTGATGAGTTCCTGGCTACTAGTTTGGCCTGGCCAAGCATTGGCATTTGGGGAATAAACCAGAGGATGGAAGAGTTCTCCCCTACTCCACCCCTGCCAATTCTCCTTTGTGTTTACAAAAGAAAGAAAGAAAGAAGGAAAGAAAGAAAGAAAGAAAGAAAGAAAGAAAAAAGGAAGGAAGGAAGTTAGCTAGTTTTAAAAATAATTTAGTTCTGGCCGGCGCCGCGGCTCACTAGGCTAATCCTCCGCCTGCGGCGCCGGCACTCCAGGTTCTAGTCCTGATTGGGGCACTGGTTCTGTCCTGGTTGCTCCTCTTCCAGTCCAGCTCTCTGCTGTGGCCCAAGTACTTGGGCCCTGCACCCGCATGGGAGACCAGGAGGAAGCACCTGGCTCCTGGCTTCGGATGGGCACAGTAAGCCAGCTGTAGTGGCCTTTTGGGGGGTGAACCAATGGAAGGACGACCTTTCTGTCTCTCTCACTGTCTAACTGTGCCTGTCAAAAAAATAATAATAATAATAATTTTGTTCTTTCACTTTAGTGGAAAGAGGCAAGAGCACTAGTGTTAGAACCATCTGGAGTGAATCCTGCTACTCTAAGAGAGTTTTGGTCATAAGAGAGAGATTCCCTTGAGAAAGACAAAAATGAAACCATCTTAAAAAAACCACTCAGTGTGGTCCTCTGTTCACAGAGCATCCTCTAAGTGACTAATTATAGAAAAGCCCATAGTTTCCACCAGCTATTCCAGTTTTCAACCTCAGAGCAAGCTGTGAAGAAGATAAAACACCCATGTATAAACCATTTGTTATCAAACATTTATTTTTCATAAATCTAGATATAAAATGCATGTTTATTTTATATGTGCATGTATAAGAAATATATACATATATGAAATAAATGGTTACTAGAATGTATCCTCTTACTTGCTCTATTCTGAGATATTTTTAATAATTAATGATTTCAAATGGTTATTATTATTATTTTATGAGTCAAAGAAAATATGAGAAAAATTCTGTTTTGGGGAAAAATACCATGTGAAATAAAAATTTGTAATTTTGCTGTTTGCTTTAGTCAAATTACCCAAAGACTCTTAAATAAATTTAATGTAATCTTTTTATCATTGATGTTGCATCCAATAAGAAAGAAATTTTCAAAACTTCATTTAAAGATAAACATTATGTACCATTATTTACCCCTATAATATAATATTTACCCTTAAAAAGAGACTGTGTTATACTGAAAAAAATTGAAAGTGACTCTAGTTATGTCTTAAAAAACTCTATTCACTTCTTTATAAAAGAGTGCTTTTAAAAGTTCATGGAAAATGGAATTAAGAGATTTATTTGCAAAAATATTAAATTCTATGCATACTCTTTCATGAAGCACATTTTGTATGAATTTTTGAATATCTTTCATACATATTTTCTTATTTATAAAATAAAAGACTGGATAATATGTTCACTAGCATTTCCTAATATTCGATCACTGATTATTACAAATAATTCCTAGGGAGAGTTAGCTGAGTTTGCCTTTAACTCCCTGAAATAAACAAATATTCTATAGATTATTTTTAATGATTTATTTATTTTATTTGAAAGGCAGAGTTACAGAGAGAGAGGGAGAGACAGAGATATCTTCCATCTACTGGTTCACTCCCCAAGTTGTCACAATGGCCAGAGCCACATCAGGGCAAAGCCAGGGGCCAAGAAATTCTACAAAGTTTCCCATGTGGGTGCAAGGGCCCAAACATTTGGATCAACTTTCACTTCTTTCTCAGGTATACCAGCAGGGAGCTGCATTGGAAGTGGAACAGTGGGGAATCAAACTGGTACCCATATGGGCTGCTTGCCATGAAAATGGCAGCTGAACCCACTACACCACAAGTGCTGACCCTATACTTTGTAGATTATTAATGTACTTTGTCTGCTCAATTCATTTGGCTATGTTATCACACTTTTTGGGTGAGTTGTAAAATATTATTTATGAGGGCTGATGCCATGGCTCAGGAGGTTAATATTCTGTCTGTGGTATCAGCATCCATATGGGTACCAATTTTAATCCCAGCTGCTCATCTTCCAGTCCAGCTCTCTACTATGTCCTGGGAAAGCAATAGAATATGGCCCAAGTGTGTGGGTCCCTAAACCCATATGGAGATCAGGAAGAAGCATCTGGCTCTTGGTTTCAGATCAGCATAGCTCTGGCCGTTGTGGCCATTTGGGAAATGAACCAATGAAAGAAAGACCTTTCTCTCTGTCTCTTCCCCTCACTGTCTATAATTCTACTTCTCAAATAAATAAATAAAAAAAAAGTAGGGTCAGCAACATTGCAGGCAGAACTGTAAATTTCTTGTTAGAGATGCCCCCTGCCTTTACCTGGCCAGCTCTCCTCCCAGGCCAGCCAAGTAATGAAAGTCAACAGAGTGCCTTCCCCTAGGAGGTTCACACCTCCCTTAGGATATACCCCATGTGAAGAGATAGATAGGTCTGGGCCTCTTAACTTACAAGGCCTAAAGCCCACCAGATTATTATCAAGCCCCTTCTATCAGGTTCTATTTGCCTCTCAATCAGAAAAATTACTTGTAGCTTAGACAGCACCTTTCTTAGCTCCTCTAATAATGACTCTGTCCTTTGTTCTAGACCCTGTCTAGTGTACTTGGGCCCCATTCCTTTGTAATCATAACCTCTACTCTACCACCAATGGCTCTACTCCCAATCTCTGTGTTCTGATGGTCCTCTTCCCCACTTAATGCTGTATAATTGTTCAGACCTGGTTAAGGCCACTCTTAGGATCATTGGTTACTATCCTCACTCTGTCTTTTATGACCTTGTCTAAATATGATCAGAGTCGGCAAACTTGGAAGGCTTCCATAGCCTTGGCAACTCATGACGACAGCCTAGGGTGGTTACTGGCGCCATAAACTAGAGTGTCAATTTGTTGGGTCAACAACAGGAGCCACTGTGCGCTTGCTCCTGATGTGGGATCTCTGTCCTTAATGTACTGTACATTTTGATTTAATGCTATAACTAGTACTCAAACAGTATGTTTCACTTTGTGTTTCTATGTGGGTGCAAACTGTTGAAGTATTTATACTAAATTGATCTTCTGTATATAAATAGAATTGAAAATGAATCTTGATGTGAATGGAAAGGGAGAGGGAGCGGGAGAGGGGAGGGTTGCGGGTGGGAGGGAAATTATGGGAAGGGGAAGCCATTGTAATCCATAAGCTGTATACTGGAAATTTATATTCATTAAATAAAAGTTAAAAAAAATTAAAATCTTATTTATGTCCCTTATTCCTTTTTCTTCCCTGATTTTCTCTTTGATGAGTTAGCTATTAAATATAATTCCATTCTTATACTCAAGTTGTTGTGTCACAGATTGAAGTGATATGGTGAGGGGAAAATGCAGAAGAGGGAACCTGAGAAGTGATTTATTCATTTCCTCTGGAGGAAAAACATCTATATTCACCATAGTACTCTAACCATTTTTCTAGACAATGGTGATGGCACTGCAATGATTTGCCTTAACTCTAATATGGACTTTGGAAATAATCTACCTTTGTTAAAATATTGTAACTTCCCCCTGCATGTGTCGTCTGTGTTTTCCTGAGTCCCTGTTTGATGAAGATAATTTAGTGTGATTGTCATCATTTAATAGTGGAGAATCCAAACTCATAGCATTATATAACTTTCCTAGTATTCTGATCTAATAAGACATAGATCAAGGTATAATCCTAGTGACCTAGCCCTTAATCATGCTGCCTTTTTATTTTCTTCAGTTACTTGCCCTTGTTTTGCATATCTAAAATTTTTGAAATGTGAATTTATAAAAGCAGTTACTACTGAGGATGCTCCCTTTTCTAAAGTGCAATGATTTAATCACTGGTAGTCAGAATAATATTTTGCACTATAAATCTACAAGAAATTCTGATATTCTCCATGTCCCAGAGGATGAGAAAAGTATATATTGATGAAGGGATTTTGTTGTTGTTTGATTTTTGTTTACTTTTTTTTTTTGCTTATGCATGCTATCAAGCCTATTTACTGGTTGGAAATTAATTTTGTTCTAATAGTGTGAGCTTCAATATAACGTGCCTTTGTGCAGCCAAATGCTTTTAACTATGAATTTCTAATTTCTGACACTGAAATTTCTTAGTCCTTTCATAAGTATGCTTTGTACTTGAAATACCCTTTGTCTCGCACTTAAAATATTTCATCTCAAAGCTTCAACCTCATTTGGAACATAACCTCTTTCTGTATCTCAGTTAATTTGGAGGATTCCACAGCTTTCCCATGGCATTCTGATTTTTGCTTCCTGCCATTTCATGCATCCTGGGACAAAGCTTCCTCTTCTGTGTGATTTTGACTCCTGTTTAGACTGCTAGCTACTGTCCTTTTCCCTGCTTACTTGCAGTTTTTGTTGGGTGGGGCCTATCTGATCAATCTGTAGAAATTGCCAACATGAGCTTCTTTTCCTGATGCCCTTGACCTATATCTCCACTAGACATGGTGACCTTTCAAGCCACTTCTCACAGGTTTGGCAGTTGTGTGTGAAAGACAAGATATTAACCTACCTTGTTGCTTTGCAAACCGTCAGTAATCAAAAGCTGACTAACCTAAAAACTTTTAAACAGTGCAATAGAGGAAGCTTTGGAATAGCTCATTGTTGGCAACAATGGTATATTCATTTTCCATTTGCAGAATTTTGCCTGGGGAAAGTGTAAGAGCTACACATTTAGATAGGGGACTTTTGTAGGTAATGAGATTTTGGAATTTAAGTGAGAAAGACATTTAAGTACTCTATGTTCTAAATTTTCAAGTTAAATGACCAAACCAGGCATCACATATATAGCTCTACTGAGGATAATCAACTTGCCCCCAGGCCATTAGAGCCATAACTCGGTTTCTAAAATTTGGCTAATAATTCATTTTGCTATAGATAAGATGATACCTCAGTGTCAATTATCATGAATAAATTACTACTTTCCAACTTCATTTAAGAAGCAATTAGATTAAATGAAATGAATATTTGTTTTTCAAAGGTAGTATTCTGAGCATAAATGATAGTAGAACCCACTTTGTGAAAATGAAATGCTAATCATTTATATATGACCTTTACTGTAAAGGAAATCCTTCTTCAACCTAAAGCAGTATGTTGGTTTAGTTTCCTCTGGAGGTGATACCATGTAGCAGATTGATAATAAATCATTACTTAAAGTCTGAATTAAAGAATAATACAATGATGGCCGGCACCGTGGCTCAACAGGCTAATCCTCTGCCTTGCGGCGCCGGCACACCGGGTTCTAGTCCCGGTCGGGGCACCGATCCTGTCCCGGTTGCCCCTCTTCCAGGCCAGCTCTCTGCTGTGGCCAGGGAGTGCAGTGGAGGATGGCCCAAGTGTTTGGGCTCTGCACCCCAGGGGAGACCAGGATAAGCACCTGGGTCCTGCCATCGGAACAGCGCGGTGCGCCGGCCGCAGCGCGCTACCGCGGCGGCCATTAGAGGGTGAACCAACGGCAAAGGAAGACCTTTCTCTCTGTCTCTCTCTCTCACTGTCCACTCTGCCTGTCAAAAATAAAAATAAAAAATAAAAAAAATAAAAAAAAGAATAATACAATGAACAATTTTAATAGAGTTCAATTTTAATCAAATGGGTTTATTTTGTTGTTTTGTTGTGGAATCTGAAATGAATTCCATGGAGATGCACCTTAAATATGCCATTCTGAACATAATTTTCTACAAGAAAAAATAGATGATTTGGATTACTTATTTTGTAATCAAGAGAGAGATTTTTTGGTAATCAAAGAGGGATTTTAGAGTCTAGAACTGTGCCACAGCAGGTTCAGCTACCACATGCAATGCTGGCATGTCACACTGGAATGCAGGTTTGAATCATGGCTGCCCTGCTTCCTATCTAGTTCCCTGACAATGTGCCTAGGAAAGTAAGAGATTCCCAAGTACTAGAGCCTTTGCCACTCATGACACAGTCTGGATGGAGTTCTAGGCTGTCGATTTTGACCTGACTCAGCCTAGGCTGATGTAGCATTTTGGAGAGTGAAGCAGGAGATGGAAAATTTCTTTCTCTTTCTGTCTCTACTTCTGTCCCTATCAATCTCTCTTTCAAATAAAATAAGATAAATTCTCAACAACAACAACAAAAAAGGATTTTTTAAAAAATTATGACACTGGGCCGGCGCTGTGGCTCACTAGGCTAATCCTCCGCCTAGCGGCGCCGGCACACCGGGTTCTAGTTCCAGTTGGGGCGCAGGATTCTGTCCCGGTTGCCCCTCTTCCAAGCCAGCTCTCTGCTGTGGCCCAGGAGTGCAGTGGAGGATGGCCCAAGTGCTTGGGCCCTGCACCCGCATGGGAGACCGGGAGAAGCACCTGGCTCCTGGCTTCGGATCAGCGCAGTGCGATGGCAGCAGTGCGCCAGCCACAGCGGCCATTGGAGGGTGAACCAACGGAAAAAGGAAGACCTTTCTCTCTGTCTCTCTCTCTCACTGTCCACTCTGCCTGTCAAAAAAAAAAAAATTACGACACTGTACTAAAAGGTATTCCCCAAATGTTATGTGACTTTAGAAATTTAAAAATATTCTGAAACATTTTTTGTAATTATTAAATTATGTAATTATTTAAAATGTTAGACACTGTTGTGGTTTTTTTTTGTTGTTGTTGTTGTTGCTTTTTGTTCTATTATATACACAGACAAGTAAGTTAATACTTCAAAAGGAAGATTGCTACGCTAATAATTTTTGTAGTGCTAAGTGGAATGATGCAATTTGAGGTTATTCTGCCATGGAAAAATCTCAGAAATATCAAAACATCATACTAGCAATAGATAAGATTACTACTTTATTTTAAATTTTTGAAAAGATTTCTTTTTTTGAAAGAATTACAGAGAAAGATGGAGAGAGAGAGAGACAGAGAGAATCTTCCATCTGCTGGTGCACTTCCTAGATGGCCACAGAAGTCAGGGCTGAGCCAGGCTGGAGCCAGGAGCCAGGAGTTTCATCACAGTCTACCACATGGTTGCAGGGTGCCAAGCATTTGAACCATCTTCCATTGCTTTCCTAGACCCATTAACAGGAAGATTGAGTGGAAGTGGAGCAGCCAGGATTCAAACGGACACACATACAGGATATTGATGCTGCAGATGGTATCTGAACCCTCTGTGCCAAGCACCGGTTCCAAGATTACTATTTTCAAGTAGTAGAGGTCATTATTACTACTTTCAAATATCAAGAAATGTGATTTATCAAGTACAAAAGAAATTTCTTCTGAAGAAAGAAATTTGATTGAATTTTGTAGCCATTCCAATCACCAGGACTGCTCTGATTTGCTAGTGTCTAGCTCTTCTTTTGGCAGGATAAGATGAGAGCTTTCTTCAGCTTCGGTCTTAACAGAGGAAAGCAAAACAATGCGGTGAAAATGTTTGGAAACATGATATGTCCCATGGGCACTTCTGTGTTTACTCCCCTCAAGTCAGGTCTTTATCATTCATTAATTTATTATAATATTGATTCCCTAAAATATTCATTCCACAAGTATCACATTTGTGAAACAGGAAGTTAATGTGTCTGGATCTTGACTTTAAAACAAGAATTCTGTCACAATTACTTTTGGCAAACATGTCTCTTGTTAAAGATTTTTTAGTTACTTAAACACTGATTATAATATATCATACTCATGTCCTGAAGTTCCAGCTTATCTCTAGCAAGTGTTTAGAAATATGAATTAATTTATAAAATGCTTGTTAATTGCAAATAACAGTGTTAGATATTGAGAAATTTCAAGGTATTGAGCTTCTCTAAGTGTATTTATTTAATTATTCTTCGACTTGATTTTTGAGTGTGTAATAAGCATTAAAACATTTTAGTTGAGAGAACTTAAGTGTAGAGTTTTTTCTGAAGTGATATGATCAAGGTCACAAAGATATGATGGATGCCAGTTCCATCATTTTGCCCAAACTCTAAGACAAGCAAATGTTTATTTTTTTTCTTTAGTGAACTTGCATCATATCTTATTTTGAGGACCAAATTTTTAGTTTAATGTTAGGATGATATTAATAAATGTACATTAGATAGGTCTGGGCCTCTTAACTTACAAGGCCTAAAGCCCATCAGATTATTATCAAGCCCCTTCTATCAGGTTCTATTTGCCTCTCAATCAGAAAACTTCATTGTAGCTTAGACAGCACCTTTCTTAGCTCTCTAATAATGACTCTGTCCTTTGTTCTAGACCCTGTCTAGCGCACTTGGGCCTCATTCCTTTGTAATCATAACCTCTACTCTACCACCAATGGCTCTACTCCCAACCTGTGTGTACTGATGGTCCTCTTCCCCACTTAATGCTGTATAATTGTTCAAACCTGGTAAATGCCACTCTTAGGATCATTGGTTACTATCCTCACTCTGTCTTTTATGACCTTGTCTAAATATGATCAGAGTTGGTAAACTTGGAAGGCTTCCATAGCCTTGGCAACTCATGGCGAGAGCCTAGGGTGGTTACTGGCGCCATAAACTAGAGTGTCAATTTGTTGGGTCAACAACAGGAGTCACTGTGCACTTACTCCTCGTGTGGGATCTCTGTCCTTAATGTGCTATACATTTTAATTTAATGCTATAACTAGTACTCAAACAGTATGTTTCACTTTGTGTTTCTATGTGGGTGCAAACTGTTGCAATCTTTATACTAAATTGATCTTCTGTATATAAAGAGAATTGAAAATGAATCTTGATGTGAATGGAAAGGGAGAGGGAGCGGGAGAGGGGAGGGTTGCAGGTGGGATGGAAGTTATGGGAGGGGGAAGCCATTGTAATCCATAAGCTGTACACTGGAAATTTATATTCATTAAATAAAAGTTAAAAACAAAAAAATAAAAATAAATAAATAAATAAAATAAAAAAGAATATAAAAAATAAATGTATATTAAAAATAATCTCTAATATGGAAAATGTTTTCTGCATTCAATTGAAAATAATGGTCTTGAGGCACAACATCATTACATACTGGTTATATTGTCTTGCATAACTCTTTTTCTTTTAACTTCAAATTCCTTTGGCTTTTGTTGCTTGATAAGGTGGACATTTTTAAAGAACCATTGTGAAGGTTTTATTAAAGAGTATTTGTTTAATAACTGTAATTTCTATGGAACGATATGAAGAAAAGGGGAAGTTGATGATAGAAAGGCAGATAAATGGACAGATAAATAAAATTACTAAATTATATTAATACCCGGAAAGGGTTTAACAGGATTAAATAAAATATGTGAGGCTCCATTTTTCCTCTGTCTTTCTTAGAAGATAAAAGTTCTTGAGGTTAGATTAGTGCCTCTGTGAAACTGTTAAATTATTGCCAAGCAAATGGTATGCACATGATAAGCAATCAATAAATGGCTCAGCATGTTCTCATCACAATGCAGTGAAAAAAGAGGAAATAAGAGACAATTATGACTCTTTTCAAATTATGTGACACTAGAGGGGAGTTAGGAAAGTCAGTTTTAGATAGTTGGTGTCAGAGATGAGCATTGTTTTTGAGATAGCAGCAGATGGCCACTGTCCATTTCCAAAGAAACTTGTTCGGAATATTTACCTTGAAATGGTGATGATTTCAATAACAAAGATGCTTTATATTGATTAAGAAGAAGAAGTAATTTGCAACAGGGAAGAAGAATAAAAATTGAAGGTGTGATAAAAAATAAGTATCCCAGTAACTGAAGAAGAAAATAGTGTTTTCAACATTGTAAACATCTCCCAGACAGATGTATTTATTTGATCTTTATTCTTTCATTTTGACTTATATTTTGCTTGATTTACGTTATTTCTTGCTTTTACTTTCATTTGCTTCAATTGTATCTAAGAGAACACAGCATCCCAGCAGCAATTCAGGCAGAATGAAGATGGATTTGGTTTACTTTATTTTAAATATGAACAGTAAGGATTCGAGTGATAGAAAAATTTACATTAATATTCTTAAAACATATGCACCCTTTCACTCACACAAATTCACCATAAACACATAAGGATTCATAATACTTTAAAAGCACTTGCTAAAAATATTTATTTATTTGAAAGGCAGAGTTACAGCAAGAGCAGGAGATTTAAATGCACTTTGTACAAAATATTTATTTATTTTAAAGGCAGTGTAACAGAGAGAGCAGGAAATATACAGATAGCAGGAGGTTCCATCTGCTACGTTCACTCCCAAACAGCCACATCGCTGGGGCTGGGACAGGCCCACGTCAGGAGCCTTGAAGGCTATCCAGGTCTCCCACATGGGTTGCAAGCTTCTTCTACAGCTGTCCCAGGAACATTAGTAGAGAGCTGGCTCAGAAGTGGAGCATCTGAGACTTGAACCAGTTCTCATAGAAGATACTGGCTTCACAGGTAACAGTTTAAGTTGTTGTACCACAACACCATCCTCCAAAAACCACGTTTAAAGCCTCACTTATTTGTCAGCTGAAAAACAATAAAAATATCTACGGAAGCTTTCACATTATAAAGAAGGACTTCATGAAACTTGTAGAGTCTGCTCTGGTTTAAGCTTCCTCTTGTGATACAGCATCCCACATCCCAGTGCTGATTCTAGTTCCAGCTACTGCTTCCAATACAGTGCTCTGCTAATGCTCCTGGGAAAGTGGTGGAAGATGATTTAAGTACTTGGGTTCTTGCCACTCATGTAGGAGACCTTGGACCTCCGACTTAAATAGCATGCTCACTGTGGCCGTTTGGGGGAGTGAATCAGTAAATGGAGAATCCTCTCTTTCTGTGTATTCTTTCCTTCCCTCTGTCACTTGGCCTTTTAAATGAATGAATTAATTAGTTAAGTGATCAACTTTTTTGAAAAAAGCTCATGGAAAAGTTGAATTAAAATGTAAGTGTACATGGATATAAAATATTTTGAATCAAGACATAAAATTTTTTTACAACACATTTTTCATGAACTTCTTAGACATTTTTCCTGTCATAGAATGAATAAATTAAGGGTCTGTAAATAAGAGAGAGAATACAAAGTCATCTAGTAAATTAAGGCAGCAGTCTAAGAATGTTGGGGGAATGGGAAATTTGGTGGATTTTAGCTAATGTCTGGGTTAAGCTACCTGGATATATTTTATATGGAGCATATTTTTTGTAGTTCACAAGGCTGCAAATTGGATTATACCTATTGTTTGTAGAATAAAACTCTAGGGTTGGATATTTTGGGTTTCTCTCAAAAAAGTATTCCAGAGAGACATACGTCAATTTTTTACTCACTGAAACTAAATCCTTACCAACAGCAACATTCCATAATAATTTCCCTTGAAATCAAAATACTTCGGATTGATTGCCAACTTCTCTCCTGCTGAAATCAGCCAGAAAGCCTCCTAAAACACCAGCAGATGTTTACACACTAAAGGGCAATGAAGAGAAAACTTTTTTTTTTTTTTTTTTTTCTCCTTTTACTTTGCTCGAACTCCCACATTCTGAAGTGTCATGATATCTGGGGTTTAACCCATTGGGAAGATGTAGAGGGTTTTTTTTTATTTTTTTATTTTTTTTTATTTGAAAGCATATAGTACAATATCATCATTATGGTATAAAAGACCAGTGGATGTGTGGTTAAAAAAATTCACATATATCTCAAGGGCACAACACTTAAAGGGAGCAGAAAGTAGAATAGATTAAATCCCTACATATTTAATCAGATTTCAGAGTTAATGGTTCCAAAAGATTGAAGAAACTGTTGCATCAACTGGATCACTAGTAGCTCCTTAGGCCAAAATGTTATGTTAATCATAAACCATTTATCCAGTAATTACCACTTATATCAAAGCCTAAATTAGAAATGGCAGATATAAACTAATAAAGTCTATCAAACAGAAAACATTGTACCAGTATATGGTGTTTATCACTTCAAAGCTGTGATACATTTTGCACAAAATTCTCAATATCTAAATTTCCAGACATGGCTGTTTCATTGCAATTCATACTGCTGGATGTTTAATTGTTTGTGTCTGTGCTGTCTCTTGGGTTTTAGAATGGGTATTGCACTATGTTTATTATTTATTTTAATTCCCTTCCAAAAACTTGGTTTCAAAATATCATATGACCTATGCCATCATATCATAATATATATGGTAACATGTGAATAAAAACAACTATGTAGGAGTGAGTGGGTGCCCTAGCAGTTACAGTGCCAATTAAAATACATACATATCAGAGTACCTGTGTTTGCATCCTAGTTCACTTCTGGTTTCAGCTTCCCTCTAATGCAGATCCTAGGAGTTAGCAGGTGATTGCTCCAGTAGATGGTTTCTTGCTACCTATGTGGACAGCCTGAACTGAGTTCCTGGTTCCTGCCCAGGGGCCTGGTTTTGGCCATTGCAGGCATTTGTTGAGGGGGGGGGGGAGGGAAGGGGTGAACCAGTTGGCTGGAGTCTCAGCCTCTCTTTCTCTCTCATTAACAAATAAAATAATTTCTTAAAAAAATTTATTTTAGTAGATAACTCTATACAGTATTTTTTTAAATGGACAACATATGTCTAGATGTAAATGGTTAGACAGTGATGACAAGTTGAAACCATATATTGAATGAACATTATCTGTTGTGTCTTAAGTATATAATTATCATATAAAAGTTTTAAAATACATTTGTTCTTATCTCAATTTAGAAATTGCTTTTAAATGTGCTCTCAGATGACTTACCTAAGATATACAATCAGTAAATGGTTGAGGAAAAATTTCAAGTCTGGTATCTTCAGCTCCATGCCTGCAATATTTTCCCAACACTACCCTCTTCTTTTTTTTTAAAGATACATTTTTTTATTTGAAAGGCAGAGTTACAGAGAGGCAGAGGCAGAGAGGGAGAAAGAGAGATGAGAGAGAGAGAGAGAGAGAGAGAGAGAGAGAGAGAGCTTGTCCGAGTGACTGTCATGGCTGGAGCTGGGCAGATCCACATAGGTTTCCCATGTGGCTACAGGGGCCCAAGCACTTGGCCATCTTCTACTGCTTTCCCCAGCCATAGCGGAGTGCTGGATCAGAAGTGGAGCAGCCAGGACTACAACCAGCACCCATATGGAATACCGCCACTGTAGCCAGCAGCTTTACCCATTATACCACAGTGCCAACTCCATTACCTTCTTTCATTTATACTTTGAACCTGAGAACAAATGAACAATGGTGGTGTTTTAGTTTTCCCTTACCAGAATGAACAAATTGTGGAACAATATCTCACTGAAAAATAATCTAGCCATTGACAATTTTGAAAAAGAAACTATTCAAAGAAATTTCATATAGCATCTCAAAAATAGGACTACTTTTTTTTTTTAAAGTTTTATTTATTTATTTGAGAGGCAGAGTTACAGACAGAGGAAGAGGCAGAGAGAAAGGCGTTCCATCCACTGGTTCACTCCCCAAATGATTGCCACAGCTGGAGCTGGGCTGATCCAAAGCAAGGAGGCAAGAACTTTGCCTGGAACTCCCATGTGGTTGCAGTCACGCAAGGACTTGAGCCATCTACTGCCTTTGCAGGCCATCAGCAGAGAGCTGGATCAGAAGAGGAGCAGCCAGGATAGGAAAAGTTGACTATATGGGATGCCAGTGCTGCAGACAGAGGCCTAGTCGACTATGCCACAGCATAGGCCCCTAGAAATATTCTTTTTCTGTTGTTGTTGTTAAATCATTCTTATAAATTTTGTATCTATTTACTCCATAAATTTGGATGTACAAATATTTCTAGATAGAGTGCAGTATTTCAACATATATACAGTGCAAAACAATCAAACCAGGTAAGTAGGCTTTTCATTTCTTTATCTCATCTGCTGTTTTACATGCCAAATACCTACAATATCCAGGGGGCTGAAGCTGGAATTTAGTAATTCAGCCTAGTTCTCCATTGTAGGTTGCAGAAACCCAAATACTTGAGCCATTACTACCATTTCCCAGGGTCCGTTATGAAGTGGGCATTAGGAGTCTGAGCTGGCCACTCTGGAATGCAGCTGTCCTAATCAGCAACTTAGCTGCTAGGTCAAATGCCTAGTTTACCCTTTTGAATTCTTTATCAATCATTTTGTCAACCTCCTTTTCCTTGGAATTTGCTACTAAAGCATTATTTGTGCTCCTTTTGGTACATCATATTGCTTTGCTTTTTCATACTTTCTATGACTCTGTATTGATATTTGTGTGTCTAGTAGATTACTCATTTCTTATTTTTTTTTTTTTTACAAAAGAAGAATTACAAAGAGAGAGGAGGAGACAGAGAGAGACATATCTTCCATCTGCTGGTTCACTCCTCAAATGGCCACAAACACTTGGGGCATCTTCTGCAGATTTCCAGGCACACTAGCAGGGAGCTGGATAGGAAGTAGAGAATCCAGGACATGAACTGGCACCCATATGGAATGCCAGCCTTACAGGCAGTGGCTTAATACTGTACCACAGCACCGGCCCCAGATTACTTGTTTCTATCACATTTAATAGGTCCATGTTTGAAAAGTTTTCTACTGTGCTTGTGTCTTCACTTTTTTGTTAGGCAACATTGGTTTCATGTCCAGTGGATGCTGTAGTATAGTCTTGTGTATCTTCATCCACAGGAATTTTTGACAGCAGCAGTGAAAGTATGTGACGCTTTCCTTAGGTTCTAGCAGGAGCACATGTATTTTGGAAGCAGCCTCTGGGAGAATCCCATGTTTGTGGGGGAACCATCCCTTAGATCACTGTGGCTGGGGTTGGTGGAACCTTAGCCCAGAGTCATAGATGGGTCACTCAGTTACCTGCATTGGCAGGAACATAGCTGGGGTGATGGTAGTGCTGGCCCAACTTTCTGCAGGAGTGTACTTATCCCTCAGCCCAGATTTCTATGCAATGTCTTAACACTAATGTACTTCCTCTGCCCCTGTGCACTCCAGGAGTTCACTCCAGGAAGCATAGCATCAAGAGAGCAATTGGGAAGAAAGCAATGGGATGAGAAGTCCTGAGACGACAAACTTCAGTGCTAGATCCCACCCAGAGCATACAACCCACAAATATATCAATGCAGGTTGGGTATGGTCAATCTCACTTTGCTACTAAAGTAGACTTACAGTCTGAGACCACTACAACCCATCACCATTGATGCTTGCTGGGATCCAAGTACAATAAACTGGGCTCAAAAGTCCCCACCTGGGACCAGAACAAGTCCTGGACCTCCATCTGAGGGCAAGGTCTGGGGAGATGAACGATTACTATCGTCCTTGTGATGGTTTTATGAGATCTAAGACACAGCCTTTGCTCACATTGGTGCCTTACTCCTCAGTTACTGGAGTCTTATTCTTTGATTTCTTCCTGTGGTTGGAGAACGGATGAAGAAGAGAGTCTATGGGGTTCCCAGGATGATATTAAATAGGGCTACATCTGAATTTCACAGATACCGAACCCTGTTCTGTCTTGCAGTCTGTTCAAATGGGGAGGGAGCTGCTGAGACAATCCTCTGCACCAAAGCTGAGACTAAGCTGGGATGCACGTGAGTCTCAGAGTTTCTTGGCCTTGCACAGGCTGAGGGTATAGGACAGAGTGCACTACGCTGGTGCTGATGATACATGCCAAGATGAACCTATCCCACAAGGGCACATGTCTCTCTGCCTGCTGCCTGGGCCTGTGACTTTGAGCACTGACCTCGTGGCAGAAGCCTTTGGGCTTTATTGGGTGCTGGGCCTTATTGAAGGGAGCCTGACACAGATCTTCAAGGCAAAGGCCTATGATCATTTTCCCATACTACTCTCTAGTAGTTTCAGTCTTGCTTCACTGTGTCCTGGAGGTTGAAGGAGGGATGGCAGATGCAGATCCTTGATTTCCTGGCTAAGGGGAAGCCCAAGACTCAGTCTACCGGTACAGGCCCAGGCTGGGAAGAGGCAGAGTCCATGGGGTCCTATCTGGCTCCAGGTTTCACTGTGGCAGGCCTGGTACTGGGTTGCAAGTCTGATGTCTGAACATTGTTCCCTTTCTCTTCTCCAAGAAGAAGGCGACTCTCTCCACACGGATTTACTTGGAGCTTGGGGAGGGATGATGCTTTCCTTTCTATCTTTTGCAATGCATATTTTATTTTTATTGTACTTAAACCAGGCACTGTGATCTCTTACCTGGCTTCCTTGTCTCTTGGGAGGCTGACTTGGTGGTGAATAACTGGGATTCCAATTGGGATCTCTGTAAGTATATTTCTGGAGTATCTTACTCCATTACCATCTTCTCTGATTCCCAAATGAAATGCTTTCTCTTTTTTAGATAAATTGAAATAAAACCAAATTGTCTACGATAAGAGAAATAGAACTCATTTTGACAGACCATTTATCTTGCTATTAGAAAGTGAGTCCCTTCTTTTAAAAATATTCACCCAGTTCATGAATTGTTTTTATTAATAAAATATATGTCTCAGAATGGGAAAATAATTGCACATTTTTGAGTATTTAAGCATTATGTACTGCAGAAAATGTACTTGTAACTGTTATAACTATTATATATTATATATATATATATATAAACTTTTAGAGATCTCTTTTTTAATATTTGGAGCTGCAATAGCAGAAGTATCAAAGTATATAGGAAACAACTTTTTAAAAAGCATTACTCTTGCTTAGATGAGGGCTTCCAAATCTGGGAGATGTAGGGATCTTTCAGGTTTCAGGAGTGAAGCATCGTGTTTACAGGAGTTTGTATCCTCAATACTTCCCTTGTAGCACCATTTGTCTGAAGGATTTAAGACCTAGAGCCATAGCCTTGTTGCCAGTTTACAATCATTCCTTCAGGTTAGCAGCGGCATGTCTGATTATATTCCGCAGCTCCCAGTGGGATCTTTCAGTAACTGGAAAACTCCACTTGGACGCTGATAATCCACTGTACCTTGCTCTGGCTCTTTCCTCTCCAGCGAAAGACACAGATAAGCTATTTTTGCTAAGCAATTAGAGAAAAGAAAAGAAAAAAAAAAAACAGTAAGAAGGGAGAAGAGGATGGAAGTGCAAGAGCAAAGAAAATAAAATGTTTTGGCTCCCCAGCTGCTCTGTGCAAAGTTTATTTTTCCCCAAACACTCAGTTGTTCATCAGAATTGATCAATAATTTTAGTGGTTCTTATAAAGTTGGTTATTGATTTAATTAAGGGGAGGTGAGAGAAAGTTCAGTTTTGTAGGGAAAAAAACAAACACAGGGAATTCCACTAGACTGAAAATGTGTGTCAGAAAGAACGCAGAGGTAGATCTGCCAGGGGAGTACATAGAAGACTGTTTAAAATGAGAGGCTGATGGATTAAAAAGGCCCGGTTGCCCCTCTTCCAGGCCAGCTCTCTGCTGTGGCCCGGGAGTGCAGTGGAGGATGGCCCAAGTGCTTGGGCCCTGCACCCCATGGGAGACCAGGAGAAGCACCTGGCTCCTGCCATCGGAACAGCGCGGTGCGCCGGCCGCAGCGCGCCTACCGCGGTGGCCATTGGAGGGTGAACCAATGGCAAAAGGAAGACCTTTCTCTCTGTCTCCCTCTACTGTCCACTCTGCCTGTCCAAAAGAAAAAAAAAAAAGGAAGATATGATATTCATTGCACAGGTGGCTAAAACCTTAAGTGCATAAAAATGAATGAAAAACATTTAGTAAATCGGATGAATTATTTCTCCCATTGGTGATGCTTTGGCACTCTTGATATTATAGTATTTAATAAGAGATTTAAATCTATTTTGGTTTTCTCCCTTAAGGACATAGAGTTCAAGGCTACTGAATTACAAAGTTATAAAATATCAATATCCTATTTTGGAATAAGTTTATATGTTAGAGGAAGAATTTCTGTGTTAATATCAAATAATTATGATAAAGATTTGCATGTTTGTATGATATAGCATAAATTGCTTGAGGTAACATACTGACAAAAGTTCCATGCTGTTAAAAATCCATAATATGAAGTTTCTTATTTGAAGGAGGTGATTTTATGGTAAAAAAATAATAGTAATGTAATTGGTAAAGAAATTTTACTCGGTTTGGCATTTATCCAAATCATAGGTCTTGTCTTACACTTATTATTTGTGATTGTGTACAAATTACTCTGGCTCCAGAATCTATCCCTTAGCGTCATTTTGAGAATTTACTGAAATAATGCTTACAAAGCATTTTCACAGACACTTGCAAGAGAAAGATGTATGTAACCAAATATTTACAATCATAGTTTCATAACATTATTTTTTTAAGATTTGTATTTATTTATTTGACAGGAAGTCACAGATAGAGAGGAAGAGACAGAGAGAAAATCCTCCATCTGCTGGTTCACTCCCCAAAAGGGTGCAATGGCCAGAGCTGGGCCAATCCAAAGGCAGGAGCCAGGAGCTTCTTCTATGTTTCCCATGTGGATGCAGGGGCCCAAGCACCTGGGCCACCCTCACTGCTTTCCCAGGCCATAGCAGAGAGATGGATCAGAAGAGGAGCAGCTGGGACATGAAATGGCATCCATATGGGATGCTGGTCAGAGGCTCAGCCCACTATGCAACAGTGCCAGCCCCAACATTATTGTTTTAAATACCATTCACCGGACACACAATTCCTTGTTTATAGCCTTCACCTCTGCCTTGATGCATGAGGGCAGACCTTCATATCCAACTTTGTTTACAAGTCCACTTGGGTATAAAATATGTACCTCATGTTAAGGACATCTAAGACATTAAATTTTCATTCGTGCTTAATTTCCTTCTCCTTTCTTACCATCATGCAGAACAGTATCACAATCCCACACATGGATAAGACCAAAACCTAAGAATTATCCTTGTTTTGTCTCTCAATATACACACTCAACCCATTAGCAAAGACTGCATCAAACCAATTCTCTCCATTTAAAAGAAAAAGTTCAGACCAGGCCTCTATCGTGCTGACTTGCACAGTGATTTGATAAATGATGCCTTTCAGCAGTTCACAACCAGATTCAATTCTCCACACAGATGCCAGGGACTCCCCCAACACATCTCTTGCCATGCCACTGCCCTGATAAGCGCTTACCTTGATTCTCTTATAATTACTTTCATCTCTTTGTCAAGTTTCTCTGCTAGAGTATTAAACAATTTCTTTGTGTTCTCTTGAAGTTTATTGAGCATCCTGAAAATAATTATTTAAAAAATTCTTCATCAAGCATCAGGCACTGTCAAATGCAAGGTAGTGACTTCTGCAAACTTATTTATTTATTTTTTTGCTGCAAGATAAAGTCATGATTCTCTGAGAGCTCTTGATGTTTGTTGGCATAAGATGTCATCTGCAAATGGAATGATTCACCACTTTTCCCCACTCTTCATAATCTGTCTTTGCTTATGGCTGTCCTTTCAGAGATTCTAAGTAATCTTCCTATTTTCTACCAGCCTCTGGTCTTCAGCCCTAAGTGGTGCCCTAGGTTGGAGCTTGCTGCAAGTCGCTGCATCAATGATGCCGTAAGCTTAGATTTGTCCTAAATTTACAGTTGGTGTGATGCTCAAAATGAAGAGGAAAAGAGGGCAGTCCATCTCCATGAGACTTCCCTCAGGGCTGAGGCAGACCCACACACTTAGCACTATGGCACCTATACTGCAATGGCAGATCACGTCTGGGCCTTTAGTCTGCCAAGACCAGTGCAGCACAAGGGTAGGCCAAAGATCAACTTTCTGTAGTCTGCTTGCTGCTGGGATGGATTCACAGCTGAAGCTGCAGCAACTAGCTGCAAGTGGTATTGGCTAGAAAGTAAGCCCCATCAGCTGGGGCTCAGGATTCTCTACCTGGCGCCAGATCAGAGACCTGTCCTCTGGCATGGGCCTAAGGAAGAGGACCATTAGGATCATCCCAATGTTGGAATTTTTCCATCTGCTACTGAGTTAAATGACACAGCCCTATGGTTCCTTTCTTTCTGCCCAAGGATGGGAGAAGCAGCAACTTGTCTATCTATCCAGGCTAGCACAAAACTGTGTCACATGTGGGTCTCATACTCATCTTGCCCCGGAGAATTTCAGGGGTGCACACCAGACTCACATGGCAGCAATTCACACTGAGGCAGGTGTGTCCAGTGAGGCACTGGACCTCACCTGATGCTGGTGCAAGTCTGGAGGTTTAGCCTCTGAGTCCATGCCTGGGGATAAAACTTTGGGCCTGGTGTAGGGATGTAGATCTCATAGCAGGGGTCCAGCTTCAAGCTCCAAAGCAAGGTCCTAAATTCCCTCTCCTATCCTACTTCCGAGCAACTTTATAGAGTCTTGATCTCCTTTATGCCAAAGGTTAGAGCAGGTGAGGTTGAAGCAGTCCTTTTTTTCTCCTGGCTAATGTAAAATCGAAACCCAAGGTGACAACAGCAGCCTGTGGGGCAGGGGACACGGGACCCTGTTGGGTGTTGGTGTTCTATCATGGTGAGATTGTGACTGGACCTCAAGGCTAAGGCCTAGGGTTAATCCTGTCTCTCTCTGTTAAGCTGGAGACTTCTCTCCAAACTTCACTAATTGGAGCTGGGAAAGAGGTGATATAGGCAACTGCTTCTTTGCTGCTTTTGTCAATGCATCTTCTCTTATTAGAGTAAAATCAAGGACTATGGTCTCTCACATGCCGAATAAAACTTCTGTGAATGTGACTTAGTGTACAAATAACTGTTCCAATTGGTCTCTCTATGGGGGAGGAGATCTCCTGGGTGAGCAAATTACTCATTCACCATTTTACTCTGCCTTGTTGAGGGGACCTCTCTTCAGCTCTCAGAGAGTTAGAGGCAGAGAGAGAAATAGAAGTCGTCCATCCCCTGGCATCCTCCCCAGATGGCCACAAGGGCTGGAGCTGTGCCAGTCCAATCCAAAGCCAGGAGCCAGGAGCTTCCTTCAGGTCTCCATGCGAGTGCAAGGGCTCAAGTAGTTGGGCCACCTTCTACTGCTTTCCCAGGCCATAGCAGAGACCTGGATCAGATGTGGAGCAGCCAGGGCTTGGGACTAGAACTGGCATTCATAGGGGATGTTGGCACTGCAAGTGGAACTTTACCCGCTATACCAATGCACTAGCCCCTCTGCTGGTTTTCAATCGCAAGTATATTGACTTTGTAAACGTTCACTATAATCGACAACAGTAATCACTACCATATGTCTGTCTTACTCTATTATATTGTCTCTTGTCACTCCCTCCCTTTATCATTGCTTGCCACTCATAATGTCCTTCTTCTACTCTGTTTATTACCAATACATATTTCCTCTTTTCCTGAGTAACAATATTTAATGTTTATTGGGTTCAAAATATGTTCCAGACACTGCTCTAAATATTCGATGTGTATTAATTTAATTCTCACAATAATCCATTAATATTGCCACTGTTATTGTACTATTTATTTGAAATGAAATTGAGACATGGAGTGGTTAATAATTCATCCAAGTTCACAGAGTTAGTAAATGAAAATCTGAATTTAAACCTAGACATAGGTTTCCACAGCTTATATGTTTCACTCTACTTTGTCCTATGTTCCATTTTGTATTTATTTTTCAGAAACTTGAAGTTCCTTTCTGTATTATTGTAATTTGTAAGTTGTTTGTATTTTTAAATAGTAAAATACTCCAGGGTTATCCTCATTCTTTAAGAATACCCAGATTATTTGACTCTTTTAATGTGTATGGAAGCTTGAAAATAAGTTTGTCATATTTGACTGAAACTACTTAAAATTTTATTAAAATTGCTGTGAATCTCTAGTTCAATTATGAAATATTTCAGGGTCCAGCATTGTGATGTAGCAGGCAAAGCCGCTATGAGCAATGCTAGCAATCCATATGGGTGCCAGTTTGTGTCCCAGCTGCTCCACTTTCAATCCAGCTCCCTGCTAATGGCCTGAGAAAATCAGCAAAATATGGCCCTAGCATTTGGGCCCCTGCTACCCACATGGGAGAACTGGTGGACACTCCTCCTGGCCCTTGTCTTCTACCTGGCCGAGTCTTGTTGTTTGCATCCATCTGGGGGTGAACCACCTGGAAGTGAACCAGCAGATGGAAGATAGATGGAATATTTCTCTCTCTCTCCTTCTGTTTCCATAACTCTTTCAAATAAATAAATAAATAAATAAATAAATAAATAAGTTTTTTCAAAAACAAAAACAATTTAGAATTTATGCATTTTATGTCCTCCAAGATGTGAACATTTTATATTCTTTTCTCATTTATTTAGATCTCATAATAGTTCTCTCAGAAATGCTTTATTGTTTTCAGCTAAACCTGTTATATGTATGGTAAGATATACTTCTAACATTTAATAGTTTTCACATTATGTATTTCAGTTTTCAAGTATTTATTATTGATATACAGAAATGTAATCTATTTTGTATGTTGATCATTTATTCAGCAATCTTGATAAATTCACTTACCAATTCAAACAGCATTGTTATGTATAAACATATTGTATATGAATGCATATTTTTGGTTTGTTTGTATATATTTGTGTGTATATGTCTATATCCTTGAGAGTAAGTACTAGGTTTTCTAATAGAGACAGGTGATGATTTATTGAGTATGTTGGTGCCATGTCTTCACGCCTTATTTTTCTCCCATAAGATGACTTGGTGAGAGCTGTATAGACTTCATACATACAGTGTGGGTCTATGTACTAGGATAGAAACACTTTGTAAGGGCCCTGTTTTGTGGCGTACTGGAAAAAGCTGCTGCCTGCGCTTCTGGTGTCCTATATAGGCGCCAGTTGAGTTCCACTGCTTATTTCTGATGCAGCTCCCTGCTAATGCCCAGGCAAAGCAGTAGTGGATGGCCAAGTACTTGGGCCCCTGTACCTATGTGGGAGACCCAGAAGAAGCTCTGGGTTCCTGGTCTCAGCCTAGCTTAGCCCTGGCTGGCCGACCGTGTGAATATTGAACCAATGGATTGAAGATATTCTCTCTCTGTCTCTCTCTCTATCTCTCTCTCTTTTCTCTCTCTCACTCTTTTGTCTTCCCCTCCCCTGTAACTCTGTGTTCAAGTAAAATAAATATTTTTAAATAGAAACTACTCATAAATCTTGGAGATTGTATTGGCTACCTGTACACCTCCTATTCTCCACAGACAGTGGGAGGAAAGATGGAGGGGAGAGAGACTATATTAAATTATATTGGCTGAAGAGCATATTTTAAGTGGCTGGTGGTGTATTTTATATCCTTACCGGTTATTTTTCGTTCATGTATCAGTAGATGGGCCACAGAATTACATAGCTTTGTTTTTAGTTTCCTTATTTCATTACATTCAAATGTGCAAAATAATTAATGATGATTTGATTCATTATAAGAAGGTATTTCAGGGAATGCTAACTGACTTTCTACATTATACATTTAAAACTCAACAAGCAAGAATTGAAAACAGAAAAATGTGTAAATATTCATATCACAAAATAAAAACAAAGTAAAAAAAGTCTAATTTTCATCTGAAATAATCATAATGATGTTTATCATTTAATAAACTTTAGATTATAATTTTCATAAATTTGATGAGAACAAAAGTTTTTATCCCCTTTTTCTTATTTTTATCATAAATCTTAGACTTCCATTTGTGATTTTAAAGGAATAATTATTTGTATTATATAATCAATTCAGTATGATTATTTGCTCTTTTGTAAGGTTTAATTACACTTTAAATTCAAAAATAATGAATCATGCCAATTGTATATAGAAATAGAAACATCATAATTTTATGACATTAACTTAACTTCCATAATTTCCAAGCTATTTATTATTATTTTAAATATGCAATTTTGTGAAAACTTAGATTTATATGCATTGTAATAACTGGCAACTATTTCCATTTTACTAATTCCTTTCATTTTGTTACATTTTCACATGTTACTTTTAATCCATTCCAGCTCATTCTAACTGTGATAATGATCATGTAATTTGTCTTTTGGTGGGATAAATAAAATACAACATTAGCATTGTCCACTAAATAGGATGTTGGTATATTTTCTTTTGTCTTAAATCTAGAACTTGTAATGAGTCTGAAATGAAAGCAATGGAATTTTCTCTTTTTACTTATCTTTGCTTTTCTGGGATGGTTTGGGCTAGTTTTTGCTTGTGAATTCAATTTAAGAGGAAAACACATCTAAGGATTACATATAAGAGAAAGGGAGAATTCTGCAGGACTTTTCTCTGCTTTGAATTAAATTTAATTAATATAAAAGGTCACAAGTTCTGCTACTTTCAAGATAATTAAATTTATTTTATTAGAGTAAGAGAGAAAAGTTTTAGAATGAAACGGAGATTGAAGTGGGGAAAAAAAAAATCCTTCCTGTGTAACATTACTGTGAGGTATGTGGGGCATGTCCAGATCAGTAACAATAAACCAGACCAGTGCTTTCCAATATGATTGCACATCAACGTCACAGAGAAAGTTTTCATAAAAGTATTGATGCCAAGCTGTGCCACAAAGTGAAATCAATTATCTGAGGGTGCTGCATGTCCATCCAAGTTTTTCAAATGTCCCTGAAGTAATTGTTACCACTACTTTTTGTACTATTATGTGCACAATATGTACACAACTTTAACAGCCCATCCATTAAAATCAAACTCTAACATCTTCATGAATATGGAATTCCATTGTTGGTGGAAACAATTCAATTTCAGGCTACCATTATAACAAACACAATTAATAGATGTATATATGTATATTTTATATGTAAATATGTATGCATACATATGTATTTATAAGTGTGTGTACTTGCACATACTGAACAATTCTGTACAGATGCAAATAAAAATCAATGGTCTTTTAAGAGCAAAGCATATTGTCACTTTAAAGGGTTTTGCTACCATCCCAACACATATGTCATGTCTTTTAAGATAGTTTTTGAAAAACTAAACATTTCTGTGTAGTTTAGAACATTTCTATGTGTTCCAGAAACTTCACAGTGCCTATTAATTTAAAAGTTTATGTAATTTTAAAAAAGAAAGATGTTTCTAACTTAGAAAGAACCTCATTTATTCAATTTAACTAAGTATCATGGCAAAATTGTAATGGTTCTGAATGGCCTCAAATAGTGACTTGAATTAAATAAGCACATGAAATAATTTTAATACATAAATTTTTGGAAGCAATTTTCTTTATTCTTTTTATATAGTAGCTTTTGCTTAAACACTTAAAAACTGCAGATTTCGGGAAAGAAACTTGATGAAACAAACTAACAAAATACCCAGAAATGAACTTGCTTCTGAAAGCAAGATTAGGAGACAATAGGATTTTAAAAAGATGTATAAATTGTAAACCAGCAGAGAAATCAAGTTATTTTTTTTTTCTCTTACGAGTTATAATTTAACACAGCATGGGCTTTTGAACACAACTTCTTGATCTAAAACTACCCAGAAAGAATGAGATGAAGATTTTTGTCAAGCCTTGATGCTGTGAGTCTGGCCAAGGATTCTTTGAGAGATTTTGTTAAGAACTACAGCTTTCTTGCCTAGCAGCAGGATCTTCTAAACCCATATCATTTCCTGTTTAGACTTTGGAAAATATTGCTTCTGTGTAGTTGGGGATGAGACAATTTTGGAAGATTAGATAACTTAAAATCTAAAATGAGAAAATAAATTACCTTTTGCAGTTCTTAAAATATTTAATAACTATGAATATTGGGTGTCTTTATGAAACAAAGCTACAAAGCGCCACCATTCTCGTTTATATCCTGATGTACTATTATGTAAGCATTCATTTTATTACACATATTCCACTTGAAATATTTCTCTGGAATACTTTCTAAAAGTTCATATTCATTGAACTATGAAACTATAGAATATATTTGAATGATGTTTAATTCATGAGTTCATTTGTATTATATGTATTGCTGCATTTTCCTTATTTTTAATTTTTGTTATCTTCTGTTTTTCACTTTTAAGGTATATTTTAAACCATTATATGCAGAAATGTCATACAAAGACTAATAGATTTTTAAGCTAATTCTCACATATCTTGTAGGGTCACCTAAGATTTTATACTCACTATGTGGTATTTTCTACTGAAATAACAAATTATTTTATTGTCCTTGAATATTATTTCTTGGCATTGGGTATATTGACGGGGTGAATGTGTGGTGTTTTAGAAATATAGGGAAATCATCAGCTAGAAGGAAAGGTAACCATTTAAGTTCAGAGTCTGATTTCCAATATAGGAGTATATGGATAGTGAATGTGAAACATGTCATAGAACTAAATAGAAAGTAAAAGAATGTCTAGAGGTCGGCACTGTGGCACAGCTGGTTAAAGCCTTGGTCTGCAGCACCCATCCCATATGGGCAACGGTTAGAGTCCTGGCTGCTCCATTTCTGATCCAGCTTTATGCTATGGCCTTGCAATGCAGTAGAAGATGTCCCAAGCCCTTGGGCTCCTGCACTCACATAGGAGACTTGGAAGAAGCTACTGGTTCCTGGCTTCAGATTGGCACAGCGGTCATCTGGGGAGTGAACCAGCAGATGGAAGATCTCTCTCTCTCTCTCTCTGCCTCTGTTTCTCTGTAATTTTGTATTTCAAATAAATAAATAATTTTTTAAAGAATGTCTCTAGCTTGGAAAAGGGGCATCAGATATTCTGGGGTTCTTTTTGTGGCAGAATTTATATTTATAATTTATATTTTTGTCAAAAAGTAAAAAGCTGACTAGAGATAGTCTCATATCGGAAAAAAAAGATTTATTTTTTTACATATTACATTCTGAAATTTGCCAAACAAACATGCAATAATAATCCTTAAGGGAAAAAATAAAAATCCACATTTGTTACACTAGGTTTCTGAAATATCTAGTTTTATTCATAATAAAATATGAAACATACAAAGAAATAGGGAAAGATGACCTGCAAACAAGAGGTAAAAAAAGGAGTTAGTAGCTTTTGTTTCATAGAGAGCACATACAACATACTTAGCAGAGTGTAGATAAACTATTATAAAAATAAAGGCATGTTTAAAGAATCAAATAAAAATATAGAACAGCAATTTAACAAATAGTTTACCTCACAAAAGAAAAAAAGCTTATAGAAAGAACCCAAAGAAAATTTTGGAATTAAAAGAAAAAAAATAAATGAAATAAGAAATTCACAAGAGGGCTCACCAGTTGATTTTGGGTGGCAGATGGAGGAAGCAAACAATTTGCAAACAGATCAATACAATTTTACTGTAAAACAGAAGAATAATGCACAGAACCTCCCAGACCAATGGGACTATATCATAATAACAATATATACTTATATTGGTGCCGAGGCTCACTACGCTAATCCTCCGCCTGCGGCGCCGGTACCCCGGGTTCTAGTCCTGGTCGGGGCACTGGATTCTGTCCTGGTTGTTCCTCTTCCAGTCCAGCTCTCTGCTGTGGCCCGGGAAGGCAGTGGAGGATGGCCCAAGTGCTTGGGCTCTGCACCCCATGGGAGACCAGGAGGAAGCACCTGGCTCCTGGCTTCGGATCGGCGCAGAGTGCCGGCCGTAGCGGCCATTTGGGGATGAACCAACGGAAGGAAGACCTTTCTCTCTGTCTCTTTCTCTCTCTCACTAACTCTGCCTGTCAAAAAAAAAGTTCTGAAAAAAAAAAATATATATATATTTACAGGTATATATATGAATACATCAAGAAACATGGAAAATTGAATTAAAACATTCTTTATTTTTTGTTCAAAATTTTTGAAATCCATACATACTATGGTTCTTGAAAAAAATCATGAAAATATAAAAACTGTGCATGAATTTCCAAGTTTTTTTTCACTAAAATAAACTTATTTTATAATTCCATTTTTCCACAATGGTTTTTGATGTACATCACATGTGAGAAAAATTCCAGGATAGTAAAAGAAGAGACAGAAAAACATTGTTGAGAAATAATAATGGGAAATAGGAGATAACAGAACATTTTCTAAATGTGATCATAAAACATAAACATATAGATAACAAATCCTAGAAACTGCAAATAGAGCAGCCTATATCTACACACATCATAGCCAAACAATTGAAAGACAAAGTCAGAATTAATTGAAAGCTATAAGATAAAGGCTGACAGGTTAAAATGTAGCTGTGATGCCAGGATCCCACATGAGTGCAAATTTGATTCCTGTTTGCTCTACTTCTGAGCCACCTCTCTGCTAATGCAGCTGGAAAAGTAGTGGAAGATGGCACAAGTGCTTGCATCACTGTCACCATGTGGGAGACTCGGATGGAGTTCCAGGTTCCTGACTTTGGCCTGGCCAACACCCAGGACGAGCTGTTGTAACCATTTGGGAAGTGAACCAGTAAATATCTTTCAAACAAGTAAATAAACCTTTAAAAAGTAATTCAACACACAGTGTTAACATCAATATTAACAATTCAGAAGGAAGAAGAGGAACTTTATGCATCACACCTTGCCAAGAGGCCTGGCAAAGGGTATAGCCATTTGGAAAACAATTTATCAGTTCTTAACAATGACTACATAAATTTGAAATGCAATCCAGCAATTCCACTTTTAGATATTTACTCAAGAAAATGAAGACACATATTCACATTAAAACTTGTGCGTGGTGGTGGTATTTAGCATTATACATAATAGCTAAATAGAGGAATCCAAATACCTACCAACTGTGAGTGAATAAATGAAATGTTGGGACTGGCATTGTGTCATAGCAGGTTAAGCTGTCACTTGCAATTCTTGTATCCCCTATGGGTGCCAGTTCTTATCCCAGTTGCTCCACTTATGAACTAGCTCCCAGCTAACACACTTGGGAAAGCAGCAAAAGATGGTTCAAGTGCTTGGGCCATGCATCTACTTGGGACATCCAGGTGAAGCTCTAGGCTCAGGCCTGCTTTCAGCCTGGCATGACTGTTGCTACCATTTGAGGAGTGAACCAATCAAATGAAATTCTCCCTCTCTCTCCCCCTCCCCTTTCCCTTTCCCTCTCTCCCTTCCTAACTCTGCTTTTGAAAGGAATGCATAAATCTTTTAAAAATAAACTGTGGTATAGATTGGATTGCTATGCAGTACTAAAAGATGCACGGATACATGTTACTACATAAATAACAACAAAAATTATATTATGTTAAAGAAGCTAGATGCAAACAATCACATAGTCTATATTTAATGTATGTGCAGTAGACAGAAATCAGTTCAGTATTTGTGTGGGTATAAACACAGGAGAAAAGATGGACCAGAAAAGTGCACAAGACAACTTACTGGAGTGAAGGAAATTTTCTAACTTTGCATTGTAGTATAGGTTGTGTAAACCTAACAATTCACATATGCCATTAAATTTCAAACTTGTAATGTGAAAAGTCAATGGTATGAGGTTCATACATTAATAAAGATGTACAATTTGAGATTGGATACTTAAAATATTTTATTATGTAATTAGATTTTATAAATGATGATAAAAGTTGTTTAGGAATCACAAACTTGTCTTTGGAAATTTTCAGATTTCTGTAGACCTGGACAGAGAAAGGGAATCAGACCTATAAGTGAGGTGGACTCTGATGGAAATCTTCAAGAGGAGCATTTCCTACTCATTATCAGATGGAAGTTCTGACTGTGTACAGGTAACAACATGGAAGCAGATGGGAGAAGAACATCTTGAAATGAAAGAACATTTTGAGGTTCCCCCCACTTAAAAGTATCAATAAAGAAAATAAGCAAGTTGTTCACATTTCCCTGAAACAATCTGATGACCAAACAATCTGATGACCAAGCAAGCACGCAAAAATGGATATTGGCTATCAGTAATAAAATGTAGAATGACATGGGCAAGAGATTTTCCAATAAAGCCATAGTACCAGATTCAGTGGATACAGCAAATAAGAAACCAGCAGAAATGAGGTGTAACACTGAATACTGTAAACCATGCCAGTATGAACCAGGTACACCTCCCCAGCACCTCTTCTGTATATAATCCTTCCCAGAAATTAGCAGAAAACCATACCCTAGAGGAAACCCTATATTAACTTAATTGAAGTGAATTATCTATGATCATCAAAATATATACTTAGCTAAAAATAAGTTCAGAAATACGAAGACTTATAATTTTAAATATTTGAAAGACCTAACTCTAAAGTTGGAGGTTCATATTCTTGCTCTGTAAAAATGTGTGTAGAATACTCCTCAAGAACGCAAAGGAGGATAACATGATTTTTCAGTGTCTTAGAATATTTTTAAGATTCCCTGATATATTGGTTGACATACTAACTTACCAAATATCATCATTATATTTGTGGTTAAGGAATACCCATTAAAATATTCCTTTTCACAGAAATGTGTAAATATGAAATATTTGAAAAGGCACCAAATGGTAAGTTAGAAGAACAAGGTTCTAATTCAAGCTCTACTACTGAGTTTGAAAAATAATTGAAAATCTAATCTCTGGGACAATGCTTTCTTATTTTTATAAATGATACATAAAAGAAGATGATCCATAAACCTCTTCTAGTAATAGGATTTTATGGCTATAATACAAGCTATATGCTGCTTAAAACACTCTGTGAAGCAAGATTGGATGTTTAATTAATTAGTCAATTAATGAAATCAGTCAATATTGTCAAAGAGATAACTGAAGTGACACTGACGAATACCTGGCTTAACTAAAATGAATTGTTATTTATATTAAATTTATTATAAGCATTAAAATACATTAAAGATATTAAAAGACAAGGACATTTTTGACATGATTCATAATGGGAGACTAAGCTTGGAATAGATAATAAAACACCTATTTTACTGAATGAATGCCTCACAAGAATAATCATGGATAATAATCTTGTCAGTAGTTTAGCTCTTTCTAAAAATATTTGCCTTTTCCATGAAAAAAGACGATGTCCATTTAGGTTAATATAATACAAGTAAGACATTTCTGAAAATACACAAGACTCTTTCCGAAGCAATCCCTGTATGTGTGTTCAAGAATCACTAATGAAACAAAGAAAATTACTGAAAGAGGTTACAAATGTGGGCAGAAGCTATTGAAGGCTTAAGTACCTTACTCTGTTCCAAGCAATGGAACATGAATGAAGTGAATCAAATAACGAGACAATTGCATTCCAGGGCGAATGCTCCTGAAAAATGCACTGATTAAGTCAGGTTAAAAAAAATAAATTTCTGGTCTTGTACTTAGGAATACATGAAAAGCAAATTATACAGATACACACACTTAAAAGCCAAGCTGCTAAGAATATAGTCCTAATCTTTCTTAATACCCCTTCCTTTCAAGTACAAGTTTTGTGATATTTTCTTCATTTAAAATCTCTTCAAAGATATCACTGTTACTTCCTATCATGTAGCTCTTAGTGAATTTATTTCTTTTCCTGATGTTAAACATAAGTAATACTCATTTCACCACTTTAAAACACTTACATGATGTTTATAATAATTATCTGGAATTGTCCCACCTTTTTAAATTACATTTTTATTTATTTTCTACTATTCATTCCCATACATGTATAGGATATTAGAAACATAAAGAATGGGAATTGTTTCCTTTATTGTAAATTCAATGCTGTTGTGGAATTTTGGAGAGTGATAAATAAGGTCCTTTCAAGATTATATTTCTTTTCTCATACTTTATTAATCTTTATTCTGCATCATTATCATGAGGTCTGACATAAAATGTCTACAACCTTAGTACTTAATGGCTACCAAAAATAAAGATAATCAGATAAAGATTGCCATAGATGGAATTGAAAATTCAAAGTAACTGACAGGTAGAAATATACATGTGACTATCATGAGGGCACCTCAAGTGATAATGTGTAAGAGAATGTGTAGTCTGCTAATTGCAAAGGTTAATACAATGCACTCGTCCACATAAAAGGACGAGCTCATAATGGATGCTTATACAGGAGAATCAATTTCTGCAATGAGGTATAATTATACTGATAGACTTATAGCTGATAGTGCTTCATTATTTTATAATCATTGTTTCAATAATTTTCCCTTTACAGTTAGGATGGGAATGTGGAACAAATACCTTGTAACATGATTTCTGCTTTTATATATTTATTTATATATACAAAAATACAAATAAAAACATTTGTACTTGATTGATAGTTTTCCCTTATTTATTGGTCGATTCCATCTCTTGATGTTTTGTAATTTCCTTATAGTGTCAGGCATTAAAACCTGATCTAATAAATATTTCTTAAAAAGATATTCCAAAATTACTAAAAAAGGTTGTTTAAGATATGTAAATCTGGAAGTGCCATTTTGAGTCCTGGTTCTCAGTTTACAATCCAGCCATCACAACTGTTTCCCAGAGTATTCGTTATGAGGATGTTGGACCAGAAACAGAGTAGTAAGGACCCCAACCACACGCTTTGATATGGAACTGGATGACCCAAGTGGTGACAATCACTGTGCCAAATGTCCACCCTTAATTACTTTAATGAAAAATGTAAAATATTTAATGGCAGCATTTATTCAACATTTTGTGTATGTTATTTCATTCTTAAAACAACTTTGTATTTTCTTTTTTTGGGGTTTGTTTTTTGGAAATTTTACCATCACCAGTTCATAAACAAGATTTTGAGTTTCAGTAATGTGCAAAAGCTCATACATAAGGTAATCGAAAATCTGAAGCTTGGTCCGAATCAGCACCCTGTTTTCACCTTTCCTTTGTACTGATTCTTTGCCATCTTCATTTGCACTATCTGCTTTTCATAAGAGAACCAGCTAATAGGCTTAATGGCAAATTTGATGAAGCAATGAAAATTATACTCACTCTCTAGGCAATATTCGTTTATGTGGGTATTAGAATAAAATCCAAAATCCTAACTACAACTGTTGATATTCTACAAGATCTTTAAGATTTATTTTATTTATTTGAAACCAGAATGAAAGAGAGAAAGAACAATCTTCCATTAACTGGTTTAGTCCCCAAATGGCTGCATTGGTCAGGGCTGGGCCAAGCTTAACATAGGAGCTTGAAAATCAATCTGGATCTTCCACTTGGGTGACAGGGACCCAAACATTTGGGTCATCCTGCCCTGCCTTCCCAGGAACATTTACAGGGTGCTGTATTAAAAACAGAGCATCTAGACCCGGAATTGGCACTCTGATATGGATGCCAGTATTGCAAGCGGTAGCTTAATCCACTTTGCTTCAGGATTCTACACAATCATACTTCTACTAAATTCTATAAGCTTATTTTATCTTATTTTTGTCTTTCTTAACCTTGTCTTGCTTTGCACTCTCAAAAACCTCACTGCTTATAAGTGTTTGCATTGTTTTTCCTTCCATGTTTTCTCAAATGCCCTCAATAGCTAACTTACTCATATTCTAAAGGACTCCACTGAAATGTCACAATGGCTACTGTATTTAAGATAGTTTTGCCTGTTACTTGGTTCTTCACATTTTTTATTTTCCTCTGTTGAATTGTTCAAAGTCTGAAATCATTATAATTACTTATTTGTCTCATCTGGTCAAGCAGATTATAATATAATTAAGTGGAGGCATTGCCTATTTAGCTTAGTGTTTTATCTATATCATTTACACAGTACATGTTACAGTCGAGGGCTGAATAAACATTTATTGAGTGGGGATAAATGAGTGATTGGTGTATAACTGTTAAGACATTGTATCTCCAGGTTTTATGAATCTGACAGAAATTTCAGGAGCAGTTGTAATCAAGTCGTAAAGGAGTCTAATAGCTATCAGTGTACTTTTTTTTTATTCTGCAATATGATTTTAAGATTATAATTTTTATTACATACCATGCCTGAGTTCCTAATCTACAACTTCAATTACTGTTTGTCTATGGAGTAAGACTTAAAATTTCCCATTTTCCCTTCCCAAATCTCTTTCTTCTTCCTGAGGTGAACAGATTTATCACATCATGTCCATTGCTTCAACTCACATTTATTTTCGTAAATATGAGACATATGTGTACATATTCTTATAAGAGAAACAAATTTAGTAACATATCAAGTGACTATGGCTATGTCAACTTTATTATGTTTGATGTATGTTTAAAGGTGCTTAGCAGAATGCAGAGGTATTACAGATACAATTTTAAGGACACAGAATTAATGAAACTCATGATGTTGTATATTGTTTTCTATTATCAAAAAGGTTTTCATATCATAATTATAAGATTTTTGGTGCAAATACATACTGGTTGCTTTTCTTGTTGTGTTGGTTTGTTTGTTGCTACTGAATTCCTATAAGAATAATCTGGCCAGCGCCATGGTTCAACAGGCTAATTCTCCGCCTGTGGCGCCGGCACCCCGGGTTCTAGTCCCGTTCGGGGCGCCGGATTCTGTCCTGGTTGCCCCTCTTCCAGGCCAGCTCTCTGCTGTGGCCCGGGAGTGCAGTGGAGGATGGCCCACGTGCTTGGGCCCTGCACCCCATGGGAGACCAGGAGAAGCACCTGGCTCCTGCCTTCGGATCAGCGTGATGCGCCAGCTGCGGCGGCCATTGGAGAGTGAACCAATGGCAAAGGAAGACCTTTCTCTCTGTCTCTCTCTCTCACTGTCCACTCTGCCTGTCCAAAAAAAAAAAAAAAAAAAAAAAAAAAGAATAATCTTTGGGAGCTCGTGTTGTGGCACATTGTGTAAGCGACAGCATGCAAAAAGAGCATCCTATTAATAGAGTACGGGTTCTAGTTTTGGCTGCTCTGCTTATGATCCAGCACCCTGTTCATGTTACTGGGAAAACACTGGAAGATAGAGTACCTGGGAGACCTGGATGGAGTTCAGGCTCCTGGCTTTTGTCTAGCCTAGTCCTGGCTCTTGTAGGAATTTGGGGAGTGAAATAATGGATGGCATTTCTCTTTTCTCCCCTCCCCTTTCCTCTTGTCCCCCTTCCTTCCCTTCCTCTGCCCTCCCCTCCCCTCTCCTTTCATCTCCTCTCTTCTGAGAGGATTTATTTCACAGAAATTTTATCATAGAATGACATAATCTTTTTATCAAATTTTTTGTTTCATGTTGTATGTTTCTAGTTATGAGCAAGAGATATCTGTCACTACATACAGACCATATTTATCACTTTTTCCTATGGAAATATTGTTAAGCACTTCACTCAATTTTTAATGATTTATTTTATTTCATCTTGGATATTTCCTCTATGTTTTGGATAAAAACTCTTTAGATAATAAAAATAATTTATTATATAACTTACTATATAATAATTTAACATTTTTTAAAAATATTTTATTTATTTATTTGAAAGATAGAGTTACAGACAGTGAGAGGGTGAGACAGAGAGAAAGGTCTTCCACCTGCTGGTTCACTCTCTAGATGGCTGCAATTGCCAAAGCTGTGCCAATCTGAGGCCAGGAGCCAGGAGCTTTTTCCTGGTCTCCCATGTGGGTGCAGTGGCCCAAGACTTGGGCTATCTTCTATTGCTTTCCCAAGCTATAGCAGAAAGCTGGATTGGAAGAGGGCAAGCCAGGACTAGAACTGATGCCCATGTGGGATGCCATCTCTGCATCCACAGTAGGATTAACCTACTGTGCCAAGGTGTTGACCCCATAATTTAATATTTTGTAAAATTTTGATTACTCCTTATATGAATGCTGGGATTTTAGTAACTTTAACATTAATTTCCAATGTTTATTAACTAAAATTATCATATAGTCTTGAAAGTTTATTCAACATAAAACTTTTACATTAAATGTGTAAATTGCATACCAATGTTTTTACACCATAATATAATATAAATATGTAGTCTAATTCTTCCATGAGCTATGTATGGTTTTTATCTTCTATCTAGTCTATAATTTCTAAAATCATTTATTTATACAAGAAGCAGAGATACAGAGAGAGAAAGAGAGATAGATACACAAATCTTTTACTTGCTGACTTACTCCAAAATTGCCTGTAATGACCAGAACTGGACTGGGGCTGAAGCCAGAAGCTGGGACCCACATGTTGACAAGGACCCAGTTTTTCCACAGGGGTGACAGGAAGCCAGCTTCTGGAACCACCAGTCAAGTCTGCATTAGTAGGAAGCTAGAGTCAGGTGCCAGAGCCAGGCATCATACCATGATGTGGGTATATTAATCATTTTCTTAACTGCCATTCCAAATGCCTATCCAAAATCCATTCCACAACTTTGAGCCAAATAGGAAAAATTCCCCTTGGAAGTTTTGTTAAAAAAATACTGTAAGTCACAGAAGTAAAACCAAGATAATTAAAACTGAATTACAATATCTGTTAGTGAATTTTTTTTCTTTTTGGTATGTGTATTCTTCTATTGAATATTTTTCCATCTTGTAGCTTTGCAAACTTCAGTTGTTGTCTTTTGTCTGTTTATTTTTTCATAAATTAGTGATGAATTTTACCAAATACTTATTATGGTCAATATTGAACATTGTGTGAATATTTCTAGTAGCGAATTAACATTTCATACAGGATTTTTACATCTTCACATTTGTTTATAGTGAATGTAACAATGTGACTGAGAACAACATTTTTCAAACAGAATAACTATTAATCTTGACTCTTCCACTTACTGATTTGTGGTTTAATCTGATAGTCATTCCCCTCTGCACAGTTCCTTTGCCCAATAATAATGACAGCAAAAGTCTCAAAATATCTTATGAGTGTTAGATTAATTCATGTATAATGATCTGCACAGACCTCAAATGTAGTGAGAATTTAATAAATGCCAAGCATGGTTAGTTGAGAATTTTGGCTTACTTTCCCTTTTTCCTATTATTTTTGAAAACTATGTTCTACTGCTACTTAATTATTAAAAAAAATCATAGTTTACTCTCATAAAATATGTGGTGTCATATATAATTAGCTGTTTGTGGATTTATGTTGCAAATATTTTCATATTTGGCTTTTCTAAATATTCTTGTGAAAGATTTTGCCAATTCATATTTTCTAGGAAATGTCTATTAAGATTCTAAATATGTAGGTATGAAGTAATTTAATGCAATATCAAAAAGCAAAATTTGTAGGCCTCCATCTAGACAAAGGAAATTTCTAAATGTTCTGATGATAACTGCCACAATATGGTATTATATATATATATATATATATATATATATAGGCCAAGCCAAACCATATATATATATATATATATATATATATATATATATTGCAATAATAAAGCATTTCTTGGAATGTAGGATTTTAAAATAACAAAGTGGGAGAGAGGATAAATTACCATATTAACAAAAATTAACCTGCAAAAGTTCATGGTACACTTACTGATCACATTTGGTAAGGCTATGTTCAAAATTTATTAATGTGGTGATAATGATACATATTCAAATGATGATTCAGATCAGCTTTAAAAAGTGAAATATTGTATCTGAAAACACACCAGAATTACTTTGGAAAAAATCTAACAAGTATCACTAATTAGCAGTATTCTTGATATACTCTCCTGTCTGAAAGCGCTGTTGTATTCAATTAGAATTTTATCACATAGGCCGGCGCCGCGGCTCAGCAGGCTAATCCTCCGCCTTGCGGTGCCGGCACACCGGGTTCTAGTCCCGGTCGGGGCACCGATCCTGTCCCGGTTGCCCCTCTTCCAGGCCAGCTCTCTGCTGTGGCCAGGGAGTGCAGTGGAGGATGGCCCAAGTGCTTGGGCCCTGCACCCCATGGGAGACCAGGAGAAGCACCTGGCTCCTGCCATCGGATCAGCGCGGTGCGCCGCCAGCAGCGCGCCTACCGCGGCGGCCATTGGAGGGTGAACCAACGGCAAAAGGAAGACCTTTCTCTCTATCTCTCTCTCTCTCTCACTATCCACTCTGCCTGTCAAAAAGAAAAAAAAAAAAGAATTTTATCACATAATCTAGCATACTGAAGATTTACAACAGTCATAATTTTATTTAAATTAAGTTGCATTTGATTCTGACTCTCATCAAATTAGTGTGTATGTAGAGGAAAAAGTGACCATAATTGGTGGAAATTTCACTTTACCAAGGTTGCCAATTTATACTTGCAACATTAAGGAAGAAAGTAAAGTAATACACACGTACATACACACATACCACAAAACAGATGTTCTTTTATGAGGTAGTCACTAACCTACTGTCAAAGTTACCATTGCTGTAAGAAGGCTGATTTTTTTTTTTTTTTATTTATGTTTGAAAGAGAGAGAGAGAGAGAGAGAGAGAGAGAGAGAGAGAGAATCTTCCATCCACTAATCTACTCACCAGATTGCCACAACTGCTAGGGATGGGCCAAGCCAAACGCAGGAGCCAAGAACCAAGAATTTAATCTGGGTCTCCCTCCTGGGTGGCAGGGGAACAAACACTTGGGCCATCTTCCACAGTGTTTCCCAGGCCATTAGCAAGGAACTGGATTGGAAATTGAACAACTGGAACATGAACTGGCACATAGATGGGATGCTGCTGGCATCACAGGCAGCAGCTTTACTCGCTGTTTCACAATGCTGGCAATGAGCCTCTGCCTGTCTAAGATAATTTGATGATACTACGCAAACGCTGTTGAAACTGTGATCCTTATCTCTGGGGTTCACACCTTTCATGATGTCCCCTAATGGCCAGCATTATATGTCTCAGTACTCAATGAGTCACCTTGAATTCAACAAAAAGAGTACTTCTGACCATGGTAGAGAATCTGTCACTTCGCTGGGGTGTAACTAGGAGGTGAGGCAGCAAAATCCCATTTTTACTAAAATAGGGACTTCTCTCATTCTTAAGTTAAAGGAGTCTACTCTTTCTTTACTGTCTTATTCTGCTTCACATATGACATTTTTATGAACATAACAAGTTAAGAAGATGAAACACTCTCTCTACTCATAAAATTGGGATGGCAAACAATAGTTTAAAAGGAATTTCTCTGTTTCATCCCCAAACTTAATTATCCTGTAAGCTACAGGATTCTAAAGTTCCCAAATAATTGCTTTAAAGTTGTAAAATATGAAGGGTAGAAAAAAAAAAAACAGTTTCAAACAAAGAGCTGCCTATATGATAAGTTATTATGTCTATATTTAAGAAATATTGTAAAAAAAGTATAGTCTAGATTAGTAGGAACAGGAGAAACCAGTGAACTATAAGAGAAGCCATAAGATCTTGGGGCCACTGCAGTTGAATGGCAGTGAATGTTAAAGGAAGTGATTACTGATGAAGTAAGTCAACATTTTATTTGAGTCCATTTTAGCAAAATATTATTAGGATTAAATATGATAAAACTAGAGAGTCCACATTATATGAGGTGACTAAAATTCAGAGAAAGAAAAATTGGTTTTATTAAATGTATATATTTTCTCAACTAAATTTAACATATGTAATATGTGATGAAAACAGAAAAGTCCCCAAATGGCCTTCCATTGGCAATTCATGAAATGGTCATAAACTGCTGAAACCGAATCATAGCCTGAGAATGTCTCATCTTTTCTATCTTTGGTTTCCACTGCAGATAATTCTGACTAATGGAGCATGGCTTTTAGGATACTGAGAATTTAGGAAATTATAATTGCTGAATATTTTTGATGGCATATATTTAGTTCTTAGTATAATTTTGGAACTTCTAAAAAAGATAATTTCCTACTGCTGAATCTTTGACCAGACAGCTGGAAAGTAATAATATTTATCTCTGTTCCTGCTCTGTGGTCTTTTAAGAACTAGTGATATTTTTCTAATAACACAAAGAAAAGAAATATTCCTCTTTATCTCTATCTTTTTTCATTTTCTTTACTTCTCATAACACTAGAAGTATGTATTGTTCATTAACATAGATATTTAGTGATCTTTGATAGTTACTATAATATCAAAATACTTACTATGGTAATGATCTAGTAAACATATTGGCCAATATGAATGTCTCATCAAAATATATTAGAAATGCTAAGAAATATCAGTTAATAGACATAGAGACATCAAACAATTAATGGAATCCACAAAGTCCTTGAATGCATCACAAACATAATCAAAGATAAGAAGAAAAACATGAAGATGAGAAAAGCAATGGGACTCTAAAATAAAACTAATTGTGCTTTGTAGAAAGAAATATTTATAGCTGAAATGATAAATTCGTTGAATATTGTAAGCAACAAATAAGATCGGACTAGAAGATAATAACACAAAGTCAAATTGAAGCACAAATTACAAGACTGAAGGAGCAGATACTTGACACACTGGCTAATTTGCCGCATGAGACACCCCAACCCCACATCTGAGTGCCTTATTCCAGTCCCAGTTCTTGTGCTTGTGATCAAGCTTCATGCTATGCACACCCTGGGGAGCCATAGTTGATAAGTCTAGCACTTCAGGTTCTGCCCATTTAGGTGACCAGGATTAAAGTCTGAGTTCCAAACCATATAATATTTAAGTAATAATAAGTGGAAAATAAAAATAGAAAAAGGAAGGAAGAAAAAGAAGGGAAAAAAGAGAGAGGGAAGGAGGGAGGAAAGGAAGAGAAAGAGAGGAAAACAAAAGCCAAAAAAATAGTACTCTAAAATACATGATTAAGTTTCTGGAAATTAGAGATAAAGAAAATATCAGAAAAGGGTTCTATGGAAGAAAGGTGTATTTATGGGAAAGGCATGCAGGAAGAAGAAAATCACAGAAAATCGTGTAGGCAAATGACAATAAAATGACATCTTTAAATTTGCCAGACTAAAACTCTGAACCTAGAATTTTATATTCCAGCGATTTAAGATGAAAAGAAAAGTAGATAAGAATTTTTTTTTTGCTAGGGGACTTATCATAAAGCAATACTGAAGAAAAAATTAAAGCACGAAAAATATTATCAAATGTGAAAACATATCTAACAATTAACTGAAAAGCATTGAATTATAAATAAGTGGCTAAATGCAAATGCACATATTTTTATTTATAGTTAGTTAAAAATTGAATTTATTGATACATCAAAATATAGTTTAAGGCTTGAAACTCTGTGAAAACTATGATGATAATAGCCTAAAGATCAAATTTGTATATTCAAAAGTGCAATTCTCTAATATTTTGTCACTATATGTTAGGTAATAAGATATCATTTTAAGTGCAAGTGTGATAAACTCAGGCCTCTTAAAGAACCTTGGAAAATGAAATCAATTATATAGAATAGTTATTGATAAAATTAATGATAAGATACTCATGCATGGGAATGTCACAGATACATACCTGAGATATATGCATGGGAGCATTTTAAAGATAAAAGTTGGGAAGATGTGTACCAAATAAATATAAATCAAAAGGAATCTGGAGGAGTTTAGACATTAGAATGGTAGTGATTGTTTTCAATGAACCATCTTTGTTGTGGAACAATGGTTGCTGAAAAATATCACCAACAACCATTAAAGAAACTGAACTAAAAGATTGCAACAAATCAAATCAAGTGAAGAGAAGCTACAGAATGTCAGAAGGAACAATAGAATTCTGTATCATTTACGTTTCCACCACCATCCGCATCCCTACAGCTTCATGATTTAAATAATATGGTCATCATTGTCAAGAACAATGGCGACTCCTATCATATATTCAGATTCACTCTCCAGAAAAGGCTCCACCCTGGGTGAGAACGGTAGGTAATGATTAGCTGGCTGATATACCCATGATTCCCATCACCTCAGCATCTTCCACAGCTCTCATTTGTATGCTAAATATTTCATTTCGTTTTATTTTCATGAATATTTTAGCTTAAGATACAAACTATTTTTCAAATGAGCAAAAATATGTTCAAGAACAAACCATTAAAAATTAGGAAGCACAGTGTTTTAAAAAGTTCATTAAATTTGTTTCACCAGAGGTTATAATTCCTGGTATCATAGTTACTCATTTAAAAACAGAGCTTTTTTTCACAAAGTATGATACTCCTTCTGCTATAGGTTATCACATATATTTGGCAAAATGCTATCTCAAACACACTCCCAACATCTTTAAATTTCTTAGATGTCCAAGACTAAAGGGCAAGAATAATATGAGGTAAAGAAACAGAATGAAGAACATATGGAAAATGTGATGTAGGAGGTTTAAAGTTGTATGATTAATGTCTAAGCACAAATAAGATATTCTGTAGCCTTATTTTCATAATGTAGCATTTATGATGTAAATAGTTTACCATAATAAATGTCAGATAACATCAGGTCTGTGTGGGATGGAGTTACACTTGGGTCTAAAATGAGGTATGTCTCTTATAATGAGGGACAGTGAGAGATTCCGTATGTTCCTTGCTTTCAAATTAGTAGTTCCATCTGTTTAACTGGTTGTCAATTTCATCCAAAGACATATGATGATTTGTGACGATTATGCAATGTGATAAACACCTTCCTTCTAGTAAGATAGCTTCCAAGCTAATGAATTCACAAAGTAGTTAATGCAAAGTGATTATAAGGACATAAGTAGAATATATTAGAAAACACTAAATTTGAGTCCAAAATCACTTACTAAATCACACATTGATAATTATGAAAAATATTTACTTAAGTCAATTCTGGCTATTTATGCTTCAGGGCTCAGTGTAGAGCAAAAAATAGGAGACCACTTGTTCAAAAAATCATTTTCAATTTTAAATTTACGATATCAGAATGTAAAATTAAGTGTGAGGCCCTCTTTTGCATAATGTCTTGGGTGACTGTATGTGCAAAATGCCTACAAAACAGGCCCTGATTGTAGCTCTGATCTTCAGATATGCCATTAAGTATGAGCTATGGAATCTAAACTAAGATGTGCCATCAAAGTTTAATACCACTTCACAGGTAAAAATAAAAAAAAATTTAAATCCTCTATGCTAATTATAATGTTTAAATATAAGAAGAACTGCATTCATGAAATATTAAATTGAACTGCACAAATTACATCTCAGAATTAATTGAACATGGTGTTTAACATAATCTGATCTGTGAAATGAGCACATTAAACGTATCTATAATAACTAGTAACTTCCTTTCTTCTTTCCTTTTCCTTTTCTCTGATGCTATGTCTCTTAGTTTATACATATGATAAAGGTCATACATATATTTGCAGAAGTTAATATCTTTATGCATTTTTAAATGACATAAAGTTCATAGATAGAAGGTTTGAAAATCCTATAGGCTAAGACCCTGGGTCCCCTTAATATTTTGGGCATTTTAATAGCACTAAGATTTTCTACTAATTTTTACATCTACTGTAGTACTAAAAATAAGAAGTAAATTGGAGATATAGATTCATTGGATTCAAATCCTAACATAGCATATACCTATATCTTTGGAAAAATTATTTGTTAATTTTTGTAGTTCATCGGTAAATTAGTATTACTTATTTTATCATTATTCAGGTGAGTACAAGTAATAGCACTGTACTTATCTAATAGCTGCAAACATTAATTAACATAATCTGTGCAAAATTGTCAGTATACTTTGAATGTAAAATGTATTGAGTAAACTTTACCGATTATTGTGATGGACATTGTGTTGTATTATTTTTGTGTTACCTTTAGGCCAAAAGAAATTAGTCCCAATAATAGGAAATGTGTGAAATGGTAGAGAATGTGAAAAAGAGAGATCACCAGAAATTTTTTTCCCAAGGAATAACACATATTTGAAGAATTCTCAAAAAGTAAATATAACTGTTATCTACATTTAATCCTTGTGAAGATATACTAGATAAGTCTGAACATATTACCTGGTTAAAATATATTTGAAAACACTAAGATTTTGAGTCCATTATAAATTTTCTTCAAATGTATAATTATGAGAATTTTGAAATTATCAGACTGGGCTCAGGGGTTGCATGAGAAACCTGCAGGTAATATTTACAGAATTGGTCATCCTTATTAACAGATTGAATCTCTATCTTCAGATTCAACCAACAATTGACAGAAAATATTTGAAAGAAAACTTTATCGGTGCTAAACATGTACAGATACATTTTTATCATCTTTGTTTCCTAAATAAATGGTAAAATAATGACTTACAAAATGTTTACATTACATTAGATATTATTATGCAATCTAGAAATGATTTCAAATATATGGGAGAATATATGCATGCTGTGTGCAAATATCACGCCTTTACGTAAGAGATATTTGAGCATCCACAGACTGTGTTATCTACTGAAGGTTCTTAGAATCAGAACCCTGAGACACTGAGGCATAACTGTGTTTATAATATTCAACCTTGTGCCTTCCTCCTGAGTCCATGTTTTTATTCTTTATCTATTTCTCATTCCCACATATTATTATTATTATTATTATATGCTTTAAGTTGGTGTGAACTGAATCAATTCCTCCTTTTAGCACTAACACAGTGCTTAGCTGTTGTATGCCTGTCTCTTGTATGCAGACAGGACATTTTGCACTTTAATTGAACTTTATATTCACTGAGGTACTTATTATCATTGCCCAGCTTTGTCCCATTCTAGAACCTTCCACTCAGAGTATGATTGTCACCCTGATGAGGCAGGATCAGAGTTCCTGCACTATAGAAAGTCATATGCCCAGGAGTCAGTCTGATTATTTATGCAAATATCAGGGTATTGTGGAACAAGAATAAGACTTTATATTGGTCTTATATAATTAACAAATCCTGTGATAACTTAGTGGCTTAAGATAACACTAATTATTATCTTTCCTTAATCTTTTTTGTTGACAGGAAATTGGAGTGAGTTCTGCAGATCTTATCTCTTCCTTGGTTTAAAATCCAGTACACAGATTTTCAATCACATGATTTGGTGCCCTGGTACTTATTCACCTCTCAACACTTAGTATTTTTCTCTTTAAATCTTATTCAGACTTTTTATATCTGGATGATCTCAGAACAATAACATTTCTTATGTGGTGCATTGTTTCCAAAAGAATTCATTCTGAGAGAAGCAGCAGGAAGATGCCAGTCCTCTTGATGACTAGGCCTGGAACTGGCCAGGGTCACCTCTAACAAATTTTATTTTTCGGAGCAATTACATGACAGGTCATATAAAAACAGTAGGAAAAAGTTGCCACTGACTGATAGAGGAATGCTTGTGTGTACTGAGAAGGTAAAATGTGTAAAAAAGACAACAAAGCAAGAATGGCAACATGTTAAAATAAACCAACATAAAGCCAGTGTTGTGGCACAGAGGGTTAAACAGCCACCTGCAATGCCCTGTGTCCCATATGAGCACCTGTTGGGGTGGCAATAATAAAACCTCAAAATGTCAATTTCATTCATACAGAATACTTTTTTGTACTTCTTGTATTAGTTAATATAAATCAGGAAAAACATGATTCTTGATGATTCTCATCTTTTCAGGACTGACTTATTTCACTAAGCAGAATGGTTTCCATTTGCATCCATTTTTTTGGTGAAAGACAGGATTTCATTTTCCCTATAGCTAAGCAGTATTCCACTGTGTATATGTTCTACAATTTCTTCATTCAATCATCAACTGATGGACACCTGGGTTGATTCCATGTTTTAGCTATTCGCAAGTTCAGCCACTATAAACATAGAGGTACAGATAACTTTCATATGTCATTTTATTTCCATTGAGTAAATTCCCAGGAATGGCTTGGTCATATGGTAGACTTACTTTCAAACTTTTGAGGAATCCCTCACTCTATTCCATAATGCTTGTACTTGTTTACATTCACACGAACAATTAGACTGTGTTTTCCCCCACATCCTCACCAGAATTTATTTATTTGAATGATAACCATTCTAACTGGGATGAGGTGAAACCTAATTGCAGTTTATATCTGCATTTCCATGATGTCTAGTGATCCTAAACATGTTTTCATGTGTCAGCCATTTGTATTTCATCCTTTGCAAAAGACTTACTTATGTCCTTAGCTTTTACCTTGATTTTTTTGTATTATTGCTGTTGAGTTTCTTAAGCTCTTTATGTGTCCTGTATCTTAATCCTTTAACAGATGTATAATTTGAAAATATTTTCTCTCATTCTGTCAGTTGCCTCTTCTTGTTGGGTGTTCTCTGTGCAGAAGCTTCTTAGCTCTATGTAATCACATTTGTCTGTTGTTGCATTTATTGTTTGTGCTTCTGGGGTCTTATCTAACAAGTCTTTGTCTATGCCATAGTGTTTGCACTATGGTTTTTTTTAAACTTTTATTTAGTAAATATAAATTTTTCCAAAGTACTGTTTATGGATTACAATGGCTTCCCCCCCCCCTTAACTTCCCTCCTACCCGCAACCCTCCCATCTCCTGCTCCCTCTCCCATTCCATTCACATCAAGATTCATTTTCAATTATCTTTATATACAGAAGATCGATTTAGTATATATTAAGTAAAGATTTCATCAATTTGCACCCACACAAAACATAAAGTGTAAAATACTGCTTCAGTACTAGTTATAGCATTAATTCACATTGGACAACACATTAAGGACAGAGATCCTACATGAGGAGAAAGTACACTGTGACTCCTGTTGTTGACTTAACAATTCGACACCCTTGTTTATGGCATCAGTAATCTCTCTAGGCTCTAGTCATGAGTTGCCAAGGCTATAGAAGCCTTTTGAGTTCACTGACTTCTATTTTATTTAGACAAGGTCATGGTCAAAGTGGAAGTTCTCTCCTCCCTTCAGAGAAAGGTACCTCCTTCTTTGATGACCTGTTCTTTCCACTGGGATCTCATTCGCAGAGATCTTTCATTTAGTTGTTTTTTTTTTTTTTTTTTTGCCAGAGTGTCTTGGCTTTCCATGCATAAAATACTCTCATGGGCTTTTCAGCTGGATACGAATGCCTTAAGGGCTGATTCTGAGGCCAGAGTGCTGTTTAGGACATCTGCCATTCTATGAGTCTACTGTGTATCCCACTTCCCATGATGGATCGTTCTCTCCCTTTTTGATTCTATCAGTTAGTATTGGCAGTCACTAGTCTTGTTTGTGTGATCCCTTTGACTCTTAGACCTATCAGTATGATCAATTGTGAACTGAAATTGATCACTTGGACGAGTGAGGTGGTTTCAGGTCTAAGGATTAGATCCCTGATCCATTGTGAGTTGATTTTTGTATAGGGTGTCGATGTCTTGTTTCATACTTCTGCATGCAGAGATCCAATTTTCCAACATCATTTGTTGAGAAGACTATCTTTTCTCCAAGGAGTGATTTTAGCTTGTCTGTCAAACATCTGTTGGTTTTAGAAGCATGCATTAATTTCTGGAGTCTCTAGTGTGTTCCACTGATTGATATATCTTTTTAAAAAAGAAGAAGCTATCAAATTCTTATATTTAGTAGCTGTGGCTTTTTCTCCTGCCACCATTTTTTTCTCTTCAAATATATGCTACCATCCATCCACTTTGTGTCTTGAAATGCAATAAACACTAACTTGTTCCTTTTTATTTATAATTAGAACAGAGTTCCAATATAGGGTAAATGTTTCAATTTTTCACATAACATCAACTATTCCCAATTTTCCATAATTAATGAGTATATATTCCTGAATATATTTGAAAATAAAATCACAAATCATACTGTATTGGCAATAAGTGATATATTGAGTAAAGAACATTTTATTTATTGAGTAAAAGAACATTTATATCTGCAACAACAGATATATTGAATAAAGAACATTATATTTATTAAGAAATGCATAATATTATTCTTTCCTCTATAATTCTTTGTGATTTTTTATCTTACATAAGTCCTATTAGCAGAAAGACTTTAATAATTTCTGTAGTACTTTGTTTCTCAGCTCATACAATGTTCATAATATTTCTGTAACATTCATATTTTAGACGAGAATAAGGTTTACTTAAACATAATAAAATATTTCATCATTTACTTTCTTACTTTCCTACAGACACTTATTATTAGATTTTAAATGAGGAGTATGCCTTGGAATTTGAAAATCCAAAGAACTACTTCAGAAGTAAATAGGAAATGCAAGCATCATTCCCATCATAACGTCATTGATCACAAATAACATCCACATCTGTTGGCACCATGAGGATTCTGTGAGAATCACATCATGGTTGAAAGTCACCTTGAAAATACGTAGCAATATTGTAAATGAAGAAAAGAAAGCTAATAGCACATTTTGCCAGTGCTAAAATGTTTGCTCCTGACAGTGTATGCCAATATTTCCTGACAGCTCATGCAGAATTTATTGTTTTGTCCCATCATTTTGTCCCTTTGATATCCAGCTATATGTAAAACTCACATTATTTTCTGACCCATCAGCAAAACTATTCAAATACCAGCAATAGAAATATTCATGCAAGCAGTAAAGAAAGTTTGATTGTTTTCTTCTCAAAATTCTTCAATTTAGTATGAGGTTTACAATGTGCTGTCTAATTCATTCTCCCATGCAAGTTTTCTGAAGTCAAAAAAGATATATTTTCCTTTGATCTGCAAAAGGAAAAGTAGGAAAGGATTTATCTTTTTCAACAGACTTTTTTTTCCTCAGAGAAATTAACATAGTAGTGGATTTGCTTCACTTGAATAACCTGCCTTTAATGCACAAAATCAGACATGGAAGGTATTAGGTACTTACATTGAGTGGGGAGAAATGTTTGAGATTTGTTAGATTCTCAAGGGAAACATTTAGGTACAGGTATAATTGCTAAAAACGAATGTACAAAATAAATTTTCAAATATGTTTCAGTAGCTCAGTATCATGTATTTGCAATGTTTATTTTCAAATTTGAAAGTAAAATAATAAAAAATAACACTTCCTGGAAACTTTATTCCAAAAAGTAAAATATCAAGTGGAATATTCATAGTATAATTGCTTTTCTGACTGTTACAACAATTTTATATAGGAAATCACCATTTATAAGTTTATTTTTATTTATTTATTTATTTTTTTATTTTTGACAGGCAGAGTGGACAGTGAGAGAGAGAGAGACAGAGAGAAAGGTCTTCCTTTTGCCGTTGGTTCACCCTCCAATGGCCGCCGTGGTAGTGTGCTGCGGCCGGCGCACTGCGCTGATCCGATGGCAGGAGCCAGGTGCTCATCCTGGTCTCCCATGGGGTGCAGGGCCCAAGGACTTGGGCCATCCTCCACTGCACTCCCTGGCCACAGCAGAGAGCTGGCCTGGAAGAGGGGCAACCGGGACAGGATCGGTGCCCCAACCGGGACTAGAACCCGGTGTGCCGGCGCCGCAAGGCGGAGGATTAGCCTAGTGAGCCGCGGCGCTGGCCCCATTTATAAGTTTATAAATAAGTCCTAATTTTTCAACCAGAATTTGTTAAATTAACTAAAGTCATAGTCTCTGTATAGGATTCGTCTGACAAAGTAGAATTCAAAAATGGAGTGACATAATCACTCTATTCAAAACCCAGGATTCTTCACTCTAGCTCTGCAACATATAGTATCATAGTAAAGCTCAGAATATAAATTCTGTCTATATGTATGGTTAGGTAGTAGTAACATCCTTGAAGATTAACTTCTAAATTTTTAATCATAACTATATTATTGATATCTTAATGGAGGGTTATTTAGGGATAGACATTTAGCTTAGTGATTGAAACTCCTGCATCCCATATCAGAGCCCCTGGTTTCAAGTTCCAACTTTGTTTTCTATTTCAGCTTTCCATTAAAACCCAGATTGGGAGCTAGTGTGTGATGGTTCAAGTAGTTTAGTGGAAGGCTTAGATTGAGTTGGAAAATCTTGGCTTCATCCAGCCCTACTCCTGACTGTTGCACACATTTGGAGAATTTGAAAATCTGTCAGTCTGTTTCTCTTTTTCTCTGTTGCTCCAAATTTCAAATAATAATAATAATAATAATAAAATTAAATAGTTACATGCAAAAATATAGACCTTGGAGAAATCAGAAGTTTGCTTCCCAAAATATAGTCTCTGTTCTTTGCCACTTGTTTGAAATTGTCAATATTCATTATTCATTTATATATGACCTAGTCAACACCTAACTTGAAGTGTGTATGATTCAGTACATACAGTATATTGATTCACTTGGTAAAATACGAATCTGGTAATTATGAAGCATCTACCTAAAACATCACTGAGGCAAAAATGTCCTACATGAAGTATCTCAGTGGGTGAGACCCTAGTGGAAAGAAGCAGTCATCAAAGAAGGAGGTACTTTTCTTTGAAGGGATGAGAGAACTTCTACCCTGCATAAGCCTTGTCCTGCATTTGGCCTTGTCCAAATACTGATGGAGTTTGTGGATTCAAAAGGCTTCCATAGCCTAGGCAGTTCATATCAAGAGCCTTGGATGATCACTGACTTCATACATATTAGTTTTAATTGTTAAATTAAAAACAAGAGTCACTGTGCACTAACTTCCTATGTAGGACTTCTGTCCATAAAGAATTGTATCACAACTATGTCTAAGTGATCCCCAAAGTGTATTATTCTTAGGTACTTCATTAAAGTTAATTAAGTTTCTAAAAAAAAAATTAAGAAGAAGTGAAATTAACTCAAGGTGCAATGACTTTGAACACAACTTGTCTGGACTGTTAAGAAAAAAAATGTTTTTGTTTTGTTTTGCTTTTTGGTATTTTTTCTTTTCTATGCAAATTGTTAAACTCTTTACTTAGTATAGAGTTGTCCTGTGTATAAAGTTAATCAAAACTGGATCTTAGTGGAGAATGAGAATGAGAATGGGAGAAGGAAGGAGGAGAAGAGGTGGGAGAGTGAATGGGAGGGCAAGTATGTTGGGAACAAGCAGTATAAATTGTACTTATGAAATACATGAAGTCTATATTCTTTAAATAAAATGATTGCAGGGGTGGTTCAACGTTCACAATCAATCAATGTAATACACCACATTAACAAACTGCAGAAGAAAAAACATATGATAATCTCAATAGATGCAGAGAAAGCATTTGATAAAATACAACACCCTTTCATGATGAAAAATCTAAGCAAACTGGGTATAGTAGGAACATTCCTCAATACAATCAAATCAATTTATGAAAATCTCACGGCCAGCATCCTATTGAATGGGGAAAAATTGGAAGCATTTTCATTGAGATCTAGCACCAGACAGGGATGCCCACACTCACCATTGCTATTCAATATAGTTCTGGAAGTTTTAGCCAGAGCTATTAGGCAAGAAAAAGAAATTAAAGGGATACAAATTGGGAAGGAAGAACTCAAACTATCCCTCTTTGCATATGATATGATTCTTTATTTAGGGGACCCAAAGAACTCTACTAAGAGACTATTGGAACTCATAGAAGAGTTTGGCAAAGTAGCAGGATATAAAATCAATGCACAAAAATCAACAGCGTTTGTATACACAGGCAATGCCACGGATGAAAAAGAACTTCTAAGATCAATCCCATTCACAATAGCTACAAAAACAATCAAATACCTTGGAATAAACTTAACCAAGGATGTAAAAGATTTCTACAATGAGAATTACAAAATCTTAAAGAAAGAAATAGAAGAGGATACCAAAAAATGGAAAAATCTTCCATGCTCATGGAATGGAAGAATTAACATCATCAAAATGTCCATTCTCCCAAAAAACTTATAGATTCAATGAGATACCAATCAAAATACCAAAGAGATTCTTCTCAGATCTGCAAATAATGATGCTGAAATTCATATGGAGACACAGGAGACCTCGAATAGCTAAAGCAATCTTGTACAACAAAAACAAAGCTGGAGGCATCACAATACCAGATTTCAGGAAATACTACAGGGCAGTTGTAATCAAAATAGCATGGTACAGGTACAGAAACAGATGGATAAACCAATGGAATAGAGCAGAAACACCAGAAATCAATCCAAATATCTATAGCCCACTTATATTTGACCAAGGCTCTAAAACCAATTCCTGGAGCAAGGACAGTCTATTCAATAAATGGTGCTGGGAAAATTGGATTTCCACGTGCAGAAGCATGAAGCAAGACCCCTACCTAACACCTTACACAAAAATCCACTCAACATGGATTAAAGACTTACAACTATGACCCGCATCAAATTATTAGAGAACATTGGAGAAACCCTGCAAGATATAGGCACAGGCAAGGACTTCTTGGAAAAGGCCCCGGAGGCACAGGCAGTCAAAGCCAAAATTAACTATTGGGATTGCATCAAATTGAGAAGTTTCTGTACTGCAAAAGAATCAGTCAGGAAAGTGAAGAGGCAACTGACAGAATGGGAAAAATATTTGCAAATTATGCAACAAATAAAGGATTAATAACCAGAATCTACAAAGAGATCAAGCAACTCCACAACAACAAAAGAAACAACCCACTTAAGAGATGGGCCAAGAACCTCAACAGACATTTTTCAAAAGAGGAAACCCAAATGGCCAACAGACACATGAAAAAATATTCAGGATCACTAGTCATCAGGGAAATGCAAATCAAAACCACAATGAGGCTTCACCTCACCCGGTTAGAATGGCTCACATTCAGAAATCTACCAACAACAGATGCTGGCAAGGATGTGGGGAAAAAGGGACACTAATCCACTGTTGGTGGGAATGCAAACTGGTAAAGCCACTATGGAATTCAGTTTGGAGATTCCTCTGAAACCTGAATAGAACACTACCATACAACTCAGGCATTCCACTCCTTGGAATTTACCCAAAGGAAATTAAATTGGCAAATAAAAGAGCTGTCTGCACATTAATGTTTATTGCAGCTCAATTCACAATAGCTAAGACATGGAATCAACCTAAATGCCCATCAATAGTAGACTGGATTAAGAAATTATGGGATATGTACTCTATAGAATACTATGCAGCAGTAAAAAATGAAATCCGGTCATTTGCAACAAGATGGAGGAATCTGGAACACATCATGCTGAGTGAAATAAGCCAGTCCCAAAGGGACAAATATCATCTGTTCTCCCTGATTTGTGACAACTAACCGAGCACCACAAGGAAACCTTTTGAAGTGAAATGGTCACTATGAGAAACAATGACTTGATCAGCCCTTGTCCTGACTGTCGAAGAACAATTTACAATTTATTGTAGCATTTTTTTTTTGTTCTACATAAAACTATTGGTTGAACTCTTTAATTAACACACAATTATTCTTAGGTGTTTAAATTTAACAGAAAAGTGGAAATAAGAGTGGGAATAAGAGAGGGAGGAGAGGTACAGTTTGGCACGTGCTCAATCGGACTTACCCCTAATGGTTTAGTTAGAAACGTGCAAGGGGATTACAATTCAATCCATTCAAGGTGGCATGTACCAATGCCATCTCACCTTCAAGGTGATCAGTTCCAGTTCAGAATTGATCATAATCATAGGATTAAGTGTCAAAGGATCACATGATTGCATTGCCTAAAATCTCCATTACAATATGGTGCCTGGAGGATGTTCGAGGGGCGTGTCTGCTGCTGCCATGATTAAGCTAAGTAAGATCAGACCACCGGCAGGGATAGGTCCGCTTTAGTGCATGATCCCTATACTTTACTTAAGGTGCCCCTGTGTGTGGTCCACCCATGCCTGCGTGACCTTTTCTCTGATTGGCTCCCCTACTGCGCATGTCCTTTGTAAGCTTTAGAAGCCTATACACTTCCTCAATAAAGAAGTAATAAAGAAGTTCCTTATTCGACAGAACTCATGGGTGCTTGTGGTGTGTTCATCACCCGTCGACCTTACCTGTCCCTTTTGCCTTGTTGGGGAGTGCTTGTGCAGCCTCTGCTGGTCAGGGGCTAGCATCGACCTTGAGACCCCTACAATCACATAAACAAGACTAGTGACTGCTAATACTAACTGATAGAATTAAAAAGGAGAGAATGATGCAACATGGGAAGTGGGACACACAGCAGACTCATAGAATGGCAGATGTCCTAAACAGCACTCTGACCTCAGAATCAGCCCTCAAGGCATTCGGATCTGGCTGACAAGCCCATGAGAGTATTTTATGCATGGAAAGCCAAGACACTCTGGCCAAAAAAAAAAAAAAATTACCTATATGAAAGATCTCTGTGTGTGAGATCCCAGTGGAAAGAAAGGGCCTTCAAAGAAGGAGATACCTTTCTCTGAAGGGAGGAGAGAACTTCCACTTTGACTATGGCCTTGTCTAAATAAGATCGGAGTTGCTGAACTCCAGAGGCTTCCATAGCTTTGGCAGCTCATGACAAGAGCCTCTGGTGATTACCGACCTCATAAATAAGAGTGTCAATTGTTAAATCAGCACCAGGAGTCACTGTGCACTTACTCCCCATGTAGGATCTCTGTCCTTAATGTGTTCTAGTATGTGAATTAACGGTATAACTAGCACTCAAACAGTTCTTTACCCTTTTTTGTTTCTGTGTGGGTGCAAAGTGTTGAAATCTTTACTTGGTATTTACTAAACTGATCTTCTGTATATAAAGAGAATTGAAAATGAATCTTGATGAAGAATGTGATGGGAGAAGGACTGGAAGATGCCTTTCTCCTTTGTATGTGAAGCTAAAACTAAAAAAAAAGAAAAGAAAACAAAAGAAAAAATCCAAAACAATGAAAAAGAGTGACAAATATTTCAAATAACATTTTTTTTTGACAGGCAGAGTGGACAGAGAGAGAGAGAGAGAGAGAGAGAGAGAAAGGTCTTCCTTTACCTTTGGTTCACCATCCAATGGCCACTGCAGCCAGCACGCTGTGAACTGCGCATCATGCTGATCCGAAGCCAGGAGCCAGGTGCTTCCTCCTGGTCTCCCATGCGGGTGCAGGGCCCAAGGACCTGGGCCATCCTCCTCTGCACTCCCGGGCCATATCAGAGAGCTGGACAGGAAGAGGGGCAACCAGGACAGAATCCAGCGTCCCACAGGGACTAGAAACTGGTGTGCTGGCGCCGCAGGCGGAGGATTAGCCTATTGAGCCACGGTGCCGGCCCTCAAATAACAATTTATTATTGCACCTCAAGCAACTATAAAAGTAACAACAAAGCAAATCCAAAATTAGTGGAAAGAAATAAATAAAACTCAGAGAACCAAGAAATGACATGGATCTTAAAACAAAATCAATGAAAAAAAAAAAAAGCCAGTTTTTTGAATACATAAAATTGACAAAAATTTACCCAACCTAAGAAAAAAAGAAGAAAACATAAACTAAGAAATAAAAAGGGAAACATTACAATTGTTACCATAGAAATACAAAGCATTATTAGAGATTCCAGAGAATAATTATTTGGTGACAAACTTGGCAACCTAGGAGTGTTGGACAAATTCCCATACACCTTATCAAGATATAATCATGAAGAAATAGAATCCCTTAGCAGACAAATTATCACAAGTGGTATTGAATCAGTAATAACATTCTGTTTTTAAAGAAAAGCCTAACACCAAAGAGTTAAATAGATTCATTACTTAATTTTGCCAAACATTTAAAGATTAACCCAAATTCTTCTTAAATCCTTCTGAAATTATTCCAAAAATTATCAGAAAGGAATCCTTGCTATCTCATTCTATAAGGCCAGCATCACTATGCAAAAAGCAGAGGAGAATACAACAAAAAGAAAGATATAGGCTGATATGCTTGAATAACATTACTGCAAATTTTCCCAAAAAACTACTAGCAACCTGAATTCAATAGCTCATGATCAAGTTTTTCTAGTTAAGTAGAAAACTAGACAATGGAACTAGAATGTTTTCTGTCCACAGTTAATATAATTATATAATCATTGCACCATCATAATTGATATCAACATTGCTAAAAACTGTAACTTTCAATTCATCTTCTGATTTTATTTCATAATCATGAAATGCTGTCTTTGTTGTCTTCTTTTTCCTGTCAAAAACCAAATAGGGTCTCCTGAATTCTCATCTCTAACTAGTGAAATTTAGAGGCAGAATGTAATATATTTTTGGAAGATGTTATGATAATTTTGACAAAACAAAAGGAAAACTGAAAGACTATCAGTTTCTCATGGCATGATCTTTCTAGATGATTCCATCATTCTGTTCCTTTTTGTTGTTATTTTAGAATATTTTAGCATAATTAGAAAACATGGATTAGCATTTATTAAATAATTTCAAAGGCAGTGAAATAATAGTGCTTCAACATATAAGGAAAACATGATACGTGAGATCTAATATAGTTTAATATGCAAAATGATTTGCTGGTTCTATATTTTAATTACCAGACAGAAAGACTTTCACTCAATCAAATGATACAAACTAGATTTCATTCTTTATTTTTGAAGAGCAACTAAGAAAATTAACATAATAAAATAACAAATATAATACAAAAGAATTAGAACTGTTCAACTGCTCAGACAAGAAAAGTAAATAAGTAAGTAAGTAAATAAATAAATAAAAACTAAAACTAGGCTCAGAAGACATTGAGGGTGTATCAATAAGAAAGATTTTTTTTTTTTTTTTGACAGGCAGAGTGGACAGTGAGAGAGAGAGCGAGAGACAGAAAGTTCTTCCTTTGCCATTGGTTCACCCTCCAATGGCCGCCGCGGCTGGCGCTGCGGCCGGCGCACCGCGCTGATCCGATGGCAGGAGCCAGGTGCTTATCCTGGTATCCCATGGGGTGCAGGGCCCAAGGACCTGGGCCATCCTCCACTGCACTCCCTGGCCACAGCAGAGAGCTGGCCTGGAAGAGGGGCAACCGGGATACAATCCGACGCCCGCACCGGGACTAGAACCCGGTGTGCCGGCGCCGCAAGGCGGAGGATTAGCCTAGTGAGCCGTGGCGCCGGCCAGAAAGATTTTGACCACAGTATGAATAAGAGTATGACCCGGCATAAGCCGCCTGATCATTTAGAGACTCGAACCTGTGACCGTATGGGATGATGGAGCCTCAGGCTGAGGCTTTACCTTCTAGGCTACAGTGCCAGTCCCATCATTATATATTTTCTACTTATTACCACAGCTTTTATTCTTTTTTGAGTGAACTGTATCAAGCAGAATATTAGTTTTCACATTCCCTCTATATTTGAATTTACATCTTGGCAATGCAGTCTAAAGTATCTATCATTATAGAATTACTATAAATATTCAAATTCTCCCAAATGCCAGATTCCCTATTGATCATTCTGCATACAGGCAAATGGCAATAATTTTACAAAAGCAATTGTTTTAATTTTGTTCTCGTATATGTTTCTAAAGGTTATCCAATACCTTAAAATACATATTCTTTAACATGCTATTCAATTTAGTAGTATATTATATGACTTTTCACTTTTTTACTTAAAAGTTGTTTTCTAGAATGATTTGCCTTTTGAATAATGCTAAAATTAAAGAAATCTAAGAAAGAAATACTAGAGGGGAATATATGGTTGTGTCTCAAAGAGATAATCGGGTTTTGTGTGTGCATAAAAGAGATAATCTTCTGAAACTCTGTTCTTAGAAATATTTCACCATTTATATTTTAAAATCCATCTTTTCTGTATTTCTAAGCATAAATAGGACTTTTCATGCTTATTCTTTATCATTTTAAAATTAATGACAGTGGAAGGAGGTTCATGTAAATTCATCACTGATATCTAAAACCACATCTCTGCTTTAAAACATGCTATATTTTAAAGACAGTATTTCAGAATGTCAACACAAATAGAAGTGTCAAATTGATGCTTAATACTAATTTATTTATCTATGCTTGATTGCACTTAGATAGTAAAGAGGTAGGTATCAAAAAATAAAGATTCTTTATTTTGAGACAGTGAAGTAGATTTTTCCTTTAGTTTCACTGCCATAAATCCCATTAGTGCTAATTGAAGATTTGCATGTGCATTGAGGGAATAATATACCTCATTATTCTTGAATAACAGCTACTGACTTTTAAAGGCCATTTAGAATGTGTGACAAGAAACAAAAGCATACCACTTAGCTTTTTGAAAGCTATTTTCATAAACCAGAATGTAAGACAAAAGTTTCCACAAACATTCCACAGCTGATGTTTTAGTTTTAGTATTTCAACAGCAAAATATTTTAAATCAACTCTAGTAGCTAAGTGAATATGTAAAGTAAGAATATCTATAGTCTGCTTTCTGATAGATGACCTTGGTTCTGAAGAATCTATGCCTGTTTATTTTATTGTTATTTTAGACATCTTAATTTTGAAAAATGCACAGTGAAAGAAGGTAGTTTTTTTTAATTTTAAAAAATTAAGATTTCCTAAAAGGCTACTTTTGGATATTATGACAGAATACAGAATACATATATGATGAACACTAATTTATGCACATTTCAAATATGAGCATACTGACAATTCAGTAACTCTATGACATTAGTATTATTATTATTCTTTTCTTGTAGATGATATAATAGAAATATCAAATTAATCTGCCCAAATTCACACATCTAGTGACAGAGTTGAATTTGAACTCAAATGATTTGATTCAACATAAGAAGCTTGAAACAATTACATGGACCCAAATGAGCCAGCCTTGTCTTGAAGTGTGAGCACACTTGTTGGTAAATTACAACCTACAACCTCATCCCTGTCAGGGGCCATGTTAACTAAACTTTATTCAGGCTTTATGGGGTTGTCTCATCAATCATTTCATAATGTTAACAAATTATTCATTACTGAGAAGAATGGGCAGTGGCAACTTCAGTTATAATAAGAGCTAGTATATACTCAGTGCTTCTCCACAAGACACGATTTTTTGTTACATTTTAAGCCACTCCAATCTAACCAACACCTTTGAGATAAATACTATTGCTATGATCTCTTTATGGATAATGACACAGAGACAGAGAATGGGCAAGTAACACACAGATTTAAAAATAATATGAACATGGGCAGCTAAATCCAGAGAGATGACATATATGTTTGAAGGAAAGTATGTGTTCTGCTCAGTGGGACTGCAAGATAATCCTTATCACAATGTCATGGAGAGAGGGAAGGAGATAACTGCTGTGTTCAGAAGACAAAGGCAGCTGAATTTACACAGAGTGGGTCTGCATTTTATTATCATCCTGCACAGGGAGTTTTAAGGAATATCGGGGAGAAGAGACTCCTCCCCACCAAGACAGGCTCCCCAGAGGTTTTGAGACTCAAATAACCTGGTGAAAATGTGATTGGTAACAGGTATTCCACAGGTTAGTTATATGCATAAGCATAATGGCCGTTTGAAACTCCTATAAAATAACTCACTTGAGGCAAGAATGGTATCCACATGCAGTTTCTGAAGAAGATTCCACCAGGGAGTCCATGAAAACCCTGCATGTTGGGCCCACTCCCAGAGCCGTAACAAAGGCAAGTTAGCAGTGACTATGGTGCAGACTCTCATTCTACATCTGCTATCCAGGCAAGACTTCTTCAGTGTGACCTGTAATTCTCAAACCCCAAAATATTGATTGTAGAACATTCTTTTTGTTCAATTAAAAATAGATCTTTGTAACAATTAAAAGTGAGAATAGGAGAGAGAGCAGAAAGAAGAGTGGGAGCATGGGAAGGAAGGAGGATAGGGTGGAAATTATCACTATGTTCCTAAAGCTGTATATACGAAATACATGAAATATGTACACCTGAAATAAAATATTTAGAAAGAACATACTTAATCTGTTTTCTTCCTGATTCAGTTTTATTAATGAAATTATTTATTTTCAGAGAATAAGAATGATACAAGAGAAAATCATTAAGACTTTTTTTGAAGTTCCTTATTTTGTTTTTTAAATTTTTAATCTTATAGAGAAATAAGTATAGTTTGAATAGTTCTAAGACAATGAAATACTTCCTTCCTTCTCCCTCTCTGTCACTCAATCCCATTCCTTCCTTTTTTTTTTCTTTAATTTTGGAAAAGACATAATTTTCAATACCCTCTATAACCTCAGGCTTAATTCTTAAGTGTTTCACAGCACCCAGTGAACATAGCATCTCTCCCAGAATCTTTCTGTTTATTAAGTTAATAGTATTAGTCACCAACCATGTTTCAGACACTGTATTAGGTTCTGGAAATATTATATGCTATTTTTATGACTTCTATAACAAATTATAGCATATTTAACACCTTGAAATTTAAATCTCCTGTCTGTCTTTCCTGTAGGTTAGAAACCTAACACGTACCACTAGGCTAAAGTCAAGGTGTTGGACAAACTGCATTCATTTCTTTAGGCTTAGCATTGAAAGCATTTCCTCATGTTTTCTAGCTTCTACACGTGGCCCATATTTCTTGATATGCTGCCCCCTTCCATTTTCAATACAGGACCCATTTTCAATGGTCAACAATGGTCAGTCTAGCCTTTCTCATATTGAATCACTTTAACACAGATTCTCCCATATCCTTTCCTTTATAAAAATCCTTGTGATTATGTGCTACCACCCCATCCAAATTCAGGAAAATCTCTTTATTTTAAGGTCAAATGATTAGAACATATTTATTCTATCTACAGCTTTAATTCTCTTTTGTCTTGTAACAGAACATTAGCAGTCTCTAGGGATTGGAATACAGACATCATTGATGTTCATTACTCAGTCTAGCATGCTCTCTTATTCACACATTATTTAAATATTATGTAAAAGATATACATGAGTAAGCAAATAAATATTCAGAAACTGCAAGACTTGCCCTGGATATTTTATAGTGCCGTGTTTTAATGGGGATTGAAAGATTCCTTAGTCATTGGCTCATGTCTTGACATCTGAAGGAAAAGTACACCTCAGTTACTGAAGGAACCTTAAGGCCACCGGGGCGGGGGGGGGGGAGAAGAAATCTTGTCTTTTGCAACAAAATGGTTGCAACTGGAAACCATTATACTTAGTGAAATAGGCCAGTCCCCAAAATGACAGACATCATATTTTCCCTGGTCTGGGATAACTAACAAGAGTACCTAAAATCTAATGTGTTGGAATGAAATGGACATTTTGAGACTCCATGGTTGTTTGTAGCTTTTGTCTCTTCTGTTGAGGAATCAAGTCTTTGTTCTTCATACTATTTGGTGTACTCTATACTTAGTATGGAGTTAACCTTGGGATCTTTAAATAAACTGAAAGTTGAACTTTGCAAAAACTAAGAGTGGGTATGGAAGAAGGAGGGGGAAGAAGGTAGGAGCATGGGCAGGAGAGACGGTAGAGTGGGAAGTATCATTATGTTCCTAAATCTGAAGATATGAAATACATGAAACTTAAACAAAATTTTTCAAAGTGGATATACTTTCCTGAAATAATGATCTTCCAAAAGCTGATTTATTAATGCCATTGTATTGGAGATCAGGGTTTCAAGGTTCAAATTTTGTGGAGACAAAGCATTCAGTCCACTGCAGTTACATGCAAGGGTTGCAAAATAGGAGAAAGCAATAGACTCAGGATTGGAAAAGTGCCAGTGTTCCTAGAGTGAACAAAGCTTATAGTTCAAGCAACCACCAATGATCTGTAAACTTCTACTGATAAAGAAATAAAGAGAGCTGGCACTGTGGTGCTGTAGGGTAATCCTCCACTTGCGATGCCAGCATCCCATATGGCCACCAGTTCTAGTCCTGGCTGTTCTCTTCATATCCAGCTCCCTGTTATGACCTGAGAAAGCAGTAGAATACGGCCCAAGGCCTTGGGTCCCTGTACCCACATGGGATACCTGGAAGAAGCTCCTGGCTCCTGGCCTCAGATCAGCCCAGCTTTGGCCATTGCTGCCATTTGGGGAGAGAACCAGCGGATGGAAAGCCTTTCTTTCGGTCTCTCTCTCTCACTGTTTGTAACTCTACCTCTCAAATAAATAAATGAATAAAGTATTTTTAAAAGGATATAAAGAATGAGATGGAAGAGAAGTCTTGATTCCTTTGTTTTCTACCTCTAAAAATGGCTTATGCCTTTCTTTTTTTTTTTTTCCTTTTCTTTTCTTTTTCTTTTTCTTTTTTTTTTTTTTTTGACAGGCAGAGTGGACAGTGAGAGAGAGACAGAGAGAAAGGTCTTCCTTTTGCCGTTGGTTCACCCTCCAATGGCCACCGTGGTTGCCGCACCGCGCTGATCCAATGGCAGGAGCCAGGTGCTTATCCTGGTCTCCCATGGGGTGCAGGGCCCAAGGACTTGGGCCATCCTCCACTGCACTCCCTGGCCACAGCAGAGAGCTGGCCTGGAAGAGGGGCAACCGGGACAGGATCGGTGCCCCAACCGGGACTAGAACCCGGTGTGCCGGCGCCGCAAGGCGGAGGATTAGCCTAATGAGCCACGGCGCCAGCCTATGCCTTTCTTAAATTATATTTTTTTGGCTCTGTGTATTGTAAGATCACAAAGTTAAATATGTACATGGAGTACTATTTCTGTTTCGCCTTCTGAGATATTTGTAAGCATAACATGCAAGGAAAATATTTAATAGGTCTCTAGAATTTCAAAATATTTCTGACTGTTGCTTAGTAAACATGCACATTCTTAATGATTTCCCTGTAATAACTTTGTGTATTAGATATGAGTTCACTAGTTCCACCCATATCAATATTAAGAAATTGGATTTTGTACCTGTGCCATGGTTCATTTGGTTAGTCCTCTGTCTGCAGCGCTGGCATCCCATATGGGCTCTGGGTTCTAGTCCCGGTTGTTCTTTTTCCAGTCCATCTCTCTGCTCTGGCCCGGGAGGGCAGTGGAGGATGGCCCAAGTGTTTGGACCCCTGCACCCGCATGGGAGACCAGGAAGAAGCACCTGGCTCCTGGCTTCGGATCGGCGCAGTGCCGGCTGTAGGGACCATTTGAGGGGTGAGCCAATGGAAGGAAGACCTTTCTCTCCGTCTCTCTCTATTTCACTGTCTATAACTCTACCTGTCAAATAAATAAATAATAAAAAAAGAAAAGAAGTTGGATTTTTAGTACAACACCTGATGCGAATAAGTAGAAATTCTACATATTAAAAGCATTTCATGACCAACATATTTTTGAAAGCACGTTTGGGTGAGGCAATGGTTTTGGTAGTTTCAATGCATTCCTCCTTTACCCATTCAGAAAATATTTCCCGATCACTCTCTTTATCTAGACAAGGGGGCAGATACTGAGGTTTTAGTATCGGCTGTAATGGTAATAGTTTCCCTCATGGCATACAAAACCCATTTTATTTAGGTAACACATTAACTAATTATGTTAATCTGCTCTGATGAAAAAGTGCTTTGGAACATAAGTAACATTATCAGTACAGTCATTTGTGCATAGAGGTTGAAAGGGTGAGAGGCATGTTATCAGTTTCTTCTGAGAGACACCTGGTGAAGGATCTAAATCACTAGAATCAAATTCTTTGTCTCTAGTCTATGGTAACACTCCTTGTATATTCTCTGTAACCACGCATTTCACTGAATTAAAGCTATTTTTGCATATTTGTCTTTTATTTAGAATAAAAGCATTTTAGGTATAAGTACTAAAATTATTTTCCCCTTTGTCTTATAAAATATTGTACATATACATTGAATGTCTTAAATTATACAAAAATAAAAATCATTCAGAGGAATTAAAACATAATGATAGACAAAGATTTATGCTACTTTACTTCTACAACTGTAGTACTTTCACAATCAATGAATTCTTTGTTTAAAGATAGTATGTAATAGCTTACAAACTGAAGCATTTCCTTTGATAATAAGCAAAAGTAGCTTAAAAATGATCTATCCCTATTTTAGTAACATAATTGTATCTAACCTTTTTTAAAAAACATCTGAAATCTCTTGGATTAAAGGCACATCTCCGAATCAGTTTATGTCTACTTGTCTATCCATGCCATTTATGAATCTATAGTTTGATGGGCTAATTTATTCTATCACATGACTTTTAGAAGTCCTATTAGGTGGCTGACACTGTGGCATAGTGGGTTAATCCAGCTTCTGCAGTGCAGGCATCCCATGGGGTGCCAGTTTGAGTCCTGGATGCTCCACTTCTGATCTAGAACCCTGCAAATGCTCTGGGAAAAGCAGTGGAGGATGGCCCAGGTGCTGGCCCTCTGCACTCACGTGGAAGCTCTTGGCTTCAGATCAGCCTAGCTTTGGTCATTGTAGCCATTTGAGGAGTGAACTAGTGGAAGGAGGATCAATCTTTCTTTCTCTCTCTGTAACCCTGGCTGAAAAAGAAGGAGAAAAAGAAGAGGAAGAAGAGGAGGGAGAAGAAGAAGAGGAGGAAGACCTCAGACCTCCTATTAGTCTGAATCTGATGATACGAGTTGAAATACTTTTCAACTATAATTTAAGCTTATGTTCATAAATAAGGCTATTTTATTCTGGAAAACCTGAAAAATCTACTTATACAATTATAGCATATAAAAACTTTCTATATGATGATTTATTTTGGATACAACATTAAGTATGGTTAAGATTTTGTTAAATGAGAAAAAACTGAATATTTTCATTTTGTCCTGTTATGGCTAATAGAGTGAAAGAAGAGTAAAGCTTATACTTAAAGTAAATTTAGTAACTACATACATACATGAAGTTAGCAAATTGCAAAAGGTGACACTGGTCATCCAGAATTAGAAAAAAATGGGGTCGGATCCTTAGGTACTAAAGTTCAGTTATTGACTCTATGGCCTTGGTAAATCAACACAAGTTCTTTGAATTTCAAATTCTATATAAATAAAATGGGATAATAATACCACAGCTGTGATGGGAGAACATATAAGATCATGCATGTAAATGCATCCATACAATGCTTAACACAGAGAAAGAATTAAATACTTTTTATTTATTAAATTATATATTTTTTATTTTTTAACTTATTTAATGAATATAAATTTCCAATGTACAGCTTATGGATTACAATGGCTTCCCCCTCCCATAACTTCCCTCCCACCCACAACCCTCCCCTCTCCCCTTCTATTCACATCAAGATTCATTTTCAATTCTCTTTATATACAGAAGATCAATTTAGTATATATTAAGTAAAGATTTCAACAGTTTGCACCCACATAGAAACACAAAGTGAAACATACTGTTTGAGTACTAGTTATAGCATTAAATCACAATGTACAGCACATTAAGGACTGAGATCCCACATGAGGAGCAAGTGCACAGTGGCTCCTGTTGTTGACCCAACAAATTGACACTCTAGTTTATGGTGCCAGTAACCACCCTAGGCTCTAGTCATGAGTTGCAAAGGCTATGGAAGCCTTCCAAGTTTGCCGACTCTGATCATATTCAGACAAGGTCATAAAAGACAGAGTGAGGATAGTAACCAATGTTCCTAAGAGTGGTGTTAGCCAGGTCTGAACAATTATACAGCATTAAGTGGGGAAGAGGACCATCAGTACACACAGGTTGAGAGTAGAGCCATTGGAGGTAGAGTAGAGGTTATGATTACAAAGGAATGAGGCCCAAGTACGCTAGACAGGGTCTAGAACAAAGGACAGAGTCATTATTAGAGGAGCTAAGAAAGGTGCTGTCTAAGCTACTATTAAATTATAATTTAATAATTACTAGTATGCTTATGATTAAGCATTGCTAGCTGATCATAATATTGTTAAAATATTTACATCACTGTACTATTTATCTCCTTAATAGAGAATGTAAAGTAAACCAGAAGAGAATTAGAAATAGTGATGTGAAATAGCTTTCTGATCCATGATATTTTTGAAGCTTTGACTACGACATGATATTGACCCCAGGGTGTGTGTTTAAAGTCTTCCCGAGTCTGATGTTCTGACTCCTCTGACATTCTTCTGACCCACCCAGCAGTCTCTCTCCAGCTCTGTGCCATGTTTTCTCACCTTCCTGACTGTGCTTCAATACTCCTGGAAATTTTCCCAGATGATTCATAGAAAAACATGTTGAGTAAGAACCTCAGGGTCAGAGACTTAGAAGAGGGGATTCTGAAGGGCAAAGTGACACGACGCAGTACAGAAGTTGTTCATGACTTAACAGAAAAGCTTTCACTAAGAGAAAATAGTGTGTTACATAGAATAAACAGAGGAGGATTTCACCAAGTGAAATGAAGCATACATAGATAAGAAAATTGAAATTAGTGGGAATGGTTTTTCTAGTTTTTTAAAAATGTTCATAATGATCTTTCAGGTTGCATAGTTCATATAAAGTCTGTTCTATACACATGTACAATGAAACAGTGATATATACAAAGCAAACAAAATATCTGTGATTTTCCTAGAGGTCCAATAAAATAGCTGCAACACAGATCAATGCTCATAAAAATCTATGATTGTAAATTTAAGCTTTACTATAAGACTATATATATATATATATTTATATAAAATAATGTGTATTCATAGAAGTAATCTTCAAAATAAGTTTATTTTATTTTAATTTTAATTAATTTTAAGCAGATTCAATATAATTTGTGATTAAAAGTCTAAGACCATGATGATATAAACAAAATATCTCATGAGGAACACTGAGGTTTGCAATATAAAGGTAGCTTTAAAAATGATGGCAATGGTAACTCACTATAATGAGACAATACCTATAAATACAGAGTACTTAGGCTTCCCAGCTTCTGAGGAAATGGCTTTCCGAGTTGGGTATTATACCTTTACTTACATGACCTGGAAAACTTCACAGTTCTTTCTTGGCAGAACTTCTATTGAATTTTAGGGATGGGAAATCAGGATGAGCTGTTGACAGACTCCTGGTTCAAGTCACAAGGTCCCTTGAATCTGAAGGTCTATATGTGAGCATTTACCTGGAGGGTTGACCATCCACTTGGAAAGTTAAAGGGTGGGTTCCTAGGGTCTAGTTTCCTTGGAAGGTATGGTCCTCTGATGTGTTGATGCTCATCAGAGACCACTCACACTAAATACCTTTTTCTAATCAAACAGAATGGCATTTTTATCCTTGTTAGTTGGAATGGCACGCTCCCCTAGTTCTCTGGATGCTTCCCCTCCATTATTTTTTCTGTGGATTTACTTTTACAAAATCCTGATAGACGAGATCGGGCACGTTCAGGGTGGTATGGCAGGAGTCACTGTGTACTTACATCCCATGTGGGATCTGTCCTTAATGTGTTGTCTAATGTGCAGTGATGCTATAACTAGTACTGAAACAGTATTTTTATACTTTGTGTTTCTGCGTGGGTACAAACTGATGAGATCTTTACTAATTATATACTGAATCGATCTTCTGTATATAAAGATAATTGGAAATGAAAAAAAAAAACCTGGTGTTAAATTGGAAATGGCATAGAAAATTAATTAATTTTTAAAAAAATATTATGTAGGATCTCTGCCTTTAATGTGCTGTACACTCTTATTTAATGCTATAACTAGTACTCCAACAGTATTTTTTTTTCACTTTGTGTTGCTATATGGGGGCAAACTGTTGAAATCGTTACCTAATTTACACTAAACTGATCTTTTGTATATAAAGAGAATTGAAAATGAATCATGATGTGATTGGAAGGGGAGAGGGAGCGGGAAAGGGGAGGGTTGTGGGTGTGAGGGAAGTTTTGGGAGGGGGAAGCCATTGTAACCCATGAGCTGTACTTTGGAAATTTATATTCATTAAATAAAAGTTAAAAAAAAGAAGAAAAAAAAAACAAAAAAAACACAAAATCCTGATAGAATGCCTTCATTCATGCAATTTTGTTTTTCCAGCCTTTTAAAAGAAAAACATCAGTATGGCATTTGCCTTAGCAGTTAAGATGCTGGTTAGGATGTTCATGTTCCATATCCTAGACTGAGTTTGATACAAATATCTGGGTTTTGATTCCAGCTTTAAGCTAATGTAGACTCTGGGAAGCAGTAATGATGATTCAAGTAATTGGGTTTCTGATGCTCATATAGGAGATCTGACTTGAGTTCCAGGCTTCTGTCTTCTGACCAACCCTGGCTCATGTATTTATAGGCATTTTGGGAGTGTACCAGTGGATTCAATCTCTCTCTTTCTAATTATATAGAAAAAGAAAAGAAAAAAAATCCCTTAGGAAAGCTTGTAGAAAGACTTTTCTTAAAATTTGAATGTGACAGGTAATGGATACATACATATATATTTCAATAAATTTTTAATTAAGAATTTTGATTTGTGAGGGATTGTTCCTCCCATCTGTTCTTACAAGATATCATTATGATCATAATTGCACCTTTCCAACAAATACTGTATTTGTTAAGCTTCTTTTCTAAGCAAGATGCTACATTAGGTGAAAGATGTATGATACGGATCAAAACAACATATTTGTGTCATTGTGGAAATCACTGAAATATAAGATAGCCAACAAGTATATATATATTTCTCATTTATGAAATAGCAGGCTAGAAGGTATACATGAAGTCTGTATTAAAGCAAAGCATGTCGACTCTATGTATGCTCCAGAAACTAGAACACTAAACTAACAGAAACTCATAATCAGGATACAAATATTTTGAACCAAATGAACAATAACAATGTATATAAGGCAGAAGAGAACTCAGTGATGAGTTAGATCTCATTCCTAATATCAATAAACTAATAGCATATGATAATAAGGATGAATGCATGCTCTATCAAGAAAGTGATATTTAGAGTGCACTGTTAAGACAAACACCATAAGAAAAATGGTGAAAGGCACTAGACATTTGGACAGAGTAGACTTGACAGCTAACCATGATATTTTGCCCCTTAGATTATAGAACTGGTCTGATTCATTCCTGTTTTCCCCATCCTAGATGCTTCGTGATACCCTGCTGTCCACATATGTAGGTTGAGAGATAAAAAGAGAAGAATTCATAGTTTGTTTCGTCATTTAGCTGAGCTGAGCTGCCTTCCAAAGAAGTCTTTTGAAATGCAATAATACGTTGAGAATAGTTCAAAGATTAGAAGTCAATGGAATTGTTAAAAAAAAAAAGAGATGATATCTATAAAACCTGATGAACTTTATTTATTTATTTATTTATTTATTTTGACAAGGCAGAGTTAGATGGTGAGAAAGAGAGACAGAAAGAAAGGTCTTCCTTTTTCCATTGGTTTACCCCCCAAGTGGCCGCTACGGCTGGCACATTGCAGTCAGTGCGCTGCGCTGATCCGAAGAGAGGAGACAGGTGCTTCCTCCTGGTCTCCCATACCCAAGGACCTGTGCCATGCTCCACTGCACTCCTGAGCCAAAGCAGAGAGCTAGACTGGAAGAGGAGCAACCAGGACAGAATCTGACACCCCAACTGGGACTAGAACCCCGGGGTGCTGGCGCCGCAGGCGGAAGATTAGCCTACCGAGTGCCGGCCATAAACTTGATGAACTTTAAATTAAAGGGTGCTCAGGTTTTCTCTGTCCCTTTTCTTCCCTGATAATCCATGTACCTGAGGAATTGCATTGACATCCTTTGTCGTCTTCTTCTAACTCTTCTTGTTTGGTTTCTAATTCTTCAACAGATAGTGGATACATAGGAGTTAATTCTACTATTATTACTAATAAAATTTCCATATGCATTATACATGATTTACATGTCACATGAATATGTAAATGCATCATCTATGATTGGCATGTCTAATAAAACTAGATAGATTCTTATAAAACTTACACAATAAAATTTGGAGGAAGAAAAGTGATTGGTGATTAAATGACTTATTCAGGAAGGCTTGAGTTCCGTTTTCTTAAATCACAATGTATATTTATCAGCAAGATGCTAGTGTATCTCAGGAATATGCCTACCCAAATTGAAAATTTAGCCACTAAAACTTAATCATTACTATCAAATTAGAAAGATCATATTCAAGCAAGTTGTCAAAAATTAACATTTGCATCCAGATGCTATCTCTACAGAAAATATGATATCAATAATAAATAGCTTATATAGGAAATGCTCACTGATTTTTTAAGTGTGTTTGTATGTGTGTTTCTGCTTTGTCCCTGATATTAAAAAGTGTCTCATCCTAAAACAAAAATGTACTAACCGATAAATCAAGTATGAAAAATGTGAGAGGTGGCATTATGAATGAGTCAGTTTTAACTTGTATAATTAGATATATTTTCTTCAGTGTCTGAGAACCATCTATGACACTTTGTTTTAAAAGTTCATTCATATTATAAATGAATAATGCATAGTCCCATGATGGACACCATGAACACTAGTGTCATGTCACTGAGGATGGGACTGTCACAATTGTGAAAACAGAATTGATGACTAGTTATCTTTTACTCCACAAATATTATGGGGAAAATATCTCAGTACGCTTGATTTGAATAAATGTTCTGCCCTCTCCCACCATTTTTAGAGATCCAGGTTCTACAGGTTTTTCTTCTGTGTATTTAATAATAGAAAGAAATTTTAAGTTTGCCATTAGTTTTATTTTATAATTTTTTAAAGAATTATTTTATTTATTTGAAACAGAGTTACAGAGAGAGGCAGAGCCAGAGAGAAAGAGAGAGAGGTCTTCCATTTTACTCGTTCACACCCCAGATGACCGCAATGGCCAGAGCTGAGCTAATCTGAATCCAGGTGCCAGGATCTTCCTCCAGGTCTCCCTCGTGAGTGCAGGGGCCCAAGGAGTTGGGCCATCTTTACTGCATTCCCAGGCCACAGCAGAGAACTGGATCAGAAGAGGAGCAGCCAGGAATAAAACTGGTGCCCATATGGGATGTAGGCACTGCAGGCTGAGGCTTTAACCCACTGTGCCACAGCACCAGCCCCTATATTTTTTTATTTTAATTTTTTTTAATTTCAAGGGAATGGATTTCATGTATTCCATATATACAGTTTTATGAACCTTGTGACATTCCCCACCCTCGCTCCCTCCCTCCTTGTTCCACTCTCCTCCTTCATTTCTTATTTTTCTTTTAATTTTTGCAATGACAAACTTTCAATTTAATTTGTAATCACAAGCTTAAGCCTCCACTAAATAAATAATTCAACAAGTAGTAAGTAGAAAAACCACTGTTTTCCAAGAATATAGACAAGGGCTATAAACAATAATTAAATCTCAACATGTCAATTTTACTCACATACATTACATTTTTTGTACTCCATATTAGGTACCACAAATCAGAAAAAAACATATGATATTCATCTTTTTGGAACTGGCTTATTTCATGGAACATAATGGTCTCCAATTGCATCCTTTTTGTTACAAATGACAGGAATTCTTTTTTTTTTCTTTTTTTTTATGGCTGTCAGTATTTTTTCAATGGAGAACAAAAGGAAGAAAATATATTCCTGGGTAAGACTAAGAAGTAAATAAAATTTCATAATATGTCACTCACATAGGAATTTTCTATTGGAAATTACCTTTTCTAAGACAAAATAACAATTTTAACAGGGATTACACATTTTCAAAATTTAGTTTATTTGAAACAAATCTAAGCAAATTCAGGTATATTCTAATGATATGTGAATATACTGAGTAATATATATTATTCAACAACTCTCACTTATTTATATTATTGCATTCTACCTGAACAGGATCTTTCTGTTATTGTTTACATAGCACTTGGCTTCCCAAACTCATCAGGACATTTAAACTTCCATGTCTTTTATTAACGGTTAATGGATTACTGAGTGATAGAATGAGGCTGAGGGCTTGATCCACTTATGGTGCAAAGGTGGGTCAGTTGGGAAGCGGTTGTGTTGTTTAGGTTATTAGAGTGGAAGACCATGATCAAATCATGATAGTGTTATAGAAGCATCAACATAGATGGCAATGGGGATTGTGTTCCCTGTGCCTTCTGCTTCTTGGTTAACCATGCTCCTCCTTCTACACGTCAGATGCCAGACTACTGTGGCTTCCAGTCTTGGAATGCGAACCCCCAAAACTGTAAGGCCAAGCAAATCTTATTTCCTAAGTATCTCCAAGTCTCAGTTATTTTAGTTACAGCAATGAAACTGAATAATTCATTTGCTACACAGTGTATCCATTTGTAAGTATTGTTGACCTGGTTATGGTTACAAAGCAAATCTTAGCGAGGATAAATGAAAATATAGAACTGCTGGCGTCGTGGCTCACTAGGCTAATCCTCCGCCTTGCGGCGCCGGCACACCGGGTTCTAGTCCTGGTCGGGGCACCGATCCTGTCACGGTTGCCCCTCTTCCAGGCCAGCTCTCTGCTGTGGCCAGGGAGTGCAGTGGAGGATGGCCCAGGTCCTTGGGCCCTGCACCCCATGGGAGACCAGGAGAAGCACCTGGCTCCTGCCATTGGATCAGTGCGGTGCGGCAACCGCGGTGGCCATTGGAGTGTGAACCAACGGCAAAAAGGAAGACCTTTCTCTCTGTCTCTCTCTCACTGTCCACTCTGCCTGTCAAAAAACTAAAAATAAATAAATAAATAAGTATGTAGAACTAATTTTCCTATATTTTAAGGACGTAATAGGAAATACTTTCTTCTGAAATATTTAGACAACTGAAGGAAAAGTATTCACTGTTTCAGGTAAAGGAAAATCTTTTATGTAACAATCTATATCATCTCTCTCCATATTTTGAATTCGTTCAAAAAATAATCTTAGAAATCTATAGGTAACACCTTATATGACGGAAAGTATTGCACAATAAGTGTCTGAATAAATGTGTATGCATACGTATACATACATGTTTTAGCTTAATATCGGCTGCTTAATTTTCCCTGCCTATATAAAGGGGTTTCTTCTTTTATTAAAAATTATTTTATTTAAGTGAAAGACAAAGTGTCCGCCTTGCGGCGCCGGCACACCGGGTTCTAGTCCCGGTCGGGGCACCGATCCTGTCCCAGTTGCCCCTCTTCCAGGCCAGCTCTCTGCTGTGGCCAGGGAGTGCAGTGGAGGATGACCCAAGTGTTTGGGCTCTGCACCCCATGGGAGACCAGGATAAGCACCTGGCTCCTGCCATCGGAACAGCGCGGTGCGCCGGCCGCAGCGCGCTACCGCGGCGGCCATTGGAGGGTGAACCAACGGCAAAGGAAGACCTTTCTCTCTGTCTCTCTCTCTCTCTCTCTCACTGTCCACTCTGCCTGTCAAAAATAAAAAAAATAAAAAAAAAAAAGAGAAAGACAAAGTGTCAGAGGATCAGATGGAGAGACAGAAAGAGATCTTCCATCCACTGACTGACTCCTCCCAAATGACTACAAAGTCAGGTGATGGGCCAGGGCAAAGCCGAGAGTCCAGTATCCCATCTCATTCTCTAACATGGGTATTAGAGGCCTCCAAGTACTTGGGGCATCTGTAGCTGCTTACCCAGATGCATTTAGAGGGATCTGGATCAGAAGTGAAGTAGCTGGAACTTGAAACTGTGCACTGATATAGGATGCTGGTATTGCAAGTGGCATTTTTTTGTTGTTGTTTTTAAAAAAGATTTACTTATTTATTTGAAAGACATAATAACAGAGAGAAAAGAGATCTTTCATCTGCTGGTGCACTTTCCAAATGCCAATGATATCTATGGCTGGGCCAGGCCAAAGCCAGGAACCCAGACTTCCATCTGGGTCTCCCATCTAGCAGAGAGGAACCCAAGTCCTTGGGTAATCATATGCTGGCTTCCCAGGCACATTAGCAGGAAGCTGAGTTGAAAGCTGAGTAGCCAGGTCTCTAACCAGCACTCTGCTTTTTCTTTTTTTTTAACATTTACTTAGTAAATATAAATTTCCAAAGTACAGTTTATGGTTTACAATGGCTTCCCCCCACATAACTTCCCTCCCACTCACACCCCTCCCATCTCCCTCTCCCTCTCCCATTCCATTCACATCAAGATTCATTTTCAATTATCTTTATATACAGAATATCGATTTAATATATACTAAGTAAAGATTTCATCAGTTTGCACCCACATAGAACATAAAGTGTAAAATACTATTTCAGCACTAGTTATAGCATTAATTCACATTGGACAACACATTAAGGACAGAGATCCTACATGAGGAGTAAGTATACAGTGACTCCTGTTGTTGACTTAACAATTAGACACTCTTGTTTATGGTGTCAGTAATCTCTCTAGGCTCTAGTCATGAGTTGCCAAGGCTATGGATGCCTTATGAGTTTGCCAACTTTGATCTTATTCAGATAAGGTCATAGTCAAAGTGGAAGTTCTCTCCTCCCTTCAGAAATAGGTACCTCCTTCTTTGATGGCCCCATTCACCCCATTCTTTCTACTGGGATCTCACTCACAGAGATCTTTCATTTAGGTTGTTTTTTTTTTTTTTTCTTTTGCAAGAGTGTCTTACCTTTCCATGCCTAAAATACTCTCATGGACTCTTCAGCCAGATCCAAATGCCTTAAGGGCTGATTCTGAGGCCAGAGGAAACCTGTTGAAGTGAAAGGGACACTATAAGAAACAGTGACTTGATCAGCCCTTGTCCTGACTGTTGATATACAATTTAATACTTCATCCCTGTTAGTATTTTTTTTTCTAGTTAATACTGTTGGTTGAACTCTGTAATTAACACACAATTATTATTAGGTGCTTAAATTTAACTGAAAAGTGATTCCTGTTAAATATAAGAGTGGGAATAAGAGAGGGAGGAGATGTGCAATTTGGGACATGCTCAGTCGGCAAGTGGCATTTTAACACCCTGCACCACAATGCTGGCTCCCAAAAAAAGTTTCCTCTTATCTTTCAAATCTCAGAGTTAGCAAGTCTGTAGCTAATCCAGGCCCTCAAACTTCTTTTTATCTGGCTAGACTATAGTGGAAAACATATTCCTAGCCTACTACAAAGTAATAAAAGTAAAACTCAAGAAAGAAACAGGATGAAGTATGGAATCCCAGATTTTAGTATATTGCAGTATGATATATGAAATTTGAGTGACTAATTTTCCAGTCGGTATGAGTGTATGTGAAATGTGACAGAACCCTGATGTACACCCAGAAAAACAAGGATGCAGAGGATAAGTATCTTTGAAGAAGTCATTTCATCATCCATCTATATTTTTGACCAAAGACTTTTGATATCCTAAATTGTAGTGCACACACAAACACACATACATGAATTCAATTTATGTAATGGAAATTCTTGAGGAAGGGTAGATACTGAAGGCATTAAAGATCTTTGGTTCTTTTTGGAGCAGAAAAAAATGAATTTTTACTCATTTTCCTATGCAACCCACATCCATCATGGGCTGTAGTTATATTTTTTCCCATTTCTGTAATTAATTTCTCTCTTAATGCCCATATGTAAATAGATATACACATTCAAGAAAAAAAAACTAAAAGGTTATATACATACACATACACACCCTTTGAAACTGACAACAATATTGTGCCAAACAATGCCCCTTAGCTTTTAAAAGGTTTTCTATATACTGCATGACTAATTATCTAGACTACATCATCAGATAGTGATTATAATTGTAATTACTCGTACATGTCTTGGTGATTTTTAAGATGCTTATGATCTAGAACCATTTCTTTGGTAGCTATGATTATGAGTTCTATAAAAAATGCATGCAGACAGTTATGTAGTAGAAAGTGTGTGCATTGGGATCCAACTCTTCTGATTATTAACCTAGAACAAATTAGTTACCATTTCTCAGTTCCAGTTTTTTATTTGTTGAAAGTGAAGAAGTAAGACTATTTATCTATTGATACAATAATTTTGAGCAAGCAACCACCCACAACTCAGAGGCTTAAAATACCAACCATTTGTTATTGCTCAGGAGTCAATTTGCTAATCTGGATGGCACTGCTGATTTGGGCAGAGTGTGGCTCATAGTGTCTGGGTTTATTTATGTATCTGCGACCAGCTGGCAAGTCAGCTGAGGGCTGCAAGGTCTACAGTGTCCTCAGCTGGGACTACTCATCTTTGTTTCACATGATTTCTCTTCATAGAATAAGCACCCCTCTTTCCTTTGGAGCACTTCTGAGAAAATGCACTATACAAAGTGGCTTGAGGCCTAGGATGAAATCTGGCACACTTCCCCATTCATGACTTGCTGTTGCCCAGTGCAGGTTGCCAGGCCCTTCTGGGTTCAAGGAGCAGAAAACAGGTTCAAAGGAATTTCCTCGAAAGGAATAGAGGCAGTGAAGAATTCTTTACATGGTTTTGCAAGTTTTAAATAAAACAACACATGATAGCATGTATGTAGTTCTTTTCAGTTTTGCAATCTCACAATACTCAAATTTTGTTTTACAAAGAAAAGGCCAAGGTATACAAGTAGAGAGTGTAATGGGATTATTGAAGGCTCTGTAGTTATCATCTGTTTTGAAGGTGGATGTCTGTCACAGCAGTTAAGAGGCTGTCTGAGAAGCCCACATCCCCTGTTTGAATGCATGGGTTTGATTTCCTGCTCTGCTTCCAGTCCAGCTTTCAGCTAATGTAAATCCTGAGATACTGCAAATGACGACTCCAGTACTTGGGTCACTGTTACCCATGTGGGAGCCCTGGAGAGATTTTTGGGCTCATGGCTTCAACTTGGCCCAGGTTATATGTTATGGACATTTGGGGAGTGAACCAACAAATGAAATCTCAATTCTCTCTCTCTCTCTCTCTCTCTCTCTCTCTCTCTCTCTCTCTTTTTCCCCAACTCTATTACTCTGTCTTTCAAAATAATTCAAAAAGTTAAAGAAATAATTTAATAAAAAAAGATTTTATAAAAATTCATTTGTTCCTAGAAGTGACATTTCTTGTCTCCTAAACATTTGTATAACACAAATAAAACTACGTGACTGTAAATGACATATTGCCATAAAACAGATGGAATTTGATTGTTTTAGTTATTCATATAGTTTTATTACACCATTGATGTATAAGGGGTATTCAAAATATTTATTATAAGTAAATCATGCAAGATTTCAAAAACATTTTGAACCAAAATAGGCTTATCTTTTTAATTACACTATTCCAGTAATTGAAGTTCCATCATTTGTGCAAGTGATCATTTTATTATGCTCAAATCATGTGCCTCTTCAGGGTAATATTAGGGAATTTTTTTTTAATTTTGCTACCAATTTAGTGCTACCCAATCTATTGGTATCAGCAAGGTTATTGTTAACTTGAAAGAGTATCAAGGGGAAACCTCTGAATGTTCTTGTGCCTCTGACTCAAAGGTAAAAAAAAAAAAAATCACATTAAACATATTTAAAAAGAGCCAGTTTAAACTGTGATAGAAATACAAGTGTTTTTACTATAGTTTATAGCGTTTACTATTCTTAGATTTCACTTTTTATTTGCTGTGTAATTTTAATGGCATTGGAAAAAACTCAAATGAATAACAGTATTGACAAATCTCTAATTGTCACTGGATGAACTATTCACTGGTCAATATTGTCTTAGATTCTTCATTTAACCTTGATAAATCTTGCATTTGCACCACAGGAAAATGAAGCTACCCATACTATACCTTAAGTCAATTGCACAAGAGCTAAGAAGGCAAGGATGCATGTAAATGCAATAGGTTTATTATATGGATAGTATTGTAGTTTTGTTTGTACCTATATAGTTACCTGTATTCTATAACTTCCAGTTTATTTGAAAATAATACTGATAGATGGTTAGTTCTAATGACATATTTTCTCAGTAATACCAATTATTTGAGTGATATTTGTATAAGGTATTTACTGTATTTGCTATTCACACTGGCATATTTGATATATTGAACACTAAAACTACAACTTTTTACTTAACACATGGTGCTGCTTTCAATTTTGATGTGTAAAATTCCTTATGTCATTTAGGCTTTGAGAAAATAAAAGCACACTCTTCTCAATTGTTTCCTTTCTGGATTAGTCTCCTTATTCTTGTTTGAAAATTGAATTTGCATTAAATATAGGCATGAGAGCATCTGGGGTTTTGTTCTGTGGGTCCCTCAGCACCTACCCTTATTTCTGTTATTATTGACTGAGAATTTTCACTGGCAATCTCAGGGTCCAGCAAATGTTTTACTTTCTGAGCTTTCGTAGTTCATGTTTATACGAACATCAATAGAATATATTACAGGAGTTCTGTCTTTCAAGCTAATTTTATAAGGTACTGAGGGACAATGTGTCAGTGTTTGTTTCAGCCTATTGAATCAGAATCAGTATCTTTTAAGATTTATTTATGTATTTGAAAAGCAGAGTTATAGACTAAGAGAGAGAGAAGGAGACACAGAAAGAGAGATCTTCCATATTCCGGTTCACTTCTCAAAAGGCTACAATCGCTAGGGCTGGACCAGGTGGAAACCAGGAGCCAGGAGCTTCTGTGTCTCTCATATCAATGCAGGGGCTCAAGGACTTAGACAACTTCTTCTGTTTTCCCAGGCACGTTAACAGGTAGCTGGATAGGAATTGGAGCAGCTAGGACTTGAACTGGCTCCCATGTGGGATGCTTGTGCTGCAGGCTGTGGCTTAACCTTCTGCTGCAAAGCACCACCCTGAATCAGTATCTTAAAGACAGCATGTTATTCAGTCACTTATGAAAATAGGTCACATTGGGTCATGATTTTGGAGGTTCATAGGCTAGGATCATTTGGCCCTATTTATTAATGCTGTCTGGTGAGGTTGAAGTATGGCAGTGCTGGGGTTTGTACAGAAAACCACAAAGCCAGCACAAGAAGCAGAATAGTTAGGTGAGATACTTAGACATATATAGCCAACACTCTTATGTGAACTATGTCCCAAGGGCACACCTCAAATGATCCAAAGACCTTCCATTAGTTTCAGCTCCCTAAAGCACCATTGAATTGAGTTGCCAGCATCTTACAACCGCTGATTCATAACTATTGGGATTAATCCATTTTCAGATGTTTTCAGGACCCATTTCCTATTCAAATCACAGCAGGAAGGAACTTCAGCATCTGTGCTTTTAAATGTTCCAATGAATTCTATGATCAGGAAATATTGCTATAGGATAATAGAAAATACAGTGAGCTAGAGACCAATGAATCTCTATGAGGATCTAAACTTAGCTAACTGTGACTTGTAAGACTGTCAATAAATTACCTAATCATATGAGACTGCCAATGTTTAAGCTATAAAATATCAAAAAGTAAAATATCACTTAGTATTCTTACATATTATTAACATATTTGGAAACACAAAAGAAATGTTTGGAAACTTTGAAATCATTTACACAGATTTAAATATTACTGTTCCTGAGCTTGTGATTGCTGATAATGTGTTATTTTTGCTATTTTTGGTAAAGATATTTATTATTCTTAACCCAAAATATATTTGGTTGATGGTTTAAACTTTCTACTATTTCATTTTGAAATTCAAATGCATGATTTAATAAGCATAAAGTTCATTAGAACAAATAAGATAAACATAATCTAAAAATGTTATATAGTATTAGAGATTAAATGCTTTCTGAATAAAAATATTTCAATATCTTCTTAAAAAGTCAGATTTTTGACCTACATATAATGAGGATAAAGGTTATTTTTTAAAATTTATGTCATGAAGCACTGTCAAAATAAAATATTTATTTTTCATTGGTAGAAGGTAACTTATAGCACCATTCCTCTTCCTGCTGAAATATTACCAATTAAATAAAACATGAGCTCTAGAGAGAGTTTTTGCTTTCATTTCTCCATATGGATTTTGGAACTCTCAGTTCTCTCTCTTAGAGCATACTACAAACTGATTTCTAGTTGGTGTGTTTTTATGGATTCTGGCACTATGAATTCTAAAAAAGCTCAGTATTTGGGATTGGAATCACTAAGTAAATTTTTGTCTCTGTCAGGAAAGCGACTTGAGAGCTGCATGAATATCATCCTTTACTAATGAATGATATGAAAACAATGAGGAAACTACATAATAGAAATTTTCAAATTTAGTATCACATATGAGACCAAATTAAACATTTACATTTGAATCGGCTTGAATACATCTGGACTATTAGTGTTGTATTCCCAGAAGGTAAGCAAATAAGTAATGGTTCATGCTACCTAACAAATATCTAATTTAATCTGCAAGAGACTGATTTCTTTCCTACAAAATTTAACCTTTATTGTGGGTAATAGAAGTCTATATGTCCAAACTTCTCTGTGTATCTTTTATCTTTCCTCTCCATCTTCCCTTACTAAATGAAAGAGAAGGAAACTTTTCTCAGCTGTGTGTGTTCCTAGTGAGAGTGAGGGAAGGCGAGGTCCATAAGGGGAGGTCCTCTGCAGGTTCCTGAAATCCCTATGAATCAGTGTGCACTGATGGACAGCAGTGAAATAATTGCATTGTTCATCTGGAGCTCACTGCAGCAGCAAAGAGAAAGAAGAGAAAAACATGCATGTACAAAACAAAATGTCATCTCGGAAGGAAAGGTGAAAATGAGCAAGAGGAGAAGCATTTGTCCTTGGGCTAGACCTTGTTTGAACCAGAGGTAGGTACTGGGCATTAGTGAATCTAAAGAGGGACTTGTTCATGCATGAGTTCTAAATCTCTCAAGCTCCCTGTAACCATTCACATAGAGGATCTCTTTGCAAAGAAAAAAGTGTATCTTAAATGATTGCAATATCTTAACTTCCAAAGAAAATGTAATTGTTTATTCAGAAATGTGGGCTTGTCGTATCAGTAGATTTAATGGTCAGTTGTGAAATTATGGATATTTCCATTGGATATTTGTTGGCTTTGGAAGGTCTAACAAGGAGAATTTGTGCTAAACTATTCTGATGTGATTAGAGTCCTGTCTTCATTTCTATAGATTTGACAAAGTCTACTCATAAGCCACAAAGTCTCCCACTCCAGAGAAATGGAGATTTTGTGTGTGGAGTGTCTCATATTTCCATGAAAACAGAGGGAAGGGAGGGAGGGAGGTAGGGAGAGAGGGAGGAAGAGAGAGAGAGAAAGAGAGAGATATCTTCCATCCACAGGTTCACTCCCAAAATGGCTGTGATGGCTGAGACTAGACCCAGGTCTCCCATATCCGTTCAAGGGCCCAAGGGCTGAGCCATCTGCAGCCTTCTCAGGTATAGCAGCAGGGAGTTGAATCAGAAGCAGAGCAGCTGGGACTTGAAAGAGTACTCGTGTGGGATGCCAGTACTACAGATATCTGAACCCCTGCCATCCATATGGGAGACCTGGGTGGAGATGAGGGTTCCTGTTTTTGGCTTGGACCAGCCCAAGTTTTTATGGCCATTTGCAAATCCTCTCTCTCTCTCTCTCTCTCTCTCTCTCTCTCTCTCTCTCTCTCTCTCTCTCTCCTTCCCTTTCTCTGTTATTCTGCCTTTAAAATAAATCAATACATCTTTAAAAGGGAAAGAAAAGCAAAGAAGAAAAAAGAAACAGACTCTGTATCACATCTTGTTGAGGAAGTAAGCTGACCAGATACTACTACAGGATTTTTTTAACTAAAAAGAAAAATATGGGGGTGGGCACCATGGTGCAATGGGATAAGCTATGGTTTGTGAATTCCCCCTCCCTTATCAGAGTCCCAGGTAATTTGCACCTTCAATCCAGCTCCCTGCTAATATGCCTGGGAGATACCTGACAATGGCTCAAGTACACAGGTTTTTACCATCCATGTGGAAGACCCAAATGAAGAATTTTGCCTGACCATTCTTGGCAGTTGTGGACATTTGAAGAGTGAACCAATGGATAGAGGATCTTTCTGTCTCTCTCTCTTTCTCTCTCTCTTTCTCTTTCTCTCTGTCTCTCCTCTTTCTTCAAAATAAACATCATAAAAAGCAGTAAAGTGACATTTTAGATATGTATATATACACAAACATGATCAGACATTACAGAAATTTCTGCCTTTAACATGAATTATTTGGAGAAAAAGTAATTCTATTACAGGAGCCTGATGTATAGAGGAGAGGAAGTGTATGGATGTGTGCACAATTTGTTGTTGGTGTGTGTTTGTATTGATATGTGGTATACTTGAGGAAGTAGAAAGGTAAGTACAGAAAATTGAATCCTGTAGCATGGTAGCCTGTTGCCTTCCTTCAAAAGCAGAAAAAAGACTCTCTTTTAGTAGTCCTGCGGATGTCTACCTTTGTTAACTTTGAGGGAATTTGTGTATAAGCAGAGGGATTGTGCAAAAGGCTCATCCATCAGCATTTTCAGTTTCATAAACACTCAAAATGTAATGTGAGTACTTTGTTGTTGTCACTTGCATTTCCTCACATCACTGGACAATTAGATTATTTGATGTGTTTTTAAAGTAATTATGAGCACAAAAATGTCTACCATTGATTATGACAAATACCTGTCAAGCTGTGCAGTGTCTACAAGAGTGTTCAAATCTATAAAGAGCCCTGATGATCTTTTTATAATTTATTTTACTGTAGGCACAGATTGATGTAGCAGGATTAAATATGAGGTTATTCAATGTCACAAATTTATCCAGGAGCTATCACTAATGAAGGTCAAAGAAAAGAAAAAGAAATGAGTTTTAAAAGGATCTTCCACTTAGGGTTTCAAATAAGTAAAAATAGGGAAAAGAGGTTTTAGTTTTGTTTTGTGTGTGTGTGTGTATATGAATTTAGTCATTTATCCCTCAAAATCTCACTGAGTGGTTACTGTGCTTGAGTGGCTACAGAGATGAAGTGAAAAGTCAACCACTTTCTCAGACCTCTTAGGTTTTGCAATTGGTTTGTGAAGACTGAAATTGCAGAATCAAAGAGGATAGAAAAGGTTGGGTGTCTTGTTTTGCAGTGGGTTAGGTCATTCCCTGGAAACCTCCATTTATCTCATATCAGAGTATCTCTTCAATTGGCCCAGCTTCATGTTAATGTGCACCCTAGCAAACAGCAGATATGGCTCCAAGTCCTTGGTTCCTGGCCACCCACATGTGAGACCCTGATGGAGTTCCTGGCTCCTGCCTTTTGTCCAGCTCTGGATGTTGTGGCCATTTGGACAGTGAACCAGAGGATGGAAGCTCCTCCTTGTTTCTCTCTCTCTGTCTCTTTCTGTAAAACAATGAAAATAAGTAAATAAACATTTAAAATAGAAAGCAAAATGGCAATTCATAAAAAATGTGAGAACATATTTTTTAATGTGGTTAGAATAAGAATGGCTTGAAGTAGGCAATAGGAGTGGCAACTAAAATCTTAATCAATAGAAAGAACTTGCTGGAGTGAAATTACTTATATAAGTTTGGGCTGTACAGAAAAGTCAATTTGTATTAAGGGGCCAGCACTGTGGCTAGCAGGTAAAGCCACTGCCTGCAGTGCCAGCATCCTATAGGGGCACTGGTTCGAGTCCTGCCTGCTCCACTTCCAATCTCGCTCTCTGCTGCGGCCTGGGAAAGCAGTAGAAGATGTCCCAAGCCCTTGGGCCCCTGCATCCACATGGGAGACCAGGAAGAGATTCCTGGCTCCTGACTTGGAATCAGCCCAGCTGCAACCATTGCGCCCATTTAGAGAGTGAATCTGATGATGGAAGACACCTGTCTCTCTCTTCTCTCTCTCTGTCTCTACCACTGTCTCTCTGTAACTGTGTCTTTCAAATAAATAATATTTAAAAAACAATTTGTATTGGACATAGGAGGAGAGTAGGTCAAATATCTATTTTCATGTGAATGTATATAGATGCAAATGCATGAGTTTACATATATACATATATATATATATATATATACATAAAGTTGCAAAAGAATTGAAATGCCTTACTAAGTCAGTAAACTGAAGACTGTTCAGCATGTAAAATATGAGAGTGTAAGACAAAGGCTAGAATGTGAGAATTTAGCAGCATCTCAGCAGATGAAGTTGTGAGTTAATATCATAGGGAGAGAGTGAGCATTTGCAGACATTTTGAATTAGGACTGATACAATTGGATGTGTGGTTAGAAAAGAAAAAAAAGCATAAAAAATTCACTGCAGTCATGATGAGAGCTGAAATGAGCAAGATTGGCTCAATTAGGAACAGATTTAACAGAAAGATGATTAGGATAAACTCACTGAGGGTTTTTTGGGCAAAGACACCAAGATCAGTGTCCTAGAATGAGCAAGTATATTTATAGGAAGAGCTGGAGCTCAATTTCATTCAATGTAAATTTGAGAATTCTTGTTAAATAAGTTCATAGGATAAGGTTGGAAGGCATCAGTATTAACACACTGAGAATAATAGATGTGAGCCCTTACCAGTCAAACTAGGCTTTGTACTTGAAGTACTGTGACTGATGTGAGAAATGAGAAAGCATCAACAGTCAGCCAGTTCCAGTTTCAAGTTGTGGGCAAATCTTACTGGGTGGAAGGTTGGGGCTTTCTCAAATGTCTCAGTTTATTAGTCTTCTAATCTAGAAGGCCTAAGTTATTCTCTGTTTCAATTATCTCCAACTTAGGAAATCAGCTTGTTTGTTTGCCTCTAACCTAAAAGATCTATATTGTCTACTGCTTAATAGAAAACAATGTCAGATGTCTCACCCACAGGCTCTGGTTCACCCACCCCTTTCTGATTAGTGTGTGGTTGTGAATCATGCACCTTTGGGTTGCCTTTGTCTCCCAGCAGTCAGCATCAGTGGCTTCTAATTGTGTTTTGTCTGAAAGACCAGAAACCCAGAAATGCCTATGAAGTTGCATTGTCTTTGAGTATCCATTGACTAAGTGTATTACAGGTATGGAATAAGAAAGCCTCAAATTCCTTGGCACAGGTCAGGATAATTCTGTGGCCTAACTCCCTCAAGAAAAAGATATGGTCTCAGGATGATGTCTGATACCTCATCATTGCAAGGATTGATCCCTACTCTTTTGCATGTTCCATGTTCTTTTGGCTTGTCTTCTAGACTATTTCCCTTAATAGATCATTTGCATACAAACTCTCATCTTAGGTTCTACTTAATCATTTTTGTCCTAAGATGTTCTGCTTTTAAACTTTCTTAGCTATTCTCATATGCCTCTACACATCTGTCTATAGGTGGCTGTGAAGTGCTGGGAGTTCCAACTGAGCATGCAAATCTGACGCATGATACATGATTTTTCAGAAGATAATTCCTTTTTTTAATCTCTGGGTAAATTTGCAGAGCATAATAATGTAAGCTCTGGATGTATAATTAGAGGTACATGTCTTATACATAGGGTAGTTGATTACAAAAGGTAATTACTTGTCTACATCTAACATGTCCATAAATGAATATGCCCTTTGGCACTGCTGAATTTGAGGATCAATGATGGGGCTGGTGCTATGGCATAACGGGTAAAGCTACTGCTTACAGTGTTGGCATCCCATGTGGGTGCCGATTCGAGTCCCAGCTGCTCCACTTCCGACCCAGCTCTCTGCTGTCGCCTAGGAAAGCAGGAGAAGATGGCCCAAGTCCTTGGGCTCCTACACTCATGTGGGAGACCAGGAATAAGCTCCCGTCTCCTGGCTTTGGATCAGCTTGGCTCCGGCCATTGTAGCCAGTTGGGGAGTGGACCAGTGGATGGATAACCTCTCTCTCTCTACCTCTCCTTATCTTTCTGTGTACTCTGTCAAATAAATAAATAAATCTTAAATAATAAAAAAAAAGATCAATGATGCCATCAGAAATCTCTTTACCTCTTTCATGCCTTACATAGGTTTGCTTCAGTTTCTTCCTTAGACAGCCTCCCTAATAAGAGGACAGGATGGATGCTGGAAGTCTTAAGCCTACAGTGTCCTCATAAATCCAGAGTCTGTGGTTGCTATTTTACAAAATGCAATTCCTTTTACGCTCTTTTTGTTGATGACCTATTTTTTTTTTTAAATCTTTGTCTCTTAAAGCTTTTAGGATTTTCTCTCTATCCCACTGTTCTGTCATCTCACAATGATTTGTCTTGTTATGGGTTCTTTTACAATTTATTGTGCCAGGCTCTCTGTGGGCTCTTTTAGTCTGGAAACTCATACTATACAGTCCAGGGAACATTTTCCATTATTACATTGATAATAACCTCACTTCCATTTTCTCCTTGCTTATTCCTGAAATTCAAACCACATTAATCAAGTGTACTGATCTTCAAATTTTTTTCATTTCCAATTTCATCTAAGTCTTTGTTCTATTTTCTGATATATAATTTGAAGTTTGTTTTTCACTGTAATGAATCAGTCTTTTTCAAAATATTTATTTATTTACTTGAAAGACCAAATAACAGTGAAAGGGAGAGTCAGAGAGAGAGAGCACTTTCTAATGTCCAGAACAACTTGGGTTGGCCCAGATTGAATGCAGGAGCCAGGAACTCCATCCAGGTCTCCCAGCTGGGTGGCAGGAATCCAAATACTTGAGTCATAGTTTGCTGCTTCCCAGGTGTATTAACAGGAAGTTGGATTGAGAACAAGGGATCCAGAACTGCACCAGGCACTCTAATATGGAATGAGGGTGTCCCAAGCAGCAGCGTAACCTGCTGGGGCCACAATGCCCATCTCTACTCTTAATTTTAAATTTTAATGACTTTTTTCTTATTCTCCAAAAAATCTTTATCCAGAATACTGTTAATATTTTACTGTATAAGTACTCAAAGATTTATTCATTTATTTGAAATTCAGAGTTGAGAGAGAGAGAGAGAGAGAGAGAGCTTCCATTTGCCTGTTTGCTCCCCATATAGCCTCAACATATAGCTGGGACAGAGCCAGGCTGAAGCCATCAGTTTCTTCTAGGTTTCCCATGTGGGTTAGCAGGGGCCTAAGCTCCTCAGCCATCCTCTGCTGCTTTTTTGAAACCACCAGCAGGGAGGAGCTGAATCAGAAATGAAGCAGCCAAGACTCGAACTAGTGCCCATATGGGATGCCAGCATTGCAGACAGCAATTTTGCTGGCTATGCCGGAACACCAGCCCCTGTAACAAGTTCTTATGCAATCTCTTTTTGAATGATTTTAAAACTTTCCTTTTATTCTTGTATTTTTCCTCTTCATTTTTTTTTTTCATTATCCTATCTTGTCTGGCTTAAATATTTTATGATAGGAACCAAACTGGTGATTCCTGGGTATTCTGACATATTTCAGTTTCATGCTCAAAGAAACCCCCAAAATTCTGCATTCATGAACAGAACTTGGAGATGGAAAAACTTGACTAGGTTAGAAGCCAGTTATTTCACTGGTCAATTGGAAAGGCCAGTGTCTGCAAGTCTTTACTCTTCTAGTTAGTGTGTAATTCATCATATTATTTTTTTTAAGATTTCATTTATTTATTATGAGAGGCAGAGCTAAAGACAGAGAGGAAGAGATAAAGAGAGAGGGCTTCCATCCACTGATTCACTCCCCAAATAGCCGCAATGGCCAGAGCTGGGCAGATCCTAAGGCAGGAGCCAGGAACTTTGTCCAAGTCTCCCATGAGGGTAAAGGGCCATCTTCCACTGCTTTCCCAAGCCACAAGTAGAGAGCTGGTAGGGGAGAGGAGCAGCTGGACAGAAACCAGTGTTACCTCGCATGCAGCACCACAGGAGAAGGCTTACCCTACTATGTCACAGCACCAGCCCTTCCTCATATTCTTTTCTGGATATAAGCCCATGAGCTTCTGTTTTGGAAGCCATTATGGAAAAGAACTAAATGGGGCTTGAGCGCAGCGATATTAACAGATTTTTATCACAATGTTTTCGTTTGGTGTCCTTCGAGTAGAATCCTCATTTTTCAACCCTTCCAGAAAACCACCCTCCCATAAATTATGAACAATGTCTGAGGCATCTGGAGTTAACCCGAAACTTAGTGACTTAAGAGAAATAATAATGACCATTTTTTATCTCTCACAGTTTTGCTGATCTAAAATTCAGGAGGAATTTGGGCATCTTGGATTCAGAGTCTGTCCCTGAGGTTAAAATTATATGTCTGGCAACTTTTGGTCATTTGCAGGTTCACTAGAACTAGAAGGTCTGCTTTCCAAGGTTGTTAATTCAGCTAGCTGACAAGTTGGAACTGGCTACTGGTAGAAGTTTTCAGTTTGTCTCCAACAAAGGCCTCCCTCAAGGTCTGCTGGAGCACCCTCACAAAGAGCTGGTTAGAGCTTCCCACATCAAGTGATATAGGAGAACAAGGGAAAGCTAAAATGCCTTGTAGGATCTGGTGTCATAATGTATATGCTGTCACTTCTACACTTTTCTACTGACCACATGTGTCATCCCTGAGTCAGTGTGGGAAGGCTCTTCACAGAGGGGTGAGCAGTAGAAGTGAGAATTACTGGTGGTCACCAATGAGGATATATACCACAGTTTTCTGCATTACCAGTTGCTTGTATTCTTATTTCCATATTCCTAAACATTGGCATAATCAGGGGGACAGTGTGTATCTTTTGTAGACTCTTATATATCCATTAGTAAACACATATACAAACATGTATACTTATTATGTCATATTATACACTTTGGCTTCTAAATCAGTGAAGTTAGTATTGAAATAATATTTCTCTGAATCCTCTGTAATTTACCTTCTTTACTTAATAGTCTTGCTGACTTCTTTCACAATTATTAAATTACTAACATCTTATCATATATAGTAAAAAATACTTAGTGAAACAAAAAACAAATTTTAGATAGTTTTCTTCAGATTTTATATTAAAACATGTGGAAAATATTCATCCTTCTTCCTTATGGAACATGTGGGACTCTTAAAGTGGTTCTCATTCTTCTTAAGGAAAATGTCAGAGAAAGAAATATTAAATCCTCCATGTGCTTGAATCATTTTTCTTTCATTTCTTTTTTCTTTTTCCCCTAAATTGCATATTTTATTCAACTTTCCTTCATCTTCTTGCCATGTCCTTTCTCTGTTCTTTACCAGGATCCTATTCATACAGCTCCACAATATTCCATTGTTACGTCTTGTTATCGTCTTGTGTTTCACAGCAGTTTCTCAGGCTTCCCTTGGTTCTGACTCATTTGACGGTTTTGAAAAGCACTGCTGAGACATTCTTTAGAATGAATAGCCCTCAATTTTGGTGGAGCTGATTTTTTTTTTTCAGTGATTTTGTGTGTTAGGTGTTTAGGAAGGGATATTAGAAAGACAAAATGCTATTCTCATCACAAACCATCAAGGGTCCAAGCTTTCTGAGAGACTTGTCACTAAAGAAGTTAACCTCCATCAGCTGACCCAGGTAGGGTTTGCCACTTCTGACCATTGTCATGGTGACTCCAAAACTGCCATACATTGCTATTGGGAAACAAGTTTAAGTGAAATCCATTTGCAAGCAGCGGAGAGCTCAGTTCTGGTAAGGACTCTTGACTGTATTACTGCTATATTTATGTTGTTGCACTTTGATTCGACTCCTTTGTCCTTTTGATGTGTTACTTTTCGGGTTGTTTTTAGAATTTTCTTACTCTCTGGCAATCATACTTCTCCTGGGCGTCTAGTTTATCCCCTGCCCATACCCTAGAACCTTCCATTTTTTAAGAAGTTCTTGCTCTTTTTATTGGTGAGTTGTATTGGAAACCATATTCCACATGCCATGTGTTTATTGTTACTAATATGGTATAGTTGCCTCTGAGCTCTCTCAACAATGGAAAAAAGGTAATATAAAGAGGTATACTTTTGCATGCATATACATATATCTGTCATTATTATTGTATGAAACTATAATTAAGTTAAACATGAGTTCATAACAGTGCCTCTGATTCTAATCCTATGCTACATATATCATTTCATCTTTTCCAGAACACTCCATTTGTAATAGAGACTCATAATTTAGACCTGGATTCAAGCCTACCTTTTGGTAAAGTAATGGAAGTCACACAGACAACTTTGTGTCAAAAATTTCAAAAATAACATTCAGGGAACGGTGATTTTGTGTTTTGTTTGTTTGCCTTCTTTCTGTTTTAATGTCAAGTTGCCTCTAGTCATGCTTTTTTTGTTTTGTTTTGTATTTCATCAGTCTCTGTTTCTCTATTCAGTATTAGGTAATACTTTTGGTTATAAACAGAGTGAATTAATTTTAGTATTTTCCATATAAAATTAAGTTACTAAAATTATTATGTCCATTTATATTTTATATGTTTAATATTAATGGTATTAAATCAGTTAAGACCCATACTTTATGAGTTGATATCCCAAGTCTCAGATTAAGTTGGAGATATTTAAAATTAGTGTCTCTGGGTAATTAGTGTCTCTCCCAGTGGCAAACAATTTTCATATCCAACTCTCGAAACAAAACATTTTGAAAGTGGTTTTTACACTCACCAGCTTTGTATGTTCTATTGCAAAAATGTTCCAAGCATAAGCCCTATTTCTAGTAAGTAGAAAAAGCAGCTGTTTTAATTACAATGATCTCATTGGGGAAAAAATAATGAAACATCATTATCATCCATTTGCTACACCTTACTAATTTTATCTGAAATGAGAGAAACTATTTTGCATTAAGACTTAAACTATGGGGGCCGGCACTGTGGTGTGGCAGGCAAAGCTGCTGCCTGCAGTCCCGGCATCCCATATGGGCGCCAGCTGGATTCCTGGCTTCTCCACTTCTGATCCAGCTCTCTGCTGTGGCCTGGAAGGGGGAGAGCAGTGGAGGATGGCCCAAGTGCTTGGACCCCTGCGCCCACGTGGGAGGTATGGAGGGAGCTTCGGATCAGCCCAGTTCTGACCATTGCAGCCATTTTGGGAGTGGGCTGGTGAATCGAGGACCACTCTCTCTCTCTCTGCCTCTGCCTCTCTGTAACTCTGCCTTTCAAGTGAATAGATGAATCTTTAACAAAAAAAAAAAAAAAAATCTAAACTATGTCAAAATATTTCAGTGATATACAAAAATGTGTATATTTGCTTTTTATCCTATGAATAGTGTGAAATCATTCTATTATTGATAATTATTTAAGGTATCTTCCTTGTAGATTATCTAGAGCAACAATAATAAACAAATAACATTATCTACTAAAGGAAAAACAAAAGTGTAGAGATATTCAGAACTGAGCAGGAAAATATAAATTAAACCTTCAGACCAACTTAGACGCTTTTTTATCCAATTTCTCTGATGTGAAAAATAAAGCTCATCCTCATTTTCTTTATATGCAAATTTAGTAATAATTACTTGTATTCTATTAGATTGTTTTTAGGATTGAATAAGATACTCAAACATGAAAACCACACTAGTTAGGGACAGGTATGTAGATTGCTCCAGAAAGAAGGGTTCTTGTTCCCTTTCCTATGTAGCAATGATCCTAGATAAATCTTCAGCAGCTGATTCTAATGTCAAGAGGTTTAGATGCTTGACAAATGCATCAAGTACCATATCCAAGTCAATATACTGCTTTTCCACATTGTTTTTCTCTCAATTTGTCTGTGGAATGACACAAAAAGATAAACTACTAGGCACAATTACTGGGCTTGGTGTATTTTACATATATTTAAAATCTTAGGCTTTTTCTCTGTCTTTCTCTCACTATCCACTCTGCCTGTCCAAAAAAACAAACAAACAAACAAACAAACAAACAAAAAAAAACTTAGGCTTTGTTTTCTGATAATTAATTGAATTTGTAATTCTCTATCATAAAATCCACTGAGAATAAAGATATTAGCTCAGAAACATTTTATTTCTAACCATGTTGTTAGAAACTTAGCATGCTAAAAAGTAGAAAAGAACTTACAATGGAACTACTCTATCCAGATTATCTTTTGTATGTAGCTAGTATGTTGGTTTTAAGTTCCTGAAATTCCAATCTTTATAATTTGAAAACTGGTGTGTGGGCCGGCACAGCGGCTCAATAGGCTAATCCTCCGCCTGTGGCTCTGGCACACTGGGTTCTAGTCCCGGTCGGGGCGCCGGATTCTGTCCCAGTTGCCCCTCTTCCAGGCCACCTCTCTGCTCTGGCCCGGGAGTGCAGTGGAGGATGGCCCAAGTGCTTGGGCCCTGCACCCCATGGGAGACCAGGAGAAGCACCTGGCTCCTGGCTTCAGATCAGCGTGGTGCGCCGGCCGCAGCACGCCTGCCGTGTCGGCCATTGGAGGGTGAACCAATGGCAAAGGAAGATCTTTCTCTCAGTCTCTCTCTCTCACTGTCCACTCTACCTGTCGGAAAAAAAAAAAAAAAAAAAAAAAAAAAAACCTGGAGCGTGACCAAGTCTCAGAATCATATTTAGGGGCCAGTGCTGCAGCTCACTTGGCTAGCCCTCCGCCTGTGGCGCCGGCACCCTGCGTTCTAGTCCCAGTTGGGGCGCCAGATTCTGTCCCGGTTGCTCCTCTTCCAGTCCAGCTCTCTGCTGTGACCTGGGAAGGCAGTGGAGGATGGCCCAAAAGCTTGGGCCCTCGACCCGCTTGGGAGACCAGGAGGAAGCACCTGGCTCCTGGCTTTGGATTGGCGAAGCGTGCTGGCAGCAGTACACCAGCTGTAGTGGCCATTTGGGGAGTGAACCAAAGGAAAGAAGACCTTTCTCTCTGTCACTTTCTCTCTCTCACTGTCTAACTCTGCCTGTCCAAAAAAAAAAATCACATTTATTGTATAATAGTTTCATAGATATACTTTTTTATAAATATCTTAACCATATATATCTTTAAATTAAAATGAGATTTTTACTCACATTTGAAATAGCAATATTTCTTAAACATGTTTGAAATTATTTGTTTTAGAAATTCCACAACTGTGTTTGTGTCCAAATGTAGCATCATATGCATGCCAATTCATTTTAATTGATTTTTGGAAGACAAGGCATCATGTTATGCTCCAAATGTTTGCAGGTGCAAATATTTAAAAGATCACAAGTACAAGAACTTGATCATATTCAATCACTCACAGCTGCAAATGATTACAGAGTTATTCTCTCATTTGTAGCAGCTCCTAAAGAACTAAGAGCATGTAAGTAGAAGAATCCTATGATAATAATGTAATAATAAAAAACTTAGATAATTTTTGCATTGTAATAATTGTTTTTATTTGGGTAATTTTAACTGCTTATAGAAAACTGTATGTCTTTGTAAGTATTGCCATCATCTTTCTCTGATTGCTTCTATCCTTTGCTTTTTTCAACTATTGCTTGATCTCCATTGTTACTCTCTTAGTAGCATTGATGTCCAGGGAGCAATCAGTGATACCCAGTATTTCCCCTTGGAAGACTGGTGGTTGATAAGATCTCCCTCTGATAATAAGAAGTAGAACATCTTCCATATGTTTCAGTACACCTGACCTTTTAAATTGGTGACCAAACTTCCCATAAGTAAAGGAAACTCCTCTGTATTTGTGGGCAAATGTGTGAACAGTAAAAGAGAGTTGCAGAGTTGTCCTACCATCCTGTTTCCCGAGGGTCATCCCTAATCAACTCTCATAAAACATTCAATCCAGAGTCATGTAGTTACCATTTCATAGACACACACACACACACACACACTCAAGCAAACACATTTACATTATTTTCTAGAAGTGTTATTTCCTCTTAGAGATTTGTTTAAACTTTTCCCATAACCTTAGGATGGGGAGTTAAAGCAACATTAGTAGTTTTGGCAAACTTCTAGAATGCATGTCTCAGTAATATATAGATGTGTAACAAAACATCCTAAAGCTTAAAATGTAGTCATAGGAACTGGCATCGTGCAGTTGGTTAAACCACTTCCTGTGATGCCAGCATCCAATTTGAGTGCCAATTTGAGTCCATGCTGCTCCATTTTTGATTCTCCCTGCTAGGGAACATGGGAAAGCAATCAAGGATGGCCCAAGAATTTTGGCTCCATCACCCTTGTGGGAGACCCTAATGGAATTCCAGGCTTCTGCTTTCAGCCTGGTCCAGTCCCATCCATTGCAATCATTTAAGGAGTGAATCAGAGCATGGAAGCGCTCTCTCCCTCTCTCCCCAACCCTGTGAAAGCTGCATTTCAATAAATAAATAAATATATTGTTAAAATACTTTTTATGACGTGTGTCAATAACTTAGAATGAACTCTGACAGTGACCATACTGGTCACTTTTAGTACAACTTACGTGACTTGGATATTCTGAAGGCTCAGCTGGGGAAAAATGACTTAACCTGACGTCACTCATGTGCCGATTGATGTTGGATATGGATTGGGCCATGTATTGCAGCAGACTAGCACATTTTCCAAACACGTTGGTGGAAGAGTTCCAGCCAGCAGAAGATGAATGATATTCTCAATGTATAAATATATTTCAAGTCTCAGCTTGTACAACGTTTGTTAACACCCAGTTGATCAGGAAAATATTAAAACCAAATCTACTGTCTATACAGTAGGGGACCAAAGAAAAAAATGTACGAAACAACATTCTTAGAGGCCATTGGCATATGCTTTCAGGTATTCACATGGTTATGTAAGGTTTGACCATCAGGAAATAATCAGCTGATAGGTATATTTATTTAAATATTGAGTTAGTATATGATTTCTTGTGGTAAGAACACATGAGAACTAACATGCATGTGAACATACTGTTAAGTTCATAATACAGTTTCATAATGTATGGGCACAATATTGTGTAGCAAAAATCTAGAACTTACTCATTTTGTGTGGCTGAAGCTATCTGTTGAAGAGTAATTGAATTCTCCCTTTTCCCCCAGTCAATAGCAAACAATGTTCTACTCTCTATCTATGAATTTGAAATTAATCTCATTTCAGTGGATCATTCAGTATTGGTTTTTCTGTGACTGGCTTATTTTACTTCATCTAGGTTCATATACCGTCATATCTCCTTTTTTTTAAAGGGTGAGTAGCATTTCATTATAGGTTGCTTTGATATTTAGCCATAGTGCAAAGATCATGAGTGAGCAATGTGTCTCTTTGAGTCCTGATTTCAATTATTTTAGATATGAAACCCTTCCTCAATATTCATGTCAGATCTACTTCAGGACTACCCAGATATCAAAATCCATGGATATTCAAGTCAGTTACATAAAATGGAATATTGTATTTGCATTTAACCTGCAAATCATCCTGTATGCTTTAAGTAACCTCCAGTTTACCTATGATATGTAATACAATGTAAATGCTATGCAAGCTATTATTATATTGTCTAGGAAAAAATGCCAAGAAAAAATTACTTATTCAGTACAGATGTAATTTATTTTAATAGTTTAAAATTTTATGTCCCACAAGTGTTTATACATTGACTAATGTGCATTAATTTTTATTTTTATATTATTTATTTGGAAGTCATGGTTGGGATCAGTGCTGTGGTACAGCAGGTAAAGTCACTGCCTGCAGTGCCGGCACCCCATATGGGCACTGGTTTAGTTCTGGCTGCTCCGCTTTTGATCCAGCTCTCTACTATGGCCTGGGAAAGCAGTGGAGGATGGCCCAAATTCTTGGGCCCCTGCACCTGAGTGGAAGATCCAAATAAAGGTCCAGGCTCCTGGTTTCTGATCGACCCAGCTCCAATCCTTGCAGCCATTTGGAGAGTGAACCAGCTGATAGAAGACCTCTCTACCTCTGCCTCTGCCTCTGCCTCTCTGTAACTCTGCCTTTCAAATAAATAAATAAATATATATATATATATATTTTTTTTTTAAAAATAGTCCTGGTTAATAGGAATTCTACCTGTGTCAGTTTGTCTAAGTATAGTAAAATACTATATTAGACAAGCTAATACATAAAAAAAAAAAACTAGCAATTTCTCATGGTTTTGGAGGCTAGGAAGTCCAAGAACATGTGCTGCCTGGGTAGTTACCAGGTAAGGGCTGCTCCTGCTATCAAGCTGACAGCTCTTTACTAGGTTCTGCAGAGGGGAAGAATGCTATGTTTGTACATGGTAGGAGATATAGAAAGTCAAGACAAGCTCCCTTCATTCAAAATCTCTCTTATAAGAATGCTAATCTCAGGGGCCCGTGCTGTGGCATAGTAGGTTCACCCAATGCCTGTGGTGCCAGCATTCCATATGGGCACTGGATTGAGGCCTGGCTGCTCCGCTTCTGATCCAGCTTCCTGCTAATGAGCCTGGGAAAGCGGCAGAAAATAATTCAAGTACTTGGACCCCAGCACCCATGTGGGAGACCTGGAAGAAGCTCCTGGCTCTTGGCTCCAGATTGGCACAGTTCTAGCTGTTGCGGCCAGTTGGGGAGTGAACCAGCAGATGGAAAACCTCTCTCTCTGTCTCTCCTTTTCTCTCTGTGTAACCCCAACTTTCAAGTAAATAACTAAATCTATCTATCTATCTATCTATCTATCTATCTATCTATATATATATGATGCTAATCCCAGTCACTGAGCCAGAGCTCTCATGACCTAATCTCCATCTCTTAATATTGCCACATTGGGATTAAGTTTCAACATGGATTTGGAAAGGAGACCATCATTCAATCCAGAGAATATAATGGATGTGAGGTGATATATCAAGACTGATTTTCCCTGGTGTCTAGTGATGTTGTGTATATTTTCATATACTTTTTAGCCATCTGTATAATGTTTGGAGAAATGTACATTTAGGAGGTGGTGTTGTGTCACAGTGGGATAAGCCATTGCCTGCAACATAAATATTCCATTTGCAGTGCTGGTTTCAGTCCCAGTTGCTCTGCTTCTGATCCATCTGGAAAACTAATGAAAGATGGCTAGTGCTTGGGTCTCTAACACCCACATGGGAGACCTACATGGAGTCCAGGCTCCTGGCATATGACCATTTGAGGCATGAACCAGCAGATAGAAAATCTGTTTCTACCTCTCTCTCTCTGTAACGCTACCTTCCGAGTAAATATTTTAAAAAGAAATGTATATTCAAATTTGTGTTTACTTTCTAAAATAAATTCATTTATTTATTTGAAGGGCAGAACAACAGAGAGAGAGAGAGAGAGGGAGAGAGAGGTCATTGTCGATGTTCACTCCCCAAATGGCCCTAACAGCCAGGTTTGTGCCATACTGAAGTCAGGAACCTGCAGCTCCATCGTTGTCTCCCACAAGTGCTTGGATCATCCTCTACTGCCTTCCTAGGAACATTAGGGAGAAACTGGATTGGAAGCAGAGTAGCCAGTTCACAAATCAGCACTCCTACAAGGCGATGGTTTAACCCACTGTGCCACACACAACTTGCCTAGATATCAGTTGAGATTTTTTTGTTTGGTTGGTTTTGTTTTGTTCTACTATTGAGTTATATGACTATATATTTTGGTTAGTAACCTATTTTCATAAATATGGTTTGTAAATATTTGTCTCTCATTCTGTAGTCACCCTTTCCCTCTGTTGACTACTTCCTTTGCTATACACAAAAACAAATGCAGTTGCCAATTTTTGCTTTCATTGTTTGCGCTTAATATCACAACCAAAAAATCATTACACAGACCATTGTCAAAAAGCTTTTCTTGGCCGGCGCCGTGGCTCAACAGGCTAATCCTCCTCCTTGCGGCGCCGGCACTCCGGGTTCTAGTCCTGGTCGGGGCGCCGGATTCTGTCCTGGTTGCCCCTCTTCCAGGCCAGCTCTCTGCTGTGGCCAGGGAGTGCAGTGGAGGATGGCCCAAGTGCTTGGGCCCAGCACCCCATGGGAGACCAGGAGAAGCACCTGGCTCCTGGCTTCGGATTAGCGCGGTGCGCTGGCCGCAGCGCTGCGGCGGCCATTGGAGGGTGAACCAAGGGTAAAAGGAAGACCTTTCTCTCTGTCTCTCTCTCACTGTCCACTCTACCTGTCAAAAATAAAATAAATAAATAAATAAATAAAAAGCTTTTCTTTATATTTTCCAGTGGTTTTAACAGTTTCTGGCTATGTTTAAGTCTTCAATGCATTTGAAATTCATTTTTGTGTAGGATAAAGGTCCATTTCATTTTCTTTCATGTGAATGTCCAGGTTTTTTTTTTTTTTTTTTTTTTTTTTTTTTTTTTTTTGACAGGCAGAGTGGACAGTGAGAGAGAGAGACAGAGAGAAAGGTCTTCCTTTTGCCGTTGGTTCACCCTCCAATGGCCGCCGCGGTAGCGCGCTGCGGCCGGCGCACCGCGCTGTTCCGATGGCAGGAGCCAGGTGCTTCTCCTGGTCTCCCATGGGGTGCAGGACCCAAGGACTTGGGCCATCCTCCACTGCACTCCCTAGCCACAGCAGAGAGCTGGCCTGGAAGAGGGGCAACCGGGACAGGATCGGTGCCCCGACCGGGACTAGAACCCGGTGTGCCGGCGCCGCAAGGCGGAGGATTAGCCTGTTGAGCCACGGCGCCGGCTTGAATGTCCAGGTTTTTAATACCAGTTGTTGATGAGAATCCCTTTGTAGAGAGTTTCACAAGGCCTACATTCTTCCCTTTGTGGTCTCCTGACAAAAGATACAGTTGAAACACTGAAACACTGAATCAGGATACAGTTTTTCTTGTTGACATATAGTTACAAAACTCACAGAATTGGTTAAGATAATTAGAATGTTTTTGTTTATTTATTTGAGCAACAATTAGTACGGCTTGAACTATTATAATAATGGGTTTAAATCACTCTTTTATGATACGAATGACATATGGGATCTGAAGACTCATATTTTATTAGCTAAAGCTTTTTCAACCCTGGAGGCAGAAAGTGTTGCTCCAAATAGTTGTGTCCCTGCCACCCATATGGGTGACACACATTGAATTCCAGGCTCCTGGCTTTGTGTTGGCCCAATCCTGGCTTTTGCGAGCATTTAGGTTGTGAACCAGCCAATGGATGTTTGCTCCCTGTCTGTGTCTCTTTGTCTTCATGTCTCTCTGCCTTTCAGATTAATCCATCCATCTATCCATCAACCAATAAACTGAATAGAGAAGAGCTTAGTAAGGCCTTGTCAACGTAAGTGATATTCAAATATTTTTCTTATCTTTCTAGTACTAAAAGATATTTTTAATGCTTTTATGTCATACTGATATATTTAAACGTAAAGTATGTAAGCATATACTATGACATTTTAAAGGACACAATAACAAGTGCATATTAGTAGCAATTTTTTAAAAGATTTTATTTATTTATTTATTTGAAAAGTAGAGACAGAGAGAAAGGTCTTCCTTCCGTTGACTCATTCCACAAATGGCTGCAATGGCTGGAGCTGCGCAGATCCGAAGCCAGGAGCCAGGAGATTCCTCTGGGTCTCCCACGTGGTTGCAGGGGCCCAAGCACTTGGGTCATCTTCTACTGCTTTCCCAAACCACAGCAGAGAGCAAGATTGGAAGAGGAGCAGCTGAGACCAGAACCGATGCCCATATGGGATGCTGGCACTACAGGCGGAGGATTAACCCACTTTACGATGGCGCTGTCCCCAGTATCAATTTTAATATTTGCTTGCTATATTGTACTTGATTGGCATGCATATTTGGCATGTACTAGAACTACAAGCCTAGATGTCTCTAATTTTCTTGCTTTCCTAAAGTCAATCAATAATCTCCTCAGTTTTCATAGTTTTTATGAAAAATGCATATTATTATACAAATAGTCAATATTTAACATACACAAATATATTTATATAGATAACGTTTGTGTTGTTATTCAGAGATGTTTGAAGAGACTATTGTATTTCTTTTAGTTGCCCCCCCCCATTATTGTACCTAAATTGTGGTATTCATTGTGGTTTCAGCTCACAGATTTATGCTACTACTGTATTTCTCTCATTGCCAACAATTGTGGCAAACTTACTACAGTCCGTGCACTGTAAGTACATTTATCACTATTATAACACTACCTTAAATGTTTTTACACGTCAAATTACCAGCTTAAGCATGTGTGAAAACGCTCAATTTAAAACTGCAAATATGCTGAAACCTTGCATTTATTTCTTCATGACACAGAATGTCTTTTGCAGCTACACATGAATCCTTAGTGGTGGAATATAACTTTTTAACATCGATTAATCAATAGGAATCCAGAGTATAATAAGGAAGCATCTTGCAGATGAAATTGTCTTCACACATATAACCAGGTGTTGGCAGAATGTGTTTTTTTTTTTTTGTAATTTGCCAGTCTATTTCTTAAAATATGGTATTTGTTGAAGTGTAAAGGTTTGCAGCTAAGATCCCTGTGAAATATGTAAAACAATTCTGATCTTTTCCCAAAAGCAGAAGAAAAAAATGGGGAAGTCTGGTTCTCAAAGTAGCTGTATTTTTTATGTGATTAGTTGTTTCAATTTCCTTCAGCACGGAAGGAAACAACATTATGAGCAGATGTTTTACTACAGCAGCATGTTTTAAAACAGAACAAAATTATGCCATATTCAATATTCATGTCTATAGAATAGATTTATCTTAAATTAAAGGAAAATGGTGTGGAATGATCATATGAGATATCATAAATTGCCTTGTTTATGGTAATCATTACATGGTAAAAGATCATGTGACTATGGGTTAACTAATCCTCATCTTAATAATTATGAAACTGGGACTTTACTGTCACAGGGCAGGAAAACAGATGTTTGTGAGTGTGTATTTCTGCATATATCTGCATCTACATTCATAGTAAACCTGCCTCCCCCCCAAAAAAAATACTAGCAATGGCAGAAAATTCAAGATCCCTAATCAATGTACATTTGAAAATTAATGGAAACACACATTTAAATCATTGTATATGTCTAAAAGCAAATTTCCTATATAAAGATCCACTTTATTTTTTGATGGTAGGCAGTCAGGTGAATATGATATTGTTTCAGAATTCAAAAATTAACATTTCATAAAGACACTTCAAACACAAGTAACTGGTTATGGAGCTATTGTGTGACCTAATAAATTATACAGAATAAGTAAAGATTGGGAGAGTATCTGACATTTTGACTTCAATAATAAAAAAAAAAAAAAGGAAAAAGTATAACTAAGTGTTGTCAAGAGAATTCAGCTCCCTTAGTCACCATGAGATTTTAATACAATAGCACTATTAATTTTTAGAAGAGACAGTGAGATAAGCAATTCATATTTTTTTTTAAATTAGGTAGTTTTACCAAGGAGCTTTAATGCTTTAATGAGACATGCAAAGGAGCTTCACCAAGGACCTAATGTAGCTTAGATTTAAGGACTTCATATTTCCTAGGCCCCTTCCTAACAACGTTTTCATAGACTTTTGTAATATTATCAAAGTATATATTTGGACTGCAATTGGCAACAATCATTCTCTATTTATTTTCTTGCCATCACAAGATTTTGGGCATTTTTTTTGGATATAGATAACAGGAAAGTGAATTGGACAACATTTCCCCTGAAGGACAGGAGTTCACAATCACTCTCCTGTGTAGACAAGTTATTGTTACTTTGTCCATTTGGGAATAGTTTCCCTGGATATTCCTGTGATTTACTGCACTGGCAGCATGATGAATGACTTTAGAGTGAAAATTGGAGCACTGGTGTAGGCATTGTGGTGTAGCAGGATAAGTTGCCATGTGGGACACCAACATTCTATCCATATTTGAGTCTCTCGGATGAAATTCTGACTCTGCTTCCGTCTAGTTTCCTGCTAATACACATCCTGGTCAGGTGGGGCAGCAGGTGAATGCTTAAATGCCTGGGTTCCCTCTACCTTCATGAGAGATCCAGATGGAGTTCTCTGTAACTGGCTGAGCCCTGGCTATTACAGGCATGTAGACAGAGAACAAAGGGATAGAAGATCTATCTTATTTTATTTTATTTTTTAAAGGAATTCAGCATAAGAATGAAAACCTGACGTCAGAAACTAGCTTGTGGTAAAGCAGATAATTATTATTTTATTATGTGTCAATTTTATAACTTTTGATTTAATTTCTCCTCAAATAAGTATACTCTTGAACATGTCTTGGGGGAATATAGGGGCCCTCATTTTGTAGCCTTCAAGCTTTTAAAACCCAAAACAATATCTTGTATGTTTTTCAGTTGAGGAGTCCTCCCTATGGGTATATTGAAATGTCTGAGAACAGGGAAAACAAAGAAATGTCTGTGTGTGTCAGTATTGCTACAAGGATCATTTTGTGAAACTTTGTTTTATACTTTTGTTAAGCCAATGGTCAAAAATGTTATACCACTGTAGTTTTAATGATCTGTGATTACTTTAAAATTCACTGTATATGGATGAAATGGTCATTTTTCCATTAAAATTTTGTTTATAACCATTGTCTATATTCTCATTAAGGAGTTTTTGCTTATTTATTCTTAAACTTTTTATTTGATGAAGTATTAAGGTTTCTTATTGTAATGTAATTTTAAAATATGTTATCTCAAAAATTAAAAAAAAGGAAATGGAGAAGGAAAGAGTCTGGGAAAGAGAGCGACTAAGCAGGGGATGGGGAGAGATGAAGGGAATATCCTTGTGTCTTTGGAATTGTATCTACAAATCATATTGAATCTGTTAAAAATTAATGAAAATTAAAACAAAGAATTTTAAAAAGGTGTTTTCAAAATAAAGGGCCTAAAATAATAATAAATAAATTCAGAATTTTAAAAAAAGTCATGTAATACAGGACTAGACAGTGAAAAATTGTCATAAAAACTGATAAACAGAATATTATATTCTCAATGATCTTTTTCAATATATATAATAAAATCAATAATATAATTGTGCATACCATCTTTCCATTGACAAAAACATTAATATTTTCTTTATTTATGTTAAAATATATTGTGGTATAATTATATATTTTCTAAATATAGTTTAATGTTTTGATGTGCATAAATATCATTTTTGTTGAACACAGAAAAATATACACACATTTCAAATTAGGCCAAATAGATAATAAACATGAATATTTGTTTATTTGTTTTAATAAACAAGTAAAATTGTAATAATTTGGCATATAACATGACATGTTGATAAATGTACACATTGTGGAATAGGTATATCAAGCTAGTTAGCATATCCATTTTATCACATAGTTCTTTGTTTTGGGGGAGAATACCTAATTTCACGTCTCAGTAATTTCCAAGTATACAACATATTGATAGTCACTATACCTCCAAGCTGATCATTAGATCTTACTCCTTTTGTCTAACTGAAATTTTCTAAACTTTGTGCATACAGTTCCAATATCCACACTCTCAGCCTCTGCCTAAACCCATTTGATCCTTTGTGTGTCTCATTAAAGCAGAAGTGATTTCCTGATTTATTCCCTGTTTCTCAACTCACATCATTTGGAGAATTCATAGTAGAATGGGCTTGAGCCCTGGGAAGATATGTTGAATGGCATAAACTTTCACATACCTTCCAATGTTTGTTAACAGAGAGAATAATAGTACTTTCAACAAGTACACGATTAACCTTGTTTTACAGATTAAAATTTGGCAAAAGTAAATTTGATTAATTTTCCCATGGATATGTAGCTTGTACCTTAGGACTCTGGATTTGAACCATAGAGCTAGAGTCTCAGGCCTTTGCAGAAACCACCAATCGGGGCTTGTTTTCTCCCTCTCATACATCACTGTTGTAATATCTGTCTTCTTATCAATAACTTATTATTATTTTCTACCATCATACTCTATTTAAAAAAAACACCAGTTATTTACAGTCACTGTATTATTTCCTTTGGTGGAACCAAGTGGACATTGCTCTCAGATCTTGAAGTTCAGGGACCATTATTGACTAAACTCCATTCTACTTCTTTCTGAAATCCTTGTCTGCTCTGAGACCACACTTCCCATGAGAAATTCACAACCGATGACCCAGCTTAGCAAGAGTCCCAAAGCAACCTCACTACTTAGAAAATGTGACTCCCAATGGATGATTTTGACTCAGGAATTCTCAGTTGTCCTTGTCAAAATTCTTTAGAATTGCACTCCTGAAAATAACTATTTCATTCAACCTTCCTTCCATTTCTCACAACAGTTCTGCCTCTTGGTCTGGCAGCTCTCCCAATCTCCTTATGCTTCCTCCTCCTTTTCCCTGTGTTTTCTATTACAAATTGTTTTTATTTTAAATTCCGTATCAACATCTGCTTCTTGACTGACCTATAATAACATGGTCCTTAGTTCTCACTGAGTAGAAACCTGCTCCATTTCAAAACATGTATGTGTTTATTAATCCTAAAATAATTGCTATTATTACCACCAACTATGGAGTCATTTCAGAGACAAATAGAGATCTGAAATCCAATCTGTAAACAAGCTAGATATATTCTAAAATAGCTCTTGATGAAGCCAGCACCGTGGCTCACTTGGTTAATCCACTGCCTGCGACGCTGGCATCCCATATGGGTGCCAGATTCTAGTCCTGGTTGTTCCTCTTCTAGTCCAGCTCTCTGCAGTGACCCAGGAGGGCAGTGGAGGATGGCCCAAGGACTTGGGCCCCTGCACCCACTTGAGAGACCAGGTAGAAACACCTGGCTCCTGGCTTCGGATCGGCGCAGTGACTGCCAGGGCGGCCATTTGTGGAGTGAACCAACGGAAGGAAGACTTTTCTCTCTGACTCTCTCTCACTGTCTATAACTGTCAAATAATAAATAAATAAATAAATAAATAAAATAGGTCATGTTTCTTATTTTTTTTAAAGATTATTATTGAAAATAGAATTTGCCAGGGCCTGCACTGTGGCACAGCAGGTTAAAGCCCTGGCCTGAAGTGCCTGCATCCCAAATGGGTGCCAGTTCCAGTCCTGGCTGCTCCTCTTGAAATCCAGCTCTCTGCTATGGCCTGGGATAGCAGTGGAGGATGGCCCAAGTCTTTGGGTCCCTGCAACCACATGGGCAACCTGGAAGAAACTCCTCGCTCCTTCCTTTGGATCAGCTCAGCTCTGGCCGTTGCAGCCATCTGAGTAGTGAACCAGAGGATGGGAGACCTCTCTCTCTCTGTCTCTACTTCTCTCTGTAACTCTGTCTTTCAAATAAATGAAATAAATTTAAAAAAGAAAATAGAATTTGCCATAAATCTTAAGTAAAGTCTATGGTTTAAAACATAAATTTGTCATGGTTTTGAAATATAATTACTATATACTAATGCTCAGAATTTATACCTGGATAATGTACTCTATGTTTGCAATGTATTTAAACATATTAAATGAGAAAACAGGTATATAGTGGCTATCATATATGAAAGATATTGTGTGAGGAATGAGAATTAAAACATGAATAAGAAAAATGATAAAAATGCTTCAAAATTCACAAAAATTCCAATGTGTTGAGTTAGGCAAATGTGAACTTAATAAATGAAAATATGTTAGGATTTTGATGACAGACAAGATGGAAGTGAATAAGAGATGGATAAAGTTTTAAGAAAATTTTGAATGATAAAATATTTTTCCAGGAAACTAATAAGTGTGTTAAAAGATGAGTTTTCTAATTTTCTCTAGGAAGCTTTTAATGGCATGATATTTTAAAAGTTAGAGTTGGTTAGGTTGAAGGAAAAGCTTTAGGAAGTATAGCTGTTCAATATCATGATATATTTATTCCCTCAATTAAGGACCTTAATTAAGGAAGCTATGACAAATAGGTGAATGGTCAGAGAATTAATCAGGAACTGAATATTTATGGGCACAAAAGTCTCCCAAATGAATTGTCTACTGATGTGCTAATGTCCATCCTTCCTCAAGAAGACAGGATAACTTTAAAAATATTGTACTATTTAGTTAATTCTTCACCTGGAATTCAAAAAGGATAGGCTATTTTAAGGGGCTAAAATTGGAGGGAACATTGGAGAGGTAAATATGTTTATTGTCAGTAATTTTTCTTTTCACATATCTAGCTGTTTGTGAATAAAAGTAATATAGAAGAAAGAACAGAATGTAGTGGTACAATACCTGTGCATAACACTATATCTCTTCCTTCAAAAACATGACCTCACTCTCTCCACCCTTAAAAGGCATTGATTGCAACTGTACTTCTTCATGTCAAAAGGGGAGATTTGGTATATTTGGTATCAGTTTTCTTGTGTAAAAAAAAAAAAAAAAGCCTGGTTCAATACCTGGTTTCTTACTTCAGAAGCCACTGGGAGGCAGTGGTGATGACTCATGTAATTTGGTTTCTGTCACCCATGTAGGAGACCTGGCTGGAGTCCCTGGCTCTTTAGTTTGTCCCAGCCAGCCACAACCATTGACTGCATTTGAGAAATAAAACACCAGATAGGAGTTTTCTCTTTGATTGTCACATAAGTAAATATTAGAGAAAATATACATACAGTAAAAAATGTCCAGGAAATTTTGTGAAGATATGTTGACAATTATTCTTAGACGGATAAGGTCAATATTTTAAATAATATTTTACTCATCTAATAAAGCTGTTGCCTTCTGATGCTTATGAATTTTGAAAAATTTGATTGTAGTTAGCTGAGAAAATTTAAAAACATAGAGTGTCTCCACCATCTAGCAAATTTGTTCTCTTAAGGTCTTGATTATAGAAATACAATTTAACACCAATGTCTCTAAATTCGTGATCTATTGGCCCTTCATTCAGCTTTTCTCTCAGTATGATGATTTATTCTATGTTCTTTTTTTTTATTTTTTATTTTTTTTTAATTTTTTTGACAGGCAGAGTGGACAGTGAGAGAGAGACAGAGAGAAAGGTATTCTATGTTCTCTAAGAGTATACCTTGTTTTTCTCTTTTCCAAATGACCAAATTAAAATTAAGCATGAGAAAGATAGGAAATAAGTCAGAAGCTCCCTTTCCTTTATTCTTTTCAATTTGTGTTTCCAAATATGTGCAACTCCTAAAATCCACCTTGGAAGCTTTTATTATTTTTCTTTTTTTTTTTTTTCTTTTTTGACAGGTAGAGTTATAGACAGTGAGAGAGAGAGAGAGACAGAGAGACAGAGAGAAAGGTCTTCCTTCCATTGGTTCACTCCCCAAATGGCCACCACGGCCGGCACACTTCGCCAATCCAAAGCCAGGAGCCAGGTGCTTCTTCCTGGTTTCCCATGAGGATGCAGGGGCCCAAGCACCTAGGCCACCCTCCACTGCCCTCCTGGGCCACAGCAGAGAGCTGGACTGGAAGAGGAGCAACCGGGACTAGAACCTGGCACCCATATGGGATGCCGGTGCCGCAGGTGAAAGATTAACCAAGTGAGCCAGGGAGCAGGCCCACTTTTGTTATTTTTCTAACAAGACATCAAACATAGAATTTCAAAGGTATCAGTGCAAAATCCTAAAGTTGATTTAAAGATCTACTGGGAAAATAACATGCTATGTTCTAAAGGTGAACAATACTTGTATAAAAATGGGACCACCACTCACCTCTTTTGTTTGTATTTGAACTAATTATTGAATGTGTTGCACATTCTCCCTTCTTCCTCTGAAGTTCGATATGTATTGCTATTGCTGCCACAGAACCTAACACAACCTAAGAAAGGTAACATGAAATTCACTTGGGTCAACATAACTCTGGCAACACTACTTGGAGATGTTCTGCCTTACCACAGGCTTGATACAAGGTCTTTCTTCCACTGCAAAAGCAATGTGACTGATACTTAAGGTAACTTCAGGTGACAAATAAGCTACTAAGAAAGGTACTATGAAATTGTTCAAATATATTTTCATTTCTCCTTGCATCTCATAAAAATTTTCTTTTGAAACTTAAGCAAGTAGTATGTGTGTTTAATTTTCATCATTTCATTATCTCAATGTAACAATGGCCCATGTGTATTTCATATTACTATTCTCTCCTTTTGATTCTTTTTTTTTCTATTTTTTTTTCTTAGTGGTCATAGCTTTGCTACAATTTTCCCATACTATCCTGTAACTTGTTTCCCTCCACCTCTCAATTAACTCTCTGTGGCTGTTTTCTTAGTTTTTCTGGTTTTCCATATAGTACTTCAGTCTCTCCCACATCTTTCTTTCCACAGAAACCCATGACTTCCTCATTTTTTTCTTGATTCACATCCTGCATATTTCTAGTGGCTACATGATTTCTCTTTTATCAAAGTGTAAGTACCACATTAAAACTCTATTACTGGTAATAGAGTTAATGTGAAAATACAGATTACCTATAATTTATGACAAAGTAATTCTATGTCTTAGTCACTATAATGAGTTGCCAATTTAATTTAAATATATTAGATATTCACCAAATGGATATTGAGTTCTTTTTATGCATTTTAGTGTAGAACTGATCATTACTGAATACCTAAAAAGTCATCTTGCAAGAATTTTAGCCAGGCAAAATTGTGTTGAGTTCCAAAGCACATGAAGAAAAAGTTAATAATGGCAAGAAATTCATACTAGATATTATGTTTTCTTTGTTTAATTTTTTAAAGTGAATTCATTTGTTTATCTACATCAAATATTTCTGATAAGATAGCAGAGTGGTACTAAGAACCTTGCAAAGAGATAAAAAGATTTTGTTAATGAAGTCAATTTAACAGGTGGTTCCTGAATTACCTGTAGAGTTTTCAAGTATGGCCTTGGGGTGTTAATTCATTTGTGTGACACTTGACACTCTCAGAATAACAAAACTCTATAGGCTATTGCAGATGCAACGATGAATAAGACATCATGACTTTTCTAGAAGGGTTTATAATCTAACTGAGGAAGATAGACAAGTGAACAGATAATTATAGCAGTATGTTGCAGTAATGAGAAGCCACAGGGCTATATGAGTACATAGAAATTCTTCTATAAAAAAGTGCTAGAATTTCAGGGAAAACTTTCAGAAGAAATGATAGTGCCATTGATTTTTGAAGGAACTCTTGGAGTTAATAGAGTGAGAAGATACAATGAGGGAGAAAGTAAGAGGCAGTAGTGAGGAACTCTTCTGGAAAAAATACATTCACAAACTCACAGAGCATTTTCAAAAGTTTAGAAGCAAAAGAAAATCTGGAAATAAATTCGGTAATAAAATCATTAAGTAAATCTAAAATATGAGTTAGGAATATCTGAGTATGATGGCGTAAAATATTGATGTTAGAAAGCTATAAAAATAATCCCAGAACAGATTTCAAAGGACTGTATGGAATCAAGGAGTCTATATATAATCCTAAAATCATGAGTCATTTTGGAGTCCTACACAAAATATTGCCCTGACCAAACTTGGTGTTTTAGAAGGACAGAGTAAGATCGGAGAAGTAACACATGATCTATTTAGGCGGAAAAGTCAATAACAGGATTCTTGCAAGCTATTGAGTGTTTATGTTGATGAGGTTAGCTATCAAGTGGTTCACATGGTGTAGGATAAAATCAACCATGATGATTCCCTATGGTAATGTCAATGACTGAGTTCAAGGTAGATGTATGTAGGGTATAAAAGACCCAAAATATGGCTATTGCCAGGATATAGGAATCAAAGTCAAAATGAAAGGAAACAAATGATTCTCTGCTTTACAGAGTCTGTATCATAGTGCCCATCACAGAAGAGGACAAATTATATTGCCTCTGTAGGTGAAATTCCTGTAGTTTAAGGAGATTTTTAGGCTATGTTGATTTAAAGAGCACTTAGACCTCTGAAGTGGACACAGGCAGCTGAGAAAGGGAGATGTGCAGCAGAATATCTTTGTGTGTATGTTGTGCTATTTTATTTTACACCCTTCATTCTATGAATTCCTCTGCCCAACCAAGGACAAATTAATCGCTTTGTTTCAGGATGGATTTCTCTGGGAGTTTAATACAGAGCCAGCAATGTGACGGAATTATGCAAAGGGTAAAGGAAAAACCGAGCTTAGTAAAGCAACGAGATGGACAGAATGAGCCCCAGATACCATCTGAGTCCAGATATGGATGCAGGCCCCTCTTCTGCTATTACTCAGTGTGCTGCCAGAATATCAAAAGGAACTAATATTTTATGTTTCCCAGGAAGCCAGAATTAGTGACAAGCTCTGTCACTAATTCACTAAAACTTGTGTTGTTCAAGAGTGGTAAGTAGGCCATTTAACCTTCTGATAAAGAGTTATTTGGGCTTGGAAAAGACACATATAGGTGTCAAGGACTCATGGCTAGAGCTCTTTTGCTCTAAGTAAATAACTCATCTCTTTTTTTGTTTAAGCAAATATTTTAAGAACTTTTCATTTAAAAGGTAACACATAATTATTATACATGTTTAAGAGCTATTATGTCATACTTCACTACCTATATACATTGCCTAATGTCTAACCAGGTTATGTATGTTTATTCTTTCAAGCCTTTCTTTATAGTGAACTCATCCAGAACCCATGTCTTCTATCTATTATAAGTATATATACAGAAAATTTACATTATCTATCTTTATCTTACTGTGCTAAAGAAGACCAGAATTTCTTACTCATATTTACCAGTAGCTTAGTACCAATTGATCTTTCACTGTCTCTCTATCCAATCTTTTTCCCTCCCCAGCCTGTGATAACTACTGTTCTATTTTTAATCTCTATCAGTTCAGCTTTTTTTTTAGATTCCACATGAAGTCATATAATTTTGTCTTTTTATGCTTGAATTCTTTCACTTAACATACAGACTTTAGTCCCATCCACATTACTATATGGCAAGATTTCACATTTCTATGTTTGAGTAATATTGCATTTTCTTGATCTGTTGATTAGTTTATGGGCACTTAGGCTGTTTCCATCCTGGTTATTATAAATAGTGCTGTAATCAACATAAGAGTACAAATGTCTTCTTGATAGATATATTTCATTTTCCTTGGATATGTACCTAGTAGTAAGATTGCTAGATCATATGGCAGTTCTGTTTTTAGTTGTATGGGAAACTTCCATTATGTTTTCCACAATGGCTGTACTACTAGTTTATACTCCCACCAACAGTAGTCAAGAATTCCCTTTCCTCCAAATTCTTAGACAAAGACCACTTATCTTTGGCCCTTTTTAAAAAAAAATTGAAGATTTATATTTTTATTTGGAAGTCAGAGTTACAGAGAGAAAGGACAGAGATAGAACTTACATCTGCTGGTTCACTCCCCAGATGGCCACAGTGGCCAGGGCTGGGCCAGGCCAGAGTCAGGAGCCAGGATGGTCATCTGGGTTTCCCACATGAGCAGCAAGGGCCCAAGTACTTGGGCCATTTTCTGGGGCTTTACCCGTCACATTAGCAGGGAACAGGATCATAAGTGGAGCACCTGGGTCATGAAACTCCATCACAGGTGGCAGCTTTACCCATTATGCCATAAAGTTGGCTTGGTATTTTGTCTCTTGTCTTTAGTAATTTTGATACAGCCAGTCTTATGGGAGTGAAGTGATATTTCATTGTGGCTTTGATTTGCATTTCACTAATGATTAGTGATGTTGAGTATGTACTCAAGTACCAAATACTCATTTCATGTCTTACTTTGAGAAATGTCTGTCTAACCATTTTGTAATTAGATTGGGTTTTGCTTTGTTGTTGAATTATTTGAATTTCTTATATATTCTGGATATTAACCCCTTGCCAGATGGGTAGTTTCTACATATTTTCTCCTATGTGGAGTTGTTTCTTCACTTTGTTGACTGTTTCCTAATATGTTTTCAAAAATTAATGTATTTTTATTTATTTCAAAGAGACAGAGAGGAAGAGAGAGAGGCAAACAGAGATTTTCCATCTGCTGGCTCACTCCTCAAATGCCTACAACAATCAGGTCTGTGCCATGCCTATGCCAGGAACCAGAAACTCAGTGCTGGTTTCGCTTATGGGTGGCAGGGACACAATCACAGGATCTGTGGCCTGTTACCTCCCATGGAGAGCTTTTGTAGGAATCTTGTACAGGGAGTAGAACTGGAACCGGAACCCATGCACTGTGACACAGGAGATGGGTGCCTTTTAACAGCTATGTGAAACATCCAACATCCACATTTATGAATCCTCAGAAGGGTGATCCTTTTCCTCTGAGCCTCATCCCATCCTATAAATAATAACAGTCATTCTAAAATTCAAGTGGAATGAACCTTGAATTTGTTTAGTTTTTCTTTAAAAAACTAAGATACCATGATCTCTATCATGATATCAATTGTAAAGTAAGATTTTTGCCAACACATGTGAGTGTGAAAGTCAAAGAAGAATTTAAGCTAAAACTTAACACACATGGTGGAGGAAAAAGTGACACAACTGGGCAAATGACTGGATTTTAAGATTTCTAATGAAAACCATTTTTATTTGTTTTCATCTTCTCTTGTTAAATTTCTGCATAATAAAAACTAACTACCTTGAGGAAAATTCTTAGAGCAAGTTGTCTGTAGGATTGGTTTCTTTTGAGGGCTGTGTGGGAGAATTTGTTTTTATTTAACTCTGCATTTACTAAGCCCTTCCTCCATCACAAAGGAAGTGCTGGTACCACTAACCCCAGGAGTCTCAGAACTACAGATGCTGAGTTGTTTGACTGCCATCACTGTAATCTGTTGGTTGTGTGACTCCAGTTCACTGGCCTAAAATTTGTGCCTCGGGGCCTGTGCTGTGGCATGGTGGGCAAAGCTGCTACCTGCAGTGTTCTCATCCCATTCTAGTCCTGCCTGCTCCTCTTCCTATCCAGCTCTCTGCTATCCCCTGGGAAAGCAGTAGAAGATGGCCCAAGTCCTTGGGCGCCTGCACCCACGTTGGAGCCCTGGGAGAAGCTCCTGGCTCCTGGCTTCAGATTGGCACATCTCTGGCCATTGTGGCCATCTGGGGAGTGAACCAGTGGATGGGAGACTTTTTTCTCTTTCTCTCTTGCTCTCTCTCTCTCTTTCTTTCTCTTTCTGTAGCTCTGACTCAAATAAATAAAATAAACCTTTTAAAAAAATGTGCCTCGATTTCTTCATTGGTAAATGAGAATAACATCAATATTTACTACATCGGGTTGGTGAGAAAATTAAATGAATCCATGTATGCAGACAAAATATTTTAGCACAGAAAGTCTCCAAATGTATATCAGTTGATGTTATAATTAATTCTGAAGCTCTTGCTGTAAATTCTCTTGATGGAATTGCTACATGTTTGGCAGACAAAGTTTGCTAACCATGTACTGGATTATGTATAAGGCCTTCAAAGAAGGAATGTTTCTATTCTTAGTTGAGATCATCTAAACTATCTTTTAGAGATTAAAAGCTGTGTTAGTAAAAAGGAGGGTTTCATTTGTTGAACATATAATACACATTTTAGGACACAGCTGAAGCATATTGACCATTGTATGATGGGAGTTAAAAATGTCATGGACAAATAGCTTGATAGATTACTTTAGTGCAAAAATATTTTCTAAAATTCTTATTTATTTATTTATTTATTGACAGGCAGAGTTAGACAGTGAGAGAGACAGAGAGAAAGGTCTTCCTTCTGTTGGTTCACCCCCCCAAGTTTTATTTTTTAAAGAATTATTTATTTATTTTGAAATCCAGAGTAATGAGGTAGGGGGTAGAAAGAGAAAGAGATCTTCCAAACTCTGATTCACTCCCCAGATGTCCACAATGGGTGTGAATGAGCCAGGCCATTCTTCTGGGTGTCCCATGTGGGTGTCAGGGGCCCAAACACTTGGGCTATTTCCACTGCTTTTCTCAGGCCATTAGCAGGGAGCTGGATTGGAAGTGGCGTAGCTGAGACATCAGCTGGTGCTCATTTCAGATGCTGGCATCACAAGTGGCACATTACCTGCTAAGCCACAACACTGGCCCCTTTCTAAGTGTTTTAAAATACCTTTACTCTTGAATTTTTTGACAACTCCTCATAAAAAAAGCTAAAAGCTGTCATCAGCAGTTCTTCCTCTCTTTCTAATAAAATATTATTCTTTCCTCTAACTGAACTTGAGACAAATTGTTAAGGACTATTTATGGGACTGCTAACCTATTAACTTGCCTAGCTCTCACTTTCCTCAGCCTTATAGAATCTTCTCTTACCTGAGCTATAAACCCTCCTCAGGTGATTTTTATTACAACCATAGTGTGTTTTTTACACAAGGCACTTAATGTTCACTAAGGGTTAAGCTATTTTGAGTAGATCTAGTATAACCTTGCTCTCATGACTAAAACTTTTACAAAATAATTGCAAAATAGAATTCTAGAGCACACTTCTTCCATAATTTGGAGGTTTAATGTATAATGTAATACAATTAATCCACATCTCAAAAGATGAACAATGCACTTTATCAAATTACAGAGGCATCTTAAAAGATTGAAATTTGATCCTCAGGACATCACACAATTTCTTCTCTCATGTCCTTCCTCCTTTCCTCCCTTCCTCCCTCTCCACTCCCTCCCTTGGTCCTTTTCTTTTTCTCCTTGCTCTCTGTCATCTTGGTTATTTCATCTCTTAGGCTTCCTTTTCTTCATCTGTAAAATGAAGTGAGTTGAACTAGGGGATCTTAAATGTCTTTTCCTCGCTCTCAAAAACTCAGAGTCCAAGTATGCCAACATTGGTTTCTACTGTAGTGACAATCATCAATTTTATAACTCTATTAAAAGCTTGAAAAATATTTGGAAAACTGGGGTCTAAATATAATGTAGAATAAAATATATATTTTTTACTTTTCATGAAAGTAGCCTGTTTGAAATTAAAAAGCTGAATGTTTTGAAAAAACTGCAAACATAAAAGTATAAAAGAAAAAAAATAGACATTCTTCTATTAAATAAAATGGTTCTACCCAGGAAATTCCATCCTTGTATTTGATTTTTATTCAATTTTAAGACCTTGATAGCAAGAACCAGAATATAAATTATTAATACTAGAATTAATAGAGATCTGTAGCAGAGGAAGGACCAGAATAAAATGATTTATATTTAATTGTGTTGATCTGAGTATACTTGGGTCTTTCTTCTCTTTAGGTTTTAGTTCTTTTACTGCTCTGCACCCAAATTTAAATCTTGCTATATGTGACATACATATATTAGAGAAGCATTAACTGGTGACATATCTCCTACACAAATAGATGTGTGGTGGTGGTGAGAGCAACATTTAAATTTGTGTGACTATTACCCTCAATAAAGTGTGCATTACATCCTATTAGCCTTAGTGAGGTATTCTAATCCAATAGTTCTGCACCATGTTCACATTAATATGCAAATGGAATTAGAATATAAAATTAAATGAGAATAAAACTCAGGGGCTAACTGACATTTTTGTCTCAAAAGCTCAGAGAAACACAATTTATGGTTTAATGGTAGAAGGCTAATGTGTCATCTTAGGGAGGGGGCACATCCATCTCCACTGCTGTGATTTCCCGAAGTACAGTGCAGAGCAGTGTGTGTGCAGGTTTCCAGCCTCCCTCACAGAGGTGGTCCCATCACCGTAAACCTGCGCTAAATTGCTACCATCCATTACACACAGTGGCGGCCAGGATGGCTGCCTGGCACCGACTCACACAGGCCATCTATTCCTGTCAGAAGTATGATATGTCACTGACAAAAGCTTAATTACACCATTAATTAATAGGACAATTTTCAAAATGCCTTGAAATGCAGCTTGACACTCATTAGTGCTATTTATGAATAATTTCTCCCAGGGAATAGTACTCTGAGGAGCACTTTCAAATGAAATGTGATTTTAAATGGATGTATGAATAAAGCAAAATAAATACATGTTTAGAAACTCACCCCCCCCCCGATATGACCCATCTCTTTAACACCAGCTAAGGTATTTTAAAATATTGAAACTATTATCTATTCTTTTTTGTAAACTATACTCCATTTATTATATTTTAGATTTACTGTAGATATTCAGGCACTTTTTTCACTTTTTTTAGAGTTTTAATTACATTTTGAAATCACATAAAGCAAATCATGCTTTAAACAGCAATGACAATGCACTAACCTCAAAGTACATTTCTAAGTATTTATCACAAAGAAAAATATCTGATTTCTCTCCTAATTTATCTGTATCCTAGCAATGTCATGTTTGACAAGGAGGAAAATCAAAAGTGTGAATTTGTTGTGGGTTGCAATTTTTTTCATTTATCTCTTCTATGATTCATTAAAATATTTTCATGTCTTTTCAATCAACAGATTCTCCACACAGGAAACTGTGCTGTAACCCATGGTAAATGCCTAGGAAATTATTTAATATTACAACCATTTCCACCCACAAAAAAATCTTTCGGACAATAACATCAGTATGAGTAAATTATTTAAAGCTTCTTCACACTGTGCATAATGAATGCCCTCTTTATTAGCGTTTGCTGTTCGGCTACAGCAGTTCTGTGATAGCTGCATATGGTAGGGCAGACTGGATGGGCTAGCAAGGTTAAAGCCCAAGCCATTTCTCCTGAAGGAGGAAGGGAAGTGTTACACATCTCAGATAAGGAGCTGCAATAGGAACACAGGAGTGGATGACAGAAGGAGAACACAACAGATTTAGAAGCTGTTAAGGTGTCCAGATGAGACTGGGTTATTGGATGTTTCTTTTTATCTTGAGGTGAACTGCAAGATAAGAAGGCAGGATCACAACCTGGTAGCTTTAAAGGTATATCACGCCTTGAAGAGTGATTCTAGAAATTTTTATCAAATTATCTGGGAAGATATTTCAAATGAACTATGTCGATTCTCTTTTGAGGTTACTCTGTTCCTTTAAATTCCACATCTTGACTTTCAAAGACATTCACATCTTCCACATGCCCCTCATTCCCTTAAAATCTCTCAAATGGATTAGAAAATGTAGTGTTTCCTGATTTTCTGAATTCTAGTTATACTTTATATGAGTGCAGCAAGCAGATTTCTCAATGATTAAGCTGGAAAATATTAGTTCTTCACGACAGTGATATTGGAATAAGATGGGAAAATGTATGGCCAAACTAAATCACCCTCTGTTTATAATAAATTACAACATAATATTGTAACAAATACTCCACAGAGCAGGGAATTAAGGGATTCTATTTGATTATAGTAACCTAGTAGTTCATTAAGATACTAATTGGCAGATTTGCTTTATGCTCTAAGTAATTAGTTTTGAAGTTGTGATCCTTGTAACATCTGAGACCACCTATTGATTCCAGAATAAATTCCCAGTTCCTTGTCATTCTCTTCAAGACTGTTTAGTGTATAGCTTATTTTTTAAAAAAAGATTATTGGTTTATTTGAAAGGCAGAAAGAGATAGAGACATTCCCCATACAGCAGTTCACTCCCCACATGGCCACAATGGACAGGGATAGCCCAGGAAGAAGCCAGCAGGTGCCTACATGGGCTTTCTTCTGCTGCTTTCCCTGGAGCATTAGCAGGGAACTGGAATGGCAGCAGAACACCTGGAAGAACTGGTACTCCAACATAGGGAGATGATGTTGCAAAACACAACTTAGCCCTCAGTGACACAATGCCAGTCCTTTGTTTAACTTATTGTTGTCCAGCACTACTTCACATTTTTCACCTCCCTCCTATTTTTTGTTCAATTTCTAATGCACAAACATGAACACATGTCTCTTTCTACCTTTCATGTAAGCCTGCATTTGCTCTTCTATGTTTATGAATGTTCTTCCCATTATTTGTTCATCTTCAGGTCTCAGGAAGCCTATCTTGACTGTCAATGTTTAAGCATGATCCTCTTCTCTGTGTCCCATGTTGTTTGTTTACTGCTACATTTTTCACCTTTTGTTCATCTTAGAAAGGTAGCCATTTGTACCAGGGGATGTAATTTGTTGAAATCCATGTCCTTAAAATCTAAGACTGTGATAGTTATGTTAAATTCTGGATTAATTTATTTGGATTACCTATGTAAAAATTGTTTTGCAAAAGAACAATAACATATAGTGGCAGTTTAAGGAAGGAAAAAAGACTGAAAAAAATCAATGTTATCTAATTTAGAAAACCTTGAGTTTTGTCATGGTCCATTTATTATAGAAATAAGCAACCATGTTTAGGCAAGTTACTTAACCTTTCTCTAGATGTCATAGATAAAATTGAGGATGTGAAAAGAGGGGGAGATAGACTAGAGGGATATTAAGAATTTTTTACCTTTCTCTTCTCTCTGCCTTTCCTTCTCTGTAACTCTGCCTTTCAAATATATAAATAAATCTTAAAAAATTCTTTACATATGTGCAAATCAGATTTCTTTGCTACCACTTTTATGGTTTCTTTTTGCTCGAAACTTAACATAGGATTTGCTTTTAGTTTTATGCATCCTGTTTTACTAACTCAGAAACGAAAAGGTGGCAAAACTGTGGTGTATCAAGAGAAATGAGTGAAATCCCATGTTCCATGATCCATGATCCATTCACATTCCTTTATCACCAGGATGCCCACAGGGAAAAGGAAAGAAGGCAAGTGACTTATTTAATTTCCTCATTCATAGGGCTTCCTGCAAATAAACACAAGTAGGTATTTACGTAGAGAAAGAGAACTCTCTGAAATGTCCTTAACAAGATATCCCTGGACAGATCAATTAAAATACGTAGATACCAGAGCCTGTGAAGCTGGTTTTCTGGAGAATATCACATTGGCTATTCAGCAGTCTGAAACAGATGATGGAGAGTTCTTAGGAACTCCACTGAGAGTCCTCATCTAGAGAACCAGAGGCATGTTCAAGGCAGGGAGAGAAAGGCTCAAGAATTGTTCTTGATGTTCCTGACCTGTCAGCCTTACCTAAGGCACTCCAGCGATCCTCTGTATCCTTGAAAATGCTGAGTAACATTAGACACTAGCAAGCCCGACTCCTCTGGGTATGACATGGTGAGTTGAACATGTGTGCTTGTTCAGTTAACCTTTTGGTTCCCTTACCACCACCCCCAGCTGTTTTCTCTTTGCATTTTAATGATGCTGTTCCTTCTCTGTCATCAATGCCTCCATAATCAATACAACTGCCACTTCTTAGAGTTTCTCTGAAATGTCTTGCAGTTGAAATAAGGATGCTAATTTAACTGAGCTTTTCATACCTTTAAATAGCTACAGACTTTAGCTAAGCAGCTAAGACATCCAGGTCCCTAGCTAAGATACCCCATTTTCTGTCTCTGTCTCCTGACTCTAGCTTCCTGCTAATATAAACTCTGGGGGACGGTGTGTGATAGTTCAAGTAGTTGGGTTCCTGCCATTCAGGTGGGAGGTCTGGATTGTGTTCCCTGCTGCCTCCTTAGGTTCGTTCACAACCATCAAGGATTTGGAAATAATGGACCATCAGACTGGATAAATCTATTTTTCTTTCTCTGTCTCCCCCTGTCTTTCTGACTGTGTCTCTCTGTCTCTTTGCCTCTCAAAAAATAAAAATAACAAGTTTAAGCATTGAATCTAACAGGAACAATACTGATAGGATCCATCATTTGTCATTTGGTGTTTATTTTACAACTCAACTAAATTGCTGCTGACTCTTCTGCAATGCTTGGTATAAATTTTCACGCCCAAACCACAATCTGTGTGAGACCCAGCTTTCTCTGCAGGTGACTATAACATTAAAGAGCACATCTCTTCATTAGCTGGTTTACTAATGAGCCTTTCAAATAAAATGGTTGTCTAAAGCCAGTCAGTCTGTAATTTTAAGCTAGAAAGAAGTGTTAGCCAACAGAATTTTGTCTTTCAAATAGAGTGTATTTCAAATCCCATTCCTTAGGAAATACTCCCAGTAGACATGTTTCATTCACTCCACTGGGACTTCACAGATGTTTTCTTCAACCACTAAAAGAAGATCATAAAATCATTACTAATTAAAAGAAGAACAAAAATAATTTCTACTTAGGAAGGGATGCTGATAAGCAAGATAAGTAGCTTAAAAATATCTGAACTTGGAAAGACTTGATGCTCCAATAAATGATTACTAGGTATTGCTATGTCTTAAGCATTGGGAATTAAAAAGGATAAAAAATAGCCGAAATTTATTGCACATATGTATGTACCACATATTGAGATTAATTCTTGATAGACATTAGCTAATTCATCCTTGAAATGACCTTTAAGGGGATTATTTTTATCCTTATTTTACAGATACAGAATTTGACACCCAGAGAGTTTAAATTCCTTCAACAAATCTTCAAGTGATGGAGCTAGGATTCTTATACAGAGCTTTCTAAATCCAAAATCCATGCATGTAACCACCAAATTACTCACTATATTATGTTTTCTCTTAAAAATAGTAACAATTCCTTCTCACCAGTAATTTTATTTTAACTCATTAAGTTACTTGTGTACCAATAAAATCATAGACAGTTCTGTGGTTTTGACTACAGTCGGGGTCTTACAGTGATGTCCATGTACCTTTAACTGTCCTGTGTTCCTCTCAATTCAGAATCTAGGGTAGATTCAGACAGAGCTGAGAGATCAGCTGGTGCACTGTCCTATCTATTATGGCCTTTCATACAGCATCCTGCCAGACCTCAGCCTTCTTACCCATTTTCTCTTCAGGTATTCTGCATCTCCATTTTGCAAAGTTTCAGTCCTAATTCTTGCTTTATGTTGATGGCAACAAGACACAATTTCATACCATTTAACAAATGAGTCCATGATATATATTTTCTAATTGAATAACTCGTAAATTCAGTATATTTGATGAATTCTAATTTCCTGGTGTACTGGAATTCATTATACTAACCGTGCTGTTCACTATCCACTTTTAGTCCTAAAGAATTTTACTTTCCTTTTGTTATGTTCATTATAATTTTCTCTATCATATAGTATCTTATAGCAAATTGTTTCTGCTTGTTCTTTAGTTTTACGAGAGGTAAAAGACTTAGCATTAGTGTCATAATTTAGAGGAATGTTACTGCAATGGTGGTGAAAATTTGAAGAGTAGAACAGCACACTTGTTCCTAAATTGGAGTCTTCCTCTCTCTATCTCTCTGTCTTATTTTGTTTTATTTTTATTTGTTTATTTTATGTAGTGCCCTAGCTGAGGTTTAACAGAGAAGATCATTTAGAAAAGTAAGATGTTGCAAATCACACAGCACATCCTATTATTAGGTTCTTCAGAGACTAACATTGAAAATGCATAAAAAAATACTTAAACCTGTGGTTGAAGATTGGTTCCCATGTATTTGCTGCTGTACATTCTGCTCAATATTGCCCTGCTGCACTTTATTCTTTATCTGCAATTTCTCCATAGTAAATCATTCTTGTTTGATTTTGATAAATTCTATACAACAGGGCAGTGCCTGTTTTGACTTTAATCTTCAGTGAGGAATGCATGAAGACTGATAATCTGGATATTTTTCCAAGCACTGGAACATGCTATTTTTAATTACTAAGGAGTTAAAAAATGAAAATAAGGACATGCAATTGAAATATATTCCTGGGCTGGTGCCGTGGCGCACTAGGTTAATCCTCTGCCTGCAGTGCAGGTATCCCATATAGGCGCTGGTTCTAGTCCTGCTTGCTCCTCTTTCAGTGCAGCTCTCTGCTGCGGCCTGGGAAAGCAGTGGAGGATGGCCCAAGTACTTGGGCCCCTGCACCCACAAGGGAGACCAGGAAGAGGCACGTAGCTCCTGGCTTCGGATAGGCGCAGCTCTGGCCATTGCGGGCATATTCCTTAAGTTTCAATAGGTATCAGTAGCATATAATTGATGTTATGTTTAAAAGTCAAGATACAATAGATAGTTTTATATCCTATTAGTGGAATATCTATATTATGATACCATATTATCTTTATTATAAAATTTCTCTGAATATTGAAGTAAATCTCACCTTTTTGGTGAATTCTGAGTTGTTGTTTATGGTGAATTTGTAGGCCAATTGTAGCACATGAAATAAAATGGGTTGCCTATTTGGAAGAGTACTAGACAGTATTTACAATCAATCATTAGTGTCAGCCATGCATAGCTAACCTGTGGCCTTGACTTCATTACTAGAGATTTTGTTTTATTTTGCTCAGATTTAGAAGAATGATAGGCCTGCCTTTTTAGACACAGTGCAATAGTATATGGAAAGCTATGAATATCTATGTTTGCTGTAATTTTACCAGAGAGTTTAAAAGGGACATTTGTGGAGTTTTAAAGGTAGAAAGTAGAGTGGGCACACAGGAAGAATATTAATAAAATCTAGCCTAAAGAATGTGATTTAGTATGGCGGATACAAACATAGATCCTGTGATGTTAAAGTTGGCTATGGCTGGCGCTGTGGTGTAGCAGGTAAAGCCACTGCCTGCAGTGCCAGCATCCCATATGGGTGCTGGTTGGAGTCTCAGCTGTTCCGCTTCTAATCCTGCTATCTGCTATGGTCTGGGAAAGCAGTAGAAGATGGCCCACGTCCTTGGGTCCTACACCCACATGGGAGACCTGGAAGAAGCTCCTGGCTCCTGGCTTCCTGGTGCAGCTCCAACCATTATGGTCAATTGGGGAGTGAACCAGCAGGTAGAAGATCTCTCTCTCTCTCTGCCTCTCCTTCTCTCTCTGTGTCACTCTGATTTTCAAATAAATAAATAAATAAATCTTTAAAAAAAAGTTGGATAGAACTCTAACATTCTATCATGGTTGAATTATACACTGAAATAAAATGATGAAAAAGTAGAAACAAACAAAAATTAGTTCTTAGAACTCTGGGAACCTCTTTTATTTTATGTATAAGAATATTAGCATTTAGAATTACCTTAAAATATATTTAATGGGAGAAGTTAGGATGACAGGGCTGGATGAAATTATAAAAATAATCACTTTTGTGTATTTAATGAAAGTAACAGTATTGCATACCTATAGGTGGTAGATATATTATTTCCGCAACTCTTAATGTATTATTATGATATGATGGGACATAACTAGAATTTTTTACCATATTTTTTTCTCTGTGGAAAATATCTAACAGATTTCTAGCCACCCCAATTTGGACCACTTTTAAGAAGAAGACCACAGGTGGAAATAGCAAATTGTTGTACTAAAGTGCACATGTATTAATGTCAGGATGAGTCAATGACCAGATGGACAGAGCTATATTTTAAGAAAGTCAGTTAGTGCCTGGGAGGAATGTGTAAGATTAGATTGTGTGTAAATTGTGGTGCTCTTTTTTTGTAGCAGAAATACCAATGCTGTTTTTTGGCACTTGAAAGCATTGCTGTTGAAGACATATTTAACCTGTAAGTGATTCACTTTGAGACTTACATTTTAAGAATCAGATTTTATGATTGAGATTGTATTATAAAAACCGAAAAGCTATATTAAAGATCATCACTGAGGCTATGGGAATCTTATGTCTCTAACTCTTACTATATCAAACTCATGATGGTGGAGAAAATGCAAACATTTAAAACTGGAATTATAGGTGTTTGAAATAGTAACATTCACATCTCAGTTTCAGTTTTCAAAATCTTTATATCATATTTTAAAGATTTATTTATTGGCCGGCGCCATGGCTCAATAGGCTAATCCTCCGCCTGCGGCACCAGCACACCGGGTTCTAGTCCTGGTCGGGGAGCCGGATTCTGTCCCAGTTGCCCCTCTTTCAGGGCAGCTCTCTGCTGTGGCCAGGGAGTGCAGTGGAGGATGGCCCAAGTGCTTGGGCCCTGCACCTGCATGGGAGACCAGGAGAAGTACCTGGCTCCTGCCTTCAGATCAGCACGATGTGCCAGCCGCAACGCACCGGCTGCAGCGGCCATTGGAGGGTGAACCAACGGTAAAGGAAGACCTTTCTCTCTGTCTCTCTCTCTCTCATTGTCCACTCTGCCTGTCGAAAAAAAAAAATTATTTATTTATTTGAAAGTCAGAGTTACACTGAGAGAGAAGGAAAGGCAGAGACAGACAGGTCTTCTATCCACTGGTTCACTCCCCAATTGGTTGCAACCGCTGGAGCTGCACTGACCCAAAGCCAGGAACCAGGACATTCTTCTGGGTCTCCCACTTGCGTACAGGAGCCCAAGGTTTTGGGCCATCCTCCACTGCTTTCCCAGGCCACTGCAGAGAGCTGGATCAGAAATGGAGCAGCTGGGACTTGAACAGGAGCCCATAGGGGATACCGGCACTGCAGGCAGTGACCTTACCTGCTACGCCACTGCACCGGCCCCTCTATATCACTTTTAAAATACATTATCACAAGACAGCAAAATTTTAATTATCCTATGTTTTTTACTCTGTCACACACATTTGGAGGGTTGCATATGGAACCATTCTAAATGTGAGTGCACATGGACATGTATAGAATCCACTTAACCTCTCTCACTTTCTGATGGTGCTATAATTTGATCCAGTTTCCCAATTTCAGCCTAAGTTGATTCAAGTAAAGAGCAGAATTAGACATTCTCACACATTTTATTCTAAAATAAAACCAAAACAAAAAAGTAAAACCTCAATGCATTTAAGGAGGGTCAGGGCAAAACAAAGTATAAAATTAAATTTTTCCTTGTTTACAGCAAGGGAGGAGATTTCCTTCTCTGTTTTTTTTTTTTATGAAACCTTCATCTTAGAACAATTGTACTTATTGGTATTTCTCCTTTCTTTGAAATGAGTATAAGTTATTTTAAAGTTTAAGTGAGATTTTTGTCAGTTTTAGGACCTAGGAGTATATTAGTGATCTGGAATCCATTTATTTGAAATGTAAACATCAAGGGAGAGAAAAGGAAAGCCAATTTGAATCTTCCAAATGCTTTGAGAGAGTAAGAGACTTACCTTGAGTGGGTGCCTTTCTCCAAGTTGCAAAACTACCTTCCCTCATAAAAAATATCCTAGATTATTTTGCCTTTACATAAAACCAACATACATAGCTCAATTAGCGAGTGTTACGTTCTCTTACATAAGGAGTAGTTATTGTTCATCATGAAAATGTATGTGAGAGATTGGATAGACTTCCTTGGCTGTACAGAGGAACATGATTGTTGTCCCTCTTTGCAAGTTTTAGCATCCTGTTATACACATATTTTCAAATTATCAAGGATAAAAGTGGGGACGCTTTTCTATTATATTCCAACTGACTAATCTGTCTTATTAACTATTAAGTACTTACAGAACTCATTGTTTTTGGGGAATTCGTTTCCTGATAACAATAGACTTTACTTACATGAGTGTATGAAATCAAAATTTGTCTCTATTGTAACATAATGTATGTGTTAAATCTTACAAATATTTTCCAATGCTAGTATTAATTACTAGTATTAATTACTAATGCTTGTATTAATTACTTTCCATTGCTAGTATTACTTTTAAAATATCCATAGAAACTTAACTGATAGTTATTTAAAAATAAATCTATAATTAAATGTATAGAAAAGATACAAATGTCAATTTTACTAGGAGAGATCTTGTTGAAATTATATAGCAGTTATTTTTTCTAAACAAGAGTTGAGTATATGGTATGACTGTAGAAGAATTTAAAAATGTCAGAAAAGGTTGCCTCAGCTAATTGGAAAAGCAATGACAAAATAAAAGCGAGAAGGCTATTTATAAGGTCACCTTCTGAACTAAATACATTTTGGAGTATTTCCTACTCTGTGTAATAGTACAGAAACTATAGGTCGTGTTCTTCAACTACAAAAGAAAAAAATCCTTAGGGAATAGCTCTAGAAATAGTCAGTAATATGCTAAAATCTTAAAAAAAATATCTAATGTTAGTAAATATAAATTTCCAAAGTACAGTTTGTGGATTACAATGGCTTCCCCCCCCATAATTTCCCTCCCACCCCGACCCCTCCCATCTCCCACTCCCTCTCCCATTCTATTCACATCAAGATTCATTTTCAATCATCTTTATATACAGAAGATTGATTTAGTATATATTAAGTAAAGATTGCATCAGTTTGTACCCACACAGAAACATAAAGTGTAAAAATACTATTTCAGTACTAGTTATAGCATTACTTCACATTGGACAACACATTAAGGACAGATCCCACATGAGGGGTAAGTACACAGTGACTCCTGTTGTTGATTTAACAATTTGACACTCTTGTTTATGGCGTCAGTAATCTCCCTAGGCTCTAGTCATGAGTTGCCAAGGCTATGGAAGCCTTTTGAGTTTGCCAACTTCGATCTTATTCCAACAGGGCCATAGTCAAAGTGGAAGTTCTCTCCTCCCTTCAGAGAAAGGTACCAACATACTTTTTAAAAAAGAATAGAAAATTCCAGTTACAAGTCACATATTTATCATAATTTACTTTTTCTTTGTTTTTAAAGAGAAGTTAGAGGACAAGAGTTTGGACTAGCCTGTTAAGATGACCTAGTCCCATATCAGAATGCTTGGATTCAATTCCTGGTTCCTGATACCAGTTTCTTGCTAATGAAGACACCAGAAGGCAGTGGTGATGGCCCAAATATTTGGGTTTCTGTTACGTATGTTGCAAAATTCAGTTGAATTCTCAACTCCAAGCTTCCATCCTGGCCAGGCCATAGGACCCTAATGGACTTTTAAGGAGTAAACAGCAGGTAGTACCTGTGTGTATGTGTGTGTGTGTTTAATCATTTATCTTGGCTGGAGAGAGAAATACGGAGGAGAGAGAGAGAGAGAGAGGGAGAGATATCAAGTTCCAAACTGTTGGTTAACTCTTCAAATACCTACAATGGCTGTGGCTAAAGCAGAAACCCAATTACTTTTTTTCAACAGTGTCTCCCATGATCTGGGAGGAACCTAAAGTTATGAGCCAGAGCAGGGAATTGAACTCAGGTAATCCAATGAGTGTTGCAGCCATCTTAACTGCTAGGCTATGTGCAAACTCACATTTTTATAAACATTTTTTATAAACACTTTTTATAAACATTTTACATCCAACATATTGCATGTTTCACCATCATTTAAAACATTATTTTCCAATACTTACTTATCTCAATTCTGATGTCATTTGTTCAGACTATCAGGTGTTTCTCATGCCTGTCTTTTTATTTTATGAATAAACTTTCCTTGGACACTTAATACTTAATTATCTTTGATTTTGTAAGAAAATAAATGATTTGGAGTCTGAGGTTTTGGGGTAGTAAGTTAGGCTCCTGTTCTTGTCCTGGCTGCTTCATTTCTCATCCATCTCCTTGCAAATGGCCTGGGAAAGCAACGAAAAATGGACGAAACACCTGGACCCCTGCCACTGATGTGGGAGACTCAAATGGAGTTCCTGGCTCTTGGCTTCAACCTGGCATAGCCCTGGTCCTGTGGTCATTTGGGAAGTGAACCAACACATGGAAGATTCTCTCTCTCTCTCTCTCTCTCTCTCTCTCTCTCATTATTTATCTCTCCATCTTTTTCTGAATCTCTGCCTTCCAAATACATAAACACCCAAGTCTGAACACGTTTCCTTTCCAAATCATTGTATAAAGCAAAGGGAATGCAGCTTTTGGCTCACTTTGGAATGGGTTTAATGCTGTTGTCTGTAACAAATACCCAGCTGTCTCTGGTGATTATTTCTGTAAAATGAGATATGATGATGAAGTGTAACAATAATATTCTATTTATCCATGAACATGGTTTGCTACAAGGAAGAAGGAATATAAAGCATGTTGGTTCTTCTGGAAAGTTTATCATGAATATGGTGGTCAATATTTTCCAGGGGAGTAAGAGTGAAAAAATGAAGCCAAGTGTCGTATGAAAGTGGTCTGCTTATTCACAACAATGCTGAAAGAGTTGAAGAGATTTTGAATGAAAATTTATCTATCAATGCTAATAAGCAAGTAATTGCCTATATGACGCACAGGAATAAATCCCAAAATCTATTAAATAGGCATTTAAAGATAGACCTGATAGAAACTGAAAATTCTATCAATGTAAAAAAAAAAAGAAACAAAAGGTTTTAGTGGCAAAAGTATCTAGAGGTAAGAGATCGTCAAGAAATATCTTGGAAAACTTAGCAGGAGCTTGCAAATCATTGGGGAGAGTTTTCAGGGTCTATGCTTCAACATTTTCAATACTGCCACCCTCAAGAGGCTAGCAAAATCTTTATCTTCTGAGCTTGAAATTTTTCTTCAAATTAATGGTGTAAATGAAGACAAGCTAGAAATATACGATGCAAAAATGTATCCAATATTACAGAAATACTCTCATTGGACATTGTCTGCTGAGGATTGTTGCCCATGAATAAGTCCACCCAGTGACAGACTTGCCTGCAGAAACACAACTGAGGAGCCTAACGAGGAAACACCTGCATTCTTTCACTACTTTGCAAATACAGCCAGAAATAAAAGAAAGAATAGAAAGATGCCAGGCTCCCAGGGGTCAAAGAGGAGAAGAATCAGTTACGTGGCTGCCAGTCAGAGTGAGGAGAAGCACACAGAGAGAATCCTCTGAAACTAAATGTTAGAGCATGACAAGACCGGGCGCATCCTGTGTGGTTCTCACATACCCTCAGGAGCCAAATGATAGCTGGGATTTTGGCTCAACCAAGGCCTATAAATAAGCCATTTCATCAGCCTTCACATGTGTATTTTCTAGCAACAGGCTGTCCATGTGTGTAGCTTTGTAAAATCTCACATATATAGTACCAAACAGTGTTTTTGTTAGAGTTTTATTCTATTTTAATAATAAAAACAGTTTTAATAACTCATGCTTTGTTGAAAACATTGCTATGCTTTCTCCCTCCCTCCTTCCGTTTCTCCATCTCTCTGACACTTTGCCTTTAAACAAATAACTGAATCTTTTTTGAGGGTAAATTAGAGAGTATCAACAACAAAGATTATATTTGTGTGTTAATTTATATCTTCACCAACATATCTTAAAGTGCTCTCCAGTAATCTGGGAAAGAACTTTCTAGCATCAACAACAGAGCTGTAAACATGAAGGAGAACTGTTCACCAGGAGCAAAAATAATACAATAAAAAAGAAAAGAATCCACTAAATTACTAGCTTTTATCACCTACCAACATACAGTTTGGGGTTTTTTTGTTATTCCAGTTCTTGTGAACTTATGTTTGTATATATTTATTTATAAAAGCTGTTAAGCCATTGTCAGTCACATGTGTGGCACGTTTTTTTTGGCCTATTGACTAAAGTTTTGGCATCTTCTGCCTTTTAAAATATGTACTTTTAAATTTGTGTGTATAAAATATTATTTTCTTTATAGTGTCTGTATTTCCTGATTAGAAAAGTTCATCACTATTAAAATATTATATAAACATAAAAATATTTTTTCTTTTAAAAATTTATTTATTTTACTTGAAAGTCAGAGTTACACAGAGAGTGAAGAAAAGAGAGGCAGAGAGAGAGCGGTCTTCCATCCGATGGTTCATGCCCCAATTGGCTGCAATAGCCAGATCTGAGCTGATCCGAAGCCAGGAGCCAGGAGCTTCCCCTGGGTCTCCCATGCGGGTGCAGGGGCACGGGTTGGGGCCATCTTCTACTGCTTTCCCAGGTCATAGCAGGGAGCTAAATTCACAATAGCTAAGACATGGAATCAACCTAAATGACCATCAACAGAAGACTGGATAATTTGCAAATATATATTTTTTCCCATTCTGTTGGTTGCCTCTTCACTTTCCTTATTGTTTCTTTTGCAGTACAGAAACTTCTCAATTTGATGTCATCCCAATTGTTAATTTTTGCTTTGACTGCCTGTGCCTCTGGGGTCTTTTACAAGAAGTCCTACCTGTGCCTATATTTTGCAGGGTTTCTCCAATGTTCTCTAATAATTTGATGGTGTCGGGTCTTAGATTTATATCTTCAATCCATGTTGAGTGGATTTGGGGGTTTAAATTTAACTGAAAAGTGATCCCGGTAAATATAAGAGTGGGAATAAGAGAGGGAAGAGATGTACAGCTCAGCACATGCTCACTCAGACTTACTCCTAATGGTAGAGTTAGAAATGTGCCAGGAGATTCCAATTCAACCCGATCAAGGTGGCATGTACCAATATCATCTCACTAGTCAAAGTGATCAGTTTCAGTTCCTAATTGATCATAATTATAGGATGAAGTGTAAAAGGGATCACATAAATAAGATTAGTGTCTGTTAATACTAACTGATAGAATTAAAAAGGAGAGAAGGATCCAACATGGGAAGCAGGATACACAGCAGACTCATTGAATGGCAGATGTCCTAAATAGCACTTTGGTCTCAGAATCAACTCTTAAGGCATTTGGATCTGGCTGAAGAGCCCATGAGAATATTTCAGGCATGGAAAGCCAAAACACTCTGGCAAAAAAAAAAAAAAAAAAAAAAAAAAAAAAAAAACCACCTAAATGAAAGATCTCTGCGAGCGAGATCCCAGTGGAAAGAATGGGGCCATCAAAGAAGGAGGTACCTTTCTCTGCAGGGAGGAGAGAACTTCCACTTTGATTATGCCCTTGTCTAAATATGATCAGAGTTGGTGAACTCAGGAGGCTTCCATAGCCTTGACAGCTCATTACAAGAGCCTCGGGTGATTACTGGCATCATAAATAAGAGTGTCAATTGTTAAATCAGCACCAGGAGTCACTGTGCACTTACTCCCCATGTAGGATCTCTGTCCTTAATATGTTGTACTATGCAAATTAACGGTAAAACTAGTACTAAAACAGTATTCTATTCTTTGTGTGTCTGTGTGGGTGCAAACTGTTGAAATTTTTACTTAGTAAATACTAAGTATATCTTCTGTATATGAAGATAATTGAAAATGAATCTTGATGAAAATGGGATGGGAGAGGGAGTGGGAGATGGAAGGGTTGTGGGTGGGAGGAAGGTTATGGGGGGAAACAGCTGCTATAATCCAAAAGTTGTACTTTGGAAATTTATATTTATTAAATAAAAGTTAAAAAAATAAATGAAGCAGCATTCAAAATTCTGTGTGAGGAGATAGGAATATTTGCAATACGTGATAAAGCCCCAATCAATTTCATAGGGAAGTCAATCTTATTGATTCTTTGACTTTTTCTAACACCTAATTTGAAATTTTTTTTCATTTATTAAACTTTTATTTAATGAATATAAATTTCCAAAGTACAGCTTAAGGGTTACAATGGCTTCCCCCCTCCCATAACTTCCCTCCAGCTAATGGTTTGATTGACCAAGAAGGGGGATGTGACATCATTCACAGTGGAACCTTGAAAATGCCCACTTGGCAAGATGATCTAATAGTTAAAACATATCATATGATTTATCTGCAAGGCCAATGAACATTAAGTTGTTCCATGCTAAGTGATTTGTACCTTGCCAAACTAAACAGAGTGATTATTCTTATCTTTATTGATATCTAAGAGAAAATCAGCACCTTATTCAACTGTGTTATAACATAATGGTAATTACAAAGTTTGACACAGCAGTTAAGATGTTGCTTGGGAGGCACACATCCCCATATTAGAGTACCTGTTGGAGTCCCAGCTCTGCACCAGATTCTGGCTTCCTATCAATGTACACCCTTGGTGGCAACAGTATTGGCTCAATTAGCTGGGTCCCTTTCACTTACATGGGACCAGAGCGAGTTTCAGGTTTCCTCTGCCTAGCCCAGCCATGGCTGCTGCAGGGATTTGGGGAGTGAACCAGCATATGGAAGATCTTTCTTTGTCTCTCTCTGTCTACTCCTTTTTCCTCCTCCTTTTCCTTTTTATTTTAAGATTTATTTATTAGAAAGACAGATTTATATAGACAGAGGGAGAGATAATGAAAGAGATCTTCTATCTGCTGGTTCTCTCCTCCACATGGCTACAATAGTCAGAGGCAAGAGCCAAGAATTCCGCCTGAGTATGCCACATGGATTCAAGGACCCAAGTACTTGAGCCATCTTCTGCTGCTTTTCCAGGAACATTAGACCTAGCTGGATTGGAAATGGAGCAACTGGCAATCAAATGGGTGCCTGTATGGTATTTCAGCTTTGTATATGTTGGCATAACCTTCTGGGCCACAATGCTGGCCTCCTGTCTCTGTTTTTCTCTGTGCCTCTCTCTCTCTAGTTAATTAATTAATTAATAAAATAAAGACTGTCAAATGAAAATATTTGTAGAAATCCAAGACTATCAGGTTATCCATTACAATCTTTACCTGATTACCTAGCAAATGAAAGAAAACTAGAATAGTGTAATTTTTCATTTTTGTATTTAATGTAATGATATGCTACATTTATAATGAGAAAAGGAAATTTTTGAGGAATGATTTGAATATTATAATATTCTATATAGTGCTATCTCTGCATATACATATATATATAAATAAGTATGAATATAATTTTAGGGAAATTTAGAAGACAATGGTACTGCAAAGGTTGGTTTTTATTTTACTAATCTGGATATTCCTTTTCATAATCAGCAAAAAATAAGTGCTTATCCTGGAGCTTGACTGAGTTACAAGGTGATTCCAAGGATTCAGTGTTTGTTCAGTGTTAGTTATTACAGGAAAATCTGGCCTAGTCAAGTTATACAAGTGAAAACGAATTTCATGCTGCAGAAGTAAACATTGAAGGAAAAAAAATTAAAATAAGAATTAAGATTAAGAAAATAGACTGTATGCAGGAGCACTAAACACATTATGTTCTTAACCTTGACAGCTATAGAATAAAGGCCATTCGCTGAAGGACAAATGTAGGAAGGATCCATGGCAACAAAAATTATTTTTCTAAGGGAACATAAACTATCCAGAGACCTAACAAAATTCAAGTGACCACAGGAGGCTTTTCAGTTTGAGACAGATTCCTACAACAAGAGAAGCAGAACTAAAGTCACTCAAAGGCCAGAGATCCAATCTGAGAGATGTCAGTTTGAAAAATAGTAAAGAAAAGTAGCATATGAGATCTCAGTTTCAGAAACTCCTTGGCATTTGCCTGAGTAAAAACTTGATGGCTTTAGCACAGTTACAGTTTTCTTTTTAACAGAAGCAGAAAAGCATAGGGCGATTGTGTTAGAGCAGGCCGGGATAACCAGGGACCATCTTTGGTAATGAAAGAGGTGGCATCTAGGATAACAGCAGTAGATGACACTTTCTTCGTTTTTTCAAAGCAAGTGAAGATAGTGGGGAAGATAGAAAATCCTAACTGAGAAATTCTGTCTTATAAGAGGTTATGAGGAAAAGCAAAACCGTATGCTGAAAGTGGGGAGGCAATAGCAGCGGATAAGAAAGTACTGAGCCACAGTGCTCAGTCAGCATTACACATTGTGGAACACCAGGATTAGTTAGAGAAAATTAGTATGGCAACAGGCCACACTGAACAGGTCATGCCCTGCCCCCCCACCCCCAAGTCATGCATGTCAGCACAGAGAAAGAAGTTGCAATTTATAATAGGAGAGGGAAACAGAAGCAGAAAAGCACAGATTTGAATGGGTACAATAATTAGCCTGAAATAAAATGGATAAAGAGAGGAAGGCGGGTGGGTATTGTGGTGAAGTGGGTTAAGCCACCACTTAGGACTCCCACATCCTGCATCAGAGTGCTCTTTCAAGTCTTGCTGACATTGTTTTTCTTTCTTTTTTTTTTTTTAAGATTTATTTATTTATTTGAAAGTCAGAGTAACACAGAGAGAGGAGAGGCAGAGAGAGAGAGAAAGATCTTCCATTCGATGGTTCACTCCCCAATTGGCTGCAATGTCCAGAGCTGCGCCGATCCGAAGCCAGGAGCCATGAGCTTCTTCCAGATCTCCCATGTGGGTGCAGGGACTCAAGCAGTTGGGCCATCTTCTACTGCTTTCCCAGGCCATAGCAGAGAGCTGGATCAGAAGAGGTGCAGCCAGGACTAGAACCTGCACCTATGTGGGATGCCCTCACTTCAGGCCAGGGCATTAACCCTCTGCGCCACAAGCCGGCCCTGACATTGCTTTTCATAAGACTTCCTGCTAATGCTCTTGGAAGGCAGCAAATGGTGGTCCAAGTACTTGGATTCCTGACACCTATGTGGGAGACCCAGTTTTTGGCTTAGACCTGGCCCAGTCTCAACAGTTATAGCCATCTGGGGTTGTGAACCATCACATGAAAGATTCTATTTCCATTTCTCCCTATCTATTTGTCACTCTGCTTACAAATAAATAAATAAGTAAATCTTGTTATCTTGTTTGTTTTTCTTTTTTAAGAAAGAAAGAAAAGAGGCAAATGATGAAACATTAAGAGATGAAGAATCAAGAAAACATTTCTCCAGTAAAGTTGCATAAATTTGCTTTCTTGATTAGGTCAAAAAGTTGGAACATTCTTGGTGTACAAAATGCCTAATAAGATCTGTAACTTAAAATAGATTGATAGTAATATTAGTTTCGTTTTTTTTTTTTTTTTTTTTTTTTGACAGGCAGAGTGGACAGTGAGAGAGAGAGACAGAGAGAAAGGTTTTCCTTTTGCCTTGGTTCACCCTCCAATGGCCTCCGCGGCCTGCACACTGCGGCCAGCGCACTGCACTGATCCGAAGGCAGGAGCCAGGTGCTTCTCCTGGTCTCCCATGGGGTGCAGGGCCCAAGCACTTGGGCCATCCTCCACTGCACTTCCAGGTCACAGCAGAGAGCTGGCCTGGAAGAGGGGCAACCAGAACAGAATCTGGCACCCTGACCAGGACTAGAACCTGGTGTGCCGGCACTGCAGGCGGAGGATTAGCCTAGTGAGTCGCGGCGCCGGCCAAGTTTATTTTCAATTCATGGTGAAAAATGCAGGTCCTCACTAAATACAAATTTGATTGAGCAACCGATTAAATCCAAACTATAATTTTACATTCTTTATTATTATTATTATTATTTGACAGGCAGAGTGGACAATGAGAGAGAGAGACAGAGAGAAAGGTCTTCCTTTGCCGTTGGTTCACCCTCCAATGGCCGCCGCGGCTGGCGCGCTGCAGCCGATGCACCGCGATGATCCGAAGCCAGGAGCCAGGTGCTTCTTCTGGTCTCCCATGGGGTGCAGAGCCTAAGCACTTGGGCCATCCTCCACTGCACCCCCGGGCCACAGCAGAGAGCTGGCCTGGAAGAGGGGCATCTGGGACAGAATCCGGCGCCCCGACCAGGACTAGAACCTGGTGTGCCGGCGCCACAAGGTGGAGGATTAGCCTAGTGAGCCACGGCGCCGGTCTTATAAATTTATTTTGATGTACATTTTTAAAAATCCATATATATATATATATTTATATATAAATTATTTTGATGTACATTTTTTAAAATCCATAGTTTACTCATAATATTAATTTTCTAGGGTTTTTAAAAGAACTTTCATAGATCTTTTAACATGAAAATAGACTATAATATTCAGTTTCTTACTAATGATGTCAAATTTGATTTTGTTGTCATTCAAATACTTTCAAAAGACTGCTGATAGAATTGATATCTGAGAGGAAATCATGTTAAATAGGTTTGCTTTTGTTAGCTCAAAATTTTCCATGACACATCTTTGCATTAAAGTATCTCAGTGGGAATTATCTACCTGAACCACACCTCTAAGCCCCCACCCCCATTGCAGAGCTGTCTCTTCAGAAGTGTTCAAGTTGATGTTGTTTTCACTCAGACGCACTACTGAAATGCTAAAAAGAAAAAGTGACTCTTATCAAGAATTTGACTGATTTTGATGTATCTGCATCCTTACGCAAAAGTCCCTAAGGTATACTGCTCTAGGAAGTTTACCAATAATAGGTTTTATCTCTCTTCATATAAGAATTTGGTTCTGGCAACCAGAAAATGAGAATTCTTTCATATGTTAGGTAATTTCTTGACTCTGTTTTCTCAGTGCTTACTTACCCTTTGCCCTTGCTTTTGATTCATATTCTCTCTCTCTCTCTCCCTCTCTCTCTCTTTCCCCCTTTTCCTCTCTCTCCCCCTTTCATTTTGTTTCCTGTATTTAGTATAGACCTTCTCATATTAAAATTGTATCTGCATATCTGTGTCAAACTAACATAGTCAACCAACATTGCTCCTTATTTCAAAACATGTGTATTTAATTTTAAAGTAATTGTGGAACTTCTAGAATGTTTAAAAAAAGCTACAATGTTTTCCAAAATACATCAAAATATTAATCCAGTGAATGAAAGCTTCTTGGATTTTTTTTTTTTTAATTTAAGGTAGTGATTCTGGTCTGTGAAATGAAGAATGACCAGCACTTCTCTTAGAACATTTTTCAGATTAAATAAAAGCTTTACTGCCACTTCTTGTAAATTTTCTATGTGAGAAGAAATTTTGATGATGCAAGTAGTTGTGTAATGAAACCTGCATATAAAAATTTGAAAATCAAAGGCCCTTTAACTAACAATACTGACAGTATGTTAAAATGCTAAATATAAATAACTTATGGAAGCTATAGCTGGGAGAACAATAAGTTTAAACAGTAGAAAGATGAAAAACAAGCCAAATGGTAACAGCGTTCATATTTTACTTCAAATTTATATTTATCTATGGTCTAGAAGGCAGGTCTAATTAAAAAAAAAACATCAAACTTGTGCTTTCCAATCGTAAATATCAATCCAATCCAATTGTAAACAGCTTTAACAATGTGAGCTTACAAAAATGTTTAGATCAAAAATAGGAAGTTAGGATCATGGATTTATTAGTACATTCTTATACAATAAAGTCAGTATCACAGCTATATTTAAATGCTACACCACTAATGAACAGTAAGTTTTATTCTAGTGGAAACTGAAGAATAAAATTAAATTATTTTTAAAACCATTATTTTGTTCACTGTGTATTTCCATCTTTTTATAAGTACTCTTGGGTTTTTATGTTAGGTCACCTTATAGAAAATTCTCATTGTGATTTATTAAATATTTTCCTATTGCCCTTGCAAAATGTCCAAGCAGTGATAACTTATCTCTTTCCAAAATAAAACTTAAAGATTAACAGTTAAACAATAATTCTTTTTAAATTGCATCCTTTCAACTCAATTTTCATCTATGCCTTTGTATTATTTAGAAATAGCATAAGGTAAAGATTATAAAATATTTTATTTATAGAGTATAAATGCTTCATTACTTTAGAGAGTCTCAGGTACTGAAAGCTTTTCCTCTGGAAGCTTTGCAAAGAGATGTAGTGTCTGCATTCTAAACATCTCAGCCTACAAGCTATATTTGTATGCATAATACATACAAGTCACCCTCAAACTTGAACCCATCTTGTATATGTCATTAATAAATAGAATTATTCATTTTGAGATGTTTTTTGAAATATGAAACCAAGATAGGAGATCTTGACATTTTCTTTTTCAGTACTTTATGATTTTCTTTGTCCCATACAAAATGAAATTTGGTGCATTTGTAGTTAAACCTTGCTTGGGCATGCTATTTCAGGAAATGTTCAGCTGTTGTTTGTCCACTAGAATGATCTTCCATAGGGCAATGTTAGGAAGTAACCATGACATTCTATCTTACACACTGATAGACAAAAGAAGGTAATTTTTCATTTTAGTTCATCTTTCATAGAAAATTTTTCTTTCTGGAATATTAAATCATATTTTATCATATATTTGAAATTTTTTCTTTCTCATCTAATCAAAAATAATTCTTCAAAATTTAGTATAGCACTGTATTTAGTGTTGAAGTAAAATATTCACCATCTTCAGACGCTTATGTAGTTGCAAGAATCTCCTTTTATCTCTATCTCATCAACATACAGGACTTTACATTGCAATAACAGCAAACAGATGTGATATTTTAATTACATCCATGGCTCCTTTAAAATTTTTTTCTAAATCCTTTCTGTGGTGATACATTTACGGTACCTGGAAAGTTTGCTGAGTGCTGCAAATGCTATTCTTAAATTACGTTGAGATTAGAAGTTTAGCTGCGTAGATCACTACTAAATGAGGGCGAGAAAGAAAAGGAAAAGAAAGGCGCATGCATTCAATTTCTGTTCAGCAATATTCCATTTCCACATACTATTGTATTTAATCAAGACAACATACTTTAATAAAAAGGATTATCATGTATTTTTAAATATAAGGGGAATAGAGGCTCAGAGAAAGTAGCAAATGTGCACAAAGGTAGTAAAAGTTGTGTGTAGAATTAAAAATTTCAAATTTTATCAAAACTAAAATAAAAATTCTAATATTAAGACAGCATATTTTTGGTTAAAATTGAGGATTAGGAGGATAGAAAGCAGGATACAGGAAAAGATTAGAGAAGAATTAAAAATAGAGAGATGTAAGATATTAGGTGGCAAAAGTTAAATGTGAAAATATTTTGCCACATGAAAAAAGAAAATTATGCATTCTTGAGAGATGTAAGGAAAAGTATCAACTACAGTAAGAGTCCATGGGAATTGCTACTAATTAGATAGTGATGGAAGGTGAAATAGTGATGGTAGGTGAAATATCAACTTTCTTACGGGAATTTGGCTGCCATGTCACCCTAAAATAAATTATAGAATGAGTTTGGAAGAGAAATTTTCTCTGGAGGATATTATACATGTTAGAGGATAACGAATAATAGGACAAGCAATAAGGGAACATGACAGATTAACTTGACTTAGACATCAGGGGCTGATATGTTCTGTATAACTGGCCTCTCCCACCAATGAAGAATCTAAGTTTTCTTTGAACAAAATATAAGTGAAGGGGTCAGCGCTGTGGTGTAGCAGGTAAAGCTGTTGCTGCAGTGCTAGCATCCCATATGCATGCTGGTTTTAGACCTGGCTGATCCACTTCCAATCCGGCACTCTGCTATGGCCTGGGAAAGCAGTGGAAGATAGCCCAAGTACTTGAGCCTCTGCACCTGCGTGGGAGATATGGAAGAAGCTCCTGACTTTGGATTGGTGTAGTTCCTGCCTTTGCGGCCACTGGAGGAGTGAAACAGTGAATGGAAGATCTGTGCTCAAAACCTTCTGTTAGTTTCCTAAGTGATGCAAAATATAAAGCATATTCCTTACAGTTACCTAGATGACTCTTCAAATCTTATTTGTCTCCTTTCCTGCCTAACTCACTTGACTCAGTCCACATTGGCCTCTTGGATATCACTGAAACTTTCTTTCTTTCTTTTTTTTTTCTTTCTTTCTTTTTTTTTTTTTCCAGATTTATTTAAGACAGAGTTACAGAGAGAGGTAGAGAAAGAGAGAGGTCTTCTATCCACTGGTTCACTCCTTTATGGCCGCAATGGCCAGAGCTGCGCTGATCCAAAGCCTGGAGCCAGGAGCTTCTTCTAGGTCTCCCACATGGGGGTGCAGGGGCCCAAAGACTTGGGCTGTCTTCTACTGCTTTCCCAGGACACAGCAGAGAGCTGGATCCGAAGAAAAGCATCCAGGACCAGAACTGGCGCCAAATATAGGATGCCGGAGCTTCAGGGCAGGGCTTTAACCCATTGCACCACAGCACTGGCCCCTGAAACTTTCTAGTAACATTGCAAACACATTATGTTTAAGCTTCCTCCAGATATCCACACATTGCTCTCCCATCTCTTCAGATCTTGGCTCAATACCACCTTCTTTCTTAACTTGAAGTTCTCTAACCCAGGACACCTTCACCACACCTATTTTGTTCCTGGCTGTTATGACATTTCACATAATTTCTATTCTTACTTAAATAATTGTAGCTAGGTTATAATTTTCCTGAGGAAATTAGATAGTCTTTTTAGTAACATTCTGTCAACTTGGCATTATTAGTCTTTGACAAAAATTTGTGAAAGTTTTCAAAACTCCTTCCTCATCCTCATAAACCAAATATGAATCAGCTACTCCTTCCACATACTACTTTACATGATATCAGATCCTTTCCAAACATTATTGTTAGGGAGGAAAGGGAAGGAAAAGGAGAGAGCATTTTGATTTTCAGTTGCAGAAGAAAGCTGAAGGTTGTTATTACGGATCTATGTTGAGTATTTAGTAAAGTATCTCAAATCATCAATTGCTACTCATGTCTATATTTACTTATTAAGCACTTTCAATGGTAATATTGACCAGCATTGTTCATTTAAATGAGGGTATATCTATGCCATTAGTTTCACCCTCAGTTAAAATTGTCCTGGGGAGTCTTATCCAAAAGTTTGAGAGTGATGTTACTGTTGAAAGAAAAGATAGTAAAATCAAGTTGTGTAGAATGACTTTTGAGACAGTGAAACTTGATTCTAAACAATGCAGTCTATTAACTGCTTCAAAATATTTTTTAAATCAGAAGAAGATAGGTCATATTTTAACATAAGACAATAGAGAAACAAAAGGATCAGTGTTGACATTGCCCTGGCCATATCTGGCATATGCCAGGGAATAGCATGTCCTAGTTGAGGGACAGCTCCTTAGTTTCACAGCTGCATTGAATTGGTTAGAATTTTCTACTGTCTTAGGCTGGATGTACAGAAGCAGATTCTGACACAGGGGTTTATGTGCAAGTGACATATTACAAGAATCTTGTAAGAGATCAGAGGAAGCTTGTCAAGGATCGGGAAGAAGTTAGGATAGAATGAAATGACAGGACAATTCTGGTCTCAGCGTGATTTCAGCAGGAGAATTTCATTCTTTAGAGTTACCTTGCACTGAATCAAGGAAGCTGGCTTTCATATTCTCAGGAAGACAAACAACCAGGAACTTCTAGCTCTCTTCATTTGTGGGTAATAGATAGATAGTCTTTAAAGATTCAAGGACAGTCTTCAACAATGAGCCACAGGCATGTATGGTTGGAAATAAATATAGTAGGTTTATTTATTTGCAGTTTTGCTTTCTCAGATTTCAGTTACCTGCAGTTAACTTTGTTCTGAAAATATTAAATTGAACATTTTAAAATTGAACAATTAAAAACTTATATGAACAATTTTTAACTGCATGCTCCTCTGAGAATAGTGATGAAATCTTACTCCCCCGCCAGCTCTCTCTTCCACAGGCCATGAATCATTCCTTTGTTCAGCTTATCCATGCTCTATGTGCTGCCTTCTGGTTGGGTATTTAGTAGTTGTTTCAGACCACATTCAGATAGCTATGATTTCAATATATATTCTAATTGTTCTATTTTACTACTAGTTACTATTAATCTATGACAATATCTAATTTATAAACTTTATTATATGTATGTAACACATAGAAAACAGTAGTGAATTCTTTGCTATTTGTGTTTTCAGGCATCCACTGAGGGCCTTGGAAGATGTTTTCTGTAGATAAAGGGAAACTACTGTATACTTTAAAGTTAGAGGAGTGGCACACAGAAACAGAAAAAAGCATGTGGGAGTTTCTGAGGGAGGCATTGACTGTATCTCTACTTTTCTCCTTCACTTCTACAAATAAATCTGGCTTTCTGGGTTTGTAGAATTTTAAGATCTGCCACAATGTATAAGCACATTTCTGTAAAATTGATGACTTAGACAAAAAAAAAGAGAATAAATTACAGTTTGTTTACAGCTTTTTTATTTTTAAATAAAATCAAAATGATAAGGTGGCTGTAACTCCCCAAATTCTTTGAATAATCCTTAAGAAGTACAAAACAGCATGAGTTTAGGAGTCTAAATCATTCTTTTGCTAAAACATACTTCTCCTTTATAGGAAAACACCCTATTATATGAACAATGGAAATTTTCCAGTTAGACATTTTTAACTGGAAACCTAACACAATGGTAAAATTATTAGTTTTTATTATTATAACAGTGAGTAACTCTGGGAAGCTAAGAACACCTCAATTCCTTTGTATTCTGTTCTGTAAAATGTGGATAGTAAATACTATCATATCTACTTCACAAAGATATGTTTACTACAGATCTTCCTATGTATTCATAAAAAATAATACATTGTCTTAAAATTTAAGAAGCACTAGGAACCATTAATAATGCACCATCTTTTTAAATATATGTGACCTAAACATGCCTACATTGGGATGACAGGGTTATGTGCCAGCCTGAATTCAAATAACAGGAAAAGATACATTAATAACTTAGAAGGAAAGAATTTTAATTACATGATGGATCAAATCATTGTTTTGTTAAGTATTATGTATCCAAAAGTGATTAGGCAATTTTATAAGGTTGAGATTAAGCAATTCACTTTCTGATAATAATTATCTTTACATTATTAAAACTTGGTGCCCTATGTGGAATGAATCTAAATTTTGCTGTCTATATTTATAACATACCTATACTTCATTAAGACTAATTTTTACCTTTACAATGGCCAACATCCTGGGAGCTGGAAATATTTGTGAACACTACATGTACAGTAAGCAGCAACTTTCCTTCAAGGTACTTGTGAAGAATTGCAGCTATATCTTTGAAAGAGACATCATTTACTTGCTCTTTTCAGTGAGCAATACAGGAGTAAGTCCACAGACAGCTATACCCATCACCGCAAGTTAAGCACTTCATCTTTTACAATGTATTATTTGAAGTGCAACATTTTTCAATTTCTTTCAGGATAAATTGATAATATTTCTATATTGGCCTTCAATTCAGAAATTCTACTAGGTTGAATAATTTTCTCTTCACTCTGCTGTACCTTAGATACCTCAGGGTATTTTCTAGTTTTATCTTCGTTGCAGCAGTATTTATGCATTAAACTGGGACCAGAGATATTTTACCAACTTGATCTTTATTATGCTGGTGCACAGGTTACTACTTAGACAGAGATTAACAAGCCAGTGAAAGTGCTCTCTGGGGACACTGAATCTATTGTGTTGAGAGGGTCAAATGCATTACCCATTTCAAATTCTAGAGGCTAAAAACAACTATTACATGTTGCACATTCTCTGCAACTGTTAGAATGTATATTACCTGACATTCCATTTATACCATTATTTTATTCTTTACAATAATGAAAATTTTAAAATGAATAATCTGTAAATATCTATTGTATGCGCCTTTGAAAAATAAACCTTTAGATTCTATCAGTTCATTCATTTTTTTCTTTTGAAAAGAAGAAAACATCTGCTAGTTATTATGTGTTCAGTGATGAAATTCTTCGTGAAGAAAAATCAAAGTTAAGTTATTAAAAGTGAGTAATTAGTGGCCAGCACTGAGAGCAGTGGGCTAAGCCTCTACCTGCGGCACTGGCATCCCATATGGATGCCGGTTCTAGTCCCAGCAGCAGCTCTTCCGATCCAGCTCTCAGTTAGGGCTGGGATAGCAGTAGAAGATGGCCCAAATGCTTGGGCTTGTGCACCCACATGGGAGACCTGGAAGAAGCTCCTGGCTCCTGGCTTCAGATTGGCTCAACTCCGCCTTTTGCAGCTATTCATGTAGTGAACCAGCAGAAGGAAGACCTTTCTGCCCATCCCTCTCTCTGCCTGCAACTCTGCCTGTCAAATAAATAATAATGTCTCTTTTTAAAAAGTGAGTATTTAGACAAGGGGTACTGTTCAGGAAAAGTTAGTGTTAAAACTGTGACAGAAGTGGAGCTGGTTGGCATTTTTGCACAGCAGGTTAAACTGGCTTGTGACTCCAGCATCCCAAATCCTCAGTGCACCGTTTCCAATACAGCTTCTGCTAACATGCTTGGGAAGACAATGGGTGATGGCCTAAGTTATTGGGCACCTACTACTCACCTGATAGACTTGGATGAAGTTCCAAGCATGGCTTAAGCCATCCCTGGCTTTTTCAGACACATGGAGATTGAGCCAGTAGATAGAAGATTCTCTCTGTCTCTGTCTCCACTTCTTTCTCTCTACAACTCTAACTTTTAGACAAACAAACATTTATTTTAAAAAATTAAAAGGCATATATATTAACATGCATCCTATGTTAAATTGAATGGTGAGGATGTGAGTGCCTTACCATAAATAAATCAGGACTAAATCATGAATGTCTGCTTTCTTCACTTATGGTCAACACAGCACTGGATATTTTATTAAATGCAAAGTAATTAAATTAAGTAAAAGTTATTCAATTTGGAAATGAAAAGTCAATTTATCTTTAACTGAAAATGATATAACTGCCTATATACAGACTAGCAGCCAGTTATATTTATGTGTACTAGAAATAGGCAGAAAAACTAAAATAAAAAAAATCATTTACAATAGAATGTGCTAATTAGCAACAAATATCATGAAAGATATACTAGACCCATAGATGAAAAGGTAAAAACATTGCCAAAATAAAGTAAAAAATTCCTAAGCAGCAGAATGGTATAACATGTTTTCCAGTTGGAAGCCTTGATATTGCTAATATGCCAATTATCACCAACCATTTTATGCATCGGAACAAATCCAAATAATAACACAGCACTCTTGTCTAGAAATTGACAAGTTAACTCCAAAATTTATTTGGAAAAGTCAAAGACCTAGAGTAGCCAAAACAACTTTTAAAAGACTGTAACCAAAGGATTACACTACCTAGGTTCAGGGTTTTTGATAAATTAATTAATTTTATATTTTATTAATTTGAAAGCCAAAAAGAGAAAGAAAGAGAGAGAGACAGAGTCATACATAGAGGGATCTCCTATCTACTGTTTCATTTCTTAAATGCCCACAACAACCAGGCCTTGACCACGTCAAAGCCAGGAGCCAGGTACTCAATATGTATCTTTCCAGGCTATGCATTAGCAGGAAGCATGAATGGAGATTAGAAAAGATACCCAAACCAGCTGGCGCCATGGCTCAATAGGCTAATCCTCCACCTGCGGCGCCGGCACCCTGGGTTCTGGTCCCGGTTGGGGTGGCAGATTCTGTCCTGGTTGCTCCTCTTCCAGTCCAGCTCTCTGCTGTGGCCCGGAGTGCAGTGGAGGATGATGGCCCAAGTGCTTGGACCCTGCACCCACATGGGACACCGGGAGAAGCACCTGGCTCCTGGCTTCAGATCAGCGCGGTGCACTGTCCGCAGCGCGCTGGCCACGGCGGCCACTGGGGGGTGAACCAACAGAAAAAAGGAAGACCTTTCTCTCTGTCTCTCTCTCTCACTGTCCACTCTGCCTGTCAAAAAAAAAAAAAAATACCCAAACCAAGTCACTCCAATATTGTATGTGGGCAGTCCAAGCTCTGGTTTAACTGCTAAACCAAATGTTCACCCCTCAAGATTTATTTTAGAGCTAAAATTTTCAGGCAAGTATGATATTAGCATAAATCTACACACAAAGAAAAGGTGAACACAAGACAGAGTCCAGAATTAGGTACATTTGTATATGGCCAATTGATTTTTTTAAGATATTATTTATTTTAGAGGTAGAGTTACAGACAGAGGGGGAGACAGAAAAGTCTTCTGGTTCACTCCCCAAATGGCCACAATGGCCAGACTTGGGCCAATTCAAAACCAGAAGTGAAGAGTTTCTTCCAGTTCTCCCATGTGGGTGAAGGGGCCTAAGCACTTGGGCTATCTTCCACTGCTTTCCTAGGCCATAGCAGTGAGCTGGATCAGAAGAGGAGAAGCCGGGACTAAAATTTGAGCCCACATAGGATGCCAGCACTGCAGACAGAGGATTAGCCTACTGTGCCACAGTGCTGGCCCCACCAATTGATTTTTGTCAAAGCACTGTACCAACTCAGTAGGAAAATGACCATCTTTACAGAAAGTTTTATTTAAAAATTGACTATCCAAGTAAAACTTAAATGAATAAATTAACCTTAGCCCACATGATACACAAAAATGAACTCAAAATATATCATGTAACTAATTATAACAGCTGAAATTTTACAACTGCCAGAGGAAGGAGAATGCTTTATTGCTATATATGTTGACAATAATTTGTAAATATTGATACAGAAAGCATTAACGTAAAAATAAATTTGATTTCATAACATTGTCATATTTTAATTTTTGAATGATACTGATGTGAAAACAAACAGTTCAGGACCAGACTAGTAGAAAACAAATGTCTAAGTGTACATTCAGAAAAACATTGTATTGTAATGGTTTATCAAGCATAAACAGCCAATAAAAAATTAAGGCAAGCTATTTGAACAGGTCTTTACCATGGAAACACAGGGATGGTGAAGAAGAAGGTGCAATGGTGTTCAATATCATTTAGGTAAATGCAAATTAAAGCACAATGAATTTCTAATATATAATGTTTCTATAATTTTGAAAAGCAGCTTGACCTTTTGGAAAGTAAAACATATAACAGCCATCTGACCCAGATATTTCACTTTAAGTATTTGCCAAAAAGAAATCAAATTATGTGTTCATATGAAGGGCTTTATACAACTATAGCAACAACATTATGTGTGAGTAACAAAAACTAAACACAATCTAATACCCTTCAAATGATGATAATCAGTCTTAGATCCATTCAGTGGAATTCTACTTACCAATGAAAAGAAACAAACTGTTGATATATACAACATAATTTGGGTGGAGGCAAGAAATCATACACAAAGAATACCCATTGTATGACTCCATTCATATAATTTCTAAAACTCAGCCTAATCCATCCAAAGGGAAGCAATGAGTGCCTAGGAGGGAGTCTGCTTTTGGAAGGGCTGAATTTAAAAGGAGCATGAATAATTAGAGAGTGAAGAGTAATTTTATAATCTTTATTATAGTTATCTTTTTTTTTTTTTTGACAGGCAGAGCGGACAGTGAGAGAGAGACAGAGAGAAAGGTCTTCCTTTTGCGGTTGGTTCACCCTCCAATGGCCGCCGCGGTAGGCGCGCTGCGGCCAGCGCACGCGCTGATCCGATGGCAGGAGCCAGGTGCTTCTCCTGGTCTCCCATGGGGTGCAGGGCCCAAACACTTGGGCCATCCTCCACTGCACTCCCGGGCCATAGCAGAGAGCTGGCCTGGAAGAGGGGCAACCGGGACAGGATTGGTGCCCCGACCGGGACTAGAACCCGGTGTGCCGGCGCCGCAAGGCGGAGGATTAGCCTAGTGAGCCGCAGCACCGGCCCTATTATAGTTATCTTTTCATGGAAACAAATGCATATATACTTCAAAATCAATTTTTACACTTAACTATGAGCAAGTTATCTTATGTCAACTAGAAAATGCTTAAAACAGTGACAGTAAATTCTCAGCAATGTTCTATCTGTTCAGGGGTGAGATTCTAGCTTACAAAAAATGGATTATAAGAGAGAAGAAGGTGGGGCTGGTGTTGTGGCATAGTAAGTAAAGCTGCAGCCTACAGTGCTGGCAACCCATACGGGCACCTATTTGAGTCCCAGTTGCTCCATTTTTGGTCCAGCTCCCTGTTAATGGCCTGGGATAGCAGGAGAAGGTGGCACAGGTGCTTGGACCTCTGCTAACAACATGGGAGACTTGCATAAAACTCCAGGATTCTGGGTTCAGCCAGGCCCAGTATTGGCTGTTGCAGCCATTTGGGGAGTGAATCAGAGGTTGGAAGAGCTCTCTCTCTCTCTCTCTCTCTCGCTCTCTCTCTCTCTCCCTTTTTTTCTATAACTCTTTAAAGAAAGAGGGAGACAGAGAGACAGAAATAAGATGGTTGTGAGACACTATACTCAGAGTAATGTGCTAAGAGAGTCTGTAGAAATATCATCTAACTCAAAGCGAAGATGAGCAGCCACTATACTGTGAAAAAGTTGAAAGCTGAGTTGGAACCATGGAGACTGAGAATTTTAAAGTTCAAAATTACAAAGACCATTGCCATTGCATTTAACTTACTTAGTGTGTTCCATATTGATGGTCAGCTTTCATTTTACCCAATGTTAATAGTGCTAAAGTATTAATATTACTGATACATGCATGTAGTATATATACTTATACATATATATCCTTCCACAGTAAAGAGGAAACTAAAAATCTATGTGGCATATTAGGGAGAAACTATAATTTGTGTTTGCAAACTAAACAGAAATTTGTGGTGTGCTGTCAATACGAAGTCAAGGAAAACAAAAATGAATTAAAATGCTTGAATGCATTCTTCATGGTTCAAAGTGTGAAATATCAAGGATCCCCAGACATGAAATGTAAAGGAATCCCCACCTCTGCTTCTTTTCTTTTCAGGGACTTGAAGTGTTTATCACACATGGAGAGCTGGTCAGCAGTCCCTGGCGGCTGCTTTCCTCACAGCAGTCAGGACACTGCTTTCTCTCTGAAGGGATATGTGCCCACTCTTTCCTCAATGTACTCGAGGGCCCGTTTGTCCTTGAAGACTTTGAACAACCCCTTGGCGTGGCACCCACACAGGGCAAAGCTACACACTGGATCCAGTCCTGTTTCGGATTTGTGTGCTTGGTGAGGTGCCGGTGGTGGCAGTTGTGCCTCGGCTTACTCATGTACTTGGTCACCTTGTACACTTTATTTGGGTTCATGGCCATAGGGTAGCTGCCACCTTTCGATGGCTGCTGGGGAAAGCCATAAAGATTTTTTTAAAGATGCTTGCCATATAGATGACCTTATGATCACCTAAAAACAATTGTCATCATATTCTATTATACAGTGATAAAATATGAAGACAGATGATATCAAATGACAACTTAGAAAAACTACCAAGAGCAATGATCTTTTTCTTTTCAAATTCTTAGGTCACTGCGAATGAAAAAACTATCAGAGATAAGTTAACAATATGTGTCATTGTTCTAAATTTACTGGAAGTTATTTGAGGCTTGCTGCCTGCCTGTGAACTAACCTAAGTGAAGGCATTCAGGAGGACACAGGGGATAACAGTAATAGAAACATTATTTAGTTTCACAGTCACAAGGACTAAAGCAATGAAACTATTTCACATTTATTCTATTTTATTTAAGCCTCTTTTTTTTTTTTTTTTTTTTTGACAGGCACAGTTACAGTGAGAGAGAGAGACAGAGAGAAAGGTCTTCCTTTTACCCTTGGTTCACCCTCCAATGGCTGCTGCGGCCGGCACGCTGTGCTGATCTGAAGCCAGGAGCCAGGTGCTTCTCCTGGTCTCCCATGTGGGTACAGGGCCCAAGCACCTGGGCCATCCTCCACTGTACTCCCGGGCTACAGCAGAGAGCTGCCCTGGAAGAGGGGCAACCGAGACAGAATCCGGCTCCCCGACCAGGACTAGAACCCGGTGTGCCGGCGTCGCAGGTGGAGGATTAGCCTATTGAGCCACGGCGCTGGCCTTAAGCCTCCTTTTTTTGCATGTTCCTAGAACATTGCTTGTAAGATCTTGAATTTATATTTTATAGCTGACAGTTCACAGAAATTATTTTTGTGTTGGTGTGCTTTTGTAATAAAATTATAATGTGAATACTAAAGAATTATTCTAATTTCCTATCTTTCTTCTCTTCATGGAATCCTATAGAAAATATGCAGGAACACTATTAAAATTAATTTATCAATTACACAAGAAAGTGTGTGTATGTATAAAAATAGCCCTGTGACTGTTTCTGCAAAGAGTTGTACTTTTCACTTCCATTATTTGAAGATATTTCCTTCAGAAAAATCTGCTTAAAATTTCTAGACCAATGAGTTTTTATTAAGGGCTAATGGCTCCATTTATGCCAAGATTTCAAATATGAGAACAACTGCACTTGGGACATGGAGACTCTCAGATTAGAGTGGTGAACACTATCCCAGCAGCAAATATTTCACATGCAGTGTGTTGAGTCCTGTGAAGAGAAGCATGAAGCATGAGAGCCCAGGTAAGACAACATGAATTCTTGAGCTGGGGAAACACCTAGAAAAATTTTTTTACAGAAAAGTGACATTTGCACTAAAATGTCATTCCTTTTATTTTTTAGGCAATGATTGCTGTGAATTTATCTGGTTGATTTCTTTATTCTCACTTTCCTTTAGAGATTCAAAAGAAGAAAAAGTCTTTCATGAAGGACACCTGTGTTTGAAGCTCTAGGATGCACTTTCAAAATTACCCTCATTAGCATAAAAACACAGCAGAAACATATTTCATGTGAAATATATTTAGAAATTGATAGTTGTTTCCAGTTTCTTACACCTTCCAGCCCAGTTGTTATTTGAGATTTTGACTACTTCAGATGCTTGAAAAGTAGTATGAATATATACTAATGTACTACATATGAGCCATAAGTACACTCCTCTGTGTTTCGTGAAGTCAAGCGCTTCACTTTCTATTCAAATACATTGATTTTGTTTTCTGTAAGGGAATTAACAATAAACAGTTAAACAAATAAAGAATGTCAATATTTTGTACTTCATTTCACCCATATGTTTCTACGAATGCTTATGTCACAAACTTTAGGAAAATATGATTCCAGAGTTTTTCAAATTTAGAAATTGAATATGAGACATTGAGAACATGTAACTAAATGATTAAAAGTTTTACAGCTAGTGAACTAAGTGAGCAGCAAGGGAGCAAAATAAAAACCCTTGTTTCCAAGAACAGAATAAAAGTGGATGATTGTATTTTGTATGAAAAAATTTGCTCTGCTGAAAGATGCCAACTCTGTTATGGGTTCATAGATCTTATTTTCACTTAAAATCATGAGCATCTGCACCAAAAATTGTAACAAACATAAAATCCAACTAGTGTGAGGCAAAGCTCAATAAATATATCTTCCACTTAAGGAAACGTAGAAATGAACACATAGCCATGACTTTAGCTATGGCTTTTAGAACTACTGTACTGTATTTACTGTGAGGATAATGGCCAGGAGTTATGGTTGAGAATTTACTTAAAGACATTAAGATGAGATTGATTGGACTAAGGAACTCAACAAAGTAACAAAGAATAACCAAATTAAGTTTCTGGATAAAGCTGAAAATCGTCCAAGTAGATTGATATGTGTTTGAGTTTCAGAAAGCAGAACCCTTCTTTAAGTTGAATAAAATCTATGCCAATGTTAAGTCCAAACAATCTAAGAAATCAACCAGGAAATTATGTCTCCTTAGTCATAAAAGGATTTGAAATGTGACAACTGCATTTTTGCATGAAAAATGGTCAAATTTATCCAGTTCTTACTTTTACCAAGTCATACTTGGAAATAAGTATGATTTTTTTATTAGGCAGTGTTAGACAGTGAGAGAGAGAGAGACAGAGAGAAAGGGCTTCCTTCTGTTGGTTCATCCCCCAAATGGTTGCTATGGCCGGCGCGCTGCGCCGATCCGAAACCAGGAACCAGGTGCTTTTCCTGGTCTCCCACGCGGCTGCAGGCCAAGTACTTGGGCCATGCTCCACTGCCTTTCTGGGCCACAGCAGAGAGCTGGACTGGAAGAGGAGCAACGAGGACTAAAACCCGGCACCCATATGTAAATAAGTACGATTAACACTTGGTATAGAGAATGAAAGTTGTCACTTATTCATGAAGATTTAGTGGATTGAACCCAAGCCCTAAAACATTAACACCACAGAGCTGGGGAAAGAAAACTAGAATTTAATAGAAGCTTTCCATATGCAACAATCTTCTGTTTACCCTTTTCATGATTACAGAGGCACATCGTAGAATATCAGGGAAAAAGGAAGCTTCATTTTTCTATTGGCTTCTGATAACATCCAGGAGTCTTTCCTGTTTGAAAATGTTTTCTAGAAGAAAACTAATGTTGCTTTTAGAAATCAATAATGATGAGTGAAATGGGTAATATTTAAAAACTATATTTATTTTTGTGTAAGGCAGAGTGGGAGAGACACAGAACCCCTCCATTCATTTGTTCAATACCCAAGTGCCCATAGCAGCCATGGTAGGTTAGATCAGTATGCAGGCAGAAGTCTGAAAATGCATTCAGATTTTGAGTCATCATCTACTGCTTTCCTGGATGCATTCACAGGAATCTGGACAGCAAGTAAAGTAACTCGAATACCTGCTGGCACTCTGATAAGGGAAGCAGGTGCTGCAAGTGGCAGCTTAACCTACTACACCATGATGCCCATCTCTGGGTATGGGTTTTACTTTTTTATTTTTTTAAAGATTTATTTAGTTATTTATTTATTTGAAAGAGTTGAGAGAGAGAGAGAGAGAGAGAGAGAAAGAGAGAGAGAGAGAGAGATGCCTTCCATAAACTGGTTCATACTCCAAATGGCCACAAAGGCCAGGGCTGTGCCAGGCCAAATCCAGGAGCCAGGAGCGTCTTCCAGATCTCCCATGTGTGTGACAAGAGCCCAAGCACTTGGGCCATCTTACATTGCTTTCCCATGCATCTTAGCAAGAACCTGGATCAGAAGTGAAGAGTTAATATTCAAGCCATATGGGATGCTGGCATTGCAAAATATGCATCTCATTGCCTATCACACTATTTATCCCAACAAAATAAAATGTTCTTACTCTATTCTATTCTTTTACTAATGAGTAGTTGCTATATATTTAACAACTCTTTGCTCTTTAACACAATGCCGTGATGAAACATGAAAATACATTGTTGCACTGGAAAGTAATAGTATTAAAAAGGACCTCATTTTAGTTTTGTACTATTTTAAAAATTTGTTAAATTTACTGCCCGTTTGTCTATTTGTCATTTTTTTTGAAAATAAATAATATAGGATTTACCATTTAATAAAACTTAGGGGCCAGAGTTTCGGTGTAATATGTAAAGGTGCAGGCTTGAGAAGCTGGCATCTCACCTCAGAGTTGTGGGTTCCAGATCTGGTTGCTCTGCTTCTGAACCAGCTCCCTGCTAATGTGCCTGGGAAAGCAGCGAATGATGGTCCAAATACCTGCACCCATGTGTGAGACCCAGATGGAGTTTCCAGCTCCTGGCTTCAACATGGCCCAGCCATTTGGGAAGTGAACAAGTAGATGGAAGATCTTTCTCTTTGTGTAGATCTGTCTCTGTCTCTGCCTCCTCTGCCCTCCATAATTCTGCCTTTCAAACCAGAACATAAACAAAATATTTTTTAAAAAATTATTAAAAGGTAACAAAATTGGTGTTTGTTGATGAAAAGTTACATGTACAATTTAAAAAGTGAGCTAAATCAGAATGTCATGGCCATTATTTAGAGCACTATTCTTTCCTATTTAACATTATATACAAAAAGGTGGACGAAGTTAATTTAATATTAAATTTGTTATATAAAATATTAATTATCTATCTTTTAAAATTATTGATGGATTACCCACATTGAAGTTATAGAATTGTAATGGGAAGTAAAGCAAGTCAGTTCTGATTCTTTTCATTTTAAATAAGAAGGCTTTGCCTAGTCTCTTGTCCAGTCCAGCTGTATAGCAGATCCATCAGGCAGTGTATATCTTCTGACGTTTGTTGAAAATTTTCTATAAATAAAAAAAAATGAACCTTCAAATAGCCAGAATTCTTAATGCCTCTTCTTCCTTAAACTACCTAGTAATTTTTATGCTATAAGTAATTTGGAAATCTGAAAATAACCAGGTAGTTATAAAAAGAAAGAATCTGAAAAAGTATATAAAATGTATATGATAGGACTATTGGAACAGAAATACCCAAATATTTGTAAAAGAACATTCAGCATTTTTCAGAGTATATGTGTAATAATTTGCTCAAAATCATAGGATTCACCATTAATAGATTTATGCTCTATAGAACACAGTACCTTCCCCTTTGTCCTATGACCTAATATGAAAATTTCTTAACTATGAAAAGTTTATTATATAACATATTGTAGCCTCTATAATATGATCATATAACAAACTATAAACCATAGTTTCAGTGATAAAGTCGTACAACATAGTATCTCTATTGAACAATGTTTCTACAATTAGCAGCTGAGACAAAGTTGCAGATGCAGTTAATGTGAGCCTGTCTGTAAAGGGTTATCCCTGTGACCTTGAGAACATCATTAGGTATTTGATCTAATATAAACACACACATCTTTCGCAGAAGCTGTCTATTCTGAAACAGAAAGTAGTTTTAATGTGTAGGCTAATGCTGGAAGAAATTGCCATTTCTCAATCTCATTTCATACTTTTCAATTTCTTGTTCTATTTTCTAATTGTCTGTGGAATAAATAATTTATGTTTTAATTCTAGCACTTATCAGCCATTGACATTAAGCAGTGATAAAAAAAAAACATTGTCCATTTTTGACAATCCTTTGCCTACAATAAAATGTGACCAGATGTAATTTCATATAATTTAGCTTAACTTTGTCTGTCGCTATTTCCAACAGGATTTACATAAAGTACAGGCTTAAGAATTTAACCTCAACAATCAAACTGGATGAAATTATTTTCACTTTATTCATCTTCATTTAATAAAGTGAACCACAATAGAGTTGAATTATTTTTATATCTATTTGAATCAAACTTGCAATATTAAATGATATGAGTGCCCGAGTTAAAAACCTTATGAATCACTGAAAAGTAAAACTACTCTACAGGATACAGTAAAATTGTGACCTCCCTCTCTGTATAATAATAAGAATGTGTTTTTGGTATACACATGTCCGTGTATACAACATGAATTGAAAATCACTTATCATTGTTCCTAATTTAGAATTACCTATTCATTCACAAGATTTATGTGTGTCTGAAAGCCTAGGACATACAATATTTGCAAAGTATCTATTTCGTAATTTCATAATGTTGTGTCCTCCTATATGCATAAATCTAAGATAAGTATTTTGAAAAGCTATTTTACCATCAGTATTTAAAAGATCAAGTAAAGGTGGTGACAACAATGGAGATTATCTAAGAACATCTAAAATATTTTCAGTATGTCATAATTTGGTTTATATAAAAATCTAAATTTATAAAATTATTAAACTCAGCATTTGAGAAGGAAGTGCTTTAAATTTAATCACAGAGAAAAGCCACAAGAACCAATCAACTGTGTGAACCAAATAAAATCATTGCTTAAAATGCCATGAAAAGATGCTTTTTTGCCTGTTCTTACAGTAAAACTTACCAGGCTATAGTGGGCATCTAGCCAACAGCAGAGAGGTAGCAAAAGAAAAGAAAAGCACAAGTTTAGAAAAAGTAATACACTCAAACAAATTTACTGGAAACATTTGGCCAGTTGCCAGCCAGAATAAAAGGAGGCAACAGAGAAAACAAATTGTACCCAAATCAATTTAGCAATTGAATACAGACATAAGAAATAGGTAATAACCTTTTCCAAAAGGTTATTAGAAGTACAGATTTTGCAAGAAAGTGTAGGAAGTCCCAAAATTAAAAAAAGGAAAAAAAATGATGTTTAAAAAGTTTTAAGATGTTATTTAAAACTGAAAACATTTTTTCCCCATAACCACATATAAGAAATAACAATTTGAGCATTGTACCAAAAGCAAGTTCTATTTCGGCCACAGTGCCCACAATGTTGATGGCTGTCAGATGGTACAGTGGTCCCTGTTTTCAAGAGGAAAGAGCATCCTGTGGCTATCTTCAGAGACCTGGATCTTCCTTCCCATGGAAACAGAGCACATGAGAAGAATCCCTGCTGTTGGCAAGAGAGTTCTCATGAGGAGCTGTCCTCCGGGCGTGAATTAAGAATTTCCTTTAAAAAATAAGACAGAAAATTTTAGCTGGTGGGATATGAGACTAGAAGAGTAGGGATGGAGCAGTTAGTGGCTCGCTAGAGATGTGAGGACTTTGTGCAGAAATCATAAGTAAGATATTCTTGAGTCTTAATAAGGGCAACAAGCAGTTTGTAGTATTTCCTCCTAGAGACTTGATTGTATTATTTTTAAATTAGGTGATTTTCACATAAACAACAGCAAAGATATGCCTATATATATCAGCTATATATATATATATATATGTGTGTGTGTGTGTGTATGCCTATATATAGCAGCTTTGCTAAAAATATAGTATTTTGTCAAACTTTAAGACTTTGTACAACAAACTGTTAAGAATTATATGCTGCTATAGTTTTAATGATCTGTGGCTATTTTAAAATTTACTTTGTATGAGAAAAAATAAATAAATCAGGATTTAAAAATGATTTTGGGGGATTGTTGGTGGTGATGCTGTGGTGCAGCTGGTTATGCTACCGCCTAAAAGGCCAGCATCTCATGTTGCACCAGTTGGAGTCCTGGCTGCTCCACTTCCGATCCAGTGCCCTAGTAATCTCTGTGAAAGCAGTGGAAGGGGGCTCCAGTACTTGGTTCCCTACTACCCATGTGGGAGACCAGGAAGAAGTTCCTTGCTCCTGGTTCAGCCTGACTAACCTCAGCCCCTGTTGTAGTCATTTGGGGAGTGTCTCTCCCTCTCTCTCTCTGTAACTCTGCTTTTACAAAAAATAAATAATTCTTAAAAAAATTCTTACAGCATAAGTAGTACATGAATAGTAAGTGTTAACTAAAATAAAACATAATTATTATAAAATAATAAAACATACTATTATTTTAAATATGTTTTACAATTCTTAAAAACAGGGAATGGAAATGAAGTTAAAAGCTTCAATCAAGATTGCTAGAATACTGGTAGAAAGACTAAACATTATTTGTTTAGTAATCCAAATATATACATTTGTTTTTCCTATTTTGCCAAACTTCTTCCCAAAATGAAAAGATAATAAAAAGGCAAGTATTCCATGCCAACCAAGTTTGCTCCAAATGAAAGAATAAGAAAACAGAAACCAGTGGTTAAAGCTTGAAGCCAAGTCATATGTCTGCAGGTTTTGCCTTACACCTGGGTCGCTGTCAGAATGGTTATTTTAAAGAATATGATCTAGGGGCCAGCAATGTGCTACAGGGGGTAAAGCCAACACCAGTGACTCTGGCATCCCGGATGGGTGCCAGTTCTAATCCCACTGCTCCATTTTCAATCCAGTTTCCTGCTAATGTGCCTAGGAAAGCAATGGAAGATGGTCCAAGTATTTGGAACCCTGCCACCCATGCAGGAGACCTGAAAGAAGTGCCTGCCTCTTGGCTTCTTCCTGTCCAAGCCTTGGCTAGAGAAGCCATTTAAGGAGTGAACCAGCAGATAGAAAATCTCTCTCTCTCTCTGTCTATCTCTCTGTAACTCTGAATTTCAAGATAAATAATCTTTAACAAATAAAGGAGGAAACAAAGAAAAAGATCAATTTTAAGCCAGAATGAGCAAATCAAATATTTGTAAAACCAAATATTGTCTATGTGTATATATACTGAGATATGTGACACACATCTGAAATATATATAACAAATGCACTGTGGAATTATCTTTATTTTGAGGACCTGAATGGGTCATTCTACATATTATACCCTACAGGTATTTTAATCTATATTATATGATAATGTGGAAATTACATATGCAACATGGAAAGTACATAATACATATAAATATGTATAAAATTCAGTTTAATAAAATAACATTATTATATAAACGTAAGAGTTTTAGAACACCCATTGAGTTATCAGAAGTTTTGAAAACTAGATAGGTAGAAGATAGTGGTGGCATTATAAGGTAGAGATTTACAATAAAAATATGATGTCTTGAATTAATCATAGAAACATACTATTCTCTAAGAAAATTTATTCAACGTCCAACAAGTTAAACAAGTATATAGTAGATGTGTGACTGCACTGAAGATGTAATCTGTAAACCAACTGAGTCAAACACTAAGAAATCATTATTCTGTTAATTAAAATAAAAAAAAAACCACGTTTGTCTAATTTTAAGTCAACATATGAAATGTGTTTTTAATTGGTGTGTGTTTAGACTGTCCCTACAAAGCATGGCATCTTATGAAGATGTGATTCCCTGTTTCAGCAATGATTCCCATAATGGGAGCTTTGGAGAACAGTAACTGGCTCTTCCATGGAGAATTCAAAATGTAAACCTACTCTGAACTGTTGATTAGAGCACTAGTTAATAATCCATAAAATTCTAAAATAGGATATTAAATTCGTATGCTCGGGGTCACAGTGTCCTTGAGGGAAAGTCTTCACTTTAACACCATTGAGAGGAGTCTAATGCTGGGATTGGATCAGAGAGATAGAGACCACAGCAGAAGAGACAGAAGCCACATTCTTCTCAGTTTGTGTGGCAGTCAGGCCTGTACGTCATGGAGGCAATCTTGGACCCAGGCAGTACCCAAGCCACCACATGAAGCTTTGAAGTCTGAGGCCATAGGATCTTAGACTAGCTCTTTTCTATCAGTTGTAAATTAATTTCAGCTTAGTAAATTTATTTTTTCTATTTCTCAATTCAAGAAATATTTATTCACTGAGCAGGTACTGGATTAGAGCCTGAACATGAAGAAGTGATAACAGACACGTTCACATCCCCACAAATGTTATATCCAGATGGAAAGCAAGTTCTACACAAGATTGTTATATACTAAGATTGACTACTATGAAATTTTGGGGAAATGCAGTATTTTGTGGAAATACAGAGCAGGAAGTATTAATCAAAATCAATAATATGCTTTATTAATGAAAACAACAGCAAATTCTGATCAGAAGTTCTACTTACAATGTCTTCATTAAATGTTTGTAATCCAGGGAAGAGTCTGTTTCTAGGCATTTGAAAAATCTGTCCAAATTACTGGTTTCTTGTATAACAAGGATGACAAAATTTAAACTCGAAGAACTGAGATTTGATTAAGTCTGTACTATCAAACTGAGAGTTGAAGATTAAATTAAACCCTCTTTGAACTAAGCAAGGGTTCACATTCCATACCGATTCTTTTATTGGTAGTTTAAATTTTATGTGAATGGATAGATACTGAGGGTAAAAAGTTAGAAATGTACTTTTCTGGTTACCAGCCTTGGTTTAAATCAGCTTAACTCCAAAGATGGCAGAATCATAAAATTATTTTTTACATACTGGTTAGGTATTTATGCATTTGAGACACAGAGAAAGAAAAAGACAAATTGATAGCAAGAGTTCCATTTACTACTTCATCTTTCAAATATCTATAATGATGAAACTGAGGTTGGCTGAAGCTGTGAGCCTGGTCTCCCTGGTGGGTTGCAGGAAACCAACTTGAGCCAGTAGCACTCTGAGGGTCTGCATTAGCAGGAAGCTGAAGTCAGAAGCTGGGGCCAGGTGTGTATCAGCTCCTCCACATGGGAGATGGTAGTCTTAGTGGGCATCTTGACCATGCTAAACACCAGCACCTAGAGTGTCATTTCAAAGAGAAAATTCAGTAGGAACTAATTCTGCAAGCTTACACATAAAAAGAAAAGGAAACAGTTCTGAAAGGTAGGTGAACATTTTCATTTTAATTGAGTCAATCTAAAGTTATTATCCTGAACAATTTTAAATTAAACAGAGCCAAAAAATAAAATTTTCCAGATTCTCAGCTTTCTTTTTACAGTCATGGCATTTGGTTTCGTGAGCACCTTCATTAACTCATATGGTGCCATTTTGTAAATTAGAAAAAAAAAAATCATCCCTTTTAGGCAGATGCAACCCACAGACTCAAGCCTTACTGAATAGATGCTTTGTTTTTTGTATGTGGAGTCGAAAAGACCTTCCTACCTTTACGCAGAGAAAATTCCACAGATGGTCCTGAGTATAATATATGGGGTGGGTGGAAAAATAATGGTATGAATCTTATTAATGGATGTAGGGCTTATTATCTATGTAATTATGATGCAAGTACTAAAAATTAGTAAGCATTTTTGCCTTAAAATGATCCAGGCTGAGTTTTAAGTTCTTTTCTTCTATTCCCTCATCTTAAGCAAGTTGCTAAATTTTTCACTGATTTAGTTTCTTTATCTTCAAAGTTGCGATAATTGTGTTAAATGCCACACATAAAATAGTTGATGGGAGCATTCACCAACACAATATATCAAAGACGTGAAGGATCAAATTTGGTAAAGGTGAAGTAGACTCATATGTGACTGGGAAAGCTGTTCAGGAGCAGGCTAGTGAGCAGACTAATATGCAACATGCCTTTTTGGGAATACTACCAGGAAAGGACAAATTTTCTTCTTGATATGAGAAAGAATAGATTTATCTAAATCAGCTATGACATAATAAAAGCTAGCATTCATAAATACCTATATTGTGCCATCCTCCATTTTAAGCACTTAAAATATTGTAATCTAATCATTGGGAGAATTCCATGTGGTAGGTGTTGGTTATGGCTTTCTGCATAACTGACTTGTCCATAAAAGGCAGAGCAGAGACTAGAAAGTAGATAACCTGGTTTGATTCCACTCTCTCATGTGCTACCTCTATGCCTCTCATAAAAACAGCTGAGTTTCAGAAAGTAATAGAGGGGTCGGTGCTGTGGCACAGTGGGTTAACTCCCTGGCCTGAAGCGCAGGCATCCAATATAGGCGCCGGTTCGATACCTGGCTCTTCCACTTCCAATCTAGCTCTCTGCTGCAGCCTGGGAAAGCAGTGGAAGATGGCCCAAGTCATTGGGCCCCTGCACCCATGTGGGAGACCTGGGAGAAGCTCCTGACTCCTGGCTTCAGATCTGCACAGCTCAAGCCATTGCGACCAATCGGGGAGTGAACCATCGGATGGAAGACCTCTCTCTCTCTCTCTTTACCTCTCCTCTCTCTGTGTAACTCTTTCAAATAAATAAATAAATAAATCTTTAAAAAAAGGAAAATAATAGAAAGTAATACAAAATGTAATGCAATAAACTACCCATTTTAATGGAGTGGAAATGTCACAATTTATTTTATGAGGGATGAGATTTCAAAATTACACCATAATAACAAGCACTCCTTTAGAAATTATCAATGATGCCTACCTTGAGAAATTTTGAAATAGAATTTCTTCATGGTTCTGTCCATAAGTTAGGAAAATAAAAAATATTAAATGGCTAGAGGACATGCCATCATATAGTTGGATGCTGACAGGTACTAAGGCAGTCATTTCCAGATTTCCAGCTCAGTTCTCTGATATTAGAACTTTGTAAATTTTGTAAACCATTCACCATCAATAAATAACTCACAAAGTAGTGCTCTATTTACCTCAGAAGAAGGATATTTTTGTATATTCCATTTCATAAATTTTTATAGATTTTTTAACCTTATAGCAAGTAAGAATTTATTTTGTGAAAAAGGAATGTTGAAAAATCAGTGAAGTATTTTAGTTAGCAATGTAAATTCTGTCTCGTTTTTCAATTCATAGAGATAGAAGAATAAAGAGAAAATGAAAACAGTACTGAGTCATTCAACTAAAGCCAGCTCAGTTATTACATGGAGAAGAGTCATAGTTTTAATATTCTTATTTTGCAAACAATAACACTTATTAAATGTATGAATGCTAATTTGAAGAGTTTCCTTTGAAGTGATTTATTATCTGACATGTTTTTATAATTTGTGCCCATGTATTCTTCTATAAATATGTGCAGAAAGGCTTTGTTTTGTAAACAGAATATAAAAAAATCTTTTAAAGATTAATGTGTATTAAACTTGGTAATAAAATGTTTCACTCTATTTAATATAAGCACACTAATGTTTGGACAGTTTTAAAAGATCATACAATTGTGTTAATATCATCATTGGATAATATAATGAATAAATTTTAATTTATTAATTTTCTGTAAGTCACTAACAGGATAACATCATCTGAATCATTTAAATCATTTACAAATTGTGAGATCTTAGGTAATTTAACTTTGGCTCGAACACAGAAGATGAGACTTTAAAATATAAATCAAAGCTTGCAGTTTGAACATTGAAATTACAATTAAAAGCAAAAATAATAGTAAAGAAAATCACAAATGCTTTCATATATTCAAAATTTCTTGTTGAAATGTGATATCCATTGACCCATCTTCTGTTGGACCATTATAAAAAAATTCAGAGACACCCAGTCTGCATATAATCCATATTCCATAAGCCAATTCTTAAATTCACAATGCCATAAGAAATGGTCAATCATAATATCTTAACATGACAATCGTAAATGTTAATCTTGTCTTTTCTAATATTTGAATAAAACTTAATAGGACCTCAGCATGTGTAATTTATGAACATATGTTATTTCCGTTTCTTTAAGCTATAAGAAAACATGCAGTAGTCATTGGGGCACACTTTCTTTTTAGACTATTAAAAGTAGTATAGAGAGAATTTATTTCAGACTTCATAATACTAAAAATATGTTGGAGAGAATCTTTTTTCATGATGTGTTGCAGATTCCTTGGCATTTTAAAAGTCAAAAGTCAAAGAAAAATGGAGAGGATAATAGTAAAGAAAAGAGTTGGCTTCTTTCTTATTTTTACTGATTTCCTAGTGGTAAAATTAAATTTATGAGCAATAACCACATGAATTATTGACTGAGTTGAACAAGATTGTAATTTGTGTAAGAGCATGTTAAGCATCAACTTTTATTCACGAGGCTACAATAGGAGAAGCTTCCACAGTAGCGTTGAAATTTGGAAAGAAAGGAAAAAGGTTTTAGAGGCCTTTATCAGGTTACATCAACATTGAACAAGTTTCAGGAATAGTTGTTCAAAAAAGTTCTACAAAAAATAAATAGGAAATACTTTGCAGCTTAACATTTATTGACTGATATTTCAGGATTCCCAAGGTGAAAGCAACTGGGTCATGGACAGTTCTAAGTTTAAGTTCCACAGAAGGTAGGCGAAGAGCAAGGATCAATGTCATGCAAGGGCTGAGTGGAAATTGCTCTCCTTCCTTGTTCTTGTTCACAGAGAATTAGTCTTTTAGTTTTAAGTAATTCATCTGAAATATTTTCAATCTTTTAGAGTCATAATTTCTTTTTTTAACTTTTATTTAATAAATATAAATTTCCAAAGTATAGCTTATGGATTACATGGCTTTTCCCCCCACATAACTTCCCTCCCACCCGCAACCCTCCCATCTCCCGCCCCCTCTCCCTTTCCATTTGCATCAAGATTCATTTTCAATTCTCTTTACATACAGAAGACCAATTTAGTATATATTAAGTAAAGATTTCAACAGTTTGCACCCACACAGAAACATAAAGTGTAAAATACTTTTTGAGTACCAATTATAGCATTAATTCACATTGGACAACACATTAAGGACAGAGATTCTACATGAGGAGTAAGTGCACAGTGACTCCTATTGTTGACTTAACAAATTGACACTCTTGTTTATGACGTCAGTAATCTCCCTAGGCTCTTGTCATGAGTTGCCAAGGTGTGGAAGCCTCTTGAGTTCACCGACTCCAATCTTATTTAGAAAAGGTCATAGTCAAAGTGGAAGTTCTCACCTCTCTTCAGAGAAAGTTACCTCCTTCTTTGATGGCCTGTTCTTTCCACTGGGATCTCACTTGCAGAGATCTTTCATTTAGGTCATTTTTTTTTTTTCTAGAGTGTCTCGGCTTTCCATACCTAAAATACTTTCATGGGCTCTTCAGCTAGATCCAAATGCCTTAAGGGCTGATTCTGAGGCCAGAGCGCTGTTTAGGACATCTGCCCTTCTATGAGTCTGTTGTGTATCCTGCTTCCTATGTTGGATTGTTCTCTCCGTTTTTGATTCTATCAGTTAGTATTAGTAGACACTGGTCTTGTTTATGTGATCCCTTTGACTCTTAGACCTATCATTATGATCAATTGTGAACCGATATTGATCACTTGGACTAGTGAGATGGCATTGGTACATGCCACCTTGATGGGATTGAATTGGAATTCCCTGGCACCAAGTGACTTGATCAGCCCTTGTCCTGACTGTTGATCAACAACTTAATACTTTACCCCTTTTATTGTTTTTTTGTTCTACTTAATACTATTGGTTGAACTCTGTAATTAACACACAATTGTTCTTAGGTGTTTAAATTTAACTGAAAAGTGATCCCTGTTAAATATAAGAGTGGGAGTAAGAGAGGGAGGAGATGTATAATTTGGGACAGGCTCAATCTGACTTGTCCCAAATGGTAGAGTTAGAGTCATAATTTCTATAGAGTGATATGGGTCATACCTCTAATTTCAGGTAAACTAATTACCTAATCTATGTTTGTCCCTATATTAAACAACACACCTTCCTGCCTGCTGAATCACTTTCTTCTCCCCTCGCTAATTCATACCTTGACACCAGGGCTCTAGAAGACTCTGATACTGTTGTATTTATTTTTAGGGGGACATCAGGACCTTCTTCTCTTTTATCTTCTAGTTTACTCATTTGTGAGACTGAAAAGGATGATATCCTTCCTAGTTCTTCCCATTACTCACCATAATTTTCTCCACGTCAATCACAATTCTAACTGCATTGCACTGCCTACAGTGATGGTTTTGTGGCTTCACTTGTGACAAAAAGATGATTCAAACTCTCCATAAATCATAATAAGTTCATAATAAATGATGAAAATTCAGAAAACAACATAACAATTCAAAAGGGGCCTCAATGACGTCTAAAATAAATTCTACTATGACTGCTGAGTCCTTCCAATCTTTCCAATTTAAATGAAATTTTACTCAGAGAATAACATCTGGATTCATTCCATGTCTCTCAAATGAGGCTCTGTCTCCAAATGACAAATTTCCAGAACACCACATATGTCTCTTTCAAATCATGTACTTACTATAATATTAATTAAATAATTGAAATAAATATATTGTCCTCTACACATCAAGAAATTAACAGCTACCACAGTCATCTTTACCACATTACCACTGTAAAGCACAGTTTCTTGGACCTATGTTCTACAAATGGTTATTTTTTTATGAATTATTTCCAACATTTAAAATTTTCCATTTCATTCCAAGTGACAGGACTCTTCCTAATTAAGAAAAGTCATTTTCCCTCAAATGTCTTAATAAAAGAGTAATACATTTTAAGGTATACTGACTAGGGTTTCATTTTCCATTTTATATTCCTATGCTATATTTGCACACTTTTATTCATTGGATTCTCTCTCTTTTAACTTCAAGTAATCATTAAAAGTTACTGCATTGTACTTACTATTAAAACTTTTCCTAAATAGCTTTAAAGTTAAAAAAAAGAATTTTAAGCTAAGTTTAGTTTTATCTTCATGATAACTTGGATCTTATTTATTTAGTTTATGTGAAGGATGCTTTTGTCATGTTCTATTTTTCATACTGAGTCATATAAACTTTCTCAAAATAAATTTTACTGTGTTAAGTCCTTTTTAATTAAAGTTAGGTATCATTATCATTAAATAAGCTTTTCTTTAAGTTAAAACATTTCTGAGCTTCCACAGCTAAATGTGTTTTGCCCTTTCTTTTATGGTTGAAAATGTTGCTAATTTGGAGCAGTATCATTCTAACTAAGGCTTCAGGAAGACACTCTATTTAAAAGTTGAGATGTGGTCCAAATTTAAATCAAACTTCAGAATTACTTTTAATATCCTTTATAATAAAAAACTGACTAATGATTTATTGATTTTGGAAATAATATTTAGCACCAAAACATTTCATTTTAATTGGAAAGTAGACACAAATAATTTTATTAAAGACTTGAAATCATGGGAAAAAGTTCGATATAGTAAAATCAGTTCTAGAAAACTGTATGAAATACAAGAAATCTCTTCTCTTTAAATATTTTTTAAAAGGCAAAAAAATGAAATGGTTTTGGTGGGAATAAAAGTATGTATACCAACAATATTATAATAAAATATTTGTATCATTTTTGTTCAGCATTTCATAAACCAGACATAGAAATTTTGATTAACTTTTAGAACACATAAAAGATGAAATAATTTATATATATTTGGAATTATTAGGGACGTTTTCTTTGAAGAAGCGATTTTCTCACGATGTTGTGGAAATAACGTGTACATACGCATCAGTCTGAGCACTGTACTAGACAGACAGTAAGTTCTTGATGAATATTTGGTATTTTTTCCTATTATTAAGCAAAAATCCACGCAAGCAGGGGAACACACCCACTTGGTAAGTGTTTCACAGGGCTTTGAGGGTAAACTTATTACTTGGTTTAAACTTCAGTCCCTCCAAAGTGAAGGTAATTAGTGATTCTAATGTGCCACATTCATCCACAGACTACTTTTCTTGTCTCACTGTCAACAGAGCGTTTATTTATTTCTTACCAACTAGACTGAAAGCTCCATGCTGCCAGAAATATGCTTTTCTATTTAGTTCACTGCTGAAGACTCAGTGCTTAATAGTACTTGATACTTGTTTAACATACTGGAGATATCGACTTTGTCCCAACTCCTGTAAGATGTGTACTAGTAAACCATCTAACTGAAGTTAATGATAAGTTTATGGTCACACAGATAGTAGGTAATGAAATCACCAAAAGCTTTCAAGATGAGTACATAAAGCTCATCTTATGAAATATTTGTAAAAGAAAACTTTGCTTCTATCAGTGGAAAGGCAGATTTTGTATGTGCATTCAGGTCAAAGGGACAGTTCTAAAACAGAAAAAAAGAAAAGTACGGGGCCAGCATTATGATGCAGTGTGTTAAGTGACAGCTTTGATTGCACATATCACATATCAGAATGCCAGAAATCAAGTCCCAGCCCTGCTTCCAATCCAGCTTCCTACTAATACACACTCTGACAGACAGCACATGAAGGTTCAAGTGCTAGGTTACTTTTATCCATGTAAAAAACCTGGAGTGAGTTCCAGGCTCCTGACTTCAGTCTGGCCCAGCCTTGATTGCTGCAGAAATTTGAGAAGTGAACCAGTAAGGAAGATTTCTCTGTTTCCCTCTCTGTGTATTTGTATCTATCAATTTGCTTTACAAACACATTAAAATAAATAAATAAAATTCAATAAAGAAAACACAAACCATTTGAATAAAGAAAATTTTACCATAAAGCCAGAATCTCAAATGAGAAATATGCAGGTTAAAGTTGAACTATAAAGAAATTCATGCTTTCCCAAATGGGAAAAATTTTTTCAAACGTTAGTTCTTAATAGAAAGGATAGCATGATATTCTGAAAACATTGAACTAAATTGGCCTTTACATGAGTTTTTCTCTCAGGTTCATATAACTTATATTTTGTCAAGAGGGAAAACAAAAACAAAAAGTAATCATAAGATCATGGATACTTGACTTCAGGTGAGCCAGATATCTGGCACCAATCCAATTTGAGGACTCTAACACCATTTCTTTCCTCAACTGTAACTCTCTTTATGAAGAAATGTTTATGTAATTGATATGCAGGTATTAAAGAAAATGAGGAGTTCCTAGTCAATCACTAAATATGCAAGCAATCAAGGATCCATGAATGAGAATCATCAGGACAAAACAGCCAATAGGATGAGATACACAAAGACTAGAGATCTGGGAATTAACAAGCAAAGGACATTAAGTAAACTACAAAAAAATGAGTAAATAGCTATTATATTTGTAAATGAAAGCAAACAGAATTGCTAGGAAACATGCAAACACATAATTAAGTTTGTCTACTAGGAGAAGCTGGAGAATCTTAGATTCATGATCCATGAGACAGCTTCATTTTGTGGTGGTGGTATGGTGTTGCTTGTGTACCTATGCGTCCAGTGTCTGAGTCATGAAGAAATAATCAGATCTGCAAGAGAACCAGAATATGTCCTGCACTGTGTACTTGCCAATGGAAGAATTAATCTTTCAGGCTTTGACTGACTTTGATTGTCTTTGAATATCTCCACCCTGAGATACTTGATTGCTGGACAGTTCCAGCAAGGAATCGCAATGCAAGCAGTGGCCAAACTGAACAGTAAATCTCTTCATTCTTTCTGCAGAGAAGCCCCTTATCGACCATGAAAAACCAGGTGTCACAGAGAGGACTGAGAAGGGAATCAATTTGAACAGAATTAACATAATCTGAAAAACAGAGAACAAAGGACTGAAAAAACAAACAAGCAAGGATTCTAAAATGTGTTGAACAATAACCAAATAGGCTGTATTTGTATCATGAGAGCCCCAGAAAGTGAAGTGAAAGAAAATGAGGCAAAATTGTTGAAGACAAACTACTGAAAACTTCCTGAATTCATTGAACTGCATAAATGGATATATGAGATAATAGACAAATGATTCAAATAGACATTTCACTGGAGAGTGTGAACAGATGGCAAGTAAATGCATAAAAGATGTTCAACACCATTAAGTATTATGGGAATGTAAATAAAAACCGCAAGGAAATATCACTACAAGCATATCAAATAGCTAAAATTTTAAAGAATTGACACCACCAAATTCTGTTGAGGATGTGGAAGAAATGGATCAATGATAGATTGTTGGTGGCAATACAAAATGATACAGCCACACTGGAAAACTGTTTTATAATTTATTATAAAATTTAACATGAATTACCATACATTCTAAGGTTTATCACATACCTGTGAAAATCTATATCACGCAAACCAGGTATGCACATGTTTACAGTGATTTTATTGATATTAGCCCTAGCTAAAACAACAGAGGCAACTTTCAGTAGCTGAATGGCTAAGCAAACTATGCTGCACCCACAACAATGAAAAGGAAGAGACGATTGAATCACAGGCAACATCAATGAAACTCCAGTTACTGTGAATCAGAAAAAAAATTCCAAATAATGACAGTGTATTATTCTGTTAGTATATTTTTAATATTTTATTATTCATTTTGATTTTAATTTTTAAAAGAGAGAGAGAGAGAGAGATTCTACCTGCTGATTCACTCCCCACAAGCCTGGACAAATGAAGCCAAACCAGGTTAAAGCCAAGAATCTGAAAGTCAAAACAGGTCTCCCATATAAGGGGCAGGAACCCAACTATTTGAGACCTCCTGTGTCTCATAGCGTACAATAGCAGGAAGCTGGAACTGAAAGCAAAGCCATGATTTAAATCGAGGCACTCCAACATTGAATGTGGGTGTATTAAGTGCTATGCCAAGTTAAAATAATGGTTACAGGTTTTTTTTTTTGTTTGTTTTTTTTTTTTTTTTTTTTTTTTTTAGGACAGGTTTATAGAAGTGGAATACAAATTAGTAGAGTAGGAATTTTACAGGTTTTATGGGTTAGTAATGAGTTTAGGACTAAAAGGGAGGAGTGTTGTTTATAAAAGAGCAAGATGAATCTTGCAGTAAGGGATTTGTTATGTGTCTTGACTTGGTTGATGGATACATGAGTCTAGACACAGTTGCTTAATTAAGCACATAGATACAAGCACATACAGAAATTAAGACAAATGAAATGAAAACATCAGTGAATTTAGTAGTAAAAATACCCTTGCTTTGATATTGTATTATAATTTTACAAGATGTTATCCTTGAAGAAACTGGATAAAATGTCCACAGGCACTTTCTAATGTATTTCTTATAATTGCATATGAATTGGCATTAATATTTCATGGTGATAAATAAAGTGAAAATAAAATCAGAATGGTATATAGCTCTATAAAATAAGAATTTTTATGTGCTAATTCGAGTTCTGAAGACAGAAGATGGTATGAACAAAAAGGCCAATTGATTCTACCATCTTAAATAACAATTGTCTAAAGATTGTGATGTTTGGGTCCAGTGTTGTGATACAACATGTTAAGGGCCACTTTTAGTGCTGGTATCCTATAACAGAGTACTGATTTGAGTCCAGATGCTCTACTTCTGATCCAACTGCTTGCTAATATGCCTGGGAAAGCATAAGATGGCCCAAGTACCTGTTCCTGATACCCACATGGGACATCAGATGGAGTTCCAGGTTCTTGACTTTGGTCTGTACAAGCCTTGGCTGACTCAGCTATTTGGGGAGTAACATGGCAGATAGAAGGTTTCTTTCTCCGTCTCTCCCTATCTCTGCCTTTCAAATAAATAAAAATAAATCTTAAAAAAGGTTGTAAAGCTTTCAGTGATATCTGATATTTCAGTGTTTGTAGTGGTGTGTTGATGTGCTTCCAACATTCTTTTCTTTTATTATTTCAGTCTGGTTGCCCCTACATTTTGCTTTTGTGGATTTATTATATCTCTAAGTTCAAAAAATATAAAAATAATATATGAGCAATTAAATTATGAAATACTTTTTTTCATATCAGAACATAATTTTAATTGAGAAATTAGTAGCTATATTTATTTGTATTTATTTACTGCTTTAATTTTGAGTTTCCAATAAAAGCCAAGGTAACAAGAGAAGTGGGAGTTTTAGGCTATTCCACAGAGGAATTAAAGGAAATGCATTCCTCTTGAACAGGCAATTTCTTGGCAGCATGGATTTTTATCAGCCATTTACCTGGTGAATACTTACATAAAGCATTTTGAGCAGTATTATAGAAAAAATATTTTAAAGCAAGTTTGGAAATGCTTCTTAAATGAAAGTATTTTTTGGCTGCTGTGTGAAATAGATGAAAGCATAGCATTTAATAATTCAGCATAGTCATTGTTTTAGGCTCAGTGATGGTATGATCAAAACAAGATGGTTTGGAGGTAGATAATCTATTGTATAATTAAAGTTTAAGACTTACAGAGCATAACTTATTGTGTCAGCTATCAGACATTTGAAATAATCTTTGTTCAAAGGCAAGATTTATATAATTAGATGACTGAATTCATTGAGGGTTTACATTAAGTCCTAGAGTTCATGTAGCAATTAAAGTATATATGATATAGATGTCATAAGAAACAAGTGGCCAAGTTGACATTCTCATGATAATTGATATCCCAAAATACAAAGGGATGTCAAAGAGTTTATGGAGCAATGGAAATAGAATTCTTAAAATTTTATGTAAAAAAAGCTTATTTTTCGGAGCTGGTGCTGTGGCGCAGCAGGTTAAGGCCCTGGCCTGAAGTGTCAGCATCCAATATGGGTCCCAGTTCGAGACCCGGTTGCTCTACTTCCAATCCAGCTCCCTGCTATTAGCCTGGGAAAGCAGTAGAAGATGGCCCAAATCCTTGCACTCCGAAAACCACGTAGGAGACCCAGAAGAAGCTCATGAATCCTGGCCTTGGATTGTGGAGCCCCAGCCATTGAGCCCAATTAGAGAGTGAACCAGTGGATGGAAAACCTCTCTCTCTCTTTGCTTCTCCTCTCTCTGTGTAACTCTGTAAATCTTTTTTTTAAAGCTTATTTTTCAAGAAAATCCCCATCAAAGTCAAGAGACTTTGTTATGTGACAAAGGCAATTAGTCCACTCTAAAGAATTGGGATTACTTTGCCAACGCCACGGCTCAATAGGCTAATCCTCTGCCTGTGGCGCCAGCAACCAGGTTCTAGTCCTGGTCAGGGCACCAGATTCTGTCCCGGTTGCCCCTCTTCCAGGCCAACTCTTTGCTGTGGCCCGGGAGTGCAGTGGAGGATGTCCCAAGAGCTTGGGCCCTACACCCCATGGAAGACCAGGATAAGCACCTGGCTCCTGCCTTTGGATCAGCGCGCACCTGCCGCGGCAGCCATTGGAGGGTGAACCAAGGGAAAAGGAAGAACTTTCTCTCTGTCTCTCTCTCTCACTGTCCACTCTGCCTGTCAAAAAATAAATAAATAAACTGAAAAAAAATTTGAAAAAAGAATTGGGATTACTGAGAATTTTAGGATGCCAACATATTTAATTTTTACATTCTTAGCTAAATAAAAATGGATGCCCTGGGGCTGGCACTGTGGTTCAGTGGGTTAACGCCCTGGCCTGAAGCACTGGCATCTCATATGTGTGCCGGTCCAAGACCTGGCTGCTCCACTTCCAATCCAACTCTTTGCTATGGTCTAGGAAAGCAATAGAAGACAGTCCAAGTCCTTGGGCCCCTGCACCCCCGTGGTAGACTTAGAGGAGGTTCCTGGCTCCTGGCTTTAGATCTTTACAGTTCCAGCCATTGCGGCTATCTGGGGAGTGAACCTATGGATGCAGGACTTCTCTCTCTCTCTCTCTCTCTCTCTCTCTGCCTCTCCTCTATCTGAGTAACTCTGACTTTCAAATAAATAAATAAATCTTCCAAAAAAAAAAACCACCTATTTTTCAACCCCTGTTGCAATTCCTCAAAGAAATGCTACAGGGTCTTGTTCCAACTTGTGTAAAATTTCAATTGAAAGTCTTGATCTTTGGGCAAGAGTTTTGGAACCCATTGAATAGACATTTGCTCAATCTTAATTTTTCAATAAAAATGTGTAAGACCACTGAAGAAAGGAAAGTCTCTTTCAACAAACAGTGCTGGGAAAACTGGATCTCTGTATGCAGAAGAATGAAACTAGACCCCTACTTGATTTCAAGACATACTATAGGGCAGTTATAATCAAAACAGCCTGGTACTGGCACAAAACCAGACCTATAGACCAATGAAATAGACAGAAACTCTAGAAATCAATACATCAACAACCAACATATCTTTGACAAGGGAGTTAAAATCAATCCCTGGAGCGAGGACAGTCTCTTCAACAGGTGCTGGGAAAATTAGATCTCAGTATGCAAGTATAACACTAGACCCCTACCTTACATCTTACACAAAAATTCACTCAAAATGGATCAAAGACCAAAATTTGCAAGCTGATATGATCAAATTACCAGAAAATTACCAGAAAATATTTGTGCAACTCTACAAAACATTGATATAGGCAAAGATTTCTTTGAAAAGACCCCAGAAGCACAAGCAATCAAAGCCAAAATTGACAAATGGGATTACATGAAGCTGAGAAGCTTCTGAACTGCAATAGAAACACTCAGCAAAATAAAGAGGCAACCTACAGAATGTGGGAAAATATTTGTAAACTATACAACTGATAAAGGGCTATCATCCAGAATCTATAAAGAGCTCAAGATATTCAACAACAACAAAACAATCAATCCGGTTAAGGAATGGGCAAAGGATTTCACGGAAATTTTTTAAAACACCGAATTCATAGAGCAAACAGACCCTTAAGAAAACACTCAGAATCAATAGCCATTGGGGAATGCAAATCAAAACCATGGTGAGGTTTCACCTCACTCCTGTTAGAATGGCTCTCAGAAAGAAAACAACCAATGACAAATGCTTATGAGGATGTGGGGGAAATCGTGCCCTGGTCTACTGCTGGTGGGAATCTCAACTGGTGCAGTCATTGTGGATGACCATATGGGGATGCTTAGAAATCTGAATATAGGCCCACCACATGATCCAATCATCCCACTCCTGGGAATTTACCCAAACCAAAAGAAATTAGCATCTGAAAGGGTTATTTATCTATACCCACATGTTCATTGCAACACAATCACAATAGCTAAGATATGGATTTAAACCAGATGTCCAGAAACTATTGACTGGATAAAGAAATCATAGTATATGTACATTATGGAGTACTACTCAGCTATTAAAAAAATGCAATCATATCTTTTGCAACAAGTTGGATGCAACTGGAAACAATTGTACTTAGTGAAATAAGCCTCTTCCAAAAAGACAGATAGCATATGTTTTCCCTGAATCAAGGTAACTAATAGAGTACCTGAAATGTAATATATTATAATAGACATTTTGAACTTTGATGATTTACAGCCCTTGTCTCTACCATAGAGGAACAGTAGTTTTTTTTAAACCTCTTCACACTGTTTGTTGAACTCTTCCTTAGGGTAACTTTAACTATACTATCATTAAGTAAACTGAAATAGATCTTTGTAGAAAATAACAGTTGGGGCTGGTGTCGCAACTCAATAGGCTAATCCTCCGCCTGTGTTTGGGGTGCCAGATTCTGTCCTGGTTGCCCCTCTTCCTGTCCAGCTCTCTGCTGTGGCCTGGGAAGGCAGTGGAGGATGTCCAATGTGCTTGGGCCCTGCACCCACTTGGGAGACCAGGAGAAGCACCTGGCTCCTGGGTTTGGATCAGCATGGTGCACTGGCCACAGCACGCTGGCCACAGTGGCCTTTGGGGGGTGAAGCAACGGACAAGGAGGACCTTTCTCTGTCTCTCTCTCTCACTGTCCACTCTGCCTGTTAAAAAAAAAGAAAAAAAAAGAAAATAATAGTTGGAATGTGAGAGGGAGGAAAATAAAGGGTCAGAGCATGGGCAGGTGGAAGTATGGGGAGGAAGTGTCACTATGTCCCTAAATCTATACATATGAAATACATGAAACTTCTGTAACTTAAATAAATTTTTTTAAAAAAAATTACTAGAGAACATTGGGGAAATTGCAAGACATTGGCCTAGGCAAAGACTTCTTTGAAAAGACCCCAGGAGCATAAGCAATCAAAGCCAAAAGTGACAAATGGTATTACATCAAACTGAGAAGCTTCTGAACTGCAAAACAAACACTCAGCAAAGTGAAGAGGCAACCAGAAGAATGGGAGAAAATATTTGCGAACTATGCAACTGATAAAAGCTTAAAATCCAGAATCTATAAAGAGCTCAAGAAATTCAACAACAATAAAGCAATCAATCCAGGTAAGAAATAGGAAAATGACCTGAACAGGAATTTTTCAAAAGAAGGAATTCAAATGGCAAACAGACTCTTGAAAAAATGTTCAGGATTACTATACTTCAGGAAAATGCAAGTCAAAATCATGGTGAGGCTTCACCTCACTCCAGCAATAAAGGCTTTGATACAAATCAACAAACAACCAATGCTGGTGAAAATATGGGGAAAAAGGTATTCTGGTCCACTATTGATGGGAATGTCAACTGGTGCAGTCACTGTGGAAGACAGTATGGATATACCTCAGAAATCTGAATATAGACCTACCATATATCTAGCCATCCCAAACCAAAAGAAATCAGCATCTGAAAGAGTTATCTGTACCCCTATGTTCATTGCAGCACAATTCACAATAGCTAAGATATGGAATCAATCCAGTTGTCCATCAACCATTGACTGGATAAAGAAATTATGGAATATTTACACTATTGGGTACTACTCAACTATAATAAAAAAAATTAAATGCTTCTGCAAAAAGATGGATGATGTTGGGGCCAGTGGCCCTGGCCTGACATGAGATGCAGCAGGCTGAGGCTGTCCCTTATCTAATCCTGTTTCCAAGACTTTTCGTCCCATATTCCTGCAGGCAGGATGTGACTTCTGATGAAGGTTTATGATGTTCTTTGCACTATCTGCAGAGCTTGTACCCTGATCATTGCTACTTTGTAAACTTGCTCTGTTCCTGTGCTATGCATGATTGCACACAATGAATGTTATCTGTATGGGGCCTGGGGTATATATCCTTGTGTTTCTTGGTGCTCGGGGCTGGAGACTGAAGGGTTTCCTTAGGGAGACTGCCTCCAGTCCCTCATCGCCGGGCCCCCTACTTTGGCTTGGAACGCAATGAGGCAATAAACGTGATGAATTGACTGAGTGCTGCGTGTCTCCGTGTGGTTTGTCGGGTGGCCTCTGACAGCTACAACTGGAAACCATTAAATAACATGCTTTCCTTTATCTGTGGTAACTAATGTAGTACATAAAATGCAATGCATTGGAGTGAAATGGACATTTTGAGATTCAATCATTCTTTACAGCCCTTGTCTCTTTCATTGAGGAATAACATTGTTTTCTTCACATTATTTGTTGAACTCTTTTCACTTAGTGTAGGGTTAACTTTATGATCAACTGAAAATAGATCTTTGTAAATATCAAGAGTGAGAAAGGGAGAGGGAGGAGGAAGTAGGTTTGGATTGTGGGCAGGAGGGAGGGAAGTATCACTATGTTTCTAAATCTGTATACATGAAATATATGAAAGTTGTATAATTGAAATAAAGTTTTAAAAATATGTAAGATTAATAAATTGAGATATGAATGATGCTGGCTATTATTTTCATTATTTGGGATATGAACAAAAATAAGTTTTTCCATGTGGAATGATGTGAAAATTCTACTACAATGGATTTTCCTTCAAAATCTTTCACCTCTTCTTAAAATAAATTATCTAATTTTGAACTAGTGACTTGCCTTTGTCATTATAAACTTGAAAAAAAAAACAATAGCGATTTCTCTGTTTTTTTTTCAGCCAAATTTCACCAAACTTGATGTTTTTTCTTGCTTCAATCTAAACAGAATTCATGTTGCTCTAGAGAATGTTTTCAAGCTGATGTCTTCTTCTTTATGCCTCAAAATAGGCCTTATTCAGAAATGTCATAGCAAATTATTATGAGTTTATTTTTATGTCTGTTTTGAAATCCATGCATTTTTCATAACCTTTTGATAAACAGGCGTATGCAATTCACATAAGGTTTTTGAAGATCTCTCATAGGGCATCCAGTTGGAATCCACAGAGATTTGAAGAATTACTCAGTACAAGAGATCCACATTTGGTGTTAAAAATATTAGTAGAGAAACAGAGCTGTTCCATTTAATTGTGTAAACTCATTTGATAACAGAATAGATAAATATGCCAAAAACCTCAAATCATACTCTTTGTAGCTGTGTTTCTTTGGGTGAACTATTTTGCATTCCTGAAATCTAAGGATAAAATGCTAAACTAACTTAAGAAAATTGTAGAGATTAAATAGGGCAATTGTATTTTCAGTTATAAATGACTTCACAAATGTAAAGCAAAGAATAAATATTAAATGTGATTATTATCACTCTCCTTCCATTAAAATCTTTCTGTAGAAAATTGATTTTAAATCAGTTAATCATTGCCAGGGGATTCCAATACAATCCCATCAAGGTGGCATGTATCAATGCCATCTCACTAGTCCAGGTGATCAATTTAAGTTCACAATTGATCACACTGATAGATCTAAAGTCAAAGGGATCACACAAACAAGACTAGTGTCTGCTAATACTAACTGATAAAATGAAAAAGGGAGAGAAGGATCCAACATGGGAAGGGGGAGACACAGCAGACTCATAGAATGGCAGATGTCCTAAATAGCACTCCGGCCTCAGAATCAGCCCTTAAGGCATTTGGATCTGGCTGAAGAGCCCATGAGAGTATTTTAGGCATGGAAAGCCAAGACACCCTGGGGGAAAAAAAGAAGAAGAAGAAGAAGAAGAAGAAGAAGAAGAAGAAGAAGAAGAAGAAGAAGAAGAAGAAGAAGAAGAAGAAGAAGAAGAAGAAGAAGAAGAAGAAGACCTAAATGAAGGATCTCAGTGAGTGTGATCCCAGTGGAAAGAACGGGGCCATCAAGGTAGAAGGTACCTTTCTCTGAAGGGAGGAGAGAACTTCCACTTTGACTATGACCCTGTCAGAATAAGATCGAAGTCGGCGAACCCTAAAGGCTTCTATAGCCTTGGCAACCCATGACTAGAGCCTTGGGAGATTACTGACGCCATAAACAAGAGTGTTAAATTGTTAAATCAACATCAAGAGTCACTGTGTACTTCCGTCCCATGTGGGATCTGTCCTTAATGGGTTGTCCAATGTGAAGTAATGATATAGTTAGTACTGAAACAGTATTTTTACACTTTGTGTTTCTGTGTTGGTGCAAACTGATGAAATCTTTACTTAGTATATACTGAATCAATCTTCTGTATATAAAGATAATTGAAAATGAAAAAAAAAACTTGGTGTTATATTGGAAATTACATAGAAAATCAATTTTTTAAAAAAATATTATGTAGGATCTCTGTCATTAATGTGCTATACACTGTTATTTAATGCTATAACTAGTACTCCAACAGTATTTTTCACTTTGTGTTGCTATGTGAGGGCAAACTGTTGGAATCTTTATATATACTAAACTGATTTTCTGTATATAAAGAGAATTGAAAATGAATCTTGGTGTGAATGGAAGGGGACAGCGAGCAGGAAAGGGGAGGGTTGTGGGTGGGAGGGAAGTTAAGGGAGGGGGGAAGCCATTGTAATCCATAAGCTGTACTTTGGAAATTTATATTCATTAAATAAAAGATAAAAAAGAAATCACTAATGAAAGAATTTTTGGTATTGATTTCTTTCTACTTTTATTTAATAAATATAAATTTCCAAAGTCAACTTTTGAATTATAGCAGCTTTTCCCCCGATAACAACCCTCCCACTTTCAACTATCCCATCTGCCACTCATTCTACCATCCCATTCTTCTTCATGATTATTTTCAATTATCGTTATATACAGAAGATCAACTTAGTATATAATAAGTAAAGATTTCAACAGACTGCACCCACAAAGACAAACAAAATATAAAGTACTGTTTGAGTAGTAGTTTTACCATTAATGCGAATAGTACAACACATTAAGGGCAGAGATCCTACATGGGAAGCAGGTGCACAGTGACTCCCGTTGTTGATTTATCAATTGACATTCATATTTATGATGTCAGTAATCACCCGAAGTTCTTGTCATGAGCTGCCAAGGCTATGGAAGACCCTTGAATTCACCAACTCCAATCTTATTTAGACAAGGCCATAATCAAAGTGGAAGTTCTCTCCTCCCTTCAGAGAAAGTTAATGCCTTTAACAAGTAAGATGGCATTGGTACATGCCACCTTGATGGGATTGAGTTGGAATCCCCTGGCACGTTTCTAACTCTACCATTAGGGATAAGTCTGATTGAGCATGTGTCGAACTGTACATCTCCTCTCTCTCTTATTCCCACTCTTATATTTAACAGGGATCACTTTTCAGTTAAGTTTCAACACTTAAGAATAACTGTGTGTTAATTAAAGAGTTGAACCAATGGTATCAAGTGGAACAAAATGACACTAAAAGGAATAAAATAGTAAGTTGTTCATCGAAAGTCAGGACAAGGGCTGATCAAGTCACTGTTTCTCATAGTGTCCAATTCACTTCAACAGGTTTCATTTTTTGTGCTCAGTTAGTTGTCACCGATAAGGGAGAACATATGACATTTGTCCCTTTAGGACTGGCTTATTTCACTCAGCATGATGCTTTCCATATTCCTCCATTTTGTTGCAAATGACCACATCTCTTTTTTTACTGCTGTATAGTATTCTATAGAGTACCTGTCCCATAATTTCTTTATCCAGTCTTCTGTTGATGGGCATTTAGGTTGATTCCATATCTTAGCTATTGTGAATTGAGCTGCAATAAACATTGAGGTGCAGGCAACTCTTTCATTTGACTATTTAATTTCCTTTGGATAAATTCCAAGGAGTGGGATGGCTGGGTTGCATGGCAGGGCTATATTCAGGTTTCTGAGGAATCTCCAAACTGAATTCCATAGTGGCTTTACCAGTTTGCATTCCCACCAACAGTGGGTTAGTGTCCCTTTTCCCCCACATCCTCTCCAGAATCTGTTGTTGGTAGATTTCTGAATGTGAGCCATTCTCACCGGGGTGAGGTGAAACCTCATTGTGGTTTTGATTCGCATTTCCCTGATGGCTAGTGATCCTGAACATTTTTCATGTGTCTGTTGGCCATTTGGGTTTCCTCTTTTGAAAAATGCCTATTGAGATTTTGGCCCATCTCTTAAGTGGGCTGTTTCTTTTGCTGTTGTGGAGTTTCTTGATATCTTTGAATACTGTGGTTATTAATCCTTTATCAGTTGCATAGTTTACAAATATTTTTTTCCCATTCTGTTGATTGCCTCTTCACTTTCCTGTTTCTTTTGCAGTACAGAATCTTCTGAATTTGATATAATTCCAATTGTTAATTTTTGCTTTGACTGCCTGTGCCTCTGGGGTCTTTTCAAATAAGTCTTTGCCTATATCCGATGTTCTTTAATAATTTGATGCTGTCGGGTTGTAGATTTAGATTTTTTTTTTTGACAGGCAGAGTGGACAGTGAGAAAGAGAGGGACAGAGAGAAAGGTCTTCCTTTTTGCCGTTGGTTCACCCTCCAATGGCTGCCGCAGCCAGCACGCTGCGGCCGGCACACTGCGTTGATCCGAAGGCAGGAGCCAGGTGCCTCCCTGGTCTCCCAGGTGGGTGCAGGGCCCAAGCACTTGGGCCGATCTCCACTGCACTCCCAGGCCATAGCAGAGAGCTGGCCTGGAAAAGGGGCAACCAGGACAGAATCCGGCGCCTCGACCGGGACTAGAATCCGGTGTGCCGGCGCCACTAGGCGGAGGATTAGCCTGTTGAGCCATGGCGCCAGCCTGATTTAGATCTTTAATCCATGTTGAGTGGATTTGTGTGTAAGGTGTAAGGTAGGGTTCTTGCTTCATGCTTTTGTGTGGGGAGATCCAATTTTCCCAGCACTATTTGTTGAATAGACTGTCCTTGCTCCAGGATTTGGTTTTAGATCCTTGATCAAATATAAGTTGGCTGTAGAAGTTTGAATTGATTTCTGGTGTTTCTATTCTGTTCCATTGGTCTATCTTTTTCTGTACCAGTACCATGCTGTTTTGATAACTACTGCCCTATAGTATGTCCTGAAATCTGCTATTGTAATGCCTCCAGCTTTGTTTTTGTTGTACAAGATTGCTTTAGCTATTTGAGGTCTTCTGTGGTTCAACATAAATTTCAGCATCATTTTTTCCAGGTCTGAGAAGAATGTCTTTGGTATTTTGATTGGTATTGCATTGAATCTATAAATTGCTTTTGGGAGAATGTATATTTTGATATTGATTATTCCAATTCATGAGTGTGGAAGATTTTTCCATTTTTTGGTATCTTCTTCTATTTCTATCTTTAATATTTTGTAATTTTAATTTGTTTGGTAATGTGGTGTATCATATTGATTGATTTGTGAATGTTGAACCGTCCCTGCACACCAGAATAAATCCCACTTGGTCTGGGTGGATAATCTTTGTGATGTGTTGTTGCATTCTACTGGCCAGAATTTTGATTGAGGATCTTTGTGTCTATGTTCATCAGGTAAATTGGTCTTTAATTCTCTTTCTCTGCTGCATCATTTTCAGGTTTAGGAATTAAGGTGACACTGGCTTCATAGAAAGAATTTGGGAGGATTCCCTCTTTTTTGATTGTTCTGAATAGTTTGAGAAGAATTGGTATTAGTTCTTCTTTAAAAGTCTGCTAGAATTCAGCAGTGAATCCATCCGGTTCTGAGCTTTTCTTTGTTCAGAGGGCCTTTATTACTGATTCAATTTCTGACTCGGTTATGTTTAGGTTATCTAGGTCTTCATGGTTCAATTTAGGAAGGTTGTATGTGTCCATGAATCTATCCATTTCCATTATATTTCCCTGTTTGCTGGCATACAACTCTTTGTAGTAATTTCTGATGACTTTATTTTTTTTGGTGTCATTATATATTATATGTTATATATTGTCCCTCTTTGTCTCTCTTAACAGTTTTAGTGTTAAAATCTATTTTGTCTGATATTAAGATGGCTATGCCAGCTTTTTTTTTAATTTCTGTTGGCATGGAATATATTTTTCCAACCTTTCACTTTTAATCTGCATGCATCTTTGTTGGAAAGATGTGTTTCTTGTAAGCAGAAAATAGATGGTATTTGTTTTTTAATCCATTCAGCCAGTTTCTGTCTTTCAATTGGAGAGTGAGGCCATTTACATTCAATGTGACTATTGATAAGTTGTGACTTTACCCTGCCATTTTCCCAAAGATATTTCTACTGTATGGTTTAAACATCATGTGATCTTTTTGGGAGGTTTTCATACTTTACCTTCTTTCATATTGATGGCCATGTTTCTGTGTTTCTGTGTATAACACATCTTTAAGCATCTTTTCCAGGTCTGGATGAGTGGTGACAAATTCTTTCAATTTCTGTTTGCTATGAAGGGTCTTTATTTCACCTTCATTCACAAATGAGAGCTTTGCAGGATATATTCTGGGCTGGCATTTTTTTCCTCTTAGTACTTGGGCTATATCTTGCCATTCCCTCCTAGCTTGTAGGGTTTCTGATGAGAAGTCTGCTGTGAGTCTAATTGGAGATCCTCTGAGAGTAATCTGACATTTCTCTCTTGCACATTTTAGAATCTTTTCTTTATGTTTCACTGTGGTGAGATTGATGTCATGGTGAGGATCTCTTCTGGTCATGTTTATTTGGGGTTCTATGTGCTCCCTGTACTTGGATGTCTCTTTCCTTCTCTAAACTTGGGAAGTTTTCTGCTAGTGTCTCACTAAAAAGGCCTTCTAATCCTTTCTCTCTCTCCATACCTTCAGGAACTCCTAGAACCCAAATGTTGTTTCTTTTATAGCATCCTGTAGATTCCCAACAATATTTATTAGATTTCTAATTTCCTCTTCTTTTCTTTGGTTTGACTGTATACTTTCCTGTTAAGTCCGATATTCTCTCTTCTATCTCACTGATTCTGTTTTTAAGGCTTTCAAATGTGTTTTTCATTTGTTCTATTGAATTCTTCATTTCATTTTGTTTTCTCTTCAATATCTCGATTTCATATTCTACTAAATTCCTCATTTCATTTTGATTCCTTCTTAAGATTTCATTTTCATTAGAGAGATTTTCTGTCCTGTCCTGTATGGATTTCTGTAGTCCATGCATATGTTTTAGATATCTTCTAAATGTTCTTTTGATAATTTTTTTTGAAATTCATATTTTGCATATCTTCTATCGCATCATCTTGATAATCTTTTATTTAAGTGTTATGTTCATTTGGGAGCATCATTACTTCCTTTTTCTTGTTTCCTCGGTTTCTGTGTTTGTTGTTTGGCATTGTGGAGATATTCTTTGGTTTTTCTTTGTGTTCTTTTTTCACTGTGTTGGCTTTTCTCATTATACTATGACTCTAGATTAAGTGGAATGTCTGCATTTGGTGAATCTCTAGAGGCTTGTGGTGGGTGTGGCCAGAGCTTTGTTCAGTTCTTCAGGGTTAAGGGTGTGCCAAAGGTAACACACCCAGGTTTGTTGTAAATTCCCTCTCTCTCTCTCTCTCTCTCTCTCTCTCTCGTCTTTTTTATTCAGAAGGGAAGTAATTCCGCTCAGCTGAGCTCTTCTCTTTGATGGCAATCAGTGCCTGAGTGCTAACCCCAGTGGGAATAATATTTGTCTGCTCTGTCCCGAAGACAACACAAAGGGTCTGTGCAGTCCTCAGTGTAAGCTCGGATTCCCCTGCAATGTCTCTTACCGGATTGCCAAGGTTATGGAGTTTGTGGCGTCTCCCAGTGAGACTACTCACATCTCAGTCACACCATGAGTTCTCCCATGCACCCTTAGTTTTTATTTATTTATTTTTTATTTCACAACCCCAGTTCATAAGATCCACACATTCCATGTCCGTCTAATTCCAGAAGAGTTTCCTCTGTAGTCTTTTTTTTTTCCCTAACTCTTCCCCTAGACTACAGTATCTCCACTTTTATTAAACTATCTTTTCCTGGATTATCAGTGAGCTCCCTCCCTATTCTGCCATCTTGGAGCTCTTCCCGACATTGAAGTCATAGAATCCAAATTAGAACATCTGAGTCAATTTTTTTTTATTTGACAGATAAAGTTATAGACAGTGAGAGAGAGAGAGAGATAGAGAAAGGTCTTCCTTCCATTAGGTCACTCCTGAAATGGCTGCTGCGGCCAGCACTGCACCGATCTGAAGCCAGGAGACAGATGCTTCTTCCTGGATCCCATGTGAGTGCAAGAACCCAATCACCTGGGCCATCCTCCACTGACCTCCCAGGCCACAGCAGAGAACTGGACTGGAAGAGGAACAACTGGGACTAGAACCTGGCACACATATGGGGTTCTGGCACCGCAGCCCAGATTAACCAAGTGAGTGACGGCACCGGCCCCTAAATAAATTTTAAAACTTTAAATCTTGGGCCAATGGCAATAAAAATTTCATAATATAATGAATTCCTCAACTCAGAAAAACATCCTTACTTTGGGGGTCATAGATTTGGGCAGCATTTTATTATAAGCATAATCCAAAGAAATATGTAGGAAAACAAGTTTCTTTGTAATTAGAAAGGAAATAAATAAAACAACACTAGTGTTACATTAGCAACTAATTACTTGTGTGTTTATCAACTTTTATTGCTATAGTAAAATATTTAAGACAAGCTACATATAAACAAAACAGGTGTTCTTTTGTCTCCCAGATTTGGAGGTTCTCAGCATAAGCTTGGGAAGCCTAATTGGTGAGTCCAGAGGATGTCAATGGCATATCAAGTGTGAAGGAATGAGCACATGGTGAACTAGGAAGCACAGAGAATGGGTAGGCCCAACTCCACTTTTACTATCAAACTTCTCAGAACTGCTTTCTCATGGCTCACCCCACAATCCAAGGATATACCTCTATGCTTACCTCCTGAACACTACAATTGGATTAAGTTCCATCATCTTAGCCTTATTAATTTATGAATTTGGGTATTAAATCGTACACATGAGTTAGTGAGGCATATACTATTCATAACATAGGAAATTGTATGAATGTAAATAATCCCTACTGGTGAAGGGTCAAAGTAAATTTGAAGATGTATTGTCACAGAAATTCCTAGTGCTAGAAAAATAATGACAATCTCAATTCTTCAACAGCATCATGACATCATGCTAATTTCAAAGTCCTGGCTCTTCTTTTTTATGCTGAATATTACTTTCATTCTAACATTGTAATAGCTCTTTTGTTAAGATGCCAATGATTACAGTGAATACATTTAGGAAATAGAAAACTGAAACTTGAAACTCTTCAAAACAATACATTTAGCAATGTCTTTGCCAAGTTTGTGAAGATTATCAAGTAGTGTCACTATCAGAACAAGCTGAAGAAAAGTGAAATATTCTGCCAGTCAATGTACTGAGCTTTTCTTTTCCCAATTTTCTCTACTGATATTTCGCCTTGTAATTTTTCATTTTCATTTTTTATTTTCTCTCTCTCCCCTGTCTTTAAAATAAATATAAGTAAATAAATAAACTTTAAAGGGGAGGGAGGAAAGCATTGTAGCACAGAGAGTTGAGCCACTGTTTTGAGTTGCCTGCATCCCATACTGGAGTTCCTGGAATCAAGTCATACCTCTTTTTCGTAGCCCAAGTTACTGCTAATGTTCACCCTTGGAGGCAACAGGTGGTGGCACAAATGCTTGTGTCTCTGAAACACTTGGGGGAAATCCAGATAGACTTGCTGGCTTTGGCCTGGCTTGATCTCATGTATTGCTGGCATTCAGGGAGTGAACAAGAGAATGGAAGACCTCTCTCTCATTCTGTCTCTCTCCATCTTTTAAGTTAAAATAAATAAATAAATAAATAAACAAACTAAAAAAGTTACTTACTGAGTTTGCATTTAGTGACTATATTGTACAATAGTTAGGTTAAAAAGAGGAGATAGTCAAAGGTTTCCTCAAGTCAGTACAAATTTTGAACAGAAAATATATTAGAATGCAAATTTATGAATAATTTTATTTCTAGGTTTAGTTCATATACTAAAATATACGATAACTCTTTAAAAAGTTCATGGAAATGCATATTATGAAAATCCATTTGTAGACTTTTAAAAATTTTGTATCATAATGAATTCATCTTTTAATTATACTTTCTATGAAGTTTTCGGATACAAAATTAACAAAAGGGAATGAGGAGCTTAACTGGGAGAGATTGTTACTAGAAACAATGGTCATGAAAACAATAAATGCGATTATGGGAAACACCAGTCCAGCGAGCTGTGCCCAGTGCCTGTAATCTAAGGGTATTTTATGAGCAAACAAACATTGGGGGGTTATATAGAGCTCTTTTTTGTTTATTTATTTTATTTTAAATCAGTTTTAATAAGCAATTGAAACTCTCTGTGTCATACTATACAATTTCAGTAAAGTGTATATGATTTCCAGGTTACTCTTGGTTTTGTCTCAAGTAGAGCTATGCTTATCTCAGTTTCAGAGATACTGAAGAGAAATAAAATACAGAGCCAAATCTAGAATTGCTAGACTAGATTTCTTGCTTTATTAAAAATTTATTCTATGGCTGGCGCCGCGGCTCAATAGGCTAATCCTCCGCCTTGTGGCGCCGGCACACCGGGTTCTAGTCCCGGTCGGGGCACCGATCCTGTCCCGGTTGCCCCTCTTCCAGGCCAGCTCTCTGCTGTGGCCCAGGAGTGCAGTGGAGGATGGCCCAAGTGCTTGGGCCCTGCACCCCATGGGAGACCAGGAGAAGCACCTGGCTCCTGCCATTGGATCAGTGCGGTGCGCAGGCCGCAGCGCGCCTACCGCGGCGGCCATTGGAGGGTGAACCAACGGCAAAAAGGAAGACCTTTCTCTCTATCTCTCTCTCTCACTGTCCACTCTGCCTGTCAAAAAAAATATTCTATGTAGCCAAAGGTTATTCCCTCAACAAATATGATGCATTCATGCTCCTTAACTGCCCAGAGACCAGGGCAGAATACCCTCATTTTCCTTCTTTCTCCTCCCAGCTTAAATAAACATATGCTTGTTATTTTATCACTTAGAGCATGATTCTGAGCATGACTTACAAAATTGTGGCACAGTGGCATAAGCTACTGCTTGTCAGGCTGGAAGCCCACATGGGCACTGGTTTGAGTTGCAGCTGCTCCACATCCAATCCAGCTCCCTGCTGATGGAACTGGCAAAGCAGCAGAGGATGACCCAAGTCTGTGGGTCCCCGCATCCATGTGAGAGATGTGTATGGACTTTCAGGTTCCTGGCTTTGGCCTGGCTCAGCCCTCACACATTGTGGACATTTGGGAAGAGAACCAGCAGATGGAATCTCTCGCTCTCTCTCATGCGCATGCTCTCTCTTTCTCTTTCTCCCTTGCTTCATAATACTGTCTTTCAAATAACTACATAGATTTTTTTTTGACTGGCAAAGTTAGACAGAGAAAGAGAGAGACAGAGAAAGGTCTTCCTTCTGTTGGTTCACCCCCCAAAGGGTTGCTACAGCCGCACGCTGTGCTGATCCAAAGTCAGGAGCCAGGTGCTTCCTACTGGTCTCCCATGTGGGTGCAGGGCCCAAGCACTTGGGCCATCCTCCACTGCCTTCCTGGGCAGTGAGCTGGACTGGATGGAAGAGGAGCAAGGGGAACAGAACCGGTGCACCAACTGGGATTGGAACCTGGAGTGCTGGCGCCACAGGCAGAGGATTAGCCAAGTGAGCCACGGTGCCAACCTACATAGATCTTTTAAAAAAAGAAAAATCATTTTATGTTAAAGACATCTCATACTCATCCATAGGATTATGATATAGGCATATAATTATGACAGCACAATTTGTAGAAATGTATTGGACACTACTTTTTTTTTTTACATTTGTCTTATCTTATCCATGATTATCTTGTTTATATAGGCCTGAAAATATATTGCATCTATAAAATCATAAGATAGACAAATCCTCCAACCCATTGATAGACAATTTTTTTGCTAACTAATACATAATTAGTGTGATTAGAAGAAGTGTATAATTCATTTTCTTTAATCTAAACATTTAGATCGAAACAAATGGTCTTCTGTGGACAGATACTGTTTTTATTGTTTTAACTTTACTTATTTAAAATAGAAGTAATGGAAAGGAAATAAAAAAGTGTGTTTCAAAGAAAAATTAGTCACATAGTCGTATAGTCTTACCTGAAGAAAATGTTTTACTGACTTCCCACAATGTTATATGCACAATTCCCAGAAGAATTTCATGAGATCCTGTTAATTAATTAGTCTTTCATCCATCATCCCTCTTGAATTTGTAGAAGACTTTGGTGTTTCAGTTTGGGACTGGTATTACTTCTTACCCTATATTTATCAGCATTTGGAGAAAATTATGGCAGCATATACTTCAATCCACTAGTAATAACAATCAGGGCAAATGTGTTTGTACTGGATCAGATCAGATCACATCCTACTTAATGTACTTGACTTAAGGAATCAATCTTTTATTTTGTAGAAGAAAAGGCTCAATTCATTGTATGGACTGGTTGAAGAAAACAGTGGCCCTCAAAAGATTAAAACTATGCATTTTATACTTAGAATATGGAGAATTAAAACAATCTTCCTCATCTTGGTGCTATTAATGTTACACAATTATTGCATTCACATTGGAAGTAATAAAATGGGAAATAAGCATGTTTCAGATGTGAGGGAGTATAGGAGAAGATAAATCCAGGATGTAACTACAATTTATGTCCAAATATTGTGATAACAGTGAATTATAAATAATATTTAAAATCCAGAATTTATGGCACAGAAATTGAAATTTAATTTTCTTACATATTTAAAGTCCAAAATAAGATGCTAAATTATCACTGAGGTGTATAAATCTGAAAGTCGAGGGAGCGTTTTGCTTGGAGATGTAGATTTCTGATGTTTCTGTGTGTGACTGCTATTTGAAACTCTAAATCTAATTTGGATCTCCTAAAGAGAAAGTGTAACGTGAAAGAGGAAATTACTTACTTGTGTAGAAACTTGAGAAATCTCCATCATGTAATCAATACAGATAATGAATCTAAGTTTTCAAAGGAAACTGAAGAAAATGAGAATGTTCTTCCATAGCAAGAGAATGGAATGTGCTAAGTAGTTGGAAGTACTCAGAATAGTTGGATCCTACTATGTAGTCAAGTTAGGAGAGGATTTAAAATTTTCATTAACTTAGGGACTTAGTAACCATTCATTATCTGATGGCAATGGGAGTCACTGGTTTGACGGAGACAAAAGCTGTATTACAATGTATTAGAATGAGAGGAATTGCTTATGAATAAATGGGGACATGTCCTTCACATCAGATGTGTGACTATGACACCTGTCTCGGATGACATGAGACGAATGATATATCTGATCGAGGATGTGGGATGAAGGGCAGGTTGTGAGTGTGTGTGTGTGTGTGTTCTTTTAGGGAACATCTTAATTATACTTACCTTTCAATTGTATAGTCCAATTATAAGGATTAACTAAATGGAAGAGAAATCAGACCATGAAAATCTAAAGAAGTTGGGGGGGGGGGTGCGGGTCAAATCATAGAGAGATTGGTTTTAAATTGGACAAGGAGCACATTCCCTATTCTAGCAATACACAATATGAGTAGAATGAATTTCATGATGTTTTCCAATGTAGACTTAGTTCCACTCTGATTCCTGAACCATATATGAGTGGAGCTGCAATGCTATGAATCAAAAACGACTTCACGTCATATCTATCGATGCAAAAGTATTTAAGAATATTTCTTCATTCTGCCCTTTTGGTTCTTTCTGATACAGAAGAAGGTAGATTTGGTGTCCATTGCTCCCAATCACACTTTGCAACTATGATCTTTTGAGAAAAGAAGGGCTTTATTACCATCTAGCAAGAAGGTAGGAGGGTAGGACTCAAATCTGCCTCCTCAACAGGGGAATCTGAGAAAATCTTGAATTACGTGGAAGAAAGTCATATGGTAACTAGTATTCCAACAGCATTTTTCACTTTGTGTTTCTATGTGGGTGCAAACTGTTGAAATCTTTACTTAATATATACTAAATTGATCTTCTGTATATAAAGAGATTTGAAAATGAATCTTGATGTGAATGGAACGGGAGAGGGAGCGGGAAAGGGGAGGATTGCGGGTGGGAGGGAAGTTATGGGGGGGAAGCCATTGTAATCCATAAGCTGTACTTTGGAAATTTATATTCATTAAATAAAAGTTGTTTTTTTTTTTAAAGAAAATCGTATAGTGCAAACACTCAACAAATTATGATTGGAAGAATTTAAATCAAATCATCACAGGAAGACAAACTTATTTCTGGATTTCTATGATCAATGGACTTATTACTTCAGAAAGGGCTCTAGTGTCTTGAAGTTCAGTATTGCCCTTGTTTTCATTCTTCTGACTGGTTTCCATCTTCTGAACCTAACAATGCAATTCTCTGCTCTGGGGTCCCTCTGCTCGTACACCCATGTACTAAAAACCAGGAAATTATAATAATTTGACCAGAATAATTATTACCACATGAGATGGGGTGACTTTCTAGAAAAAGGGGAAAACATAATAAGAGGTTTTTGGGTTTGAAGCATCACGGACCACTCAGCAAAGGGGTGCTCCAGCTCAGTAAAGGAATAGTCCGGTATCCCTTGGACTCCAGGTGCCTTTTCCTTTCCTTCCCACATTGAATTTCAATACAATGAATGTATTTTGATGAAACTACCACTTCTTTTAGAGATGTCCATATTCCTATTTTTATTTTCAGGCTAAATTTCTCTCACGGTTCACAGTGCCTCCACCTAGAACTTTCTTCTTAAAAGACAGGCAGGCAGACAGAGAGACAGATAGAGACAGATCACTCCCTAATTGCTATCAATGGTCAGAATGGTCCAGATCAAAGCCAGTAGCATAGAATTCAATCTAGATCTCTCCATGAGGGATATTAACCTTAATTATTAGTAGACATATTAGTCATTCTTCTATTCAGCATATTCAACACTATATTAAACTAACTTCTTTATACCTTTTGATTTTCCTTTTGTATGTTTTTCTGTTTAATAAATGCCTGGCAAGTCTGATTCTGTTGACACCAGTCCTAGCATGCCTTACTATCTTCTCAAGATAGAGTTAAAGATATATGTCTTGGCCGGCGCCGCAGCTCACTTGGCTAATCCTCTGCCTGTGGCGCCAGCACCCCAGGTTCTAGTCCCGGTTGGGGCACTGGTTACTTCTCTTCCAGTTGCTTCTCTTCCAGTCCAGCTCTCTGCTGTGGCCCGGGAGTGCAGTGGAGGATGGCCCAGGTCCTTGGGCCCTGTACCCGCATGGCAGACCAGGAGGAAGCACCTGGCTCCTGGCTTCTGATCAGCCCAGCACGCAACGCACCGGCCATGCAGCCACTTGGGAGGTGAACTAATGGAAAAAGGAAGACCTTCCTCTCTGTCTTTCTCTCTCTCACTGTCTAACTCTGCTTGTCAAAAAAACAAAAACAAAAACAAAAACAAAAACAAAAACGATATATGCCTTTACTCAGTGAAGTCTCTCTTCCTCACTAGACTATAATTGCCCCCTAGTTATGTAAAATATCACATTATCGGAATGCTTGACATATTAAAGGATTTTTTGTAGTTATGATTGCCAATTTATTACAAATTGCTACATTATTAAATATAGAGGAATGCTTTAATTGACCGTTGATTTGTGCAACACGAGTTTTATGTCGGTATGCAGTGTTTTACAAGTTATTTTAGTTCATAAATATCATACTATTTATTTTTCTGTTGTTTCATTCTTTGGTTGAACTGTTCCTTTATTGCCATTCCCTATTTACTTTTTAGAAGTAACAACTCTGGCAATATTACAGCATCAAGTTGTAAGAATTCTAATGCTGTAGAACAATTTGAAGGACACAATTTTTCTCCTGTTGTTAGTGTTTTCTAAAGGTTCGGGGAAAACAAATCAGAAAAACTCATTGCCTTAGGCAGTTTCTTTCTGTTTGAGTTCCTGTGGCCACTGAAATATATTAGCTTTCTCCTATTAAGTTTATTGTGAAGAATTTGGCAGAAAGAATAGGATGTGGATATAAAGTTCAGAATCTACCTTGTGAAGCCACCTGCTATGAGAGGCATTCTCAAATTCCTAGAGAATATTTATTTGTGAATTTGCTGGGGTTGATTAGGTTTTAAGCGGCTGATCTTTGTTCTGTACAAAAGCCAAATTTGTCTCCTGGAGACTCTATTGAATGGCATACTAGCAGAATATCCAAGGTAATGTTAATGTGAGTGGTAAAATACAGTGTTTAACCACTCTATACTTTGTAACTACAGCTGTCATGTATATATCTTTACCAAGCAATTTTAAGACATCGTGGAGATCTAGAAGACATTAGTTTTTCTGTCATCTGCAATTTAATAAAATAGCACCTGATGATGTTCATGGAAATGTAAATTGAGAGAGTATTTAAAAGTGTTCAGTGTGATAAGTAGTCTGAAACTTGAGGATTACAAATTAAATAAATAGAACTATGTGAATCAAAATGCATCTCTGTCAGTTAATAATCATGAGTGAATGAATTAATCTTTTGTTGCTTTTCTTTAGTGTTATAAGTAATAACTCACATCCTATGGGTTCTTATAATTAAGTAGAATTATTAAAATTTCTTAGCAAGGGGTCAGCGCTGTGGCGTAGCAGGTAAAGCTGCTGTCTGCAGTGCCGACATCTCATATGGGCACTTGCTCAAGTCCCGGTTGCTCCACTTCCAATCCATCTCTCTGCTATGGCCTGGGAAAACAGTGGAAGATGGCCCAGGTCCTTGGGCCCCTGTACCTGTGTGCGAAGACCTGGAGGAAGCTCCTGGCTCCTGGCTTTGGATCAATGCAGCTTCAGTCATTGCAGCCAATTGGGGATTGAACCAGCAATGGAAGACCTCTCTCTCTTCTTTCTCTCTCTCTCTCTCTCTCTAGCTCTCTCTCTTTCTGACTCTCCTTCTCTCTGTGTGCAACTCTGACTTTCAAATAAATAAATAAATCTTTAAAAAATACTTTAGCAAATAATTTATCACAATATATGTATTAATGGTTGAAAAAAAAAAATGAGGCCAGTGTTGTTGCCTAAATGTTAGGCTGCTGCCTGTGATGTTGGCTTTTCATATGGGTGCCAGTTCAAGTATTGGCTGATACATTTCCAATCCAGCTCCCTGTTAATGCACCTGGGAAAGAAGTGGAGGATGACCCAAGTACTTGAGTCCCTGTACCCATGTGAGAGACCTGGAAGAAGCTCTTGACTCCTGGCTTTGGCCTGACCGAATCCCAGCCATTGTAGCCATTTGAGGAATAAACCAGTGAATGTAGAATGTAGAATTTTTCTCTCTCTCTCTCCCTTGTCTCTCTGTAATTCTGACTTTCAAATAAAATAAATAAATTTTTAAAATTATATCATAAATACTTGAGTATTTATCACGAATGTGTATTCAATTGTAAAAGATTTATATATATATATATATTCAGTCTTAATCTTCACAATAACTATCTGAGAAATATTTATCATTATCTTGATTTTATAAATGAAGAAAATTCATGTATAAATGAGATATGTGCAGGATAACTTTTCCTACTCCATATCTGGCTCTTTGCTGCTTCTTACAGCATCTACTTCATATCTATTTCCCTAAACTCCCTTGCCCACTGAATAGCAAAATTATGACTCCTACAAATTAAGGCTAGTTCTCAAACTTCTAATGCTGAGGCAGCTAGGCAGATATTAGCATATGCGTGTAAGAGGAGCCAAAGAAAATGGGAAAAATATAAAGTGCAATGGAATGAGGAAACAAGTCTTGAAAGAAAGGCCCAGCCTCTGGTTGTCTCCCCTAGCCCAGGGTGTCCTTACCTGTCCTTTATCAAAAGGAATTCATAGAATTGAGAGACTGATGCAGGTGGCCCTACAAGGTTATAATCACTGGACTAAAGCACTCATTTGCTTCTCTAATGGATAAGAATCTTGATGGACATTATTGTCCAGGGAAGGTTGTTTAGGGGGATTCCACATCCAAAAATCCCCCACCTAGATTTTTCCAGAGAGGGAAGAAGGAAAACAAATGGGGAACGGGAGGTCCACACTCTTGTTTATAAAAATGCCAGCCTGAATGCAGCATGGGCTCTCAGTTCTTTACCAAGATGCCCACCTGCCTCTTAGGTTTAGGAATTTCTGTCTCTTCTCTTTTTTCAATGTAATTCTTTGCTGGTCGCCTTCTCATCTGCTCATTCATCAGCCACATACTTCATCATCAACAGAGCAAATTCCTGGGGTTAACATCAGCAGTAAGACTAGTACAGCCGAGGTATTCCCCTTTGATCCTGGAGACATGGTTGAATCCACAGGCCCCTGCACAGTTTAGTGAGCTTGAAAGTTTTAAAATCATGTGCCTGGGAAACCATGTTGACTCTCCCGTTAAGCTATGTAATTTAAAGAAGAAAGGCTAAATGAAAAAAATTAATTTTTCTTCACTGCACTGACCAAAATATAAAAACTATGAGACAGGAAAAATTTCCAGAGATCGGTTCTCTAAATTATAATACAACACTATGATTGGCTCTCTTTTGAAATGGGAGGGACAATGAGCAGAAGTCTCATATGCCCAAGCATTTACCAGCCTATACTAGCATCATGCCCTTAAAGATAGTTGATCAGTAGGCACAGAATACAATTAATTCACTAAGAGGGGAGTATCTCAAAATTTTAGATGACCCTGTAATGAACATTACCCCTCTCAGAAATAGGCCCCAAACCCTTAGCCCTGAGAGTTCCCACTCTCCCAGACAACTGTAACTCTGCTGACTTCGCCCCAGAACTGATATTCCACTCCCTCCCCACATCTGCTCACTCTGCTCTGACTCAACTTTGGGGGTTGTGATCCATGACTTTCTGCTCCATCACAGAGAGAGAGGACTGACCAAAGGTAAAGAGTTTTACTTGTCCTTTAGAGTGTCTAGTTTCACTTCCATCTGGTGTCCCGCAGATTGCATTACAGGCCTGATTGCCAATTTTCCTACTAGGTAGAGATCTCTTGCCTAAATAAAGACTATCATGTTAAGAGGAAGAATTTGTAGTCCTGAATCAGAATCAAGCCCACTCCTGAGTGCCCTGACCACCCATGTAAGACCCACCTGCACTTCTGCTCTGATTCCTGATGAGATGGTCTCCTTAGTAAATCTACCTGTATGGTATATGGAGATCCCAGAAACAGCTAGTAAGGCAATCCTTGTAACTATGAACCTGAGGCCAAATGTTAAATATCACTGAAAAAGGCAGTATCCCTTAAAACCTGAGATTCTTAAGACTATTAAACCTTAACAGATACATTAACACAAGGGCTACTCAAGACTTGCCAATCACCATATCATACTCCAATTCTCCAAGAACAAAAAACAAGTTGGAAAAATATATGCATGTGAGACTTAAGGGCTGTTAATAAAAGGTTGGGCCCAATTCACTCAATTGCCCCAATCCATACACAATACTAATCCAAATTCCAGATTCCTAATATTTCTCTGTATTAAATATAAAAGATTGCCTCTTGTATTTCATTACACTTTAACTTCAGAGTTAAGAGAATTCTGACTCATCAATGGGTCCCTCTTAAGATATATTAAGGGATTATTGATCTCAAACTCTAATAAGTAGGCCTCAGATAGTAACAATGTCCTTGTCTTAAAACTTTCTGGCTGGGGACTGTGCTGTAGCATAGCAGGTTAAACTGCAGCCTGCAGCACTGGCATCCCATATGGGAACCGGTTTGAGTCCCAGCAGCTCCACTTCCAAGCCAGCTCTCTGCTAATGGCCTGGAAAACAGCAGAAGAGGATGGCCCAAGTTTCTGAGTCCCTGTATCTATATGTGGGACCTGGAGGAAGCTCTGGGTTCCTCGGTTTGGCCTAGCACAGCCCTAGCCATTGCAGCCAGGCATTTGGGGAATGAACCAACAATGGAAGGTTTCTTTTCTCTCTCTCTCTCTCCACCTCCTTTTCTCTGTAGCTCTATCTCTAAAATAATTAGATACATTTTAAACAAACAAAACTTTCTGGCTGTACAGACTATTTGGTATTCAAAAAAAAAAAAAAAAGGCCCAAATAATTCCCCAAATGGCTCATTACCCAGGCTTTGCTCATATTTCAGGCACATGGACTTCAGCCAAAAAATAAAATAAACTATCCTAACTTTGCATTCTCCACTCACTAAAAAGCAACTTGAAGAACTTTGGAACAGAAAGGATTTTATCACATGTAGATTTCTTGCTATTACCTACTAGCCATGGCCATAGATGAGGCCCTTACGGGGGAAGATAAAGAGCCTCTAGAGAACGTCAAGGAGAATATACAGTTTTAAAGTCCAGGCTAGCAAGTACTCCAGCTGTGGGACTTCCAGAGGTGGAGAAACCATGTATTTATATATTCATGAGAGACAAAGGATAGCGTTTAAGGTCCCCTCTTAAAAGCTTAGTCCTGCCTTAGGGTCAGTAATAAAGTTTCCCAACTGTTGGACACAATACCCTGGTCTTTGCTGTTTTGTTGATAAAACCATCTTGCTTTACCTTTGCTTGCTATTGCCTGATTTATCTTTCTTCCTGAAGCCAAGGGTCCTCCTGAGACTGTGGTGGCCCCTAAAGGGTCCCTGACTATCTGGTATTATAAAAATATTAAATAACTTGGCCAGGATCAAATTCTCTTAAGAGGAGAAGTAGAATGTGAACTCAGGCATCCTGGCCTTACGTATTCTTCTTTGAAGGGTTTTATTAAGCTGTCTGTAAATGTTTGACGTTTGACAATGAACATACATGCTTTATAGTGAGAATTTCTTTGGTATTTTTCAATTAACTTAAATTTCATTCTAAAATTAAAGAGTATTATAATATTGCAATTTTATTTGGACTATAATTGTCTAAAGGAAAATATTTCAATGAGAGAAACAGAGAAAGAGAGAGAATATCCACAAAATTGTTTACCATTATAATCCTATGCTTTCCACTTTGAGGAACAAAACCATATAATAGCAGTAGTTTATATAAGATGGAAGTCTGGTTTCCTCATATTATGACAGCTCAAATGTACAAAGTAGTTAGGAAATAATGCTAATTCTCTCTTACTAATCCATAATCTTTAGATTAAAATTTTTATTTTTTTAGGCTGAGACAGCAGCATTAATTTTCCAAACTGATGTAGAAGAAGTGAAGAAGAAATAATCTTCAGTAATATTCCCTTCCAGAGTTGTCCCTATAAGCTACCTCATAGCATTAGCTTGAGTTACATGACTACATATAACTGGCAATGAGGCCAAAACAAAATATTCAGTATGTATTCTTGTAGACCATGTGTCTAGCAAAATGGCCTATTATTACAGATGAAAAACAAACATATATTGGGCCAATGCTGTGGCTCACTTGGCTAATCCTCCACCTGTGGTGCCAGCACCCCGGGTTCTAGTCCAGGTTGGGGCGCTGGATTCTGTCCCTGTTGCTCCTCTTCCAGTCCAGCTCTCTGCTGTGGCCCAGGAGGGCAGTGGAGGAGGGCCCAAATGCTTGAGTCCCTGCACCCACATGGGAGACCGGGAGGAAGCACCTGGCTACTGGCTTCAGATTGGCGTAGCGCCAGCTGTAGCGGCCATTAGGGGAGTGAACCAACAGAGGGAAGACCTTTCTCTCTGTCTCTCTCACTGTCTATAACTCTCTCTCTGTCTCTCTCTCTCTCATTGTCTAACTTTGCCTCTCCAAAAAAATATATATATATTGGGGACAGAATTCCCAATTTGTCCCACAGTCTGTATTTATTTCTATTCTCCATGCTTTCTTTTTTTTTTTCTTCTTTTTTTTTTATTTTTTATTTTGGACAGACAGAGTGGATAGTGAGAGAGAGAGAGAGACAGAGAGAAAGGTCTTCCTTTACTATTGGTTCACCCTCCAATGGCCGCTGTGGCTGGCGCATCTAGCTGATAGGAAGCCAGGAGCCAGGTGCTTCTCCTGGTCTCCCATGCAGGTGCAGGGCCCAAGGACCTGGGCCATCTTCCACTGCCTTCTCGGGCCATAGAAGAGAGCTGGCCTGGAAGAGGGGCAGCCGGGATACAATCTGGCGCCCCAACCGGGACTAGAACCCGGTGTGCCGGCGCCACAAGGCGGAGGATTAGCCTGTTAAGCCAGAGCGCCGGCCTCTATTCTCCATGCTTTCTAAATGCTGTTGCAAAGATGAAGACACATTTATCTTTGAGATCTATGTCATCTATGAAGGAAATACAGACCAAATTAGAACAAGTGTTTGCAATGAACATAATTACTCCTCCTATATGCAAGTTTGCAAACACAAAAATATTAACTAGTGTAGTAACAATAGACACATACAAATATGTATATATAGAGGTATATATTTATTTATTATATGATAGAAATATAGCTAGAGAAAGATGATACATTGATAATGTCCCTCAAGGATCTATGCAAGTTCCTTATATTTAAATAATAAATGAGTTTTGCAAAGGCATTCTTGAAATTAGTATTTAATATTGATATCCAACAATTTACTTGTTGTTGCTGGATAATCTGTATTTTATCTGACATACAAGATTTCTATAGATTCTTTTTAAGCCAGAATGATATTCATAGTTACCTTTATTTCAGTCAGCAAAAGTGACCTAAATTTCATAAAATTTCCTGAAATGCAAGTGGAAACAATTGAGCCTCTATTGGAAAAGGATTTCAGCAAGATGAAGTGTGTGAAACAGGACTGTCAACACTTTAATTTTAGCCTTGTGAGTAAACCAAAGTCACATTGCAACACAGTTTACAGTTTCTGAATGCTTAGACACTTATCACTTAATAACTGAAAAATGATCAATTTCTGTTTCTCAGATATTCAAGAAAATTACCCTGTATTTTAGATCATATTTGGTCAGAACAGCAACACAACCTTCCTGTGCTCAGACAATGTTGTTAGGACACCTGCTTCAGCCCCCGATGCTCATAACCATCAGGAGCTATGTGAGGTGAGCTTCTGTCGGGAAGCATGTCACATTGTTTTCTTGGAAGACAGAAGTCCTCTTCCTTTTTATATCCTATTCCCATCACAACAGGAGATATTCTCCTCTTTCCTAAAGTGAGTGGTTTTGCTTTATTCCCCTAACAGCCAAAGAACACCATGAAACACTTTTTGAGGAAGTGTCAATGTCTGGATTACTGCATTTGAAATAGTGGTACCTGTGGAAAACATAAATCATTTCTTATTAGCTGCATCCAGCTCACTTTAGTTCATTTTCAGCCTCTTTTTCAGTAAAAAGTGAAAGTTTTCATATTTCACTTCAATCATGTGTGTTCTGTACTTTGGGTTGGTAAAAATCAGACTTCTGAAAAATTATCAATAGTATTACTTTAATTCACATCCTAAAATACATATTTAAGAATGTAACTTGTTGTTACAGAACTCATTGCATTTTTAAATATTAGTATCCAGAAACATTTAATTGTTTGGAAGCAAACTTTTAATTAATAATGAATATTTTTGTTTTTATATTGATAAAGGCTAATGAGACTTTTTAACCCCTCAAATAAAGATAAAGTCCACTTCAAACATATATTCTGTTTCAATATTAAGAATTTAAAAAAAACCAAAAGCATGGATTACTTCATTCCCATTTCTTTTCTCATAAACTCTAAAAAATTGTCTCTTACCAATAACCATCCTGTTATGCATAATGCAACCATATTATGTTTGAAAAATTTCTTGTTTAACAATTTATATCAACTTTCCATTTAAATATTCTACATTTTGAACTGGTCTCATGAAGTGTTGTGTCATTTAATAATCCCTTAGGGGTTTAGCTTTACAAACAGCCTTATGTTAAAGTGCAGCATTAAGCAGAAATAACCTGGATGAATTTATTTCATGAATATTACTTTTTCTCATACTTTGAAAAATGATTTCTGTGCTTCTCTAAAAATTAAAGTCTTTCAAGCATAAAAAGATCATTTTCCTATGAAAATATCTCTCATTTCCAGATCACACTGGAGTGCCCTAATACTGGGTTTCCTCTTGATGCCTCAAGCACAGAAACCTCTTGTTCTACTTTCTCATTCATTTCCTGAAAATGTCATCTTCTGCTTTAACAATAGATCTGTTCACATTTTTAAAGTCCAGACTCTTTGGAACATAACTACAGAATGCATAGAGAACAAAGCTGAGAACTGCATGCTCTGCAAACTAGGCATGCGCAAAAGCGGGAACTCTAACCGACGGAACCAAAAAAGCCAGAGCAGCACTGGAGCTTGAGAACCCTGGAGTCCTGTCAGAAGCCCAGTGTTGCTCTGAATGAGAAAGTCCATTAACTAAAAACCCATCTTAGCATGCTGGCTTGATTCCAAACCTTATCAAATTTTGTCTTTCTAGGCATTTCTATGTACAAATTTTCTTTTACCTAATCAGTCAGCCATATATTGAGGAGGCAGATTTGAGTCATATATCCCTTTCTTTATGTTCTTTAGCTATAATTTAACCCTTTCTCTTTTCAAAAGACTGACCCTTTTCATCATAGTGTGTTGTAGTTGATTTCTCAACAATGTTGCAGTGGATTCCTTTCTGAGAGGAGGAGCATGGTGGGGGCAAGAGGCGTGGAGTCACCACACAGACCCTGGGAGTCGGGTGAAAGTGGGCATGAGTCAAGCAGCCCTCAGACTCATTTATTTCAGTTAGTACAACAGCTTATATAGTCAAGACCAGCCAATCCAGTCAAGGGGCAGTCTATGCCCCAACCAATCACAGCCTATTGCCAGGCAGTTTGCAAAGCCATCCAATCACAGCCTGTTGTCAGTCAGGCTCTTGTTGCCAGGCAATTTCTGAAACCATCCAATCACGGCCTGTCATCAGTTAGGCTCTGTTGTCATGTGGTTTCCTCTGTTGTCATGTGGTTTCCAAAGCCATCCAATCATGGCCTGTTGCCAGGCAGTTTCTGTTGTCAGCGGCCATCTTGGTATGACCTTTTCACCTCAGTGGCCATCTTGGCATGAACTTTTCACCTCAGTGGCCATCTTGATATGACCTTTTCACCTCATTCCACCACAATAGTGCATAATTGGGAGTGATGGACAAGGAACCCTACAATGCAAAGGTGCCTTGAGTAAAAGAATGGCTTAACAGTTATCATAAGGTTCCAGAGAAGGAAACAGAGGAATAAATATTGCAACAACAATGCAAATTTTTAAAAATTGCCTTAGGTACAAAGACAAATACTAATAGTACTGAGAAACAGGATGACTTTTAGTATCATGTAATAATAGCTGATATACTAATGAATTCATTTTAGATATATAATTATTAATTTTAAAATAAACATTTAATATTCTGCATTAATTATCCATGCTAAAAGGACCCTTAAATGAATTGAACATATGTATATTAAATAGTAATGCATGTTTTGTCAAATAGATTAGTAGTTTTCTAAAGTCTCAATTTTTAATTTTTTATCTAATTTTGTGAAGGTTCTAAATTAATGTAAGAACATGAATTACAATTCACTTACAATTCGAGAAGATATACTTTAGTTATTTTGAGAAGTAGAACTATAGAAATGGGTTTCATTTAAGATTGCTATACTGCTATCCAACTGTTTATTTGGTAGGGTTTGAAGATTTATGACATAATAAATAATATTAATGTAAATCTGAGACCATCTTGACTGTTACTGTGATCTTTATACAGAAAATTATGAGTACTTTTTAATTTTTTTATTTGACAGGTAGAGTTATAGACAGTGAGAGAGAGAGAGACAGAGAGAAAGGTTTTCCTTCCGTTGGTTCACTCCCCAAATGGCCGCTATGGCCGGCACTGCGCGAATCCGAAGCCAGGAGTCAGGTGCTTCTTCCTGGTCTCCCATGTGGGTGCAGAGGCCCAAGCACTTGGGCCATCCTCCACTGCCCTTCTGGGCCACAACAGAGAGCTGGACTGGAAGAGGAGCAACCAGGACTAGAACCAGTGCCCATATGGGATACCAGCGCTGCAGGCAGGGGATTAACCAAGTGAGCCACAGCACCAGCCCTGAAAATTATGAGTACTTTTAAGTAATTTCACAATATTTATATGCAAATTTTTAATTTTATAAGCTGCAAAGTATAAATTCTTTCATCTTTTCAGAAGGGCACATTCCTATACTTCATTGTGTATTTCTAGGCTTTGAATACAGCATAGGACATACAATAGCTTTTTTTCTCCCATAGTGATAACATCTTGTGGAGACATTAAAAAATAGAGTTCTAGATGTATGGCAGAATAAAACAAGCTCCTGCAAGAAGCCTAGGAAATGTGGGGGGGGGAGGGGGAGGATTGACTTAGAGACACAAGGATCTCACTAAGATATCTACATTAAGGATGAAATAATTTCAAGTTGGGCAGGCAAAGAATGTCCCAAGCATATAGAAAAACAACTACTTATAGATATTTTAAGATGAGAAGTGAGTAGATTATTGCCATACTGAGCATTAATAGCTAACTTATATTTTCTAAAATAACCCAGTTATCATTACTCTGAGAGAATTTGTCAATCTTTTTATGATTCAGCTTAAAAGTGAAAACCATGAAAAGCTGCATGCTTAAATATTTATGTTGAGACTTTCATGCTTGACATAAACTGCTCTACTCTCTTATTAGTCAAGAATGCGTAGGTTTTATGGATGAAGCAATGCTATTCTCAACTGAGAATGAATGTGATGCTCATTTTCTGATGTAATTCTTCTTTGCCATGAAATATCTTTAACTATTTACCTCAAAGAAGCTTAGATTGCTAATTTTGCATGAATGATTTCTGAGATGTTTTGTGACTTGACTCTTCAACCATGAAGTGGAATCAGTAGATATTTTGTTTTTAAAATTTACTGGAACATAAAAGACACTTATGTCGATACATTTATAAAATATTTTGAATACATAGATTTGGTCCATTTAATTTTGTTTATTTATTTCTTTTTAATTGGAAATAAGTGAGCTTAAATTTATTTCTATCTTCTGGTAAAAGCATTGGTATGACCTGCTGTTTTGGACAAATTAACCTGTTTGTAAATCTGAGCCTCTTTGTTATGAACGTTCTTTTATTTATCAGAATTATGACCTGACTGCTTGGTTATTTGATGTTCTGGAAAGACTTCTTCATGAACAACCTAAAATGCTTTTGAACTGGATTCAGGGTTTTCCTATGCCTCAAGTTTAATAAATCTAGCTATAGTCTACATCGTGGCATGCAACGTCCTGTATGCATCAAATTCAGCAGTGAAGTCATCCTTATAATTCTAGTGCTGCTAATAGGAGACCAGAGAAATGCCTTTTATGAAATAATCAGAGATTTCAATCTTTAATGAAGATGCTTTGGAAGCAGAGTGCTTCTTTGTAATAATTCAGAATGTAGTGAATTAGTATAACAATATAATTTCCAATCTTAAAATCTTGTCCTTTATCTTCGGTAGTCTCAAAAAAACACTTTTTTTTTTTTAATTTGGTCCCTCTATTTCTATTTTTTTAGTATTTCTTTTTAGAATTTATGTGAAACCCTAAATGGTTTTCTTGTAAAAGCTTTCTTTTTTTTTTAACTTTTATTTAATGAATATAAATGTCCAAAGTACAGCTTATGGACTACAATGGCTTCCCCCCCATAACTTCCCTCCCACCTGCAACATTCCCCTTTCCCGCTCACTCTCCCCTTCTATTCACATCAAGATTCATTTTCAATTCTATTTATATATAGAAGTTCAGTTTAGCATATATTAAGTAAAGATTTCAACAGTTTGCACTTCCATAGGAACACAGAGTGAAAAATACTGTTTGAGTACTAGTTATAGCATTAAATCTCAATGTACAGCACATTATGACAGAGATCCTACATGAGGAGTAAGGGCACAGTGACTCCTGTTGTTGACTTAACAAATTGACACTCTTGTTTATGGCATCAGTAATTCACCTAGGCTCTTATCACGAGTTGCCAAGGCTATGGAAGACTTTTGAGTTCACCAGCTCTGATCATATTTAGACAAGGTCATAGTCAAAGTGGAAGAGTTTTCTCCTCCCTTCAGAGAAAAGTAACTCCTTCTTTGATGACCTGTTCTTTCCACTGGGATCTCACTCGTGGAGATTTTTCATTTAGGCGTGTTTTCATTTTGTTTTGTTTTGTTTTGTTTTGTTTTGTTTTGTTTTTTTGCCAGAGTGTCTTGGCTTTCCACACTTGAAATCTCTCATGGGCTTTTCAGCCGGATGCACATGCCTTAAGGGCTAATTCTGAGGCCAGAGTGCTGTTTAGGACATTTGCCATTCTATGAGTCTGCTGTGTATCTCTCTTCCCACGTTGGATCATTCTCTCCCTTTTTTATTCTATCCGTTAGTATTTGCAGCCACTAGTCTTGTTTATGTAATCCCTTTGGCTCTTAGTCCTATCATTATGATCAATTGTGAACAGAAATTGATCATTTGGACTAGTGAGATGGCATTGGTTCATGCCACCTTGATGGGATTGAATTGGAATCCCCTAGTATGTTTCTAACTCTACCGTTTGGGGCAAGTCAGCTTGAGCATGTCCCAAATTGCACATCTCTTTCCTCTCTTATTCCACTCTTATATTTAACAGCAGTCACTTTTCAGTTAAGTTTCAACACTTAAGAATAACTGTGTATCAATTACAGTATTCAACCAAAAGTATTAAGTAGAACAAACAAGAAAATACTAAGAGGGATAACGTATTAATTTGTTCATCAACAGTCAGGGCAAGGGCTGATCAAGTCACTGTTTCTCATAGTGTCCATTTCACTTTAACAGGTTTCCTTTTTGGTGCTCGGTTAGTTGTCACTGATCAGGGAGAACATATGATATTTGGCCCTTTGGGACTGGCTTATTTCACTCAGCATAATGTTTTCCAAATTCCTAAGAGGGATCATTTTTCAGTTAAAATTTAAACACCTAAGAATAATTGTGTGTTACTAGAGTTCAACCACTAGTACTAGAACAAAAAAAATACTAAAATGGATAAAGTATTACATTGTACATCAACAGTCAGGACAAGAGCTGATCAAGTCACTGTTTCTCATAGTGTCCATTTCACTTCAACAGGTTTCCCCTATGGTGCTCAGTTAGTTGTCACCGATCAGGGAAAACATATGATATTTGTCCCTTTGGGAATGGCTTAATTCACTTCTTGTAGAAGCTTTCAACATGTAACTAGAATAGAATTAGTAATTGAGTTTTCAAGGCAGTTCTGAAGTATATCTTTCTGGCCACCAGCGATGACACCATTTTGATTAAAACTGTCAGCAGATGAGGTGACCCCTGGCTTTCTGGAGTCCTAGGAGAATAAGAATTCCATGTTTCAATCTGGGAGAATTTTGAGATGGGCAGGTGAGTGGAGGTGAGAGGGGAGGGGTAGGATTGACAGTACCTACTGGAGGTATTGGGAGACATGTTTTTCACTGGTGAAGTTCAGATGATCATTTATGGTAAGCATAGTCTCTTTGTGAGTAAAATATTTGAGATTTTTTAAATTTATTAAGTAATCAATGAAGTCTAAATTGAAAGTTGTTTCCAGAGGAATCCACCATCTCTATTAGCACTTGTGGATCTCCTGAATGGCAGCTGCTTCCTTCACTCTAAACCAGGTTTAGTTCTGTAGAGATCATGAGTTCCTCCAAGTCACTGTCTTTGAATCTGTTTAAAAACAAATAAGGGGCAGGTATTGCAGAGCTGCCACGTAAGCCCCTGCTTAGGACATCTACCTGAAATATCAAGCACTCAAGTCCCAGCTGTGGGGAAATTAGTTACATGATGGTGCCCAAAGGAAGTAAGGTGGGCGGAATCCAAAGTTGTTTACCACTAAAACTAATTGGCTGTGCAACATCAGGGGAGGTAACAAAACTAGTAACAAGTGTATAGACATATGGCTAGTCCTATAGAAATCCCCCCGTAAGGTGATTTTTTAAGTGATTGGTTGGTCCTTAGCCCTGCCCCAATGACTCTGCAGTTTTGTGCTATAAAAGGTTCTGTTTCGCACAAAGTAAATGTGTCCTTGCTAGACTTGGCTCCCCGCTGCGTCTGATTGTCTCCGGGACTGGGAGGCTGGGGAACGGGCGAGCGGCGCACTTACCTTTCCTCGGACCCAGTCCATCCTTGTACGGGTGGACTAAGACCCAGCATCTGGCGCCCAACGTGGGGCTCGAGCAGTTACTTTTCGGCCGAGGCCAAGCGGTCTCTCAGGGTAAGTGAAACCCTAGCATGGGTAATGCAATTTCGTCCAAAGTGGACCAGGCCTTAAAGGCCTTACAGGACTTGGGAGAGCCCAGAGACTCAGAGGAAGATGGCGGGGAAAGAAAACGGGCTAAGTTTAATCAAAAAGCAAAAACGAAAGTAAAAGCCATACCGCCTAGCCCCTCCACCCTAGGAGGGCCGAAACCACCCCCATACCTCCTGGGGGCAGAGGCAGCCTCCCCCTATGTAAAGCTGCGGAGGGAGCTACCTGATGCAAACCCTTGTGATTGCCCGGGAAGAGGGAGGAGAAATGAGGTAACTTATGCGGGAGCAGCCGCTGGCATGATGGTGGCCATGCTGCTCGCTCTGCTGGTGCTGCTGCTCCTGGGGCCAGGCGGCGGGGGCCAGGCAGGGCCCCCACACAACACCCTGCAGGAGGATCACCCCACTGCCTTCCGGGGACGTGGCTGCCGCCTTCCAAGGCCCCTGGGCGCACCTGTTGCACCACCTCACCCACCTCGCCGAGGGCTGCTGCGTGCTGGCCGCATACCTGGCCGGCCTGGACCCCTCGCGGTCGCTGTCAGAGCTGTGCGAGGAGCCGCGCCTGGCCATGGAGCTGGGTGGCACCGCAGCGCCCTCGCACCTGGACAAAGCAGTGCGCGTACTTTGCTGCACCCCGCAACGCAGAGCATGGAGCCCGGCGGGGACCACCGGAGCCGGAGCAGCGGCGGCAGGGGCGGCCCCAGGCCAGCAGTGGCCTCAGCACGGGGCAGACAGCTGCTGTCCGCGGAGTCAAGCAGCGGCGGGGACGGGGAGGATGATGATGGTGGTACGTCAACCTGTCCATCCTCAGTCCAGCTACTTCGTGAGACTGTACACGGAACTGCTGCTGGTGAGCCTGCCCACGCAGGACTTCAGCATGCCCTACAATGTGATCTGCGTGTGCTACGGCTCCTTCTCCACATCGAGGAGCCTAGCACCAGCGGCCTGGCCAAGAGGCTGGCCTAAAGGAACGATCTTTAAAAGAAAAAGGGGGCACCAACCCCCCTCTCAATGGGTGTGTGAGACTATGGGGATGGGTCATTGGATTAGTCAAAAGGTTCCCAGGAAAAAATCTGGAATGGATGTCAAATTGTTAATGAGACTTTGGGCCAATGGGTGGCACCTCAGAAGGGAGGGATGTTTTTGTTGTGCAGGGCTACAGACTCACACCTTGTATTGGTGCACCTCATTGATTCCTGCGTGCTAGTGTCCCTCATCCCCCACGTACTGTAACTACGCTCCCATAATTACAAGTCACGTGACACCCCAAGACGGGTAAAGCACCCAGCATCCTGCACCAACCTAAGACAGGGCTCATGGCCAAGCTGCCTGGGTTACCAATGACGGGTAAGGGCAAGGACGGCTAGGGGCAAACTAAGACAGGGACTGCGTGCTAAAACAAAAAAGGGGGAATATGTGGGGAAATTAGTTACATGATGGTGCCCAAAGGAAGTAAGGTGGGGGAATCCAAAGTTGTTTACCACTAAAACTAATTGGCTGTGCAACATCAGGGGAGGTAACAAAACTAGTAACAAGTGTATAGACATATGGCTAGTCCTATAGAAATCCCCCCGTAAGGTGATTTTTTAAGTGATTGGTTGGTCCTTAGCCCTGCCCCAATGACTCTGCAGTTTTGTGCTATAAAAGGTTCTGTTTCGCACAAAGTAAATGAGTCCTTGCTAGACTTGGCTCCCCGCTGCGTCTGATTGTCTCCGGGATCGGGAGGCTGGGGAACGGGCAAGCGGCGCGCTTACCTTTCCTCGGACCCAGTCCATCCTTGTACGGGTGGACTAAGACCCAGCACCAGCTACTCTGCTTCTGAACCGGTTCCTTGCTAATGTGTCTGGGAATCAGCAAATGATGGCTCAAGTACTTGAGTTCCTGCCATACTGCCATCCTTGCCATCCACATGGAAGACCAACATGGAGTTCTTGATCCCTGCCTTCAGCCTGATCTAGCCCAAGGTGTTGTGGACATTTGGGGAGTGAACCAACAAATGGAAGGTCACTCTCTCTCTCTCTCTCTCTCTCCTCTTCCTGTCTATCTCCTTCACCACTGTGTGTGTGTCTGTGCATTGGTATTTCTCTGTATCACTCTGCCATTCAAATAAATAAATATGCTTTTAAAGATAACTAAGTAAAAACAAACAGAACTTCCAAGTATCTTGAAGGACCATAGTATTCCCACTTTGTTCCTGTTGCATTTTGGGAAGTTCTTGTTATCTGAACTGTTGGTTTTTATTGATAGTTTGGCAATGCAACACAGTTTAGTCATCTTCTGGGCCTTCAGTGCCAGTAAGTGGTTTCCTCAGCCATCCTGTAGGCTACTGAGAAACTATGGCTTCATAACATCTTTTGCATTGTATTTGTCAAGTTCACTAATGGCACTCCTTTATTTTTAGGTACTATACCTGGAATAGGTGCTTAGAATGTGTACCCTTTCCTACTTTCTTTCATCAAGCTGAATGGGAAGTCAGTACCTCTGAATTAAATGCTGCCTCTTTAGTATTAAATTATCATGGGACTAGTCAATCTCCCAGTCCTGGAGTCACTGATTGGTTGACCTTGACATTCAGGATGCAAATGTTGTCATGGCTCAGGCTTCTGTGGCTCTGGTTTTCACACCAGCTCCCCAGCCCTCCTCCTTACCATTATCTAAATCCCCTACGCTCATCTGTCCCAGCTCTGCTGTTACTTCTGCATCCACTGCCATAGCTACAGCAATGCCTTGCTGGCCTATTTGATTTTGAGAAAGAAAAACAAATAAAAAACTTTTAAGATTTAAAGATAATTTATTTTTGGAGTCCACAGATAATAAAAGAGACATTGCCATGTATAGATCCCATTTGTTTTACCAAACTATTCTTTCTAGAATGAATCTAAATATTAAATCAATAAACATTAGTATTTATGAATCAATAAACATGAACATACTTAGAAGAAATAGTTCTACTTGAATTGGAAGCTAGAGAATTGAGCACTCTGTAAAGCTTTTAAATTACCTAAGCCATGTACATAACAGAAACTATTAGGGAGAAATATCCCTTGTATCGTAAGTCCCACATAAACCATTAAGAAGAAATACACTTATCTGTACGGCAGATTCTTGTTTTTCAAAAAACGTTTTACCTTACATAATTTTTAAAATAAGTATACCAAATTCCTATGAACTCATACTGTTTACAAATGATCCATTGTTGTTTTGTTTTTAATTTTTCTGCATTGATTTAGCTTCCACATTAGGCACTATTCCACTCCTGAAGTATTTCAAAGCTTAAATTCAATAAGCTTTCATTTTCATTTAATTGAGTAAACTTAGATTCCATGAGACCATTTTCTCACAATGCTAGTATCCAGCATTACAATAGCTATTAAATAATGGCATATTTCTCTCAAAAATTGGCACCTATCACATAGTAGTATTCATGCCTTCTAGCCTTCTAGGCTCCTGGAGTATTTTAAAACTTGAATTCAATTATATTCCAATTCTGCACTTTACTTGGAGGCAAAGCAAGTCCATTAAATACTCTTCAATTATGACATGACATGGGATCATTTGCAGTGATTGTTTTAATTTAGATAAATGCCATCCTGCTAGACAAAAAATACTCAGGATATAATGGTTTGCACAAGATGCATTTCTTTTTATTTAATAATCTACAGCAAGGACCAGAAAAGTTTTCCTCTAAAGGCCATATGGTCTCTATTTTAAGTACTCAACTCTGCCATTATAGCATGAAAGTCGTAGTAGGCAATAAATAAACCAGTAAGCATGATTGTGTTTCAATAACACTTTATTTACAAAAGCCATCAGCAGGCAAGATTATGCTTGCAGGTTGTAGTTTGCCAACTTGATATACAGGGAAGCAGGTCAGGGCTACAGGGAAGCTATAGCGTGATCTATATAAGGTTGTTGTGATTCTACCAGAAATCAAATGTTTATCTGTGGTAGATAAGGGAAGAAGAGAAAGTCTACAGCAATGGCTAAAAGGAGAAGATTCAACACTGTTCTCTGTCCACCTACTCTTGACTTAGTCAGTGGTCCAATAGAATGGATGTTTATCTAGACATTCATTGACATGAATAATAGACAAGGAGTCTACAACTAAAAGTAAGAATTGGAAAAATGGATACCAGGAGGCAGTTTATTCTGTGCTTCCCCTATCTTGAGCACATTCTTTCTTTCTCTATCCAAAACCTGATTCAGTTACTGCATTTGCTAAAGTCTGTTATATTTGCACAAGGCCAAGTCCTCTTCTTTGCACATAGATATGGCTTCTTGAAATTCAGTTACTATAACTCACTGAATTATCTTGCTTCTCTTTTAAATCAATAACTAAAAAATAAATGGGAACTAGATAACTACAATAAATGCTCTCATTAATAATTTTTAAAATGGCCGGCGCCGCGGCTCACTAGGCTAATCCTCCGCCTTGCGGCGCCGGCACATCGGGTTCTAGTCCCGGTCGGGGCACCAATCCTGTCCCGGTTGCCCCTCTTCCAGGCCAGCTCTCTGCTGTGGCCAGGGAGTGCAGTGGAGGATGGCCCAAGTGCTTGGGCCCTGCACCCCATGGGAGACCAGGAGAAGCACCTGGCTCCTGCCATCGGATCAGCGCGGTGCGCCGGCCGCAGCGCGCCAACCGCGGCGGCCATTGGAGGGTGAACCAACGGCAAAAGGAAGACCTTTCTCTCTGTCTCTCTCTCACTGTCCACTCTGCCTGTCCAAAACAAACAAACAAACAAAAAATAATAATAATTTATAAAAATAGGAAACACATAGTAGAAAGACATTACCAGTATTTTAAAATGTTGTTTGTTGGGGATTATTGTTGGAGTACCATAAGTGCTCCCTTAAAATTTGTGAAGTATAGATCATCGGCCCCTACTTCACCCCTACTCAGCTTGAAGAAATCAGAGCCATCCTCATCTTAGCCCCTGACAGCAGCCAGGGTTTCCATAGGCAGAGAAAAGAAATGAGGGAGCCTGGGACTGGAAGTAGTCTGTTAACTCCATACCACAGCTCCTTGACAGCACATACACTAAACAAAACAGGAGTGTTCTTTCTCTGTGGCAACCAGACACATATCTGTCTTCCCACTAACTTGGACAGGGACTTGTACTCTTGCATTGCTATTTTCCCTCTGTCTTCATTTTGACCATCTTTCTGCCATGGACAAGGTCTCTTATATCTCCTTTTATACTCATTATCATAGTGCTCATATTCCTACCATGTATAATCAACATACTTCAAAATTCTTATAGGAATGAAGGACTGCTATATCCTGAGATCATGCAGGAACTACAAAAGACTGTCCCTTCTCTTCAATCATTCTAATCAAGAGCAGAGATACCCTGCCCTATGTCAATGCCCGGAATCAGCAGGAAGTAGCCAAAAAGAAATGGCTGCCCCATCTTCCTATCTATGCTCAGAGTTAGGATTGATGGAACAAGGACATAAGCCTCACCCATTTTAGCTCATTGCTTAAAAGTAGTTAAAATGCCATCTTTCAGGACATTAGTTCAGCCTGGTATTGTTCCCCACCCCCTGCATCCTTTTCCAGGTTTGAAAACTGGGGTGGTGGTGGGGTAGAGGATGGGTGCCTGAAAGAAGAAACTCGCCACTGACTACTGCCCCCCATCTCTGGACCCTTAGCCCACTCTTTTTTTTTTTTTGACAGGCAGAGTGGACAGTGAGAGAGAGAGACAGAGAAAGGTCTTCCTTTTGCCGTTGGTTCACCCTACAATGGCCGCTGTGGCTGGCGCACCGCGCTGATCCGAAGGCAGGAGCCAGGTGCTTATCCTGGTCTCCCACTCTTAAGATATATACGGCCCAGCCTGCTGGTGGACTGTGCCCTCTGCCACGTGTTCAATTTGTGTGGACACTCTGTTGGCAACATTTGCAAACTTATTTTTCTTCATTAAATTTGTTTTGGCTGTAAATGAATAAATAAAACTTGTGGGGCATAAATAAAGTAAAAAAGGAACATCATGTATCTAATTATTTGTAATTACTTTAAATTTACATATCTAATTATTTAAAAGTTATGTACAACTAATACTAGCTGATGATGGATCACTTTCAATAAACCCATTGTAATTTGAAAATATCTTGTTAAAAATAAATGTGATATAAACAACCCACTTAATAGTATCACTTACTGCAGATAGACTAATGTCAAAATTCTCAGACCACTTAACATTCTTCTAGAGTTGTGGAAAATCAATTAACACAGAAATATATTTTATAACAAATATTGTTTTTTTAAGTAATTTGTTGAATGTTTGTATTTTAAAAAAAAAAGTTGGTAACACAGTACCCAGTAAATTTTTGGTTGTTTCCCTTAGGATTGAGGCTGCAAGAAGTTGCACAACAGTAAGCAAGATTGTCATGATGCATTTTGTTAATCCAAAAAAGGATAAAAAATCAAAGTACACTTTTTTTTTTTTGACAGACAGAGTGGATAGTGAGAGAGAGAGAGAGAGAGAGAAAAGTCTTCCTTTTTGCAGTTGGTTCACCCTCCAATGGCCGCTGTGGCCGGTGCATCGCAGCGATCCGAAGCTTGGAGCCAGGTGCTTCTCCTGGTCACCCATGCGGGTGCAGGGCCCAAGCACTTGGGCCATCCTCCACTGCCTTCCTGGGCCATAGCAGAGAGCTGGCCTGGAAGAGGGGCAACCGGGACAGAATCCGGTGCCCCACCCAGGACTAGAACCCGATGTGCCGGCGCCGGCCCGAAGTACACTTCTACTGAATACCTACTGCTTTCACATTGTTGTAAATTCAAAAACAATTCTAACTCATACCATTCTAAGTTGGGGACCAACTATATAGTGTTAACTCTTGGCAAAATACATTGGTCAAAATGTTCCTTTATTACAACTAAATTTTAAAATTATGCAGGTCTCTACATTTTATAAAGTTAGAGATCAGTGATGTTAAAAATAAACTATGAAGTATAAGTATCACACATGTTTGTTCTGCAAATGGATTGTGGATGTTTGGTTGCATAATCAGACATCATAATCATGTTCTATTTCAGTATGTTTTGTTAGACAATTATTGTTGGATCACTTTAATTTATGGTACATGAATAAAATGAATTTGAAAAATGTTTCTCAACTGAATCAGAAGCAATTGGAATAATTAATAAAATTTATAGAGCAAAATTTATATTCAGAAAAGAACTACAAAATCTCCATACAGTGTTTTCATTTTGTGTCACTTGCAGGAAATTTTACAAAGAATAATCTGACTCTATTATAACTTCTAGTAAAAATTACTATTACTTGATCATGTTTTTTCTCAGGATTAATAAATAAGCATCCAAAACAACACTATTTATCTTAATATTTTTTTCAAGATATTCATTTTAGGATATTGTAAGGAAAAATTGGATTATCAATATGTTGCTTAATTTGTCTCATGCTCTCTTCAATCAAGTCTACATCTTGAACTACTCAGACATAATAAATAATCTTCATAGAATTTAATTGGAAGCGCCTTTGCAATTGAACCCTTTCATTTATACCTTTTCATTTCCTGGTTTTAAGTCATTTATATTGCATTAGATTGTCAATATTTTTAGATTTATTTTATGTATTTCAGAGGCAGAGTGACAGAGAGGAAGAGACCAAGAATGAAAGAGATCCTCCATCTCCTGGTTCATTGCCCAAATTGTCATAATGGCTAAGGCTGCACCAAGCTGAAGCTAGGAGACTGGAATTCCACCCGGGTCTCCCAAATGGGTGGTAGGGACTCAAGAACTGGAGTTATCTTCTGCTGCTTTACCAGGGAGGTGGATTGGAAGCAGAGCAACCATGACTTCAGAACTCTGATTTGAGATGACAGTATTGCAATCATCTGTGTCAAAGTGTAAAATACTGTTTGAGTACTAGTTATAGCATTGAATCACAATGTACAGCACATTAAGAACAGAGATGCTACATGGGGAGTAAGTGCACAGTGACTCCTGTTGTTGACTTAACAAATTGACACTCTTGTTTATGGTGTCAATAATCACCCTAGGCTCTTGTCATGAGTTGCCAAGGCTATGGAGGCCTTTTGAGTTCACCAACTCTGATCTTATTTAGATAAGGTCATAGTCAAAGTGGAAGTTCTCACCTCCCTTCAGAGAAAAGTACCTCCTTCTTTGATAGCCTGTTCTGTCTACTGGGATCTCACTCACAGAGATCTTTCATTTAGGCATTTGTTTTGTTTTGTATTTTTTTTTTTTTTGCCAGAGTGTCTTGGCTTTCTGTGCCTAAAATACTCTCATGGGCTTTTCAGCCAGATCTGAATGCCTTAAGGGCTGATTCTGAGGCCAGAGTGCTGTTTAGGACATCTGCCATTCTATGGGTGTGCTGTGTATCCTGTTTCCCATGTTGGATCGTTCTCTCCCTTTTTGATTCTATAGTTTGTATTTGCAGACACTAGTCTTGTTTATGTGATCCCTTTGACTCTTAGTCCTATCATATGATCAACTGTGAACAGAAATTGATCACTTGGACTAGTGAGATGGCATTGGTACATGCCACCTTGATGGGATTGAATTGGAATCCCCCTGCACGTTTCTAACTCTACCATTTGGGGAAGTCCGATTGAGCATGTGCCGAGGTGTACATCTCCTTCTTTTTTTTTTTTTTTTTTTTTGACAGGCAGAGTGGACAGTGAGAGAGAGACAGAGAGAAAGGTCTTCCTTTGCCGTTGGTTCACCCTCCAATGGCCACCGCAGTAGCGCGCTGTGGCCAGCGCACCGCACTGTTCCGATGGCAGGAGCCAGGTGCTTATCCTGGTCTCCCATGGAGTGCAGGGCCCAAGCACTTGGGCCATCCTCCACTGCACTCCCGGGCCACAGCAGAGAGCTGGCCTGGAAGAGGGGCAACCGGGACAGGATCAGTGCCCCGACCGGGACTAGAACCCGGTGTGCCAGCGCCGCAAGGTGGAGGATTAGCCTAGTGAGCCGCGGCGCCGGCCACATCTCCTCCCTCTCTTATTCCCACTCTTATATTTAACAGGGATCACTTTTCAGTTAAGTTTCAACACCTAAGAATAATTGTGTGTTAATTACAGAGTTCAACCAATAGTATTAAGTAGAACAAAAAAATACTAAAAGGGATAAAGTATTAAGTTGTTCATCAACAGTCAGGGCAAGGGTTGATCAAGTCACCATTTCCCATAGTTTCCCTTTCACTTCAACAGGTTTTGTTTTTGTTGCTTTGTTATTTATCACCAATCAAAGAGAACATATGATATTTGTCCCTTTGGGAGTGGCTTATTTCACTCAGCATGATGGTTTCCAGATTCCTCCATTTTGTTGCAAATGACCGGATTTCATTGTTTTTTACTGCTGTATAATATTCTATGGAGAACATATCCCATAATTTCTTTATCCATTCCACTGTTGATGGGCATTAAAGTTGATTCCAGGTCTTAGCTGTTGTGAGTTGAGCTGCAATAAACATTGAGATGCAGAAAACTCTTTTATTTGCCAATTTAATTTCCTTTGGGTAAATTCCAAGGAGTGGGATGGCTGGCTTGTATGGTAGGATTATATTCAGGTTTCTGAGGAATCTCCAGACTGACTTCCATAGTGGCTTAACCAGTTTGCATTCTCACCAAGAGTGGGTTAGTGTTCCTTTTCGCCACATCCTCACCAGCATCTGTTGTTGGTAGCTTTCTGTCTATGAGCCATTCTAACTGGGGTGAGGTGAAACCTCATTGTGATTTTGATTTGCATTTCCCTGATGGCTAGCGATCCTGAACATTTATTCATGTGTCTGTTGCCCATTTGGGTTTCCTCTTTTGAAAAATATCTGTTGAGGTTCTTGGCCCATCTCTTAAGTGGGTTGTTTCTTTTGTTGTTTTGGAGTTGCTTGATCTCTTTGTAGATTCTGGTTATCAACCCTTTATTTGTTGCATAGTTTACAAATATTTTTTTTCCCATTCTGTTGGTTGCCTCTTCACTTTCCTGACTGTTTCTTTTATAGTACAGGAATTTCTCAATTTGATGCAATCCCAAATGTTAATTTTGGTTTTGACTGCCTGTGCTTCTGGGGTCTTTTCAAAGAAGTATTTGCCTGGGCCTATATCTTGCAAGATTTCTCCAATGTTCTCTAATAATTTGATGGTGTCAGGTCATAGATTTAGGTCTTTGATGCATGTTGAGTGGATTTTTGTGTAAGGTGTAAGGTAGGGGTCTTGCTTCATGCTTCTGCACGTGGAAATCCAGTTTTCCTAGCAGCATTTGTTGAATAGACTGTCCTTGCTCCAGGGATTGGTTTTAGATACTTGATCAAATAGAAGTTGGGTGCAGGTGTTTGGGTTGATTTCTGGTGTTTCTATTCTGTTCCATTGGCCCATCTATCTGTTTCTGTACCAGTACCATGCTGTTTTGATAACTACTGCCCTGTAGTATGTCCTGGAATCTGCTATTGTGAAGTCTCCAGCTTTGTTTTTGTTGTACAAGATTGCTTTAGCTCTTCGAGGTCTTCTGTGGCTCAACATAAATTTCAGCATCTTTTTTTCCAGATCTGAGAATAATGTCTTTGATATTTTGATTGGCATTGCATGGAATCTATAAATTGCTTTTGGGAGAATGTACATTTTGATGATATTTATTCTTCCAATCCATGAGCATGGAAGATTTTTCCATTTTTTGGTATCTTCTTCAATTTCTTTCTTTAATATTTCACATGAACTTTCATTCAATTTGGGTAAACCATTTCTTCTAAATTATTAAATAGGGTCTGAAATATGAACATATAATCAGAAGTATGTTTTTCCTAGTAATATACATAATAATAAATAGTTCACATGCAATAACTAATATTCAATTTTCATATTGATATTGGCTAAAATATCCTCATCATAAAAGAACATTTTGTAATATTTGGTTTCTTTTCTTGCATGTAATGCAAATATTTAAGTAGTCTAAATAAAATGTAATTATTTTCAAAATATTTAGTTCTTAAGCCTAGTTATGTTATTATGTACATTTAATGTCAAATGTGGTACAATAAAAGCAAAATGTTTCATTTGGTACATAGCCAGATAGTTCATATTTATTTCTTCATTTGTTGCAATGTCACTGCTAGCAACACATCTGAGACCATTCTCATATATAATAGCAAAATAAAGACATATACTGGCCGGTGCTGTGGCTCACTTGGTTCATCCTCCGCCTGTGGCACCAGCATCCCGTATGGGGGCCGAGTTCTAGCCCGGTTGATCCTCTTCTAGTCCAGCTCTCTGCTGTGGCCTGAGAGGGCAGTGGAGGATGGCCCAAGTTCTTGGGCCCCTGCACCTGCATGGGAGACCAGGAGGAAGCACCTGGCTCCTGGCTTCGGATCTGTGCAGCGCCAGCTGTAATGGGCATTGGAGGAGTGAACCAATAGTGGGAAGACCTTTCTCTCTATCTGTCTCTTTCACTGTCTGTAACTCTACCTGTCAAATAAATAAATAAATAATTATTAAAAAAAGACATGTACTCAGTGGACCACGAAGTTGTCAGTTGGAAAACAAGTAATGTTATATTTTATTGTTGTTACATCTGGAGTTTGTGTCTTCTATCTAAATGAAATTACAGAAATATTAATTCTTTAAGAAGGCAAAATGTAACAGTTACCTTGTAAAACCATTGGGAATGCTGCATTGGCTTGAATCTAATTTTAGAAAAATAATGTACATACCATGAAGCAAGAAATTAAAGGCAAGGCATTATTAAAAATGTTATTTTGTTATCAAAGACTGTTGAATTCTTATCTAAAGGACAATGATATCTGAAAGGCTATGATAATAATATCAATTCACTATTTCTTATACTTGTATATTTTCTCTTCTTTAAGAACTATTGATCAATGTCTACTAACACAATGTCCAATAACACAATATCCTCTCTCAAAAATGTCCAAAAGTTTTGTAACAGTTACAGTTTCCTTAGGATAGGTAACTAAGTTATATTTGAACCTCGTGTAATTTAGTAGTATGTGGGGGGGAGGGCAGGAGAGAGAGAGAAAGAGCAAGAGAGACAGAGAGAGAAACTTATGTAGACAAATCACTAGGGTTATGCCCTCCCAAAACTAGGTCTAAGCCTGGAGTTCACTAGTAGGGAAGCAGTGAAGTGCTTTAAAATAATTCCTCTCTGCATTTTATCAACCATGTTCTCTGGATTTTTGCCTCAATCTGGGTCTTCCTCACTTATTTTCTTTCATTACCATGTATAAAATGGATATTAGGAAGTATATTTTTCTAGGAGCTTCATAGCATCTGCAGCTCATTGCCACTCTTACAAGTTTTGGGGATTGAGATTTCCCTTAAGAAATAGATGATCACAGTTTTCCACTGCCTCTTGTAGTTTCTTTGTCAAGATAACTTTCTAAAAAAGTTATTTGCTTTCAATTAATCATGTTAAAGTATAAATAACAAAAGATATTTCTTGGGCATGATTCTAACTTGCAGCACTTCTAACTTTATCATCTTTCATGTTGTGATATTTACTATGTTGTGACATGCTACCTAAACACTGAGTATTACACATTATAGAATTTTTGATATAGTAGCACCAAGCTACTACTAACAAGAGGATAGGCTATGCTATATAATAGAATAGCTCAATCTAAAATAGTCTTTTAAAATGTAGTTTTACTTTTCTTGCACTTAACAGTTTGAGGCTAGTAACCCAGTGATAAAGGGGTGGCCATTATCTCCCCAGCACATGACTCCTAAGATGAATCTGCTTGTTACTATTTTCCTGAAAATAACAAATGAAGAAAGGAACCCAAACATGGCATTAAATTTCCAATTTGATTTGTCAGTAAGTATTATTTGCATTTTTAGTTTGATTCAATTTGTCAATAGCTATTGTCATTTCCTGGAAGGTTAAATGTCAAAGAATGGTAAATGCTTGCATTTGACGGTTTAGTGATGAACATTAGAAGACATTATTTATACTCTTTAGAAAACCCAATATTTTTGTTTTGTAACAATCTGTTTTACTTTCTCAAACTAGGAAAGAAAAACCCACTCTTCCTGTTTCCCTTCCAGATAGAACTCAAAAATGTGACCTATATGTGACAACTATATGCACTTGTTCAAGATATATATGCAGAATAGTCAGAGAAGAGGTGTTGTGATGTGTGGTGGAGGACCCATTTGAGACATTAGTACCAAAATTTGAATCAGCCAATGACCAATATCAGTGGTGTAAACTGAAACTCCTTGCTCTCTTTTTTCTTTCTCTTTAGTACCACCAGATGAATATATCTGTGTGTATTTGAAGAAATTATTTCTATAACTCATTGGGAAAGTATAATGTGAAGGAAGTTTTTTAAATGAAAGAGAAAACAACAGAGAAATCTCCTGGAAGTGCTGGAGGGGTACATAATGAGTTAGTTGAATGGTGTCAAGGAAGAGATCATGTTTAGGGGTTTCCTACATGGTTTTAAATGAGAACCTTTCCTTGATGGGTCACTATATATGCCAATAAGGTGGGTATGAGCCACTCAGGGAGCAGTTGCCAGAATCACCTTTATATACAAAGATATACTAATGAGATGATATGAAGTGCTCTTCAGGAAGTGCTAAGAAGTCAGAACCAGCATAATTCACTTTGCACAGGAGAGTTGATAGAGTACTCAAACAGGTACACGGTAGACAGGACATTTGACTGATGTGACCGCATCTGGTGATCTCAGTTGTGTTATTTTTTTCTCTGAAAAGATTTATTTATATACTTGAAAGGCAGAGTTACAAACAGAGAGAGAAGAGCCAGAGAGAGAAAGAGAGAGAGAGAATGAGAGAGTCGTCCATCTGCTGGTTGAATCCCCAGATGGCCACAATGGCCAGGGATAGGATAGACCAGGCTGAAGCCAAGAGTCAAGACCCTCTGCAACATAGCTCACTTGGGTGCACGTGCCTAAATACTTGGATTATACACTGCTGGTTTCCCAGGCACACTAGCAAAGGGGTGGATCAGAAGTGGAGCAGCTGGAATGTGAACTGGCACCCTATGGAATGCCAGCATTGCAGACAGCTCCATAACCTGCTATGCTACAATGCCGGCCCCTTATTGTGTTATTCTTCAATGGGGCCCCTTGTCCCTCTCTACTACCTGCCATAAGAATCTGTCTCCCATCTCTACCAACCCCCCCCCCACCCCACACACACACTTCTAAAGAGGTGACCTTAACTACCATTAGGGAAAGGGGCAATGATGACTCTGGCAAGTTGGAAATGGATCATACTCAAGGATCTTCCAGAGGCCCATCCAGTGATTACTTGCAAAGCAAAGAATGCATGTGAGGCTGCATTTGCATGATCATCTGAAGATTGATTGGAATAGACATGAGGGAATGAAATCAGTGAGGATGCATGGACCAAAGAATAGGATCCTTCCTGCCAGAGCACAGAGAAGAGGAGACTATCCTGGGAGGGCTGACAAATAGCATTCATCCATACACCAAGGACAAGAATCATTCAATACCTCTTGTTATGAGTGGACAGTGTCCCTTCACTAATTGGGTAAAAGCCTTCCCCCATAGAACTGAAAAGGCAACAGAAGTGTCAAAAATTTTGATTTCACACTAAGTAGAGCCTCTTTAGACTTCAGCTCCTATGTTAGGTTATGGCTACCTACTGTCTGAATGTCCACTGCTAGTTGGTACAGGGAGCAAGCTATTTCTTCATATCCAGGGACTCATAATCAACAGCATCTCATGATGCCCAAAGAACCTTTCAACTATCTGAGAATTTTGGGAAGGAGAAAGGAATATAGAGTTTTTATTTTCTCCTTCCATTATGCCTGCATTCCTTTAGAAAGAATCAAGCCCATCTATTTTACCTATGGGTGGCAGAGTTGGACATTAAATTTTAAAAATTTGTAGCCCATTCCTGTCACTGAGAAGGGCCTTATTGTCTTCTTAGCAGATCTCCTCAGGGAAGCACAGAGAATATCATCTTCATAATGTAGAGCAGTGGGGTTTAGATGGGAAAACTCTTAAATCTAGTCTAAATAAATGGGAACTATCTCCAAATCCTGCGAAAGCACAGTCCACGTTAATTGAGTGGACTGTTTTGAAATTTCTTCAAAAGCAAACAGGTATTTGGAACTGGGGTGTAAGGGTTTGCAAAAAAGGCATCCTTTAAATCTAAAATTGAAAGCCATTTATTCCCCTATGGAATTTGGGACAACAAAGGATATGGGTTTTGGACCACTAGATCTATAGAGAATACAGCATCATTAATGAAACAGAAACCCTGTATTAGCCTCCATTCCTCATTAGGCTTTTATGTTCCATGTGTTATAAGGACTAATGCCCCTTGAGCCCCTTGGAAAGTGAGTATGTGTTGTACCATTATTCACCATGAGAGAGGGCCAAGCAGGAAGAAGTGGATGCACTCACCTATATCGAACTTTGGCTTTCCATCTCTTATCTATGGGTCCCTTGATTCTCTAGATCTTGGGACCATGAGTGACCTGGTCCTCATGAGCAAGTAATGTTAAGCCTGCAGGTATAATCACTCTCCCCTTGGCCTAACATTGATCCTCCCTGCTGCCTCCTTTTCTTTCCTCTAGACTTTGGCACAACCAGCTGTTAAAGATACCACACCTGTGTCCACTTGTACATGTTTCTATTTGAAAGTTGGCCTCCTTAGGGTTGGCTGTTGGAGTCCCTTTTTGGGTAGAATGCAACTATGCCATGTAGGTCAACAGCCTCCCTCCTTTTCGTTTCTTTTTTCTTTTATTGTCTCTTCTCTTTTTTCTTTCTTTCTTCACTAACATTTATTTTATTTTATTTCTATTATAATTTAAACTGTCTTAATATATAGAGAACTGATTTAATCAACTTCATAGATATTATGCCCTTGTGGGATGTTTCAATCTAACTCATAGTACAAATCATGACCTAGAATTTCAGTCCAATGAGAAGACCCTGCCAGGAGAGGGGGCCAAATGAGTGACAGGGAATTTATCCTGGGGACACTTAACAGAGTCCTATCTAATAAGTATTTTAAGATGTTTATGTGTAAAGCAGTCTATGTAGCAGAATAAAACATCAGACCAAAAGACATTATATAAGAAAGGCTAAAATAAGCAAAGAATAGAATGTTAATCTCAGCCCAGCCTCTTAACATGTGGTCTGGTTCCAGTCAAGAAGCTTTTGGGCGATGCCAGAGAATCACTCAGCCAGAAACCTTTTCTTGCTCCAAGATCTTTTTTTTTTTTTTCTTTTGACAGGCAGAGTTAGACAGTGAGAGAGAGACATAGAGAAAGGTCTTCCTTCCATTGGTTCACCCCCCAAATGGCTGCTACGGCTGGCACCCTGTGTAGCAGCTGGGACTCAAATTGACACCCATATGGGGTGCTAGCACTGCAGGTGGCAGCTTTACTTGCTATGCCACAGTGCCCGCACCTCATTAGGCTTTAAATTTTGAATTGTTCCCATGGGTTTGCAGGTGAATGCTGACAATTTTCTAATGGTTAAAAATTTAGTGATTATTTGGTACTTTTTATTAATATATACAGGGAACTATCTATTCAAGCTATATAGTATTAATTTAAAAGAACTATTTCGGGGCTGGCGCCTTGGCGCACTAGGTTAATCCTCCACCTGCGGCACCGGCATCCCATGTGGGCGCTGGTTCTAGTCCTGGTTGCTCCTCTTCCAGTCCAGCTCTCTGCTGTGGCCGGGGAGAGCAGTGGAGGATGGCCCAAGTGCTTGGGCTCCTGCACCCATGTGGGAGACCAGGAGGAAGCACCTGGCTCCTGGATTCGGATTGACACAGTGCCGGCCGTAACGGCCATTAAGGGAGTGAACCAATGGAAGGAAGACCTTTTTCACTGTCTGTTTCTTTCACTGTCTATAACTCTACCTGTCAATAAATTTTAAAAAAGAAAGAAAAAGAAAAGAACTATTTCTCATTTTAATCCAAACTTATCTCAATTGTAATATACAAAATGTCCATTCCACTGCAAACTACAAGAACAGTTAAAAAGGATAAAGGAATTCCATTCCCCACCCAGTCAATTTCAAGTTTAGTGAGAAAAATATGGAATAGGCATGCAACAAATATAATGCAAATGAAATGTATAATTTTTTCTACTAATATATGATATCAAGTTATCTATATCCATTTCAAGACTTGTTAGTCCATTTAATATTGTTGATGTATTCAAATTCCTAAGAGTTGGAGATCTTTTTTGAAGATTTTATGTATTTATTTTAGAGGCGGAGTTACAGAGAGAGGGAGAGACAGAGAGAAAGGTCTTCCATCTGCTGGTTCACAACCAGAACTGAGCTGATTCGAAGCCAGGAGCCAGGAGCTTCTTCCATGTCTCCCACAAAGGTGCAGGGGACCAAACACTTGAACCATTTTCTGCTTTCCCAGGCCCTTAATAGAGAGCTAGAAGAGGAGCAACCAGGACACAAACCTATGTGCATATGAGATGCCAGTGAAGCATAGAAGCTTTGCCTACTATGCCATAGCACTGGCCCCTTGGATATCTTTTTAAACAAAGATTCTAAAATATTCCAAGAGAAAATTTCAGAAATACACAATGCTTATCTATATAATGTGTTCTACAATGACGGAGGTTTGTGGTAGTCGTCATCCCAGTAGCATTTTCATTTTAGCATAATATTTTTGTTTAGGGAAATAAAGATAAATGATTTAAAAATTGAGTTTCAAGATATTCCCATGAAAATTCTGTTTGAGGCTCATATAAATAGTAAAATTACAATTGTACATATATATCTATAATATATAAGTATTTCTACTCAGATTTATTTGTATTAAAAGTAATATCATGTAATAATATATAATCACTTTAACAGCAAAATAATAACGTTCTATTTGGAGTTTAGACCACACGCTTTGGATTTCAGATCTCATATCAAGCTCTAGTCCTGGCTAATCTGCTCCAAATTCAGCTTTCTGCTTATTTTCCTAGAAAGCAGAAAACTAAATTTCAAGTACTTGAGTTCTTGTCACCTACATATGAGACTTGGATAGAGTTCTAAGCTCCTTGTTTCAGCCTGGCCCAATACTGGCTATTGTGGCCATTTGGAGAGTGAAAAGCAAGCAATCTCTCTCTCTCTCTCTCTCTCTCTCTCTCTCTCTCTCTCCATCTCTCTGTCTTTCAAATAAATAAATTCAAACAAATTATTAAAGAAAAGACGTAATATATTTTGTAATCTATCATCAAACTTCAAGTCTGTAATAACATGTAGATAATAGAGCCAGAATCAAAGAATATTAGCTAAATATAACAAGTTCTCAACTACATAGCTATCCATGTAAGTATGACATTAGTAAATTGAAAAAAAAATGATGTAACAATCTGTGACTATGCAAAAATTATTGTGATGACAAGTTTTAGTCTTTAACTAAAGTCATTAATAAAAATTCCCTTTTAAAGCATAGAAGAAGGAATGTACCTTTTTTTTAAATTTGTCACTCTCTCACACACACTACGAAGAAATTTCAAATAAAATTTGGGAATGTTATTTTTCATATTTTGCTTATGAGCCCCAAAAAACTCTCACGGAGGTGATACTTTTCCACCTTCCTGTACTGCAGATAGAGATAGGAGACAGGGAGGGTAGAAAGGGACAAGGGGGCCCAAGAAAGATGATGCAATCACAGGAATCATTGAATGAGTTCACATAGCTGAAGGCCCCAAACACAGCAGATTTATTTGAACTTTCTATCAACTCCTCTATGCAAAATGAGTTACTCAAGCTGTGACCTCTGAGTGACTCTACATCTGAGCAACTCCTGAGAAGCATTTAAATGTCACGTCATTAGCATTTATGCAAAAAGGTGAATCTGGTAGCTTTTTCTTGAGTGTCCCATATCCAGTACTAGAGGTTTTAACCTTATCAGCATATATGTATATAATACATAAAATTTATGTATATTTTCACCTTATTAGCACAAATATCATATATATAAATAAGTGGAGGAAAGCTATATATATGTATATAACTTTGTGTATGTATATATATATATTTATATATGTTTAAAAACATGTAATATTACCTAGACAAAGCCTCTTCATTGGCAACTTGTTCTGGAACCGCTCCCAGTGCTGCACGAAGCATTCCCTTTTGCTTTCTCTTTCATTTTCTCTGTTCCTTAATATACTTCCTTCCCATTGGTTATACTTCCTTGCCCATGTGCCAAAATCTTCATGGTCATGAACCAATGAATCTGGCAAAGAGAAAGAGCTGTAACATTTCTAAAATTCAGCTGAAAGAAAAAACTCTATTAGCCAGCAAAAAGTGGCTAGCATGGCTGCCGCTCCTAAGACTCAGAAGAAGAGCTGGCACTGTGGCATAGCGGGTAAAACCACCACCTGCAGTGCTGGCATCCCATATGGGCACTGGTGTGAGTCCCAGCTGCTCCACTTCCAATCTAGCTCTCTGCTATGGACAGGGAAAGTAGTATAAGATGGCTCAAGTCCATGTGTTCCTGCACCTGTTTGGGAAACTTGGAGGAGGCACCTGGCTCCTGGCTTCGGATTGGTGCAGCTCTGGCCATTGCAGCCATCTGGGGAGTGAACTGCAGATGGAAGACCTCTCCCTTTCTGCCTCTGCTTCTCTGTAACTCTGCTTTTCAAATAAATAAATAAATCTTCCAAAAAAAAAAAAAAAAGACTCAGAAGACAAACTTTACTGAAACAAGTTGGGTCAATGTCCTCCATCTCTCATTGCTGAGACTGTAAGTATTGTCCTGCCTCAGTTCATTTTCCACAGATCTATCCAATGCATGAGACTGGGATAAGATCTTGGAGCAAGGCCAGTGCTGCGGCTCACTTGGCTAATCCTCTGCCTGCAGCACCGGCACCCCAGGTTCTAGCCCCGGTTGAGGCGCAGGATTCTGTCCTGGTTGCTCCTCTTCCAATCCAGCTCTCTGCTGTGGCCCAGGAAGGCAGTGGAGGATGGCCCAGGTGCTTGGGTCCTGCACCCACATGGGAGACCAGGAGGAAGCACCTTGCTCCTGGCTTCGGATCTGAGCAAGCTTTTGCTGTTGGACCCAGTTGGGGAGTGAACCAGCAGATGGAAGACCTATCTTTCTCCATATCTTTATCTCCTTTTCTCTCTGAGTAACTCCGATTTTCAAATAAAATAAGTAAATCTTAAAAAAAAATAGTGATAATCTATTATGAGAAACATTCTGGCATGTTTAAGAAACTGTCATTCTCTAACAGAAACGACAAAGCAAACAAACAAAAATACAGATGGGAATCTGTATCCCCATCTCCTGAGTAGGCACCAGTGATCTTGAGAAGTAGGCAAGGAGTTCATGTGGGGATCTGACAGGTAGGGCCACATGGATAATTAATGAACTCTTTAATCCATATTCTTTCTCATGATAATGAAGTTTTTGGATATTGTAAGGTCTGACTAAAGTGAGAAAAAAACAAACAAAAAAGATGCTACAAAAACTTTTGACAAATTCCAACTCATTAGTGCTAAAAACTCCCAGCTAACATGTAATAGAAGGCAAATTCCTCAACCCAGTAGGGCACATCAAAGAAAAGTTAAGGCTTATTTCACATTTGATGAGGTTCCACATTATATGTTATACCATATTGTTTCCAATATGTTTTCTTGAGCCATGATTACACATAACATCATTTTTGTATCCTATACCCAGTTATCTTTAAAAAATTGACTCTTTCTAAAGTATACCACTTTGTAATTACCAAAATCAGGAGCCAGGAATTGTGTCTGAGTCTCCCATACAAGTGGCAGTGTTACTGAAAGCTCAGACCCCCTCCCGGTGTCAAATCAACATGAGTAGACAAGGTTTTGAGGTGAAGGAACGAAAATTTGTAATCTGTTAATAGATGAAAGGGTAGCAGATTTCTGGGTCTCACTACCCTACTGGATGAGAGTGCTCTGGGGCTTATAAAGGAGCTGTAAGACAGGGGTGCTGGTACAACAAAATCACAGAAGCGCTCCAGGTTTCTGATGTCAGGAGACAAGGCTTGTCAGTAGATACATGTTAATACATTCCTTCTCTTCTTCCAGGTGGTCTTTGAGATCCACAGGTCATGAGATTTGATCTAATGATTATCTAATGATATATAGATAACGATATCAATCATATATTAGTAGACAAAATAATTTCACATGCAGTTTTGTTACATGCCTATTTCAGATTTTCCTTCCTAAACTTGAAATTGATTGACTGGAGAATAGATTTCCTTTACTCTTTGTGACTGTTCTGGCAGTTTTGTTTCTATTTACCATGTGGGCACAATCTCCAAGGGAAACCTATATATATATATATATATAACAAATTGAGAAACAGACTAAAAATGACAAAATAGTTCTTTTAAATTAATACTAGATAGTTTGTATCAGATTCCCCTGCTCTGGAAAAGAAGTTGAGATAAGGAGCAAGGCAATTTGTGCTTTAGCACATGAGCATGTGGGATGCCAGCATTCTAGCCCTGAAGCGTGATCTTCTGGGTTTATATTTAAGTAGTAAAGATTGTTTGCTTATGTTGTGGTATATCTGGTTACAGCAGGATCCCAAGTATTTGGACCATGATCTATTACCTCCCAGGCACATTGGCAGAATGCTGGATTGGAAGTGCCCTGTTGCTGGGACTCAATTCAAAAACTCTGATATGGGATGTGGGTGTCCCAAGCTGTGACTTCACCTGCTTTACCAAAATGCCAGCTCCGACTGGAGAGTTTTTAATGACAATGAGATGTCAACGGTCATTACTTTGAAAATAATATTGTATCTTAAATTTTTCATATGAGTAAATATTGTTGCTATTATTTTAATAATGTCAAATACAGGATTTATAATTAAATTTGTTGAAAACAGAAAGAGATTGAAATGATAAATAAAGTTTCTCAGAGAAACCTTCATCTCCGGTTGGTAGATCTCTAACCGGAAACCTCAGCAGTAGAAGTTTTATGACCTGGAAGATTTTAGCTCTCTTCTAAGACTTCTGGAGATCTATACTGTAGCTCAATAAACTCTTGAGCTGGTTTAACTGGATCCTTTATCTAGGAATCATTGAGTTAGATGTAGGTGCAATTCATCTTTAAGAAAAAAAAAAAAAAGTACCCAAATAAAATAAATAAACAAGCAACTAAAGGGAAAGAATAGAAGTGTCTAATTCCCATTTCATCCTCCACCATTAGGTGGCAGTGTGGCTGTGAAGTATTAATCATTAGCCAGAAGTCAGAGTAAATTCTAAATTATTTCAGGCATAAAAACTTTTTTTTAATTTAAATTTTTTTAGTGAAGGATTAAAAATTTATCATTTTTCTCAATTCCAATAGATGTAAGTGTGGATTTGGGTTTTGAAATGTTTCAATTCTCATACTAATATATAAAAAGCTTGAATATTACTGAGAATTGTCATAAAGACATTTTAAAAATTCATGAAAAATGGGATTAAAACACTCATTTCCATGAACTTTTCATCCATTAGTTTATATATACTGTGTGAATAGACAAGCAAACTCTCCACATGTCACATACACCAGCATTTCTCCATCACCAAACATGAAATTACAGTTTTGTTTATGTTGATTAGTAAATAATTAGTAAAGATTTTTTTAAAAGCTAGGATGTGCATGATAGTATTTGATACTTGAACATTTTTCTAGTTTTTATAAAGAAAAGAGGGTCTCAGATGGTGCTCTATTGACACAGATAGAATTTTAATAATTGATGGATAATGTAAAAATGCTCAGATCCTGGTACAGGATGCAGAAGAAGAAAATAGAGAAAAGAAATAAGTGACAGATGTTCACTTAGAATTAAGATATAAATTCTGATTTATGATTCTTTAATCTTAGCTGAGCATAAGATGTGACTGGGTTCAGTTCTACAGATTATAGGATGGGAAAGATTTCACATTTATGCTTGCTACAGTATGCAAGCCTAGTTCTTTCATTAAGCAGCATATAGGCATGGAAATAAAGGATTTCAATGGGTAAATAGAGTGCCAGTGACATCCATAAAAATGAGGATAAAGTCAATGTACTAAGGGAGGGAATAAAAACAAAACAGTTCACAATGATGTTTTGGATACTCACCAATATATTTATTTTGGCTCATTTTTAGCCACTTCATGTCACTGAAACCTTTCCAAAGTCCCCTAGAGAGATCTTCCATCTGCTGATTCACTCCTCAAATGGCCTCAATGGCTGGAGCAGCCGATTTGAAACCAGAAGCCAGGAGCTTCTTCCGGGTCTCCAAGGTGGGTGCAGGGGCCCAAGCCCTTGGGCCATCCTCTACTGCCCTCGCAGGCCATAGAGAGAAGATCTGAAGTGGAACAGCTAAGTCTCGAACCAGCACCCACATGGGATGCAGCACTGTAGTCAGTGGCCTCACCCATCATACCACAGCTCGGGTAGGGCTCCTTTCTTTAATTTTCCTCAGTCTATTCATGATCTACTCACCAGAATGTGCTGATCTATTCAGTATTGATTCTATCTACTATGCTTGAAAGAAAAAAAAACAAGAAACAATGTTTTCATTTTCCTAAAAAATATAAGAGATCTTTAAAAAGTTCCTAGAATATGATTATGAAATATGATGAATTTCAATTATTTTCATTAAAATTCACATTTTAATTTAATTTAATTTCTCCACAAACTTTTTGAGGTATGTTCATGTAGTGTAAGTTATGTAAAGGGTGTCTGGCAGATAGAAGGCATTGACAGTGAGTGTGTAAACTCAGTTTCCAAAAAAAACTTTTGTTGCTTTCCTCCGATTTATTTAATTAAACATGATTTATACATTTTATATACAGTATATAGAAATGCTCTATGAAGTATAATTTTATTCAGAAACATGTTTTAGGCATACTGCCTGACAATTTTTCTCAAATATGAGATGTTTTTTCCTAGCATATTGCATGTGTTCTTGAGAGCTTGTTTGCAGGTTCTAGCAGGGGACAGCATCCACTGATATACCCTTGACCCAGGACCAGTCCTCCTCTAGCGGGGAAGGTTGTCAGCTTTGTCCTAGTGCACAGCTTTGCGAAGGAGGTACACCGAGCTGGGAGGGAGGAAGAGGACACCTGCCTAGCCAGCCAGATCAGCTGAATCAACCCAGCCGAATCAATCCTGACAGTCAATGGGTGACAGATGTTGCAGCCAGATCACCCTCACGTGATGTATGTGTTCTTCAACAATGTTAATACATTCTGTTTTCAGTACACATTTTAATTCTAGGCCTGAAGTAAAAGAAATAATCAGACTATGCTGGTCAGTCAGTCATTCAGATGGATCTGGGATTAGACATTCACATACTTATTTAACAAATGAGTTGCTGAATACTATGGAAAGAGTTGCATTAAACAAGACATACTGAGCTAATGAGCTTAGAATGAAATGAGGTGGATAACACAATTACTAAAGGTCATTGATAGCACAGCAAACACAGAAATTCTTTTTATTTTTTGAGAGAAATTCTTATATTTGGACATCTCAACCTAAAGTTTTATTTTTACTCAAGAAACCTCATTAAGTACTCTTAAAATCTTTAATAGTAATCATTAGGGGACGGCGCTGTGGCATAGCCCATAAATCTGCCACCTGCAGTTCCAGCATCCCATGTGCATGCTGGTTCAAGTTCCGGCTGCTCCACTTTGAATCCAGCTCTCAGCTATGGCCTGGGAAAGCAGTGGAAGATGGCTCAAGTCCTTGGGCCCCTGCACCTATATGGGAGATCTGGAGGAAGCTCCTGGCTCTTGGCTTTGGATTGGCACAGCTCCAGCCATTTCGGCCAGTTAGGGAGTAAACCATCAGGTGGAAGAACTCTCTCTCTCTCTCTCTCTCTCTCTCTCTCTCTCTCTCTCTCTCTCTCTGCCTTTCCTTCTCTTTCTGTGTAACTCAAATAAATAATTAAATCTTAAAGAAATAATACTCATTAACCTTAAAAACAGACACAGCAAAAAGGGCTGTCAAATGTAAAAAGTAACTTTAAAAGTTACAAGATTAAGAGCTTTTGATGAATCTCTAGATGCTTATGGTGGTTGTGTCCAGAGTGCTCTGTTCAGTTCTTCAGGGTTAAGGATGTGCCAAGGGTGACACACCCATGTTTGGCGTGGTGCATCTCTCAATCTCTCTCTCTCTCTCTCTCTCTCTCTCTTTCTCTCTCTCTTATTCAGAAGGGAAGTAATTCTTCCAGCTGAGCTCTTCTCCTTGATGGCAATCAGTGCTTGAGTGCTAGCCCCAGTGGGAATAATATTTGTCTGCTCTGTCCCAAGGACCACACAAAGCATCTCTGTGGTCTTCAGTGTAAGCTCAGATTCCCCAGCAATGTCTCCCACTAGATTGCCAAGGTTACCGAGTTTGTGGTCTCCCATCGAGAGTGTACTCACATCTCAGGCACACTGTGAGTTCTCCCACACACCCTCATTTTTTTTTTTAACAATCCCAGCTCATAAGCTCCACACATTCACTAGGTCTTAACCTCCTGTTATTTCTTCCCACCAGAGTCAGGCTTTTCTACTTGGCTGAGGGTCGGCAAAGCCTGAGCAGGTGCAGCTGTTACATATGTCTGAAACAATGCCTGCTGTATTGTCTTCCACACCTTTGTAAGGTGAGTGGAGAGAGTGAATCGTGTCCATACCAGTCCCTTTTATTTTACTTTTTTTCTCTTCACTAGTTAGGCTGTTGAACTTTCCCCCACAGGGCTTCAAGCTTTGTTCCCTCTAGGCACTTCCTGCCACTTTTTTGCCAGCAGTAGAAAATGACCCAATTCCTTGGGCCCCTGCACCCACGTGGGAGACCAGGAAGAAGCACCTAGCTCCTGGATTGGGATCTGCGCAGCTCTGGCCATTGTTGACATTTGGGGCGTGAACCAGGTGATGGAAGACCTTTCTCTCTGTCTCTCTCTCTCTCACTGTCTGTAACTCTAACTCTCAATTAAAATAAATTAAATCTTTAAAAAACAGATTACTAAACATATAGTAAAAACTTTCATTGTAAACAGCATGAATCATTTTTATGATCTAATAATCTTTTTTAAATTACAATTTTCTAAATTTTTAAAATTATACTATTAAAATTATACTACTATACTAAATGTTATTATTATCAACTTAAGTTCTCTTTGGAAGTAGGCAATTTGTTACTATTTAAAGAGTGAAAAAATTTAAACTGATTATGTTTAGTGATGTGAAAAGTTGTTATTTTAGGAAATATTTCAAAAATTTCTAAATATTTAATTCAAATAGCAATCCAATTAATTGTTTACATTATTGAACCATAAAATGTGTGTTATCTTAATTATGTGTTTTTAATCTAAGGAACATTTGATTTAAAGATCAAGCAGTTTATATAAGTTTGTATATATTATATGAACATGTATGCAGAAAATCATACATGAAGTACAAACAAAACAGAAACATATGATGCCTTTCCCACATTGATCCGATTGTTTTTATAGCATCATTCAACAACTTAGTCTGATGCTTCTATGCCTATCTAATAATAAAAAAATATTCAGCACATTATTTTTGTTTCTTATGATAGCTATGGAAGCAGATATAAATTTGCCTGAACATAACAGAAGGCTTTTGTGTTGTCTAAGGAGGGGAAAATATTGAGTTTATAATTAATGGAGCCTATCAGGTGAGTTGATTTGCCAGCTTGATCCTCATTGCATCCATGCAAGATTCCTATAGGAAAAAGCTGAAGAGTAGCCTTAAGAGAAAAGAAAAATATTGAATGTCACTGTACTAAATATCTGATAAATATTAGGCAAATAGGAGTAAGGAATTGAGAATCTGTCAAAACGTATAATACAAAATGATAAGCAAGTTTTTTATATTTCATTTTTTATTTTAATTTAATTTAAATGATAATTGGCTAACTGAACACACTTCCAAATACTAGTGACAGTTTTAATTCAGAAAATTGGTTATGCAGCTCTATGAGCCCTCTAACTTATCACGTCTTAATAATATATTTTTTTAATTTGGCAATTTGTATCTATGTTATTCTAAAATATGTTAAAATGTTATGTTTTCTTTTATATTTCGGACTATTTTTTCCTGTGTATTTTCTTTTAAAATATATTAAATTAGTTAACTAGTTTTTCAAGAATAATCTTTAACAGATGTCAAGGTAAATGCGTTATTGCTCAGTGACATTTTTCATTATTTCAGTTGTACACTAAATTTTTAATGTAATTCACAAATCAAGTACATCAAACTAATGTAATTTTAAACAAAGAATCAACTATAATCTAGAAATGATAACAAGATAAAAGATTATAGTAAGAAAGATGCAACAATTTTTGATATTGAACTTGGTGAAAAACTTCTAAGGATATGCAACTTGGTGAGAAAAAAGCCTGTTTTACAAAATATTCAAAATAAATTCAAATTGGTTATAATAATTTTATAACTTTATTTGAAATATTATATTAAATGCTATGAAACTTTTGAAAAATGCAAGCTATTATAAAATGAAAGCAAATATATTTTATCTTTGCTTACATTTGATAGCTTTTCTTTCTTATAACTGTATTTATATACTGAAGTTAATTACTACCCAGCAATCAGAAGCTAGTGTTATCACAATAATATTTACTGTAAAAATAACTAAATTCTGATTTAATCAAATATGAATATAGCTATATATAATGTGTGAATGTGCATTTCAAGTAAAATATGAATATTTAGCTTCTATTATAAAATAAACAATAATTAATTCTACATTTTTTGGATATGAACAGATGTATTCTCCCTCTACTTTTTTTTAACAATTTATTTATTTATTTGAAAGCGAGAGTTACACAGAGAGAGGAGAGGCAGAGAGATCTTCCATCTGCTGGTTCACTCTCCCAGATGGCTGCAACAGCCGGAGATGTACCAGCCCGAAGCTAGGAGCCAGGAGCTTCTTCTGGGTCTCCCACGCAGGTGCAGGGGCCCAAAGACTTAAGCCATCCTCTGCTGCTTTCCCAGGCCATAGCAGAGAGCTGGATTGCAAGTGGAGCGAGCTGGATTGCAAGTGGAGCAGCCGGTACTCGAATCAGAGTCCATGTGGGATGCTGGCACTACAGGCAGTGGCTTTACCAGCTACGCCACATCTCCAGCCCCCTCTCCCTCTTCTTTAATATGAATTGATGTGTTTGCATCACGATCTAAACTCCATCAAGCTATTTTGGTGAACAGAGAAATGAGTAAGTGTAAGAAGAAAAGCACAAAATGCGTAAAGGAGAAAAATGATGGATGCCACTGAGTAAAACATAAACTTCATAAAATACTGTGAAGGGGTGGCTGTTATGGACACTGGGTTAAGCTACCATTTGGGAAGCTGCGTGCTGGAATCACGTCCCCCCTCGACCTCCCTCCAGCTTCCTGTTATTGTACTTGTGAGGCAGCAGCAGATGGTCGAAGTAGTCGAGTTTCTGCCACCCTTGAGCATGACCCAAAATGGAGTTCCTGGATCCAGTCACTGTCCTGTCCTGGCCAAGCCCCTGGTATCATGAGCATTTGCTGAGTGAACCTTCAGAAGAAGGTTTTTCTCCCTCTCTCTCTCCTTCTCTCTCTGCATCTTTACTCTTCTTTTCAAACAAATAAATAAACCTTTGAAATAATAAATCAATTTTATTGGCTTATCACTGTCATTATTTCTGTTGAATCAATACAATCAGAAATGTTAAATAATTTATCAAATATTATACTTAAAACTGAAGATAGAAATGAAGATGGAATAGAAGCCTATTAGTCACTTTCCAATTAACAGTGTATCATGCTGCCTCTAGTATTTTATCTTCATTTACATTTAATTAGAAAGAATTCATTTATATAAATGTCACATTTTGGAAGACATAGAACAGAAAAAACAAATGTGTGATGCACTTTCCTCTTCTAAAGACTTAATTTATAGGGAGGGTTGGTAATTTCATTCTCAGGTGGTGAGTAGGTGTTTTATATGTAGTTCAGGATAGTAGAACATAATAACATACAATGCAATTATGATATGATATAAATGGAACACTTTAGGCATTAATGTTTGTTGAATTAATGATAATAAAGACATTGAGATAGGAGAAGCCAAGTTCCTTGTGACTTAAAAGGATTGCCCTTATATTGTGCCCCTTTTATCAGTTAAAATGATTATGGTTCACAACTTTTTGCCTTTGCTTTGGGGTATCTGTAGGCATTTCTTTCACAGTGATAAAAGTGCTTGTTCTTGGTGAATCCATTTAAGAGAAAGTGACTAATTATGAACATTAACAGTAAAGACTATGGGAAGGGCCATGGGTTTCATTGTGAATGCAGACAACTACTGTGCAGAAGCTGTAATCTGAAATAAATGAATGCAACATGTAATAGATAACAGAAACATATTCACAGAGAAGAAATGTAGGCTATTATCTCTGAAAACAATAAGGATATTAGATAGGAAACACTGAAAGAAGAGCTTTCATTATGCTGTTCAGGCTTGGACAGTTGTTAGAGAACAGATATGAGCTAGAATAGTCGGTTTTTCCCATCTCATCCCCCTCCTCTGCCTTTTTGCAATGCCATCTCCTCCTCTTGCTCCACACACCTAATGAAGTCCTACTCATCCATCAGTGTAAATTCAAAAGGCATCTTTTTTTAAAATGATTTCACATGGCATTTTTCTTCATTATCTCCACTGTATGAATGAATTTTAGTGTTATATAATCCTAGTATTGAAACATTTTACTCATGAAAATATTCTTGTGATCAGAAACTGCATTGTAAACCAATGGCTGCCTCAAATACTAGCATAATACTGGCAAAACCCATGCATACAGTAAGTAGTTAGCAGTTGAACAATGTATTTACGATATTTTATGCTAATTCAAATTAAGAAGAGGTTTTAATTTGTATAGAATTACTACTTAATTTGGGAAACAACTTGAGAAATAGAATCATTAGTGCTAGAAACACATAGGGGATTTCAGAAATATTGTGGTAAAATGGAATGGAAAGATTTTTTATGCAATTTTTTAAAATGTATGCATATTTTATGATATACATTTGTCACGAACCTTTATAGGCTATTGATATAATAAAATCCTTCTTTCCAGAGATATGTGCAGTGGAATTAGAATGAAGGAAACAAAATAGAGAAGTTTTCTGATCACCACAATTATGTGGAAGAAAAATGAAGAAACCGATTTTCAGTCTTCAAAATAAAAGACAAAATAAAAATCAGGAAAAGGGGTGGATATTGTCTTGTAACAGAGTAAGCCTCTGCTTTAGACACACACACCCTGTATCACAGTTCAAATCCCAGCTCCTACTGATGCAATTCCCTGATACTCTGCCTTGGAGCAGCAGATGATTGACAAGTACATAGGTTCCTCTTACCCATGTGGGAGATCCAGATGGAGTCCTTGCTCCCAGCTTTTGCCTTGCCCAGTCCCTGGTGTTGTGGGCATTTGGGAAGTGAACCAGCAGAAGAGGACCTCTCCTCGTCTCTCCTTTTGCTTTTCCTGCTATTTTTGACTCCTAGTAAATAAATAAATAAATAAATCCTTGAAAAATTGATAAAACATTGTTAGAAAGAATTCAACTCATGGATAATTTATATAAGAATATATATGGCAGCTGAATAGAGACTACAATACAAGGAGGAGAATAGAAGCATAAACATGTATGAGTGTATTTCAGTAATACACTGAGAAATACAGTGAGAAAATGAGCCGCTAGAATCGAGATGATCATTAGGAGTCAGATTCTGTATGTGTTTTGAAGGTCAGCAGGTTACCTTGAAGAATGCAGTGTAAAGTGTGAGAAAGAGGATACTCAAATGACTCCAAGATTTTGAGACTGAGCTACGCAAAGCAAGTGCTTGTCTTCAACTTAGCTGTTCAAGAATGTGACAAGAGAAGTTTTGAAGAGGATGGAGCACTGATTAAGTTTTATAATAGACAGAAGTTTTAGTAGCCACATTATAGAATCTTTTTCATTTTCTTGGGGAAGTGTGGAATACATTCATCACCTGAAAACAGAAAATAAAAGAGGTTACAGAAGTTTAGGAGGAAAGGAGAAAATAAAATAATATTTAAGTAGAGAAGAGAAAAATGGAATATAGAAATATGCTGAGTGGCAACATACAGTTTTCAATTGAGTTGACAATAATGCAGTTAAAGAGAGAAGAGATAAGGTGGGTGCATATTTTCTCGGTTCACAGATTACTGCATTAGTGTAACAATGGAGTAGTCTAAGATTAGGTTTAACTACATTTTAATTTTACCAGTTTTGACAGTTTTAAGCAGTTTTGACAATGTGATAATGAGCAAGGGATCTAATGGTACATAGAAGAGTTATTATAATCAATGACCATAATTACATTATGCATAGGAAAGAAGACAAGTGATTGAATATGGTATATACAGTGGAAAATATAGTCACATCTATATGAAAGTCCTCTTGATCAAATATTAATGTTGTTATACTCATGGCAGTATCTGAAAAGACAAAATATGGAGTGAGAACAGTTATCAAATTGATATGATAATAATTTTAGATCTTTATATCCATGGTAATTCTTCAAAATACTTATCAGTCATAAGATTTTCCAACAATATGATAATAATGAAATTAACAACATTTGGGGGGGGGGTGTTGTAGCAAGATGGGATAAGCCATCATTTGTGATAATGGCGTCCCATATCAGAGCATTGGTTCAGGTCCCAACTACTCTGTTTCCAATCCATCTTCCTGCTGATTTGCTGAAAAAGCGGTAGATGATATGTCAACTACTTGGGACCACGTCATCCATGTGGGAGACACAAATGGGGTTCCTGTCTATGCCCTGATCCAGCCCTGTCTGTTGTGACCTCTTAGGGAGGGAGCCAGCGAATAGAAGATCTTTCTCTGTCTTTCCTTTTCTCTATGTAAATAAATCTTTAAAAAACATATTAGATTTGTGTGTTTATCTTTTTAACTGTATTTGGGAATATGTCTGGAGTTGAACACATATTTGCTGAATGTGAGGCATGAAAAAGAAAGGATTATATATCATGAAGTTTCAAATTAGATTCTTGGATCATTAGGTGATGGATCAGTAATATCTATATAAAGGGACAGTTTGTGGTAGGCATTTGGTGGAGTTGTTAAGCTTATTATGTCCACTTATCATATAGGAGTGATTGGATTTGAGTCCTGGCTCCATTTCTGGTCACAGTTTCCTGCTAATGCACACCATGGAAGGGAGCAATTGATACGTGCTAGAGTGCTTGCCACCCACATGGGAGACTGGCTTTGGCCTGCTCCGACCTGGTTTTTGTAGACATTTGTGGAGTTAGCTCATGAGTAGAGGGTATTTCTCTGTCTCCTGCTTTATAAATAGAATGAAAAATAAAAATACAAATAATAAATAAAAGGGATAATTTGTTGAAATAATAAAGTATTTTAAGAAAAATTTTCAGTGTATTATAGCTACAGAAAACATGTTACCCACATTTTAGTCAGTTGAAATAATGAAGTTGAAAAGTATTACCTTGAGGACAGTACTTCTTTTAAGGTAAAGGTCACAATTTACTCAATTGACAAGGGAATTTCTTCTTCCTGAAAATTCTTTTTTTTAAGCTTAGAGACCATGAAGAACTATGATTCATGTTGCTATGGTAGACTGGCTTTTGATATATCTGAATTTCAACAATATGGGGTAGAGCTAATCCAGAAAAGTAAGTTACAAACCTTGAAGTCAGATTGAAAACAACTGTCATTTGGAAAAAAAAAAAAAGATTTGGGAAAAATTCATATTTACAGTATAAGTAAATACTAAAAGGCAGCATAATTAGCTATACCTCAAACTAGTATATGCTGCTCCTCAGAATTTATAGAAAGGTAATCTTTTAAAAGTGGCTCTTTTATTTTTATCATGAATTTTCAAGTTAGCACTAACCAATTTAGGTTTTGGTAACAAAATACACTTTCTCTTATTTTGCTGAATTCAAGAAAGGAAAATAGGGGCCAACATTGTGGTGTAGCAGTTACAACTGCTGCCTGCAACATTAGCATGCCATATGGGTGCTGATTGGAGACCAGGCTGTTCCACTTCTGATTCAGTTCCTTGTTAATGCACCTGGGAAAGCAGTAGAAAATGGTCCAAGTGCTTGTGCCTCTGCACCCACTTGGGAAACCTAGAACAAACTCCTGGCTCCTGGCTTCAGCATGGCCCAATCCCAGTCACTGTAGCCATATGAGAAATGAACCAGTGGAAGAAAAACCTCTGTCTGTCTGTCTCTCCTCCTCTCTCTCTAAAACTTTGATTTTCAAACAAATAAAAATAAATCTTTAAAAAATTAAAATAAAATATGTAGCATTTATTTCAATGTTTAAAGTTCTCAGTCATCAGGAATATGAAAGCCAAACCCACTGTAAATATTATATTTCTTTACTTTAACATTTAAATGTTTTTCTTTAACTAATGAAAGGTAACTTTTTGTTGGCTTAAATACTAAAGAAAAAACTCCTATCACATTTGAAATAGTGTAAATAGTTTACCATGGCTTATTTGACTACCTGATGGTCTTAAGCGTTCTAGGATCTTTCCATCTATTCCCTTATTGGTTGTAACATTCATTTGCGTCATTCTTACTTCTTTTTTTTTTTTATTTTTTTATTTTTTTATTTTTTTTATTTTTTTTTTTTGACAGGCAGAGTGGACAGAGAGACAGAGACAGAGAGAAAGGTCCTCCTTTTGCCGTTGGTTCACCCTCCAATGGCCGCCGCGGTAGCGCGCTGCGGCCGGCGCACCGCGCTGATCCGATGGCAGGAGCCAGGTGTTTATCCTGGTCTCCCATGGGGTGCAGGGCCCAAGGGCTTGGGCCATCCTCCACTGCACTCCCTGGCCACAGCAGAGAGCTGGCCTGGAAGAGGGGCAACCGGGACAGGATCGGTGCCCCGACCGGGACTAGAACCCGGTGTGCCGGCGCCGCTAGGCGGAGGATTAGCCTATTGAGCCGCGGCGCCGGCTGCGTCATTCTTACTTCTATAGAATAATGGCAGCAGCAGTTCCAAGTACCATATCGACATGTCACAACACTCAGAGGAATAAAATGGTGTCTCCCCATTATGCCGATATAGACATACTGAGATTTTTCTATCAGATGTTACCAGAAGGCCTCTTCTGTGTGATTGCTTGCCCACTTCTCAGTTGAACACTGGCTGGTAAGGACATGAAGTGTGTCCCTAGGACAATGCTTCTCCCCCGGGATTGATTTTGCCCTCAAGGGGACATTTGGCTATTTCTGGGGATAATTTTGGTGGTTACAGTTAGGGCAGCACTACTTCCTTCTAGTGAATAGAGACACCAGATGTCAACAAACATCCTAAAAATATAGATCAGTTCCCATTCAGCTTATCAACAAAGAAATACCTAGCCGAAAATGCCAATAGTGCCAGAATTGAGTAACTGACCTTATACCAATCAAGATGACTCCTTGAGCCAGTGTTGACATCAGCTTCTATTGAGTCAGCATATGGATATATGAGGAATCAATACATAAAGAACTTAGAGTTCTCTTGGGAAGGAAGCCAGGTAACAAAGGCAGGTAGCCAGCAAAGCCACCATCTTCACCTGTTAGACATAAGCATAATTTGATAGTCTCACATTTATATCTCAGTAGAGAAAAGGCTTTGTGCTTTTAGGGATCTAATTAATGCTGGTTGACATTGTATTTTAGATATGGCTGATCGCTTGATATTATATGCCAAATGAATAATTTCAAATACCTTTAGAAAATCATGAAACATATGGTGATTTCTTCATGCTAATACAGTAGTGGCAATTTGGTTAGAAACTACATTAGTATTTTCTTTCTCATTCAATAGTACAGCAATTCTTTATAATGGAAAACTATTTATGCAGGTATACATGTTAATTTTAAGGAAAGATATTCTTCCTTCCAAAGAGGCTAGTGTGTGAATTTCTTGAGGAGATGAACTATACTTATTTTTGTACCATTCTAATCATATTTTCTGTGCTTTTCATATATTATATAAAACAATTATTTTTAGGGGTCATCATTGTGATTTGTAGTGCTGGCATTCCATAGAAGTGCTGGTTCAAATTCTGGCTACTCCACTTCTGATCTAACCCTTTGCTAACGTGCCTGGGAAAGCCACAAAGGATGGTCTGAATGCTTAGGCCCCTTCAAACTATGCGTGAGACTCAGATGGATTCCAGACTCCTGACTGACCTGGCCTATCTGCAGTCATTGTTGTAATGTAGAGAGTGAACCAGCAGATGGAGTATATCACTCACCATCTCTGTCCTCTGTGTGAATCTGCCTTTCAAATAGATAAATCTTTCTTAAAAATTATTTTAGATACAAAAGATTTTAACATTCTATACTTCCTTCTTTATAATTTGGAATAGTGATATATAACACCTTATTTTAATGCATAATTTGCAAATATATTATACAATGATGTTTAGCATGGAAAGTCGAAGTACATTTTCTACAATTAGGTCTTTTAGTTTAGTTCTAGCTTTTATTATATATAGTATAACACTATACAACTCCAAAGCCAGAGGAAAACAGTTGATACAATACTCAAGAGAAAATTTTGACTTACAAAAGGTAAGTAATGCTTTCTAGATCCCACAGCTAGACTAATGAAGGCAAAATTGTGATCTCAGAACTGCTTTCTTGTAACCTCAAACTTTCTGCTCAAGCATCAGTTATCTCTTTGGGAAACAGGTAGGCTAAGAGAAAGATAGTAAAAATTAGCACATTTTACATTTCAGATCTCTTGAAGATGAATATGCACAGAGGAATACTCTTAGCCTTTAATGATGCCAATGATAGTAGACTTTGCAGAACTAATGAAAGAACTACAATAAATTATTTGCAATATTTCCTACAGACTCAACCAGAAAATTTAGCAATCATACCTCCCAAGCTTACTGTTAATATAGGAAATTATTATTTTTACATGACAGGTAAATAACCATTTTCCCTTAATTAGACTACATTAAGAGAAGTAAAAATGCTTTGAAAATAGCAGTGGAATGGAATGGTGTCTTTCATCAAAAGGGGAATCATGTTAATGTCTTATGCTGTCTAGTTATCATGACAAATAGGTTGTGGTACATGCACACTCTAATTATTAACACTGAAATCTGCTGAAATTGAAGTATTGCTCTTAGTAAGACTATTACTGCTGAAATGACCCATTTAATAGTGACCATGGTATCAAACTAAGGATTTAAATTGGTAATTAATTACAGTCCATTTCTGAAAATGTTAACACAGGAGTTCAATAAAAATGCTAACTAGATCTCAAATACTACAGAAAGAATATTGACATATTAATATATATATTACTTGTGTTAAATTATATGTAGATTTAGATATGGGAAGAAGATGACAATAATAGAAACACTTTTTAACTTCCATCCAAAGCATCAATAAATCCATTAAGTGGATTTTCCTCTATTTTCTTTGAGTTTTCACATCTAGAATTTTTACACAATAATTTTCCTTTATCACAACCTATAGAAGTTAATATATGGAAATGCATTTTTTGATGGGTTGATGTGTCACTGTTGAGGAATGTTGAAGTCACAGGGGTGTTGCTTTTTGTCTTGGGTTACCTGTTTCAAAACCTTTTTAACAAGTATCTCCAAGGCCGGCACCGCAGCTCACTAGGCTAATCCTCTGCCTTGCGGCGCCAGCACACCGGGTTCTAGTCCCGGTCGGGGCGTCGGATTCTGTCCCGGTTGCCCCTCTTCCAGGCCAGCTCTCTGCTGTGGCCAGGGAGTGCAGTGGAGGATGGCTCAAGTGCTTGGGCCCTGCACCCCATGGGAGACCAGGATAATAAGCACCTGGCTCCTGCCATCAGAACAGCGCGGTGCGCCCGCCGCAGCGTGCTACCGCGGCGGCCATTGGAGGGTGAACCAACGGCAAAAGGAAGACCTTTCTCTCTGTCTCTCTCTCACACTGTCCACTCTGCCCTGTCCAAAAAAAAAAAAAAAAAAGTATCTCCAACACACTCATCCTATTATTTTAGTGCTTTTGCAAAGGAAGAACATAAATTTCCACAAGGTGACACATATCAATTAAATTATGAAAAATGATTATTAGTATTATAGTAAAAATTTAAAGATAAATGAACAGTAAACATGAACTTAACCAATATGTGGTTTGGCATGCACTAATTGATATTTGTTGAGATTCACTTAATTGCTTTTCTTAAACTTATGTTAAGATGGAATTATATTCTCTGATCTAATAAACTGACAGTAACCTAAGTATGATGGAGACAAAATAATATATGGTTTAAAATTTTCTGAAGTAATTTTAAAACTGTACTTCTGTTACATGTGCTCAACATTTTGATCAATATAATTACAAATATATGCTTATAAATATTAGTTTTAGTGTATGGTAGATTCTGTTTAGGCAAGAAGATGAAAGAAAAATAATGGTTTTGATAAATAGATACAATTAAACCAATAACTTATTTAAAGTTTATAAAATATGCCAAGAAAATGAAGGGGAGCTGAATGGCTGCTACCAAGAGCTTGAGTGGGGAGGTGGGAATGGAAAATTGCCATCTCAGCTTGATAAATTTTTAGGAATCTAGAGATGTCTATATCTTCTTGCCTAAAGTTAACACTACAGTATTATATGCTTAAAATTTAACAAGAGAGTAGATCCCTTTTTAATTATTATTTAAGAAAATAATTATAGAATAATTGACTATGTCTTTTTTTATATGTAGTTTTGATTTTATTTATCCTTAGACAATTGGATGGGTTTGCAGAATTGTACTAGTTACCAAACCTCTCTGAAAATTCTAGCTTTCCATTCTCTATCAAAAGAAGTAGAGTTGTGTTTGGCTTATTAGTTCAGATGTCACTTAATATGCCTATGTCTCATATTAGAATTCCAGTTAAGATGCCTGTTTTTAGCATCATAGTTGAAAGAGAGAGAGAGAGAGTCAGCTATTGTACACTAATGTTTGACATAGGAAGGGCTGGACAGACCAAAGTCAGAAGCAGGAAACACCATGTAGGTGTCCATGTGAGTAGCAGAGACCCAACTAGTTGAGCCATAACCTGCTGAAAATACCGATAGTCTTCACAAAACTAGAAAATATAATTCTAAAATATATTTGCCACCACCACATACAAACTCCAAATATTCAGAAAAATCTTGAATAAAATATTAATACTTGCCTTCAAAATATACTACAAAGTTACAATCTTCAGAATGGCATAATATTGTCATAAAAAAGCAAGGGAACAGAAGAGAGAACTTAGGGAAAGAAAAGAATGCACATACATTTAGAGCATTTTAAAAATAATATCAGAAAGAAAAAAATGTTTGCTGGACAAAGTATGAAGTGGGGGATATAAAAATTAATTCAATTTCAGATATATTTTGAATTTAAAGGCAAAACATTTGTTAAGGACTTGGCACATAATTTGTAAGAGAAAGATATAACTCCAATGATGAATTTGACCAGAGGATATGGGACTAAAAATGGGGAGAATTTCATAAAGAACAATCATGGAAGAGGGAAACTGATTCATTTTGGCTTAGGCCATATTAAAATTGAAATACTTATAAGAACACCAAAGCGGAATGTAAACTGCAGTGTTAGACAGAAACCTGGAGTTTGGAAGGCAAGTCCTGTGTGGATTTAAACTAGGGACCCATCAGTGGAAAAATGGCTTTTAAACGTGTAGATCTTTGAAGGGGTATATTAATTTGGACTACCAAGAGAAACCTAACCAATAGGATACAGGTTTGAAAATAGGCAGGTAGCTGTAAGGACAGATAGATATTATAAGTAATTGGTTCACATGGACTGAGAATGCTTAAGAATTCTTGGAGTATGCAAGCTACAAATCCAGGAAAATTGATGTCATAGCTTCAATCTGAGTCTGAAGATCTGAGATTCTGGAAAGCCCATAGTGTAAGCTATAGTCTGAGCTTGAATCCCAAAGCAGAAGATTGATGTTACAATTTGAAGAAAGTCAGGCCAAAAAAGTGAATATTCTCTCTCACTCAGTGTTTTGTTCTATTCTCTCCTTCAAAGGATTGGTTGAGGCTCAAACATATTGGGGGAGAAACATCTGCTTTTGCCAATATTGTGAGTCAAGTGTTAAACTGATTCAGAAATACACTCACAAACATACCTATAATAATGTTTAAGCAATTATTTCAGAACCCCATGGGCCTAAAATTACCTAACAGTTAAAGCCAAGATACATTTTTTTTTAAAGTTCATAGGTTTAGTCCTTCAGTTGTCACTGTTAGCAATTCAAGCAAATGAAAAATAATTAGAAGAGGATAATGAAAATGAGTGTTCAATGATGCATTGAGATAGCAAAGAGGATATTGTGTCCTGACAGCTAAAATAAAAATAGCTTCAAGGAGGAGAATGTGATGAAATGTATCAAATGCCACTGATAAATAGTGACAAAGAGCAAATATTTGCCATGGAATTTTTTGTGATGGATATACTTGTTAATTTTTACATGTGTTTCCATGTCAGAGATTGATTTAAGAGTTTTCATTTTCTATTCATTTGGTTTTTATTTGCCTTTTTAGATGTCATAAATAGTAGCATGATCCAGAGAACTGCTTCTATAACTCAGTGAAATAGAGAATGAGGGCATCAATGTGCAGAAAGTAGAGGAGGCGCTGAAAGTTGATAGGTGAGCAGAAGATGTGGTCCGATGGCATAGAAGAGGAGGACTGACTCAGGAAATACGAGTGACTTCAAGGCAGCATGAAGGGTTTGCTTGAGAATAGTGATCATGAAATTAAAATATGGCAAGGCAACATACGGTCTATGCTTCAATATCATTCAGGTGTATGGATGAATGCAGACATTGGTAGGCTGAGAGATAACTGTAACTGGAATTGAAGCTTGCAAGTGTGAAAGAGGATAAAGCAGTTGAAGGGATGCACATATACACAATGTTGTTGATGAAGGACAAAATAAGTTGAACTTGGTAAGATGCAATGTGAGAAAACATAAATAGGAAAATGTATATTGTATATAACTATATGAATATAGTTGTATATGCATATTAATATACTGTTTTCTACTTTAATTTTTAAAACTATAACAATAAAACATTTTCATTCTAATCAGTTTTATGCTGTTTTTGATCCTTTAAAATATCCATAATTTAATTTTTCTGGAATAGATTAACAAGCATGTAGTTACATAAGAAGACAGGAAGCAAGTAGATAAGAGAAAGTGTCGCCATCCATTTTGTAAAAGAATTTCAAGTACGTAAATAGATGGATTTTTAGAAAATGACATTCAAGTGTTGCAGTTATGTTTTATACAATTGATCCAGGTTGGCTTGGAAGAATGAAATAGATTGCCAGTCTATTTTCTATGTCTCAGACTACACAAAGCTTTCTATAACTCTTTTGGTATTTACAAACCCAGCCCAATTTTACTAAAGTTTCTTCAGGCAAGAAATGTGATTTTTTTTTTCTTTTTAACTGCAGCTTTGTCAATTTGCTCCAATGCACATTAATTATCTGACCAACAGAGGTGTGTCACTTTGTAGTCAGCTGTCACTGTACTGCTGATCAATAAAGTCCTCTTTAGGTCTCCAGTAAGTCTTTAGACCTGGCAGAGTATTTAAAGTCAATAAGTGTTTATATCTACAAAGCAAGTAAGCATCAATTTAAAGAAAACAAATGGACCTAATTTTGAGGTATAGGATAATGTCTAAATAAGGATATTCGGTATATCAACTCCCATGATGTTACAAAACACATCATTTAAGTGTGAAGCTTGGATTCATTTGGATACCATAACTTATCCTAAAGCACTAATATTACAACACAATACAAATGCTGCTATAGATGACAGAACATCAAAGATATCAATGCAGCTGCTGTTGCTGATATCAGATAAATAAGTCATAGTTTTAAAATTATATATGTTTCTTGCTTTTGTGTTAGAGAGTTAGAAGCAGATGATTGAGTTTTGATCTTATGTTTCCCTGGTGTTTTCCCATAATTTTTAGCCATTTACTGTGCACTGATGAATTATTACCAATCACCTTCTCACAATAAACTATACTTTTTTGAAGATTATTTTTTCAAATCTTTGCTTATATGGTGTTAGGGAACCATTCATGGAGAACGTAACTGTAGTGCCATTTGAAAGAAAGTAACTGCACAGTAGTGCAGTTTTTTTGAAAGAAAAGTAGAAAGGTAACCACGCTAGCTGGTAAGAATTGAAAAGGGGCAGCCTAACCACAAACTGTCATTGCCATGACTGCGAGACCCTGGGAGGTCAGAATTGGGTGGGGCTAGCCTCTAGAAACTGTATGTAAGGGGATCCTCAGACACTGTAAACCAGAGGTTGCTCAGCCTCTCTCCCCGGGCCGTAGTGCCTAGTGCCCGCAGGAGTAGGCTTGAGCGATCTCTCCTCCTAGTCGCCTAGAGTATCAATAAAGTGTGTTTATCTTGACCTTCCTCAGTCTCCTCGACTCTTCCTTCGCGGTAACCTGGCCAGTTCCCTGAGGGGGAGATCCTGACATATGGAAAATTACATCACCAAAACAAGTGGATTAGCAAGTGATTACTCTAAATGATGGCAGTTGGGGCTGGTGTTGTGGCACAGTGGGTTAGCCTTAACATGGAGTGTCTGTTTCCCAAATAGGAGTGTTTGGAATTGAATTCCATCTCTACCTCTGCTTCTGACCCAGCTTTCTTGTAGTGTGCATGGGAGGACCCAGGTGATGTCTCAAGTACTGAGTGTCTGCTATCCATGTGGGAGACGTGGATGGAATTCTTGGCTCCCATTTTAGGCTTGGCTTAGTCTCAGCTATTGTGGGCATTTGATCAGTGAAACAACACATGAGTTTCTCTCTCTCTCTCTCTCTCTCTCTCTCTCTCACCTTGTGCCTTTGAAATATGTAAAAATGATACAGGCTTAGTTAGATACATATAACAAATTTCCTAGTTAAGCATAAAAGCATAATGTAAACTATAAAACCTATAGCAATTTCATAAAAAGCTAATAATTATAAAAATATTAAAATACAAGCAAGGATTAACTAGAGTAACTAAAATAAAATATTTCATACACTTAATTAAGACCTTATATTTATCATTTTGTTACTGTCTTCACAAATCCATACAGAAAGCATATAAGTAGAAATTAACTGTGTCCATTTTTCCAACTTTCCCATGTGTCCATTTTTCCAACTTAGTCAAGATAGGCCCAAGAATTTTTATTAATTCTATAGTGAAAAGTACTCAGTGCTACTATATGATACATCTTGAAAGTGATCTTTAATTTGTTATATATATTCATGCTTAAGTTAATTCTTAACCATATATTTATAGATTTTATGCGATAGGAAGGGTTACAATCGATTGGTACTTTGACTGTTTTCTGTTGTTTGTCTTTGGTATGTCAAGCTGAAGTTATCTTTAAGAAAAGGTAAAAATAATAATCTAAACCAGGTACTTCCATGTATAGTTGCAATAAATGTTTCGCTGATTTATTTTAAAAATTTATTTATTTATTTGAAAAGCTGAATTATAGAGTAAGAGCTAGAAAGAGAGAGAGAGAAATCTTTTCCATCTGCTGGTTCACTCCCCATATGACTAGGCCAGAGTGAATCTAGGAACCAGGAAATTCATCTGGGTCTCCCATATGGGTCTTATGGGTCCAACCCAACACTTGGACCATCGTCTGCCTCTTGGGATGCATTAACATAGAGCTGGATTTTAAGTGAAGCATGCTGAGACTTCAATCAGTGCTCATGTGGGACATTGGCATCCCAGGCAGTGGCTTAGCCTGCCGTGTCAAAATTCCAGCCCCTATTGCCAACCCTTGCCTAAGATATTACAGATTTATCATTAACCACTAGAGAAATAGTGATCAGTCACTTACAGAGGGAATTTAGCTATTTTCCCTATTATATGTGTTTTCATATATATGACATAGAATTATAGAACATCTATCTATCCATGTATTATCTATCTACCTGCCTATCTATTTATCTATCTACCTAACTAACTATACATACACATGAGGGAATTTAATAAAATTCATTGAAAAATGGATTTAAAAGATGAATTTAGGACTGTATATTTGGTCTAGCGGTTAATTTATCTGCATCCTTTATGAAACTGACTAGCTTAGTTCTTCATCTCCAGCTCCTGACTCTAGCTTCTTGCTTATGCATACCCTGTGAGACAGTGCTGATAGCTCAAGTACCTAGGTTACTGCCTCCCATGTGCAACTGTGATCCAGGATTCTGACTTTTGTCTGAGCCCAGCCAAGAATGTGAGCATTTGAGAAGTGAAACAGTGGACGTGAGTTCTCTCTCTGTCAGCCTTTGTCTCTCTGAATTAATAAATTAAAAAAATAATAATTTTTAAGCAGATAATTTTATTTTTATTGAAAAAATGTGAAATCTACACATTTTTAAAAATGATGTTATCCTTTTATTTGAAAGGCAAGATGACAGAGAGCAGAGTGACAGATCTTCCATTCTTTGGTTCACTCCCCAAATGGTCACAACAACACCTGTTGAGTCAGGTAAAAACCAAGAGGCAGGAATCTACTCGTGGTCTCCTATGTGAATGACAAGGACCAATGGACTTAGGGGATCTTCTGCTGTTTCCCCAGGTGCATTAAAAAGAAGCTGGATCTCAAGTGTAGCAGCTGGAACTCAAAACGGGACTCGGATATGGGCTGCTGGCAGTGAAAGCCGTGTTTTAACCTGTGGCACCACAGTGTCAGAAATCATTGCATTTGTTTTCTTAATATAGATTTTTAAGAACTCTTTGAATACCCCATGTGTGTATCATGTTAATTCTTACATAATTAAAATAAAGAGAGAAGATAATCATTATTCTATAGATTGATTATATGAAATAATTGGTTAAAATGTTTTGCCAAAAGTCATAAAAACATATTAGGAAGTACACGACATTCAAGTATTGTTAACACTAAAGCCTCCATACACATCAGTAACATGAAGCAATTCATTGTTCTTGAATATTTTTCAAGTCAAAAATCAAAAACAGACATTAACATAGTCATCTTCATCACCCCCACCACTGATATGCCTAACCCTTAAACTAATCAAATATTTGTTGGCCTAAGATGCTCCAGTTTATGTCTACTGCACAAGAATAACTAGTACTAGTATATATATATATATATATATATATATATATATATATATATGTATGTATACATACAGGCAGAGTGGACAGTGAGAGAGAGAGAGACAGAGAGAAAGGTCTTCCTTTTGCTGTTGGTTCACCCTCCAATGGCCGCCACGGCCGGCGCGCTGCGGCCAGTTCACCACGCTGGTCCGATGGCAGGAGCAAGGTGCTTTTCCTGGTCTCCCATGGGATGCAGGGCCCAAGCACTTGGGCCATCCTCCACTGCACTCCCGGGCCATAGCAGAGAGCTGGCCTGGAAGAGGGGCAACCTGGATAGAATGTGGCGCCCGACTGGGACTAGAACCTATTGTGCTGGCGCCACAAGGCGGAGGATTAGCCTGTTGAGCCATGGCGCTAGCTAACTAGTACCTATATTTTTTGAGAAATTATGTGACTGCTCTACTGATTAAACATTGTTGTGATCACATTTAGAACTCAATAACTTTGAAGATGGAGCAACAGAATAAGTTTATTAAGTAATATAAGTTCATCCATCAGTAAATGAAAGAAACTGGGAATATAGCCAGATGTCTGGACTCTCTTACCACTGCAGTGCAAAAGATAGCCCAGCTATTCTGAACACAGCCAGTTTGACTATTCTTATGCAAGGTAATTAATTGCTTGAATCTTGCACTGGGTGATAAGTTCCTCTCAGTGAAAGAAGAAACATAACAATTTTGGTAAAAATAGTATAGGGATGTGTTGAGATAAAGAGAAACTTGAAATAGTTTTGTTTAGCAAGGTTAGGTATGTCAAACAGACTAAGCAAAGTAAAGCATTCATATAGCTGCAGTAGTAAGTTGTCTTTTGGGGCAAGGAAATTTAAATCAGATTTTAATAGACTTAGCAATTCTGCAAAACGTGTTCCCACTATACTTTTAAATTCTGATCTTGTGACCTTCTACACAAAGTTTTGAGTGTTAGGCAAAATACCTCCATTTGAAGAACTTACTTTTTAGCAGATTTCAGAGACTGTTTTATCCCTCCTGATTTATCTTCAATTCTAAAACTATACCTCTACCAGTAAGGTGTTTCACATAAAAAGCAAAGGATTGACATTTTTCAGGGAGTACAACATGTATGTGTGTCGGAATATATTAACAAATAATAGTGTGCATATATTTGTGTAAATGTGCTTGAGTATGCACATATGTACACATTTCTATGTATATTTGTGCATACATATGCATGTGTACATACATATGTGCAGCATACATGCACATAATTCACATGCCTACACACCATTTGTGGATTGGTAAAACTTACAAACTTCATGACATGATTTTCTGAAATGCTTCATAGGCCATAGCACATTTCTTTACCTCTAATATGTATATACATATTTATTCCATGAAAAAAATGAAGGCCTAGATTTAATGCAACCTGAAGATTTTCTTATGAAAATTGATGTTTTAATATTTTGAACTGCTTAACTAAATTTGAGTTTTAAAATTGTTTTTTCTGAATTTGATAAATATAATAAATTTTATGCATTGTTGCAGATTCTCTCTTTTTCTCTTTATTCCAGCCTGTGTTTCTATGCACACACACAAACACACACACACCCTCACAGAGACACAAATACACTTAAAAATTTAAGATATAATTTATAGAATATATTTTATAGTTTTAAAAGGAACTTGCTATTGAATTATCTTTATTGGCATATTATAATTACTATTAACTCTGCCTTCTCCATTATAATTATTCTAATCTTCCTTTTTTCATTGCATTAGTTTTTCTTAGATGTCAACAAATTATTCAGTTGTGAATTTCTCAAGCCTAATCCTGATTTATTTCTGTGGGCTATGAAAAGATCTTATCATCAGCATCCTTCAAAAATATAAAATAATTGAAAACTCACTGATGGAAAAACAGTTAGCCTTTTGCTTTGGAAAAGTCTTCTGCATGTGCATAGAAGGAGATGTTGTGTATAGATTTCCACTAATTTACTAAGGATATATCTAAGCACTCAATTTCATGGATCATCATAAAACTGAAATTAATAATACTTTAACAAACTTCATTTACTCAATGCTTAATTAACCAACAATTGATAAATTATGGACACGCATCATAATTTTTATCATAAATTTATTATATGATTATTTACCATTATTAGAATAATCTACACAGATACACAATAATCCCATACTATCATAAAATAATAAAGAAAATTGTTTTATTTCTAAATGAAATTTAGAATTTAGATATTTAAATATTTAGTTATTTATTCTAAAAATTTAGAATATTTAAAGATTTATTTATTTGAAGAGCAGAGTGACAAAGACAGAGGAATATCTTCTATATATGTATATACATAATATACATAATATTACATATATTGTATACATATACATATAATGTATATACATAATATTACATTATAACACATATAACATTATAACACATATAATATATAATATATATAGTTTTGAGAGTATAACGATATTTTCCACCCTACCCTCTATCCCTTCTTCCCTCCTTCCCTTCCTACTCCTTCTTTTTTACTAATCTTTTAATGTTTTAATGTTTTCAATTTTCTTTATAAATACAAGGTTAACCCTCCACTAAATACATAATTCAACAAATAGTAGGTAGAAATACAGTGCAGGTAGCAATAGATGGGTCTTATTTTTCAATCCATTAAGCTGGTCTTTCTTTAAATGGGAGAACTTAAACCATTTACATTCAAGGTAATTATTGATAAGTAAAGACTCCTTCCTACCATTTTTCCATAAATATTCTTATTGTTTGCTTTGGAATTTTTTTGTACTTTTTTTCTGCCTTCATTTTTTTTCACAATAATGGCTGTCATTCTCTGCTTCTGTCTGTAGCACATATTTAAGAATCATTTGTAAGGTACTAAGTGATGGTACTAAATTAAATTTTTATTTGTTTTGTTTCATTTGTAAGTGAGAGTTTTGCTGTATATAGTGTCTGGGTTGACAGTTTCTTTCTTTTAGGACTTGAACTATGTCTCTCCATTCTTTCCTAGCCTATAGGGTATCAAGTGAGAAATTACTGCAAGTCTAATTGAACATAATCTGAAAGCAATCTGGTGTTTCCCTTGTGCATATTTTAGAATCTTTTATTCATATTTTACCACTGAATGTTTGATTGTAGGCATACTTACTGTAAACTTCTGTCTTCAAACTGCTTTTACTCTATAGGGATAAAATGATCATCTTTGTACTAATTATTGTTTATAGCCCTTGTCTATATTCCCACTAAACTAGAGTCTTTTTATTCCATTTATAATTTCTAATTTGGCTAGTTAATTTTTCAAGAATGTACTAATTGGTTTTATTTTTCCAGTTTTATTCTTGTTGTTTAGTAAACTTCCGTATCAAAAGTTATACATACTTGGATCTATTATCATGATTTGTCTGAAGAACAAAAATTTAGGTGCATGAATTTGTGCACTGCCGTGTGTTGGCACTAGAAGAGACCTTTCAAGATCATTCTAAAATGGTCAGGGTATAGGATGATTGAATACCTATGGTATTTGATTAGCTCATTGTTATTTTCTTAAAAACAAATACACACATCTTAGTAATAAACTTTATTGGAGGTTAATACCACTGAACATGATATAATATCAAGTTCTGTTATCCATAAAAGAGTTGATGTGAGAGGTTTCTTAGAAGGTTAAACATGGTTTGAATGTAAATGTCAGTAACAGAATGGGATGATACTTGTTTTTCCCCAAAGAAATCTTTTATTTAATGGGTACAAATTTCTTAAGTACAACTTTAGGAATACAGTGATTCTTCCCACTATATCTGCCCTCCCTCTCCCTCTCCCACTCTCACCTCACCTCCTCCTCCTGCTCCTGTTCCCAGTCCTATTCTCTATTAAGACGCATTCTCAATTAACTTTATACACAGAAGACCAAGTCTATACTAAGTAAGGTTTCAACAATTTGCACATACAGACACACACTTACACAAAAACTGTTTTTCGAGAACAAGTTTTACAATTAATTCTCATAATACAACTCATTGAGGACAGAGGTCTTACATGGGAAGTAAGTGCACAGTGACTCTTGTTAATTTAACAATTAATATTCATGTATGACGTCAGTGATCACCTGAGGCTCTAGACATGAGCTGCCAAGGCTATACTTGATAAATACAGGCTCAGAAAAACTGACCCTCAGAACAGTTAATATTTGTGTTTCTTCATTTTTGTTTGATTATATGCAATAATAAAATATTAAACTGTTATTCATTTCATTCATTAATGTTAATTTAAACAATTATCTGATATAATAATTAATGAACAAAATATATGTATTTTAATAGTATACATTTGATATATATTACTTCAAATACTATGAGGTTTTGTGGTGGTTGTTTTTGTTGATCATACTTATTTAACTTCATTAGCTGCTAATAATCTTGTTAGGCAACTTAGGAATCTCAGTTTTCATGAAACTTGTCAGTAAGATATAGTTATAGGCCTAAAAGGACTTAGAATTTGATTAGGCAAAATAAGCACATATAATTATAGAAATGGTAATAGAAGATTCTACTTTAAAATAAGGAACACAAATAGTGGTACACATGTTCAGAGGAAAGAACAAATAAAGCAAACAGACGATTATGGAAGAGTTCCTGGAGTAGGTTCGTGGTAGTTATATAGCATATTAAAGGACTTCTCTGATTTCTCAATGTGATCCCTTTATTGAAGAAAACGACACATTTATTAATGACACAGGTTTCCATTATCTGATTAAATGCTTGGCTTTACTGACCTGTTGCTTTACCTTTGAGATTTAATTTCCTACCTGGCTTGCACAATTCTCATCATGTGAAAACGAAGGTCAATGCTAATCAGGACAGTTTTCACAAGGTTACATGGAATACTAGCTAATCCTGAAACCCCAGAACTTTGGTTTTTTTATAGAATGTCTTTTTTTTTAATATTCTTTTCTTAGGAAAGTAATGGTAGGTATTTTTCTTTTTTAAAAACTGGATGCAGCAAGTCAACTGGATGACTGCTTATTTTATTTTAGGCTTGTATTAGATGAGAAAACAGATAGGACACAAGCTATGCCCTTCTTCACCTTGCAGTGAATCTGACTCATAGGCAATTTATAGCAATGCATGGTTTAAAAGTTGCTGCAGTAATAGTCAGCAAACTATCATAATTTAAACTTACTAAGATGCCCCCAGAGAACACATTCAATAAGAAAGCTAGAATTTATTGAAAAACAATGTGAGCTAGGTGTTTCATTTATTGTATTTCCATTCCTGAGAACATCAGTGGCAATAACGCTTGTTAAGTCGGTGTTCTACTTGATACTTTTGCCATGCAAGTTAAACATTCAGTTTTAACAACCAAAAGCAAGGTCAAAAATATTCTGCTTTTCTGTCCACCTGACTGTAATATAATTCATCTTTCAGAATGTTTCCAAGTGTTTCTGTATTTCACGTCCTTGTTAGAATATAAAAGTGCCCTTTGTTGTACTTATGGAAGTTTTCAGATATCGCTAGTATAAATTTCAAAAGGTAAAACTTTATTTAAGATGTGATTTGTGTTAAAATAAGTTTATAACTTTTTAGTTATAAATATGGTCAAATGTGTCTAGTAAACAATGTAAAATGGCAAAAAATATAATGAGAAGGGAGCCTCTAGGATTAAAAAAATAAAACCCTTTCCTGTGAATTCGTAAAGATACTTCTTTAAAACCACACTCATTAAAATAACATTACATTACAATATTAATTATTTTTATATTTAAAAATATTATGTTTAAAAATGAATATAGGAAAAATAAAAATAATTTGTCACATTTTCTGTTCCTGTTTGGATGGATTTGTCATAATTAGGGCTCATATATAAGGTGAAAATTCAGTCTTACTTGCCTGAGAGAGTACCACTTCAAATGTTCATCCCGGCATCGTTATTAATAGTACCCATTTCACTGTAAACAGAAAATTTGCATGATAAATTATAAAATTATATATAAATGGGATATAATCCAAGAAGGATTTAATCTTTTCTTTGAATTGGACTTTGTCACTCATTCCTGTAAATATTTAATGTCACCTCTGAGGAATCCATTATCATTGCAAAAGTTTCAACAAAAACAGCAGGTATGGAAAATTAAGTCTTTTAAGGAACTGAACGTTCAAATTCACCATAATTTCTTTGAAATCAATACTTTTTTTCTTATTAAAATCCGTATGTGAGAATTTTACAAGTGTTGGATAACATGTGGACTAAGAAAGAAGAATTAGAATTTATTGGTGAGATTGCCTAGGAAGAATATTTTGCAATATAGTTTTTAATAATACCTTCAGTTTCTTTACATTTCATATTTTATTCCCTTATACACTTGTTATTCATCTGCACATATAGAGTGCTAACTTAGGTTTATTTTTATAACATAAGCAATTTTTATTAAAATTTCCAGTAATAGACATTGACATTATGGCTTCTCTAATCAAAATGCCAGTTTGGGTCCTGGCTAGTTGTCTTCCTGTCTAGCTTCCTATTAATGCACATGGGAATACAGTGCAAGAAGGCCCAAGTGCTTGGCACCTGTCATCTATATGAGACCTATTTGGAGTTCCTTGCTCCTGGCTTTGGACTGGCCCACACATGTTTGGCACAGCCATTTGAGGAGTTGGTCAGGAGTGGAAGAACTTTCTGTCTCTCCCCCTTTCTCTCTGTGTTCTATGCCTTTCAAGTAAATAAATGGATAATACTTAAGGAAAAGATAATAATAGTCCCATAATAATCCTTTGATTAAGTATACAAATTTATCCTTAATTAGCTTCCAAAGTTTTAAATATTAAAAAAAAAATTCTACCACGGTGTTTCTGTATAAGAATGTTTGTTGTTCTAAGGCATACTTTTTGAATGAAAATTAATACAATTTTAGATATTTATTAAGTTTTTGACAAAATCTGTACTTCATACTCTACTCTCCTTTTATAGGATTTCACTTGCCCTGCCTCTTTTCAGATATTAAGTATCCTTTCTTAAAAATATCTTTTAATTTGCTTCAATTTCCCTTCTTTATGTTGAGATTTATCTTTTTATTGATTTTAAAGGGAGCGTTACAGAGAGAGAGAAAAAGAGAGACAGAGACAGATCTTCCATTGGCTGTTTTACTCCTCAAATGGCTGCAATGTGGCTGCAGGGGCCCATCATCTGCTGTTTTGTCAGGAGCGTTAGCAACAATGCCAGCCCCAATTTGCCCTTCTTGAATATTAATTAGAATAAATATGACTTTATGTTTGTTGTTTTATCTTATTTTATTTTGTGTTTTAAATTCCTTTGCTAACATATATTTTATAAGAAAACAATTATAAATAAATGAAGCAATGACTTATATTTTGAAACTAGCTATTCAAGTCCTGTTATATAAATCAATCATCATGAAAGGTGGATGTTTTTCTATGAGACTATCAAGTGATTCATAAGTAACTGGTAAATTTAAAATTCAGGGATTGGGAATGTCAAACTATGGGCTTTAAAAGTCCCATAAAATAATTTGATCAGGCCCTGCCAAGGCAACCGTAGGTGGGACTCAAAATTCAATAAATCTATACCAGCTTAATATTTAAGTTGATAATATCCTATGGCTTGTGAATGATGTTATAAATATCCAAATGGTCCTTGGCAGAAAAAAGTTTCACCACCCCAGAAATGGTGATGAAATTTTACAAAATTGAAGTAAGTAATTTTTATGTTTAAAGACACCCTTTCATATTTGAATAATAATTATAACCTTAGGATTTATACAAGCATTGCATTGGTCAGTTAAAGAAAAATTCCAATTTATTTCTCACCTGGCTGGGTTTTCGGGATTTTCCAGAGCTCTTTAGGGAATACCACGATGTATCAAGAGTGAGAAAAAATATCATCAAAGCTAGTGGATTTTCTAATAATTTAATTTGCACTCTTTGTTATTATAACCGTGCTACTGACTAACCTTTTTATATCCCAGCTAAAATAATAATGCAATTGCTATAAATGAATAGTGATGGTAACACAATGGACATTTTATTTTAAATTATATATATATATATCAATCTGCTGACACAGATGAATGAATGAAACAATGATATTGCATAAGTAAATAAGAGAAAGGTTAAAAAGTAAATGGATATTTTCTAAAAGAGACTGATGTTCCTTTTAAATAAACATTTGTATTTATTTATGTATTTGAAAGTCAAAGTTACAGAGAGAGGAGAAACACAGAGAAATCTTCCATGTGATAAGTCAGTCCCCAAATGAGTGTAATGACAGGAGCCAAGTCAGTCTGAAGCCAGAAACTAGGACTTCTGACTCTCCCACGTGCATTCCTGGGGCCCAGTAACTTAGGCCATGTTCCGCTGTGTCCCAGGTGCATCAGCAGGGAGCTGGATGGGAAGCAGAGCTGCCAGGACTTGAACCAGTGCTCATTTGATATGCTGGCACTGCACGTGGCAGCTTAACAAACTGTGCCACAGTGCTGGCCCCATAAAGATATACTTTTAGATTGGATTTAATGATGATCTATTTTCTTCCTATTTCTCTGTCAATCATGAAAACTGATTATCAAATAGTGGGTAAAGATATTGATATAATCAGATAACTTTGAAAAAAAAAAGCATTGTTGCCTGCTTTCTAAATGAATAGTTCTATAGCAAATTGTACAAACTTAGGTTTTTTTTTTATTTTTTGATTTTTAATACAACTTGTCAAAAAAAAAAAAACATTACCCAAGTCGAAATAATTATAATGAAACAGAGACACAGTTAATAGCAAATCGTACTTCTAGACAGAAAGCAAATGATTCTATGAACACCATATCTAAATAGTATGAAATACTTGTGAGAAATTTTGTTTCATTTTTTCAGACTATTGAATACATTTATTTATAGTTATCCAATACTCTTTTATAAGTTTAATGAACAAGTTTTGACATACATGTAGTCTGCACATTCAGATATTCTAAAGAACTGATTTTATTTTTTATTATTCAAAATTAATGCTGCAGAAACATATATTTAAAAATATTTTCTGTGGTCCACGATGCATATGTACAAATATGTATTGAGAGTCAAACTTATGCTTAGAGTAGAAAGGACATTGCTACTTTAAAAAAGCAATTTTAGTCTGTAGGTCAATCCAAATACTGGTTAGTCTAATAACACAATTGGTATTCAGTTGCATGCCCCCCACATTCTGTGTTGGAGGAAATAGTGAAAATTGATAATAAAACTGAAATACTGAAAAGGAAGGAATTTAAACAATGAGATAGGTATTTCACGTCAATCACATTGTCTGTGTCTGTTCTTAATTTTTAAAGCTGGAACATAAAGTTATTTTTTCAAACAATCACATATTAAAATTAACATATTTTCCAAGCCTGACATGCCTTCTGTTGTTCTCATAAGGATTATATAATCTTTGGAATTTACTAAGGTTGAAGTTACAGATCTTTCCTTATAGATTCACTACTTTGAAAACCAAGAGATTGGATTAAAGTGGATGCTTTGGGGGCCCATGTTGTGGCATAGCAGGTAAAGCCACTGCCAGAGAGGCTAGCATCGCATATGACTGTTTCACTTCTGATCCAGTACCCTGCTAATGTGCCTAGGAAAATAGTGGATGTTGGCCCAAGTGAGAGACACAGAAGTTCCTGGCTCCTGGTTTCAGATTGGCTCAGCTCTGACCATTGTAGACATTTGGGCTATGAACCAGCAGATGGAAGAAAATCTCTGTGTGTGTGTGTGTGTTTGTGTTTAATGCCTGTGTGTGTGTCCCTCTCTCTGTAACTCTGACTTAAAAAAAAAAGAAGAGGGGGTGTACTAATAACTACAAGGCATAGGAGACTGATAAATAAAATCTGAATTCATTATCATTACCCTTAAGTGAAATTTACATTGAATCTCACCTCTGTCATACTAGCTTCAGTGACAGTGTGTATTAGTCATTTCTGGTTTTCCAAAATTAAGCAAAGAAGCTGGTAATCATCAACACATTAGAGAATATGAGATGATCCCTCTGACCTTTGGTCCACGATACTCATTGCTAACATTTTCATCAAAACTTGAAGAGGGTTATCCTCCATATACCTAGGTGTTATGCCTAGGATTCAACATCTGAGTTAGAGGCCTGCAGTGTGGTGTCAATGGTCAAATCTTCCAATAAACACCATGAGGCAACTCTATGATTTTACAACTGACCATTCTCCATCACTCTAGTATAATAAAACAAACCACATAAGTTTTCAAGGCTGGCACCGTGGCTTAACAGGCTAATCCTCCGCCTTGCGGTGCCGGCACACTGGGTTCTAGTCCCGGTTGGGGCGCTGGATTCTATCCCAGTTGCCCCTCTTCCAGGCCAGCTCTCTGCTATGGCCCAGGAGTGCAGTGGAGGATGGCCCAAGTCCTTGGGCCCTGCACCTGCATGGGAGACCAGGAGAAGCACCTGGCTCCTTGGCTTCAGATCAGCGAGATGCGCCGGCCGCGGCTGCTATTGGAGGGTGAACCAACGGCAAAAAGGAAGACCTTTCTCTGTCTCTCTCTTACTGTCCACTCTGCCTGTCAAAAAAAAAAAATAAGTTTTCAAAATAAAAGTGTTTAAAATTTAGTTTTTCAAATCAAGACTTTTAAAATCCTCATGAAAGGCATTTATGCCATTTCTTCTTTGTTATTTGTAACATATTGTCACTGCAACAAGGAAACCTCATAGCAAGGAAAACGTTTCTAAAACGGAATGATTGATTGGAGCATTTTCTTTGGTTGGCTGCATCCCATATCACAGTGCTTGAGTTAGTCTCAGCTGCACTTCAAATCCATTTTCTTGCTAGCTAGAGTCCTAGTAGACAGCAAGTGATGACTAAAGTACTTGGATCCCTGCCACTTATGTGGCAAACTGAAACTTGTCTCCTGGCTTAGTTCTTGATCAGTTCTGACTATTGTGGGTCTTTGTGGGAGTGAATCAGCAAACTGAGGTTTCTGTCTGTCTGTATATCTTTCAAATAAACATATTTGTAAAAAATTTAAAAAAAATAAAATACTATATTTAAAGATAAGGCAAGAAAAGATGAGGGTCTACAAGGCCAGAAAATACTGTAAATTAATAGCGCCATCCATTACTCTTCAGTGATTTAAAGATGCTATTAAGTTTTAAATATTAAGACTAATGAAGTTTAGATAAAAATTTGGAAACTAATATTAGGAATTATTTATTGAACTGTAGTGTCAGTAATCTGTATTTTGTTACTGGTATATCTGACAGCCTAGAAAACCCGTATAGCAAGTTGACTATTTGCCCATTTATTTATAAGTATTGTAGATAAATTATTTCCAGATCTATATATAATTTCAGGCTAGAAGGCATATTGTGAAAGTATAGAGTTTGGTGGCTTGTACTTTGAGAATTATATTACAGAAAGTTAGTAGAAAGCTTGTTAGCAGTTTATAAATGAAAAAAAAAATTGGAAATTTTCAGAAACCATATTTGTCAACTGAATGACCAAGCTAATATTGTATAATGTGAGTGGGTAATTCCCAGGACTCTCTGAGAAAAGGGGAGGAGGCAGCATTTTGGCATAGTGGGTAAGGCTACTGCTTGCAGTGCCTACATTCCATGTGGGTGTCAATTGGAGTCCTGGCTATTCCACTTCTGATCCAGGTCTCTACTATGGCCTGGGAAAGCAGTAGAAGATGTCCCAAGTCCTTGGGCCCCTGCACTCACGTGGGAAAACTCAGTGAGGCTCCTGGCTTCAGATCGGCACAGCTCCGGCCATTGCTGCTAATTGGGAAGTAGCTTCTATTTCTCTCTTTTTCTCTCTTTCTCTTCCATTCCTTCTCTCTCTTTGTGTAACTCTGCCTTTCAGATAAATAAATTAGGGAGTGACTTCTATTTCTTTCACTCTCTGCCTCTCCTTCTCTCTCTTTGTGTAACTCTGCCTTTCAAATAAATACTTACATCTTAGAAAAACGAAAGGGAGGGAGGGGATGGAGAGAGAGAGAACAGGAATGAAACTGCATTTTTCACCTAAGAATGGGAATTAGAAGTCACCTAAGGATTTCTTAATTTGATAGTCTGAATTTCCATTAGTTTGCTATAAGCAAGATAAAGAACTACACAATATTTAGAGTAAAATTAATAACATTATTTCATATGTTCACACTACAGATTGGTGTGAATGTGGATGAACAATTAGCAACTTGTTTTTTCCAAGACTTTCCTAAATTTATCAACATCAAAATTTCTTAAGGGAATAAAATTTGAAAACAATTAGAACAAGTTAAATGACATGGTGTTCAGAGGCAGTACAAAAAGAAAAAACAAAAGTAGGCTCATCCCAAACAGAAAATAAAAAAAATAAATAGAATGAAGTTGTTGCTTCATGAATATAATGAGGTACCAGGTGTCAGAAGAAAATGTCATAGTCCTGGTTTTGGATTCACTCCAGAGCCATTGTATTAAGAGAAAGTTACAGGGAAACAAACATTATAAATGTTTGGAATTCATCCCTTGCCACAATTTCTAAAGAGGAAAACAGAGGTGCTCCAAGATGGCAGATTAGGGAGGTAGTACACTGATAGTCTGGGAAAAATAGTTTCATAAAAGTGGAGATACTCTAGTCTCAGGTAAGAGTTAGGGAAAAAACTGCAGAGGGAACTCTTCCAGAACTAGTGGGGTACAGTGGACCTACATGGAGGGCCCGGGTGCACAGGGCTCGAGACCCCAGCCACCGATTCTAGGCACCAGAGCTGGAAAGGGAGGTGAGGCAAAACCACAGTAGCCTGAGACATTGGTGGAAAAGTGGCAGGAAGTGCCTAGAGAGAACGAGGCTTGAAGCCCTGTGTGGGAAAGTTCACCTGCCTAACTAGTGGAGAGAAAAAAAATGAATAAATAAAAGGGACCAGTACTGACATGATTCACTCTTTCCACTCACCTTACAAATGTGGAGAAAACAATACAGCAGGTGCCATTTTGGATGTACGTAGCAGCTGTGCCAGCTCAGTCAGGGCTGTGCCTGCCCTCAGCCAAGTAGAAAAACCTGACTCTGGTGGAGAGAAATAACAGGAGGTTAAGACCTAGTGAATGTGAGGGTGTGTGGGACAACTCATGGTGTGCCTGAGAGGTGAGTACTCTCAGTGGGAGATGCCACAAACTCGGTAACCTTGGCAACTTGGTGGGAGATATTGCAGGGGAATCTGAGCTTACACTGCAGAGATGCTTTGTGTGATCCTTGGGACAGAGCAGACAAATATTATACCTACTGGGGCTAGTGCTCAAGCACTGATTGCCATCAAAGAGAAGATCTCAGCTAAGTGGAATTACTTCTCTTCTGAATAAAACAAAACAGAGAGAGAAAGAGAAGATTTACCATGCCAAACCTGGGTGTGTCACCTTTGGCACACCCTTAACCCTGAAGAACTGAACAGAGATTTCTGGAAACATCCACGACAAGCCTCTAGAGAGTAACCAAATGCAGACAGTCCATTTAATCTAGAGTCACAGTGTAACGAGAAAAGCCACCACAGTAATGGAAAAAAAGAAGAAACCAAAGAATATCTCCACAATGCCAAAAAACAAACGCAGAAACCAAGGAAACAAGAACTAGAAAGATATTATGACACCCCCCAAATGAACATGACACTCCAATACAGGATTATGAAGATGATGAGATAGAAGAAATACAAGATACGGATTTCTAAAAATTTATGATAATAACATTTACAAGTTATCAAAAACAAATTCATACACTGCAGAAATCCATACAGGAAAGGATAGAAAATTTCTCTCATGAAAATGAAATCTTAAGGATGAATCAAAATGAAATGAGGAATTTTTAGTAGAACATGAAATTGAGACATTGAACAGAAATCAAAATGAAGTGAAGAATTAAATGGAACAAATGGCAAATGCATTTAAGAGCCTTAAAAACAGAATCAGTGAGATAGAAGACAGAACACAGGAAAGTATACAGGCAAATCCAATAAAAAAGAAGAAATTAGAAATCTAATAAATATTGTTGGGAATCTACAGGATACTATTAAAATACCAACATTTAGGTTCTAGGAGTTCCTGAAGGCATGGAGAGAGAGAAAGGATTAGAAGGCCTTTTAGTGAGATACTAGCAGAAAACTTCCCAGGATTGGAGAAGGACAGAGACATCCAAGTACAGGAAGCACATAGGGCCCCCAATAAACATGACCAAAAGAGATCCTCACCATGACACATTGTAATCAAACTCAACACAGTGAAACATAAAGAAAAGATTCTAAAATGTGCAAGAAAGAAACATCAGATTACTCTCAGAGGATCTCCACTTAGACTCACAGCAGACTTCTCTTCAGAAACCCTACAGTCTAGGAGGGAATGGCAAGATATAGCAAAAGCACTAAGAGAAAAAAAGTGCAAGCCCATAATATTATATCCTGTAAAGCTCTCATTTGTGAATGAAGGTGAAATAAAGACCTTTCATAGCAAACAGAAATTGAAAAAACTTGTCACCACTCATCCAGTCCTGCAAAAGATGCTTAAAAATGTGTTACACACAGAAACACAGAAACACGGCCATCAATATGAAAGAAGGTAAAGGAAGAAAATCTCCCAGTAAAAGTTCACGGGAAGTTCAAAGCATATATTAGAAATATCTTTGGGAAAATTGAAGGGCAAAGTTACCACATATCAATAGTCACATTGAATATTAATAGCTCAACTCTCCAGTTAAAAGACACAGACTGGCTGAATGGATTAAGGAACAAAACCTGTCTAACAAGAAACACATCTTACCAACAAAGATACATGTAATGCAGACTGAAAGTGAAAGGTTGGAAAAAGATATTCCATGCCAACAGAAACCAAAAAAAAGCTGGCATAGCCATCTTAATATCAGACAAAATAAAATTTAACACAAAAACTGTTAAGAGAGACAAAGAGGGGCACTATATAATGATTAAGGGATCAATTCAACAGGAAGAAGTAGCTATTATAAATGTATATGCACCTAATTATAGGACACTGGTTTATTTAAAAGGACTTAAAGGGAGACTTAGACTCCAATACAATAATTTTTGGGGACTTCAATACTCCACTTTCAGCAATAGACAGATGAACCGGACAGAGATCAAGAAGGAAACAGCACATTTAATTGACACTATAGCCCAAATTGATCTAACAGATATCTACAGAACTTTTCATCCTAAACTTAGAGAATTTACATTCTTCTCAGAAGTACATGGGACCTACTCTAAGACTGACCATATACCATGTCATAAAGCAAGTCTCAGCAAATTCAAAAGAATTGGAATCATACCATGTAGCTTCTCACATCACAATGGAATGAAGCTGGAAATTAGCAACTCTGGAATCCCTAGGGCATATGCAAACACATGGAGACTGAACAACATGCTCCAGAGTGAACACTGGGTAATAGAAGAAATCAAAAGACAAATAAAAAACTTTCTGAAAGTAAATGAGGATAACAACACATCAAAAATATGAAAAAAAAACTTATGGGATACAGCAAAAGCAGTGTTAAGAGGAAAGTTTATAGAAATAGGTGCTTACATCAAGAAATTGGAAAGGCACCAAATAAATGCGCTCTCAATGCATCTCAAGGATCTAAAAAAACTGCAGCAAACCAGACCCAAAACTAGAAGAAGAGAAATCATTAAAATCAGAGAAGAAATCAACAGAATTGAATCCAAAAATCATTACAAAACATCGGCCAAACTAAGAGCTGGTTTTTTGAAAAAATAAAATTAACATATCATTGGCCAAACTAACTACAAAAAGAAGAGAAAAGACCCAAATCAATAAAATCAGAGATGAAAAAGGGAATATAATAACAGAAACCACAGAAATAAAAAGAGTCATCAGAAATCACTACAAAGAGTTCTATGCCAGCAAACAGGGTAATCTATCAGAAATGGATAGATTCCTGGACACATGCAGCCTACCTAAATTGAACCATGAAGACATAGAAACCTAAACAGACCTGTAACTGAGACAGAAATTGAAATAGAAATAAAGTCCCTCCCAACAATGTAAAACCCCAAACCGGGTGGATTCACTGCTGAATTCCAGCAGACATTTAAAGAAAAACTAACTCCAATTCTTCTCAAACTATTCAGAACAATCTAAAAAGAAGGAATCCTCCCAAAATCTTTCTATGAAGGCAGTATCACCTTAATCCCTAAACCAGAAAAAGATGCATCATTGAAAGAGAATTACAGACCAATATACTTGATGAACACTGACACAAAATTCCTCAATCAAATTCTGGCCAATAGAATGCAACAACACATCAGAAAGATCATCCATCCAGACCAAGTGAGATTTATCCTTGATATCAGGGATGGTTCAATGTTCACAAATCAATCAATGTGATACACCACATTAACAGACTGCAGAAGAAAAACCATATAATTATCTCAATAGATGCAGAAAAAGCATTTGATAATATAAAACACATTTTCATAATGAAAACCCTAAGCAAATGTGTATAGTAGGAACATTCCTCAAAACAATCAAATTAATTTATGAACAACCCACGTCCAGCATCCTATTAAATGTTGAAAAGTTGGAAGCAATTCTGCTGAGATCTGGTACCAATCAGGAATGCCCTCTCTCACCACTGCTATTCAATATAGTTCTGGAAGTTTTAGCCAGAGACATTAGGCAAGAAAAAGAAATCAAACGGATACAAATTGGGAAAGAAGAAGTCAAACTATCCCTCTTTGCAGATGATATGATTCTTTATTTAGGAGATCCAAAGAACTCTACTAAGAGACTATTGGAACTCATCGAAGAGTTTGGCAAAGTAGCAGGATATAAAACCAATGCACAAAAATCAACAGCCTTTGTATACACAGGCAATTCCATGGCTGAGAAAGAACTTCTAAGATCAATCTCATTCACAATAACTACAAAAACAATCAAATACATTGGAATAACCTTAACCAAGGATGTTAAATATCTTTACGATGAGAATTACAAAATCTTAAAGAAAGAAATAGAAGAGGGTACCAAAAAATGGAAAAAGCTTCCATGCTCATGGATTGCAAGAATCAATATCATCAAAATGTCCATTCTCCCAAAAGCAATTTATAGATTCAATGTGATAACAATCAAAATACCAAAGACATTCTTCTCAGATCTGGAAAAAATGATGCTGAAATTCATATAGAGTCACAGGAGAACTTGAATAGCTAAAGCAATCTTGTACAACAAAACAAAGCCGGAGGCATTACAATACCAGATTTCAGGACATACTACAGGGCAGTTATAATCAAAACAGCATGGTACTGGTACAGAAACAAATGGATAGACCAATGGAACAGAATAGAAACACCAGAAATCTACCCAAACACCTACAGCCAACTTATATTTGATCAAGGATCTAAAACCAATTCCTGGAACAACAAATGCTGCTAGGAAAACTGGATTTCCACGTGCAGAAGCATGAAGCAAAACCCCTACCTTACACCTTTCACAAAAATCCACTCAACATGGATTAAAGATCTAAATCTATGATGCGACACCATCAAATTATTAGAGAACATTGGAGAAACCCTGCAAGATATAGACACAGGCAAAGACTTCTTGGAAAAGACCCCAGAGGCATAGTCAGTCAAAGCCAAAATTAACAATTGGGATGACATCAAATTGAGAAATTTCTGTACTTCAAAAGAAACAGTCAGGAAAGTGAAGAGACAACCAACAGAATGGGAAAAAATATTTGCAAACTATGCAACTGATAAATGATTAATAACCAGAATATTCGAAGAGATCAAGAAACTCCACAACAGCAAAACAAACAACTCACTTAAGAGATGGGCCAAGGACATCAATAGACATTTTTCCAAAGAGGAAATCCAAATGGCCAACAGATACATGAAGAAATGTTCAGGATCATTAGCCATCGGGGAAATGCAAATCAAAACCACAATGAGCTTTCACCTCACCCCGGTTAGAATGGCTCACATACAGAAATCTACCAACAACAGATGCTGGCGAGGATGTGGGGAAAAGGTACACCAACCGACTGTTGGTGGGAAAGCCACTATGGAAGTCAGTTTGGAGATTCCACAGAAACATGAATATAACCCTACCACACAACCCAGCCATCCCACTCCTTGGAATTATGGGATTTGTACTCTATAACATACTATACAGCAGTAAAAAAAAAAAATGAAATCTGGTCATTTGCAATCAAATGGAGAAAACCATTAAACATCATGCTGAATGAATTAAGCCAGTCCCCAAGGGACAAATATCATATGATCTCCCTGATCCATGAAAACTAACCAAGCACCAAAAAGGAAACCCATATGGGAGACCTGGAATAAGCTCCTGGCTCCTGGCTTCGGATCAGCCCAACTTCTGCCATAGTGGCCATTTAGGGAGTGAACCAGCATAGTGAATCTCTCTCTCTCTCTCTCTCTCTCTCTCTCTCTCTCTCTCACTCTGCCTCTCTGTAACTCTGTCTTTCAAATAAATAAATATTTTTTAAAAATATGGAAAGATGTAAAAAAGAGAAATTGGGAAAGTGAAATACAAAGAGAAAGAGATAAGAAAAGTATGCCAATTGACAACAATTTTTTTAAAAAATGAAACAATGAGTGTGTGTGTATATATATATATATACATATATGAAAAATTAAGGATTATTTTATTTTTTCCTGTTATTTCTTTTTAAAGCAATGCTTTATTGTTCATGTCCTGTGAGAAACCTGAATTAATTTTCAAAGATTTGTCATGGAACTTATGTTTCTGTAAACGTGAAATGCTAAAACTGGCTTTACCTGTGGCTCCTGTATGTTTGCATTACACACGTGTGAAATGAAATGTGTATGAGCCAGCAGCAGGCAGAAGAGAGGCTGAGAATGAAGTGGCTGAGAGGGGCAGCTGGGCCTGAAGAGGAGCTGAGCCATTTCTGTGCATGTTAAGTCATCCTGTTTGGGGAGTTAGCTCCATTTGAGTAGCTTTACGTGCTGAAATCTGTGCAGTTCTCATTCTCCATCAGGGCTCTACACTGCACAAATCTCTTGAACTTTTATAGTCACCACTAGTAATTGTTTCAGTTTCCTGTATATTAATTTGTGTCATAATTTTTTTTTTCCACCAGGAGGGAGTCCTTTAATAGAGACCGCACAGACGGGAGAGTGGGCCCTGGGCCAGCAGGCGGCAGCTGCCCCCTCCCCCGGGCACAAGCCCACAGGGTGGCACCAGGCGGAGGTGGTTTTAAAAACACAGCTGTACTAATTCTTCACTTTTGGGCAGAAGGGGACTCAGGAGAGCAGCCCACTGGACAGTCCTGCCAGGGCGCGTCTGGGAGCCCGGCCCTCCCCACTGGAGGTTCCTCCCAGAGCTGTCTACACACGGGAAGCCGGGGAGAGGGGGCCCTCTGGGGCAGGTGGCTTCGCCACCTCCCCTGCCTCAGCTGGCCTGGTCCCTGCGCAGGGCGCACCATTGTGCTTTGCGGCAGCCCCACCCTGGCCTTGGCCTGAAGCTTGCGCCAGGGACTGGCCGGGCTGGAAGGGCGCTCAGGCCCCTGCTGACTGGCGAGCCTTGTGGTTTCAAGAGCTGGGGCTGCTGGGCACAGGGGCTGTCGGAGCCGCAGGCCCGGAGACAGGGCCAGCCTCGCTGCACGCCTGCTCTGACGTGGAGAAGGGATCGAACAGAAGGGTCAACACTGGACAAGATGCAGGCAGGGTGGGAGCAGGCAGGGCTGGAAGCACAGGGGCGAGGAGTGTGGACACGGCGAGGTGGGGTGGGCAGGCCCCCCGGCCAAAGCCGTGCTGCAGAGGCCAGCCTGGAGGAGGGCGGGCCTCTGGCCTGGGCCCCCACCCCACCCCACAGCACAGGCCGGGCCCCGCAGGCCACACAGGTGTGTGGGGGGGACAGCCAGGGTCCCGTGGGGCGGGGCGTGGTGGGCAGGGCCTCGGAGACATCTGTGAGTCAGTTGTTCTCAAAGAGAGCGAGCAGATCGTCGTTGCTGTTGGAGGGGAGGTCGGGCGGGCCCAGGTAGGACAGCAGCTCGTCCGCGTTGGTCAGTTCCGGGAGCAGGTCCAGAGCTGGTTCCGGGGCCTCCCCCGCCCCAGACATGCTGGAGGGCCCCATCACGCCTGTGGCAGGATTGAACTCCAGCTCGCCGGTGGGCCCCGAGTTCACCTGTGTATTCCAATCCTATATCCTAGATTGTTGTCATTCCCAGAAAGCCAAAAAGATCCTAATGAAGGTAATCCAATTTTTGTTGAAGTGGAATTTTGAATTTAAGTCATTTTAGGATATAATACTTTATAGAATACCATGCTGGAATACACAGGGTTTTCCAAAATTATATAATATATTATAGAAGGTTTGGTCAAAATTAGCCCCTTTTTTTAAAAAAAAAATATTTATTTGCTTGAAAGTCAGAGTTACACACAGAGAAAAGGAGAGGCAGAGAGAGAGAGAGAGAGAGAGAGAGAGAGAGAGAGAGAGGTCTTCCATCCTCTGGTTCACTTGCAATTGGCCGCAACAGCCAGAGCTGGTCTGGTCTGAAGCCAGGAGCTTCCTCTGGGTCTTCAAATGCAGGTGAAATGGCCCAAGAGCTTGGGCCATCTTGTACTGCTTTCCCAGGCCATAGAAGAGAGTTGGATCAGAAGTGGAACAGTCAGGACTATAACAGGTGCCCATATGGGATGTCAGTACTACAGGGTAGCGGATTTACCCACTACATCACAGCACCAGCCCCCAGAATTAGCTTTTTTTTATGCTGGATGTTAACTTTTCTTATTATCTCTGCTTGTTTTTCTGAACTGTAATGCTTCTCTGAGAAATAATTTACTAGGTCTTTATGAAATATTCTGTCCTGTTTTCCTATGGACCATTCGCACTAGATAGGAATATAAAGCTAAGCAGAGATCTGTCATTTAGGACTTCTTCTTCTTCTTCTTCTTTTTTTTTTTTTTTTTTCCGGAGTGTCTTGGCTTTCCATGCCTAAAATGCTCTCATGGGCTCTTCAGCCAGATCCGAATGCCTTAAGGGCTGATTCTGAGGCCAGAGTGCTATTTAGGACATCTGCCATTCTATGGGTCTGCTGTGTATCCTGCTTCCAATGTTTGATCATTCTCTTTCTTTTTGATTCTATTAGTTAGTATTAGCAGACACTAGTCTTGTTTGTGTGATCCCTTTGACTCTTAGACCTATCAGTATGATCAATTGTGAACTGAAGTTGAGATGACTAGTGAGATGGCATTGGTCCATGCCACCTTGATGGGATTGTATTGGAATCCCTTGGCAAGTTTCTAACTCCACCATTTGGGTCAAGTCCGATTGAGCATGCCCCAAATTGTACATCTCCTCCCTCTCTTATTCCTACTGTTATATTTAACCGGGATCACTTTTCAGTTAAAATTTAAACACCTAAGAATAATTGTGTGTAAATTTGTCAACATTATATTTACTTGTTTCTAAAAAGTAGCAATATGAGAGTTGGACAGAGAAAAACAAGGCACATTACAATACAAATGAAGCAATGTATAAAAAGCAACGGAAGAAGTAACTTATTAAAGAGGAATTAGCTCTAAGAAGCTCTGACAGATGCAATGTGCTTCACACACATTGCTTTGAGATGTTTACCATATGTTGTCCATTAAAAGGTGCTTAAGAAATATTTAACAAGACAAGTATATCACATTCAGACTCAGAGGAAATTTTTTCACATATATGCATCTTATTTTACTTTTGAAAATTTAAATTAAAACAACTACAGAGTTATTTGCTCAAGTGGTATATTAATTACATTTTTGAAATGTTCATTTTCCTGATATTTGCCTTTTAGAAGTGGTAAATTCTTTTCCATTGTTGATATTTATGTGAAGTATTTAACTTAATGAATTAATTAGGAAAATATTCTGTATCTAAAAAGTATTTAGTTATTATTGAATGGCTAACTTTATTTCAAAGTCTAATTATTTCCAGAAAGTGGATGCTATGTATATTTAAAAGTGGTGTTGAGATATACACCCAGAGATGTAGATATGTATGTATTTTAACTTTTATTGCCATATGGGTGTTACTCAACACTTTTTGAGATTTAAAGTACTAAATACTAAGATCTTTCAAAAATTCATGAAAAAGAAATTAAAAGATAAGTTTACTGTGCTATAATAATAATTTGAAATCAGGAATCATTTTTTCACAATACACAATTTCCGTGAACTTTTTAAAGATACTCATATGCACGGATTTCAAAATTTTTGTACAAAAGTAAACTTCTTTTTTAATTTCATGTTATACAACTCTTAAAAATCCTCTAGAATGTCAATTATACCACAGAAATTTGTAAGACAAACCTAGGGCAACTAATCCTATAGCATCATCATGGTTATGTTTTTAAAACCATTTTTAAGGTAATCATTTAGTGATTTGGCGAGCACAATGTCTGTGCTGTGGAAGAATTGGGTATTGATTATAGTCATACTTTGATGATGGTCCTAATAACCATTATAATAGACTCCAGGTAATTTTATTAATGCCACTAAACTCAATTTATGCATCTCTGATTTAATACATAGAGACAGACTGACAGTCATGAGACAGTGTAAAACAGTTGTGTTCAGTAAATTCTTTAAGATTTTTCAAGGAGTCAATTGAAGTTGTTGAAAAATCAGATAGAATGTTGGTTCAATAAGTCATTTTGTGTACACAGGTCACTTTAGCGATAAATAGATCTGTTTGTGCATTCATTCACTCATTCACTCATCTGTCCACCCAATGAGTGTGATGTCTTTCCAGATATGAAATAGTTTGGAGTTCATAATGTGGATGCACTAGGAAGTGTCTTTGCCCATATATCTGTCAATCAGCAGACTCATAATTTCTATCCTGTATTAAAATATATATACAGCTAGCAACATGTTATAACTGAGGAAATTTCCCTAGAAAGAACTGTAGTCCCATGAAGCTATCTAACTTACTTTTCTGTTTATAAACAAGGACAGGTGTTGACATTTTATTATAAGGGGTATTGAAGAATGTCAGTGAACACATAATCAAAATAAATACAAATCACTGGTCTTCAATCTTAAAATCTATTTTTTAGATCTGTTCATATTATAGGACTAAAAGGATTAAAAGAAAGAAAATTATATTGATATGTCTGCAACTAATAAAGAAAGAACTTTGCCACTTTTATAATCTGCCTACATAAAAATGTACCTCAAAGCTTTCATTAAAATATGAATTTAAATTTTTGCATTAGGTTTGGTACATGGAAAATGTGTACTATTTAAAATATGTAGCTGGCGCCACGGGTCAATAGGCTAATTCTCCGCCTTGCGGCGCCGGCACACCAGGGTCTAGTCCCGGTCGGGGCGCCGGATTCTGTCCCAGTTGCCCCTCTTCCAGGCCAGCTCTCTACTATGGCCCGGGAGTGCAGTGGAAGATGGCCTAAGTCCTTAGCCCTGCACCCTCATGGGAGACCAGGAGAAGCACCTGGCTCCTGGCTTCATATCAGAGCGATGTGCCGGCCGCAGCGCGCCAGCCGCGGCGGCCATTGGAGGGTGAACCAACAGCAAAAGGAAGACCTTTCTCTCTGTCTCTCTCTCTCACTGTCCACTCTGCCAGTCAAAAAAAAAAAAAAGTATGACTTTTTAATATCAGAGTTATCAGACTTTTAAAAATGTTTATTTGAAAGACAGAGTGACAGAAATTGGGACACAAGTAAGAGAGAAATTCACCCATGGACTGCAACATCCAGGACTAGGCCAGGGTGAAGCAGGGAGCAAGGAGCTCCAACCAGGTCTCCCACATGGGTGGCAGGGACTAAAGTATTTAGGAACTACCTGTTGCCTCTAATGTGCATTAGCAGGAAGCGGTATCATAACTGGAACTAGAATTCTTATATGGGATGCAGGAGTCCCAAATGGCAGCTTTATCCAGAATACCATAACCATATTAAATTAACACTTTTGCAAATTTTGTTAAATTGCTTCTATATTTAACATAAATACTGTTTTTTGTAATACATTATAATTATTGTAGGATGCACAATTTAATCTTTAGACCTTATAAAAGAGATGGCTAACATTTTTCTGCAATAGCATAGCCAAAATAAGAACTCAAATAATAATCTCATAGCTAGATTCACTTCGCCATCAGCGAAGTATACAGTAAGTAGAAAAAACCTCCCTTTCAGACCAAAGGGAAAGAAAGTTTTAAAGTGAGAATATAATTTTCCTCATGGGCACAGTCTACCTTAGAAAAACTACTACAGAACATGCCTGTGACTATAGACTTGTAGTTCAGGCCACCGAAGATTAGAGATGGGAAACGGGCACTCCCTTGACTTGCATCCTCTGGTCTGCTTTAACACAAACCAGGAGGAAAAGAAAGCTCGGCATCAGAAGCAATGGGTGGCAGGCCTATTAATGGCTGATCTGTACAGTGATCTGCCCTCAAGGAGACCCAACAGGCCAGTCCACTGCAGTGGCTTTCAATGTGATAAGCCTGGGCTTCAGCAGAAGTCAGCTTGTGAAGAGCCCTGGCAGCTCTGCCAAGAGTTGGATCACTGGAAATGGACCTGCCCTGGAGTCGAAGGATGCCCAGGTCAGAGCCACAGATCTTATTGGCTCTAAGCTGAAAAGCCCTTCACACAGCCCAACTTCCAAAGTGACCACTGCAGCTGAGGGGACGGCCAAGTAGGGTCAGCAACATTGCAGGCAGAACTGTAAATTTCTTGTTAGAGATGCCCCCTGCCTTTACCTGGCCAGCTCTCCTCCCAGGCCAGCCAAGTAATGAAAGTCAACAGAGTGCCTTCCCCTAGGAGGTTCACATCTCCCTTAGGATATACCCCATGTGAAGAGATAGATAGGTCTGGGCCTCTGAATTTACAAGGCCTAAAGCCCAACAGATTATTATCAAGCCCCTTCTATCAGGTTCTATTGCCTCTCAATCAGAAAACTTAATTGTAGCTTAGACAGCACCTTTCTTAGCTCCTCTAATAATGACTCTGTCCTTTGTTCTAGGCCCTGTCTAGTGCACTTGGGCCTCATTCCTTTGTAATCATAACTTCTACTCTACCACCAATGGCTCTACTCCCAACCTGTGTGTACTGATGGTCCTCTTCCCCACTTAATGCTGTATAATTGTTCAAACCTGGTAAATGCCACTCTTAGGATCATTGGTTACTATCCTCACTCTGTCTTTTATGACCTTGTCTAAATATGATCAGAGTCAGCAAACTTGGAAGGCTTCCATAGCCTTGGCAACTCATGACGACAGCCTAGGATGGTTACTGGCGCCATAAACTAGAGTGTCAATTTGTTGGGTCAACAACAGGAGCCACTGTGCACTTGCTCCTCATGTGGGATCTCTGTCCTTAATGTGCTGTACATTGTGATTTAATGCTATAACTAGTACTCAAACAGTATGTTTCACTTTGTGTTTCTATGTGGGTGCAAACTGTTGAAATCTTTATACTAAATTGATCTTCTGTATATAAAGAGAATTGAAAATGAATCTTGATGCAAATGGAAGGGGAGAGGGAGCGGGAGGGGGGAGGGTTGCGGGTGGGAGGGAAGTTATGGGGGGGGGGAGCCATTGTAATCCATAAGCTGTACACTGGAAATTTATATTCATTAAATAAAAGTTAAAAAAAAAATTTGAGTTTTCAAGTAAAATATTTTTGCTTAGGTTCTAACATTTTAATTGTGACATGTTTTTACTCATAAGATATATGCATGAATTCTTTCCTAACACTCTTTATTCTTCTTCTTTTTGGGTAACTTGGACATTTTCAAGGGGACAATTTAATTAAAAAAGTCAACCTTAAAAATCTTTATCAAGTTATTTAAGCAGAAATTTCCATACTGTTTCCTTTTCTTGGCTGTTCATTTACTTTCTGTTAGATCCTCAGTTTATCTAATGATAGCAATGAGTGGGATACCCTGATATTGGTTCTCTTCCCTCTCCTTGCTATTGAAATAAGTTTTGTTTTTGTGATCAGATGGAAACTCAAGTTACATTCTTGTGTTCATTCTTTTGCTTATTTTATTGTAATTAAGAAGAAAATGTGTAACTACATTTTATTGTTTGATTTACACATCAGTTTTCTTGAGATTATGTTATGCATGTCTTTGTATTAAAAGTAAACTAAGTTGCCATACAGCAATGTGAATAGTACTCCAATATATGTGAATAGTACCCCAAATGCCAAGTGTTATCCCTGCTTTCAGTGGATATTAGAAAATTAACTTGATGACTGCTCACAATGACCACTGTGGAAAATATATATATATATATATATATATATATATATATATATATATATATAATGTTTGTGTATGTGTTTCCAGTGACATGCTATAATACTTTTTCCAGTGTTTCTCACCAGTTTTATTATGAATGCAGTTCTATACCCAAATGTTGCAGTAGAAATTGTCTTCATAAAATTGCCAGTGAAATGCTTTAAACTTTCATTATTTTACTGAAAATTCTAAATCCCATTTTTTTTAATCTGTCAGTCTATGTGTCTAACATAATGTGAAAGTTTATAGTAGCAGCAAAGTGGCTGAGTAGGCAATGACAGCTGAGGTTGAAGTAAATAGATTTCCCATACAAGATCTGGGGCTGTCAGCACTGTCAGTCTACAGTCTCATGATAAGCAAACCATTTTAAACCTTTGGCAAGACTTTTCCTAGCCTTCACTCAACTTTGTTTAATCTCATAGTGCTTCATATATCTCACTCTGGTTGCCACAAAGTGCAATAAAGTTCAATGGCTGCTTCTACTCTGAAAATACTGCAGATGCTGCTGTCCTACCTGTCACAGAAATGTAAGCGATTCTCCACTCCCAGGGACTTTACATGGAGACTTCCTCAGGGTATAATATTTATCCTCTACATTTTTTGAATGTATGTTACCTTTATTATTGTCACATATTTTTTTATTTTTTATTCTTTGTGGTCATTTACAATCATTCAGTTAATTTTGTGGTTCATACATATGATATACATTTCCAAACATAATAAAATATTATCTTTTTACAACTTACTAAATAGTTTCTTTGGTAACTTACAGTGTTTAAAATATATACTGCAGTGCTACCAATACATGAATGAATTTTTGTGGAACATTCTATTTGTTTAATTCTGCCCATGGCAATAAAATGGATTTTAAAGATATTCTATTTTCCAGTATACTCTCCCTAGAAACTTAAGAGTACCTTGATTTCTTTAGAAAATGCAATCCAAGGTGTACATTTGGCCTAGCAATTAAATTGTCTATTAACATGCCCACTTCCCATATCAAAATGACACGGATCATCAGCTGACTGCAGATCCTGCTTCCTGCTTCCTGATAATACAACTTTGGAAGCCAGCAGGTTATGATTCAAGTATGTTGAGTCACTGACACCCATGTGGGAGCCTCTATTGAGCTCTTATAGAGTTCTTAGCTGCTTTTTTTGGTACCAGCCCAGACCCAACAATTGTGGATGTTTGCAAAGTGAACCAGTGAATGGAAGCACTTCTCTCTCTCTTTCTCTCTTATCTCACTCTCCCTGCATCTCTCTGTCTCTGTCTTTCCTACTCAAGTAAGAAAGATAAAATAATAAAGTAACACATTTTACTGAAAGAAAATGGTCTGTTGACTCCACCATCTTTGCACTATCCCTCTTTCCTATTAGTTCACCTTTTCCTTTCTTTTCAGAATATCTGAATGTACTTGCTTCTTTGATGACATACCAAACCCTTTTGTCACTCTCATTTCATTTCAATCATCCCATTCAGCCAACTATCTGAATGAAAAACAACAACAACAACAACAACAAAAAAAAAACACTTTCAATTCTTGGCCACTAACTTGAAGCTTGCCTTTTGTCCTCCCTGTTAATCCTACCTTACTTTTCTGCTAAATTTGCTAAATTTGCTTTCCAATTCTCAGATTTTCCTCTCTCTTATTAAACACTGAGTATTTCTTTTTCTAAACACTACTCTCAACTGATTCTTTAATTTTTAATTGAGAAAATAGAACACATTAGAATACAGATTACTACTATTGCTTTTCATCGCACTTTTACCCCCAGTCCTATAAATGTAACCACACAATCTGCATGCCCTATGATGATATCTAAGCTATTCCATTCTACCATGTTGGATCCTATACCTTACAACTTATTTCTGAGAGAAATTCTCTCTCTTTTATGTCAGAAGGTATCCTTTTACAAGATGATTGCCTTTAGTGGTGGGGGGCATTTTGTTCTTAAAGCTGTGCATATGAAATACATAAAAACTGTTCCCTTTACATAAATGTTTTTTTTCTACCTCCTATCTTCTTTTTTTTTTCAACTTTTATTTAATGAATATAAATTTCCAGTGTACAGCTTATGGATTACAATGGCTTCCCCCCCCCCATAACTTCCCTCCCACCCGCAACCCTCCCCCCTCCCGCTCCCTCTCCCCTTCCATTTGCATCAAGATTCATTTTCAATTCTCTTTATATACAGAAGATCAATTTAGTATAAAGATTTCAACAGTTTGCACCCACATAGAAACACAAAGTGAAACATACTGTTTGAGTACTAGTTATAGCATTAAATCACAATGTACAGCACATTAAGGACAGAGATCCCACATGAGGAGCAAGTGCACAGTCGCTCCTGTTGTTGACCCAACAAGTTGACACTCTAGTTTATGGCGCCAGTAACCATCCTAGGCTGTCGTCATGAGTTGCCAAGGCTATGGAAGCCTTCCAAGTTTACCGACTCTGATCATATTTAGACAAGGTCATAAAAGACAGAGTGAGGATAGTAACCAATGATCCTAAGAGTGGCATTTACCAGGTTTGAACAATTATACAGCATTAAGTGGGGAAGAGGACCATCAGTACACACAGGTTGGGAGTAGAGCCATTGGTGGTAGAGTAGAGGTTATGATTACAAAGGAATGAGGCCCAAGTGAGCTAGACAGGGTCTAGAACAAAGGACAGAGTCATTATTAGAGGAGCTAAGAAAGGTGCTGTCTAAGCTACAATTAAGTTTTCTGATTGAGAGGCAAATAGAACCTGATAGAAGGGGCTTGATAATAATCTGTTGGGCTTTAGGCCTTGTAAATTCAGAGGCCCAGACCTTTACATAAATATTAAAAAAACTGCTCTAGAATCATCTTTTTACCCTCCTCCAAAAAAGATGAAAACAAAATATTCCCTGACTTCATAATGTCCTGAACTTATTGCCTTCCCTTCTCTGTCTCAGAAACTCATCTCAGTGATGGCATGATGCACAATGGGTTAAGCGTCTGCTTGTGACACTTTTGTGCCAGTTCAAGTCCCAGATACTAGGCATGAAATCCAGCTTTCTGCTAATGCAGCTGGGAAAGCAGCAGGTAACAGCCTAGGGACTTGGACACCTGCCACCCACAAGTAAGACCAGGAAGGAGTTTCTGACACACCTGGCTTTGGCCTGGTTCAGACCTGACTGTTGTGTACGTTTGGGAAGTGAACCAGCAGATGGAAGATCTCTCTCTCTCTCTCTCTCTCTCTCTCTCTCTCTCTCTATCTCTTTGCTTCTCCCATCTCTGTTGATCTGCCTTTCAAATAAATAAATAAATAAATCTTTATAAAGAAACCAAATCCCAATGTTTTCAGTGTAACTATTGTTTGCATTTTCTTACTTTTTATTCTTCTTTTAGTCTATTTTAACCCCATCACTTGACAACATCTTCCAAGGCTTTTACATTGTAAAGTCCAATAGTTGATTTGTAATCCTGACACTACTTAACTATGAACAAAATGTGAAAGGCTTAACCATTTCATTTTCCTTGAAAATGGTTTTAACTGGAGGCTGGGTAACAACCCAGTTTTTCTCTTTGATTTGGTTTGATTCTTATGAAATACCTGTTCTCTAAGATGGAGTGTCCAGAATTCAATTTTTGAAACTTCCCTTCTAGCTCTATCCATTATTTAGGATGACCCCACAATTTACATCTCTGAACATGGTGTCAACTCTCAAATTTAAATACATAATTTTTCATGCATTTCAAATAAGACGTCCAAAATAAAACATGATTTTTCAGGCGTTTTACCTGAAGAATTATCCAGTAGTCTATTTAGTATTCAGAAATTCTTCCACATGTTCATATAAAAACCATGCATCTGTGTTGGAGTTTTCCCAGAGGCAGACACAGAGGTGAGGATTTCAGTGCAAGGATTTCTTTTGGAATTGTATCAAACACTGACAAGGAGTAAGGAAGTAAGGAAGTTTAAGGAATGATAGTAAATCAAATGTAATTTTGAAAGCCAACTGTGGAAATTGAGGCTTTATCTTCAGAGAAACCTTGGGGAATGGAATAACAAATAAATATCAGAGCTATCACTCTTGTAAGGGAAGGGATTATAGGTGTTGTACACCATTTCCAGTAAGACATGGTATGAGTACTCCTTATCTAAAGGTTTTAATTCCTACCAGAGGAGGTCTCTATGCAAAAAGATGCAGTTCCTGGGATGGAGAAAATCCTCAGTGAGCGTACAATGGTAAGGCTTGAGCAGGACCAGGTTTTCAGCAGATTTTCATATGCGTGATCCTTCATACTCTTGAAATCCATATCCTACATTGGATTCAAGAGTGATTTCGAGATAAATAAATACAAGGCAATCCATAAGAATACTATTCCCTTTAGTTTTATGGTAAAAAATAAAATATTTGGAGTGGTGAATTCAAGGTGAGATCAATTAGACATATATTTTAAAATAAAGAATTACCCCCCATTTTTATATGATAATTGGAATTACACAAAACAGAGGGAAACTAATGATACCAGAAAAGGCAGAAGAATCGTTGAAATGAACTGACAGCATACAAAAAATGAAGACACCTCTATAATATTGGTGAACGGTCTGGCTTTTCTTAGTTTGGCATATTTGAAAAATATAATAGAAAAGATGAGAGACTTTATGATGACAGATGCAGGCAAATGGGTTTTGTGTGCCCAAGTTCTCAAAAAGCCTCTATGTTTAAATGTGTTTGTGAATGAATGAAGTTATTAGTGTGAATAATGAAGATGGAGTTGGCAATTTGAATAGACAGCAGAGATTATGAAATGATTTTTTTCATTTTAATGGGAATATATATATATATATATATATATATATATAGAGAGAGAGAGAGAGAGAGAGAGAGGGAGTAGAGAAACACCTTATGAATTACAGGAATATCAAGGACCTACCCAATATTTAATGATTATTCTTCACCTTTAAAACAGTTATTTTAAAATTGTTACATTACCACACTTCTGGACTCAAATCCCACCACTTGCAGAATAAAGATAAAGTAGTTACATGTTGTGTACCCACCACTTGTAGAATAAAGATAAAGTAGTTACATGTTGTGTATTGCATGGTGTGGTCTTTGGATAGTCATTTGATTTCTCCTCTGCCTAATCCTCTTGTACCGTCTGCCTCTATTACACTGGCTGCCTTTTGATTCATCAACTATTCATGGGAAATTCCATGTGGAGATTTTGCTTTATTTCCTTTGTCTGAACATCTTTTATATTTGCTAAATGCCTGGTCACATCTTCAATTTCTTCAAGGTTGCATCACTGTCAGCTCACAAGCAAGGTCTTCTCATTCTCACATATTCACGTATAATACAGTGACTCCTACCCCACCATACTATTGCCTCCGTATCCTATTTGGCTTTTCTCCATAACATTTATCAATGGCTGACTTATGAGTTTTTTGACTTTTTGGTGTTGGACAGTGTACTTCGTATGAGCCTTACTTTATCATGCTATCCTCAGTGTCAGAATCAATGCCTACAATTCAATCAACATTTGTTGAAATGAATTGTCATAAAAAGATATACAATGGTATAAGTGATGTAAATCAATTATCATTACTTTTAAAATTGTTTTTATTTTTGATATGCTGATAAAATAAATATTAAGAAGAATAGCTATGTAGCTAGTAAATAAAGGGAAAAAAGACAGTGCATGAATTGAATGCTGATCTTTTCTGATAAATTTAACAGTTGCTGAAAATACCCCCATCCATTCTACGTAGGTTGATTTCAATGTGATGACAACTTCTTGACAATGCCTGTCATCCCAGGACTGATTCAGCTATTGTCAAGAGCTAGGTGGGAGGTCCTGCCTGCCACAGTATCTCATTAGCTTTCTTAGTATTTATATAGTTTTGTGTGTACATGTTTGATAAAGGAAAATAAGTTACAATAAAATGTATTTGTATTTTTCAAGATGCTCAGGCCCTTTTAACAGACTTAAGATGCATTTAAATGTTATATGTTATTTAGAATGTCAAAGTTTAGGACAAGGAACATGTTATTTATTTTTAATCTTAAAATTATGTATTGAAAAATAATATATATATATATAAATTAAAGGTGAAAATTATATTGAATCCTGATATATACCCATCACTTAACTTCAATAATTATTAACCTTCTACTAATCCTTTCTCTTCTATCCATTCTCTTTTTTTCTCCCTGTACTATTTTAAAGCAGATTTCAGTCATTCTGCTAATTTTAACAGCATATATTTTTATATATATATATATATCTAACAAAGAAATGGTTGTATTTTTAATATAAGCATAATGTTGTAGTCTCACAACATTTTATAACCAGCTACTATTTTAATAAAAAAAAACTTTGTTTCAAAATTAATTTTGTTTGAAAAGAGGAGAGTAGGGGGAAGAATGAGAGAGATATCCCATATGCTGCTTCACTCTGAAGCCAAGGGCTGGGAATTTATCATTTGCTGCCTTCTAGGGTGGAAGCAATAATCAACAAGAGCAGAACTTCCAACCAGTGCCTGAACCCAGGCACTCCAATACTATTTTTTACTGTTGTGTTGTTAAATGTATAAGTCTCTTATGTCCTATTTGATTGTTATGTCATTTGATTCATTATTATTCAAAGTGAATAAAGTTCTGCAGATCATGCAAAGAACAAAGCTCAGAAACATTACTTGTTTGTGTTGTAGAGAAAAAAATCATCAATTCATACTAAGCCTTTGGCTACAAAATAAATTAATGTATTATTGCAAAAATTAAAAAAAAAAAGAAAGAACAAGTAAGGGGGAAGGAGAGAGGGAGGGAGGGAGGAATAGCAAAAGAAAAGGGAGGAGAGGCGGCAAGATGGCGGAATAGGCAGGAAGCACACTTAGTCCGGGGGGAGAGAAAGTTTAATATAAGTGGAGATACTGCAGGGTCAAGGAAGAGTAGAGGATGAAACAGCAGAGGAAACTCTTCCGGAACTAGTGATTCACAGTGGACCTGCGTGGAGAGCGTGGGAGCCCAAGTTCGGGACACCAGCGGCAGACTCAACGCACCAGCGCTGGAACGCGAGGTGAGCCGAACCTCCATAGCCCGAGATACCAGCAGGCAAGCGGAAAGAGGAGGCTAGAGGGAACGAGGCTTGAAACTCCGTGGGGAAAAGTTCACCAGGCTAACTAGAAGAGAGAGAAAAAAAATAAAAAAAGTGACTGATACGGACACAAGTTTCTCTCTCTCCGCTCACCTCTCAAAGGCGAGCAAGACAGAGCAGGCGCCATTTTGGACATACGTCATAAGCAGGGCGACCTCAGGTCTGCACCAGCCCTGAGCCTAGCAGAAAAACCTGACTCTGTGGGGAGGGGTGAAATAACAGGAGATTAGCATCTAACTTGGCAACCCAGTGGGAGATTTCAGGAGAATTGGAGCCCACACTGAGGGCAGCAGAGATTCCCTGTGTGGTCCTTGGGAAAGAGCTTCTGATCTCTGGCTCCTGTGGGTATATCATTTGCCTGCTAACTACCTCCAATTACGTTCAGCTGTGCGGAATTACTTCCCTTTTAAATCAAAAAAAGAAAGAGAGATTTACCACACCTAACCTGGGAGTGTCATCCTTGACACACCCTCAACCCTGAGGAACCAAACACAGCTCTCAGTCCACACTCATCTCAAGCCTCTAAGACTCCACTGAAAGCAGACAGTCCACTTAATATAGAGCCATAGTGTAACAAGAAAAAACACCACAGTGAAGAAACCAAATATCTCCAACATGCCAAACAACAAACGCAAAAACCAAGCTAACAAGAACAAGGAAGACACTATGACGCCCCCAAATGAAAAAGACACCCCAATTCAAGATTATGAAGATGATGAGATCGAAGAAATGCAAGAAGCAGATCTCAAAAAATTGATAAGAACATTAAGAAGTTCTCAAAAACAAATTCTTGAACTACAGAAATCCTTCATGGACAAGATAGAACATCTCTCTCGTGAAAGTGAAATATTAAGGAGGAATCAAAATGAAATGAAACAACTAGTGGAACAAGAAACTCTGATAGTGACTAGAAATCATAATGAAATGAAGAGTTCAATAGATCAAATGACAAACACATTAGAGAGCCTTAAAAACAGAATGGGCGAAGCAGAAGAGAGAATATCAGACTTAGAAGACAGAGAACAGGAAAGGAAACAGGCAAACCAAAGAAAAGAAGAAGAAATTAGAAATCTAAAAAATATTGTCGGGAATCTACAGGATACTATTAAAAAACCCAACATTCGGGTTCTAGGAGTTCCTGAAGGCATGGAGAGGGAGAAAGGATTAGAAGGCATTTTCAGTGAGATACTAGCAGAAAATGTCCCAGGTTTGGAGAAGGACAGAGGCATCTTAGTACAGGAAGCTTATAGAACCCCTAATAAACATGACCAAAAGAGATCCTCACCACGACATGTTGTAATCAAACTCACCACAGTGAAACATAAAGAAAAGATCCTAAAAGGTGCAAGAGAGAAACGTCAGATCACTCTTAGAGGATCTCCAATTAGACTCACAGCAGACTTCTCATCAGAAACCCTACAAGCTAGAAGGGAATGGCGAGACATAGCCCAGGTACTAAGAGAGAAAAACTGCCAGCCCAGAATATTATATCCTGCAAAGCTCTCATTTGTGAGTGAAGGTGAAATTAAGACTTTTCATAGCAAACAGAAACTGAAAGAATTTGTTGCCACTCATCCTGCCCTGCAAAAGATGCTTAAAGATGTGTTACACACAGAAACACAGAAACATGGTCACCAATATGAAAAAAGGTAAAGGAAGGAAACCTCACAGCAAAAGATCACAGGAAGCTCAATTTCTCTTTGACATAGAATTAAACTCTGATGCACTGTTAGAGCAATGTGTTAAAGTAATCTATTATGTTCTCTTGATGTCTGTTAAATTCTAATTGTTCAAAAACAGCTGAATTTTTATTAAGAGCTATGGATTATTTAAATATGTGCTTTTTTCAAAAATTTGAATAATCACCTGTAACAATGATCAAATTTGGTCTATGTTATGTCATGATTTTAAGAAATCTTATTTCAACCAGATATTTTGGATTTTGAGCCTTCTTGGCATTCTTGACAGGCATTCAAAAAATCAAAGTTTCAAACAATCTGGTCTCTAAAATTTCCAGTAAATCCTGGACTTTGGTTTTTCCAGTTTGGGCCCAACTGAAAAAATCGAAGGACCTATGTCTCTCATCTTATAGAGACACCAACTAATCAGTCTATTTGGAGTATATTAGAAGTACTGTCAAGATGTGATGTGGTACCAGACTTTAAGTTTCTATAATGGAAAATGCTATTAATACAAATGTTTGAGAATTAAAAACTCTAATGATCTTGTGTTACTAGACATGATAGTTATCTTAATGAGAAAGCCCCAGGGGCTTAAAAGGTTAAATACTTGTAAAATCCTACAGGTGCTTTCAAAAATACTATGAAGTAAGCAAGTGCCTCTTGTTGGTTGATGAGTTTATAATTTTAAACATGGCGACTTAAAGTCTTTTGTCATCCACAGTTATATATGATCTGCTGCTCATAAAACTAAAGCGTTGTTGGTTCTGTGTTTAGCTGTCCTCCTATAGGTTCCTATGGACTTTTTCCAGCCACTTTTATTGTATTCAGTACTTTGGGATAGCTCTGTAAACAGATGAAGCCAATAATGTATTAACAGTACCAACTGAGAGAAAGTATGGTTAACTGAGGTTACTAAAAAGAAAAAGCAATTCAAATCAATTGGCAATCTACAAAAAGAGTTAAAGATTTTAAAAGCTATTATTAAAATTGCTATATTGGTCTAGTATGTTATGTTATATGTGTGTACATATTGTATGTCCACATGGGGAAATTTTATTAAGAGTTTTATTTTAAATGGCTTATAGATAAGACTGTCCATAAATTTAAGCTGCTAAAATCAATCAAAGATACATTTTAATTTGTGGGACCTGAATCTGTGTATCATATGTTTTAGACTTGTTGGTAGAAAGAAACTAAAAACATTTTAGATGGTTGTGCTTAAGTTTACTGGCTAAACAAACTACACCATGTTAGATATTTAAGAGGTGTTTTCAAATACATGATTCTTAAAATTTATAGAAGGCATTGGACCTTCTGGTAAATGTTTTCTTAAGTTGTTATCAGGTTCTATTTGCCTCTCAATCAGAAAACTTAATTGTAGCTTAGACAGCACCTTTCTTAGCTCCTCTAATAATGACTCTGTCCTTTGTTCTAGGCCCTGTCTAGTGCACTTGGGCCTCATTCCTTTGTAATCATAACCTCTACTCTACCACCAATGGCTCTACTCCCAACCTGTGTGTACTGATGGTCCTCTTCCCCACTTAATGCTGTATAATTGTTCAGACCTGGTAAATGCCACTCTTAGGATCATTGGTTACTATCCTCACTCTGTCTTTTATGACCTTGTCTAAATATGATCAGAGTCGGTAAACTTGGAAGGCTTCCATAGCCGTGGCAACTCATGACGACAGCCTAGGATGGTTACTGGCGCCATAAACTAGAGTGTCAATGTGTTGGGTCAACAACAGGAGCGACTGTGCACTTGCTCCTCATGTGAGATCTCTGTCCTTAATGTGCTGTACATTGTGATTTAATGCTATAACTAGTACTCAAACAGTATGTTTCACTTTGTGTTTCTATGTGGGTGCAAACTGTTGAAACCTTTATACTAAATTGATCTTCTGTATATAAAGAGAATTGAAAATGAATCTTGATGCAAATGGAAGGGGAGAGGGAGCGGGAGAGGGGAGGGTTGCGGGTGGGAGGGAGGTTATGGGGGGGGGGGAAGCCATTGTAATCCATAAGCTGTACACTGGAAATTTATATTCATTAAATAAAAGTTAAAAAAAAAAGAAAAAAAAAGGAAATATTATATTCTTAGAATTGTATCTATGAACTACATTAAATTTGTTCTTTTCATATTAAATAAATGAATAAAGGTTTTGCCTAAATTTTTAAATTGTTGGTATTGCATGTTTTTACTTAACTATTTTATATTCATGATATTCTCTTACATTAAGTACTGTGGTTTCTTAAAATATTCGCATAATATCTGCTTCATCTTAAATTACAGTAATTTTTAATTAATACTACCAATATTACAACAAAGGCAGATAATTGAGTGAATTTTGAGATTTCTTTGTGGCTCAATTTATCTTCATAATAAATTTCATTATAAATATTTAGTGAAATATTAGGGTTTAAAGTCACTTAGCTGTGGGCATTGTGCACCGTGTTAAGCTGCCATTTAGTGCCTGGGATCAAGTTCCACTTCCACTTGAATCTAGCATCCTGCAATGTGAATGTTGGAAGGCAGCAGATGATGGCTCAGTCCAGGGATCTCTGCCAAACATGTGGGAGACTCAGAAGTTTCTGGTTCCTGGCTTCATCCTGGCCCAATCCTGGCTGATATTTGCATTTTGGGAGTGAATCAGCTGATGAGTGTTCTCTCTCTGTCTGTCTGTCTCTCTCTCTCTCTTTCTCTCCCCTTCCTCTTCCTCTGCCTCTTGCTCCCTGTTTCCCACCTCATTACTCTACATTTTAAATAAATAAACAAGCCTCTAAAAATGTTTCCTATGTGTTCAGACCACAATTTAAAATAGAACTGGGGTTTTGATTTACATTTTGATTTCACTTTGGGGGAATTATATTTTTTCTTCCTCATATAATTGTGATTTTTGATTGTGGATAACATTTACATAATACCAAAGATAAAAAGTACATCAGAGGATTTTTGCATCAACACTAACCCCTCTCTGATCCTCGCTTTCTTTCTTCCTACAGGAAACAGTTCTATTTCTGCTGCTTTACCCATTCACTGATTTTTTTTTAATTTAGTTTTTAAGTGACAACAAAATATATGTGATATCCCCATCCTATAAATTAAACATATAAAAGTTTGATCCTGTATTGTGTGCTGTATGAATTTATTTCTCTTCTCTAGGTAAGATACTTCTCACCATGTCACCTCCATTAAAAATGCAACCTAGTGCCACTCTTTGTCTCTCTTAACAGTTTTTGTATTAAAGTTTATTTTGTCTGATATTAAGATGGCTATGCCAGCTTTTTTTTTTTTTTTTTTTGGTTTCTGTTGGCATGGAATATCTTTTTCCAACCTTTTACTTTCAGTCTGCCTGCATCTTTGTTGGAAAGATGTGTTTCTTTTTTTTTTTTTTTTTTATTTTTGACAGGCAGAGTGGACAGTGAGAGAGAGAGACAGAGAGAAAGGTCTTCCTTTTGCCGTTGGTTCACCCTCCAATGGCCGCCGCGGTAGCGCGCTGCGGCCGGCGCACCGCGCTGTTCCGATGGCAGGAGCCAGGTGCTTATCCTGGTCTCCCATGGGGTGCAGAGCCCAAACACTTGGGCTATCCTCCACTGCACTCCCTGGCCACAGCAGAGAGCTGGCCTGGAAGAGGGGCAACCGGGACAGGATCGGTGCCCCGACCGGGACTAGAACCCGGTGTGCCGGCGCCGCAAGGCGGAGGATTAGCCTGTTGAGCCACGGCGCCGGCCAAGATGTGTTTCTTGTAAGCAGCAAATAGATGGGTTTTGTTTTTTAATCCATTCAGCCAGTCTGTGCCTTTTAACTGGAGAGTTAAGGCCATTTACATTCAATGTGACTATTGATAAGTAGTGACTTTGCCCTGCCATTTTCCCAAAGATATTTCTAATATATGCTTTGAACTCCCTGTGTTCTCCCTGAAAAGTTTTCAGATGTTCAAAAACACCACATAAAATATATATTTATCAATTTAAAATTCTTACACACTCAGTTTCTAATCTTATCTAATTAGTTGTCTGGCTCAACCAATACTTATTAAAAATTGAAAGTATTATGCTATAATGATTTATTCTTGATTTTATCAAAGTTATATATGGTGGCATTTCGATATAATGATAAGTCTAGGTACCTCTCTGAATTCTCATTTAATATTAAGTAACACATGCTATTTTTAGATATTTTAGCACAAATAAATATTCTTTTTGTAATATTACATGCTTATTTGAAAGTCAGAGTGACAGAAAAATGATCTTCCATGTGCTGGTTTACTCTCCAAATGTCCACAACAACCTAGACTAGGCCAGGCTGAAACCACGAACTTCATTCAGGCCTTACACGTGAGTGCAGGGCCTCAAGAATTTGGGCCATCTTCTGCTGCTTTCTCAGGCTCATTAGCAGGGACTTAGATCAGAAATGGAGCAGATGGGAATAAAATTGACAATTCAACAGGATGCTGGCTTTCAGGCAAGAGCTTAACCTAATGTACCACAAAACTGGTCCCTAATGGATTAATTTTTCATATTCCATTGGATTAAGGCAGTTAGAATTTTGTCAAGATTTTATTTTCAATGTTAATAAATGTTAATCTGGTATTTTCTATGTCCTAATATGGAAAATACTTATTTGTATTTTGAAGTTATTTTCATGACAATTTATTACAATGTATTTATTTGAGAGTTCAATAACACCTTAGAAACATCAAAAAAAGAAACATAGATAAATACTATTTTTGTTTGCTTCTTTCTTGAGAATTTGTGTGATTGTTTTATTTTGAGTGTGTATATTACTATACAAGAGAGGCTGTAGAATGATAAACACTGTAGAAGAAGGCTTTGGATAGAGAGTGAGTATATGGCTACTAATGGAGTTCTACAGAGGAAAAGACTTCTTAGAAAATGTGCTATATGATCTAGGACCTCAAAAATACAATTTGAAATGTTGAGAAAAGGTTACTCAATGTAACTGGAGTTCTCAAAAAGGACAAAAGTAGAAAAAAAATACATGCACTTCTGAACACAGAGGACTTCATGTATCACAGTAAGTTTAGCATTTCATTCATCCTTTCCATATCAGCAAGCTCAACTGTGATTTGGACCTTATTCTATTCTGTGTTGCACACATCTGGTTTTCCCATTTTGTGCTGTAAATGCAACATTTCCAGATTAGCCTAAACAGCACTGTGGATGTTTCAATATATTTAGGAAAAAAAAAAAAAACTGACGTAAGTAAGCATTGCGTGTTGAAATTCTCACAAGGTTATGCTATGCTGCCCGCTTCATCATTATACTTAACCTTCTTTTTTGCAGATATCTAGGTCCCATACCCAAGCATGCTTTGCATTTAATTGTTCCTGAGAAGAAAGGGTTGAAAGTCTTTGTGTATTCTGTGCAATATTCAATTATCTAGAGGTCTTTAGTATCAAATACAATTAATAGATGTTTTAGTCTTTTAGGATTCCTATAGCAAAAATACCTTAAAGTGTGTAATTTAAAGTAATAGACTTTCCTCCATGAGTCTGGAAGCTGGGAAATATAGACCTGAGTTGCCAGCAGACTCTGAAAGCTTATTTCTGTTTCACAGATGGTACCTCTTGCTGCACCTCTCTGAAGCAGAAGGTAGGAAATGGCTCCTTCACATCTCTTTTGTAAGGTCATTAATTCTGTTCACAAGGACTCCATCACTGTGATTTAGTCATCCCCCAAAGGGCTCACCTCTTAAAATTATCACAATGTGGGCCTGTGTTGTGGCATAGCAGGTTAAGCCACCGCCTGCAATGCCAACATCTCAAGTGGATGCCAGCTGAAGTCCCAACTTCTCCACTGAAAATCCAGCTCCTGGTTAATCGCCTGGGAAAAGCAGCAGAAGATGGCCCAAGTGTCTGGGATCCTGCTACCCATGTTGGAGCCCTGGAAGAAGCTCTTAGAGCCTGGCTTCTTCCTGGCCCAGCTCTGGCCATCCTGGCCATCTGGGGAGTGAAAATGCTGATGGAAGATCTCTCTCTCTTTCTGTACCAACTTCTCTCTATATAATTCTGACCTTCAAATAAATAAATAGATCTTTAAAAAATCACAATGTTGATTAAGTTTCAGTATGAATTTTGGGAGGACATATTCAGACCTTAGCATTAGATACTCATTATTATTGTTGGGTTTATTAAGGTTCATAAATCACAAGGTAAAGAATTATAATTTTCCAAAAACCTTGCATCTGTGTTAGACAGCTTTCCATTACTACATAATAAATACTTAAAGGGAATTGCTTGTGGAGGAAGAGTTATTTAGCTTACAAGTTTGGAAATCAGTAGTACAAGACAAGGCAGCTTTGTTGGTATGTTATCTAATGAGGGTGGTGGAAAAGATGTGGCAAGAGAATTGCATGGTGACCCAGGAATCCAGCTGAGTGCCACTTGGCTAAAATAATCAACCCTCCCCCAAGAATGACCTTCTGAGAGCAGACCTCCAATATTCTAAATTTCTCTACTGGGGCTTATCTCCCTGATATCATAATTAGATCAAGTGTTTACCCTTTATCCAGCAACCAATAATATTAATTCATTACTTGTTAACATAACATTTTGTAATTAAATATCTGCATGAGTTTGGGGAGGAAAAGCCTATTCAAGCCATAACAATATCTAATAGTTATTCACTGAGGTTTAGTCAAAACACTAAGTATTAAATAATAATTCTTGGCCTGATTTTCCCCTGTTTTCAGACTAAATTTCTTTAAGAAACTCAAAGACAAGAGGAAATTGTCAAGGGCCAAAGTATGTTTTTGGAGATTCCAATACTATCCATCCATATCTATCTATCTGGTTTATTTATGTGTAAAGATAATATAATTTCTTTGTAATTTGACAAAGTGTAGCACCGTTCTCTCTTCACAGCTCTTGCAGCCACATTCTGTCCATTCTCAGTATTTATTATTCACCAGATGTGTCATGCCTGCTGACAGGTTTATGCTCCTTCTTCTAGGTGCTGTTTACTTCCTGACATGTGTCAACACTTGACAAACCCCTGATCATTCAACAAAAATTAGCTCAAAAATAACCACATGAAGCTTTCCCATGTTACATACGGATATTGTCACTCCTTCCTTTGTCTTTATTCTGTTTACATAAATATTGTCACTTACTTGTTTATACTTTAACTCTCCTATGTGAATGTTAGTTCCTAAAGGACTGGAATGACAACAAATCCCATCTTTACTTTCCTTGGTTATAAATGACAGCACGATTATACACAGCGACACGTGTGTCTGCACGCACACATATGCACAAGCTAATTGATCGTTCACAGCACAAGTAAGAATTACATTTTAAGTTCCCTATATATAGTACTTGTTGGTATATTACTATACTTTTTTCTTTGGCCTAATCCTTTGATTCTGGATATTTTAATCGTATTAGAATTATCCACAGACCTTTTAAAGCAAGGATATTTCCAGAGATTCATTTGTGCATTTTAAACAGGTACCCTGGGTTATTGTGATGCAGATAATCCGCAAACACCATGCTCAGAAGCTATGCGTGGCCTGCACTAAACCATTTAATATATTCAAGACTCCATTGAAGCATAATGTGGAACAGGCCATTCATGTAAAGCCAAGACAGGGTCAGATTAATTGATTCTACAACTTTAATGGCGCGTTTGTGGAAATACCCTTCCACCACTAGGTGTCATTGTTTTTTTTTTTTTTTTTTTTTATTTTTTTTTTTTTTTTTTTATTTTTTTTAACTTTTATTTAATGAATATAAATTTCCAGTATACAGCTTATGGATTACAATGGCTTCCCCTTCCCATAATTTCCCTCCCACCCGCAACCCTCCCCTCTCCCGCCCCCTCTCCCCTTCCATTCACATCAAGATTCATTTTCAATTCTATTTATATACAGAAGATCAATTTAGTATAAATACTTCAACAGTTTGCACCCACATAGAAACACAAAGTGAAACATACTGTTTGAGTACTAGTTATAGCATTAAATCAAAATGTACAGTACATTAAGGACAGAGATCCCACATCAGGAGCAAGCGCACAGTGGCTCCTGTTGTTGACCCAACAAATTGACACTCTAGTTTATGGCGCCAGTAACCACCCTAGGCTGTCGTCATGAGTTGCCAAGGCTATGGAAGCCTTCCAAGTTCCCCGACTCTGATCATATTTAGACAAGGTCATAAAAGACAGGTTGAGGATAGTAACCAATGATCCTAAGAGTGGCCTTAACCAGGTCTGAACAATTATACAGCATTAAGTGGGGAAGAGGACCATCAGTACACACAGGTTGGGAGTAGAGCCATTGGTGGTAGAGTAGAGGTTATGATTACAAAGGAATGAGGCCCAAGTGCACTAGACAGGGTCTAGAACAAAGGACAGAGTCATTATTAGAGGAGCTAAGAAAGGTGCTGTTTAAGCTACAAGTAATTTTTCTGGTTGAGAGGCAAATAGAACTGATAGAAGGGGCTTGATAATAATCTGTTGGGCTTTAGGCCTTGTAAGTTAAGAGGCCCAGACCTATCTATCTCTTCACATGGGGTATATCCTAAGGGAGGTGTGAACCTCCTAGGGGAAGGCACTCTGTTGACTTTCATTACTTGGCTGGCCTGGGAGGAGAGCTGGCCAGGTAAAGGCAGGGGGCATCTCTAACAAGAAATTTACAGTTCTGCCTGCAATGTTGCTGACCCTACTTGGCTGTCCCCTCAACTGCAGTGGTCACTTTGGAAGTTGGGCTGAGTGAAGGGCTTTTCAGCTTAGAGCCAATAAGATCTGTGGCTCTGACCTGGGCATCCTTCGACTCCAGGGCAGGTCCATTTCCAGTGATCCAACTCTTGGCAGAGCTGCCAGGGCTCTTCACAAGCTGACTTCTGCTGAAGCCCAGGCTTACCACATTGAAAGCCACTGCAGTGGACTGGCCTGTTGGGTCTCCTTGAGGGCAGATCACTGTACAGATCAGCCATTAATAGGCCTGCCACCCATTGCTTCTGATGCCTAGCTTTCTTTTCCTCCTGGTTTGTGTTAAAGCAGACCAGAGGATGCAAGTCAAGGGAGTGCCCGTGTCCCATCTCTAATCTTCGGTGGCCTGAACTACAAGTCTATAGTCACAGGCATGTTCTGTAGTAGTTTTTCTAAGGTAGACAATGCCCATGAGGAAAATTATATTCTCACTTTAAAACTTTCTTTCCCTTTGGTCTGAAAGGGAGGTTTTTTTTTCCTACTTACTGTATACTTCGCTGATGGCAATGTGAATCTAGCTATGAGATTATTAGTTAAGTTCATATTTTGGCTATGCTATTACAGAAAAATGTTAGCCATCTCTTATAAGGTCTAAAGATTAAATTGTGCATCCTACAGATTCCTTCATAATAGAATTAGTTCCCTACCTTGAAGAGAATAGAGAAGTGAAAGAACAAGTTGGGCTTATAATAGAGAGATGAGGGAGCAAGTCCTAGATCACTTGCTGACAATAGCAATATTACATGAATACTTAGCAAACCGTTTCAACCTTTAGATAAGAACTTAATAAAACATTTACCGGAAGGTCCAATGCCTTCTATAAATTTTAAGAATCATGTATTTGAAAACACGTCTTAAATATCTAACATGGTGTAGTTTGTTTAACCAGTAAACTTAAGCACAACCATATAAAATGTTTTTAGTTTCTTTCTACCAACAAGTTTAAAACATATGATACACAGATTCAGGTCTTACAAATTAAAATGTATCTTTGATTGATTTTAGCAGCTTAAATTTATTGTTAATAACGTCTCATTCATTTTGTGCTATATGATATTTGAATTTTTTTTTCATACATAGAATTCAAATTTGTGAAAGTGGATAATTAGTTTAATAGTTCCAGATAGGTCAGACAAAATCTATAATCTCTTCACATACAAACATACTTTCTTGTAGCCTGTTATTTTTCCAATAAGCCTTAAATTTCTTTGTTCCCGTTGTGTCAATAAAAAGTGAGGAGTTTTGAAACCAAATACGCCAAGGTGTGGAACTGTGACTTGAGGTGATGCTGTCTTCCTCTGTGACAGATGAAGCTGAAAGCCTTTCTGCCTATCGATCTACACATTTAGACGGATTTGACAAGCATGCTATTTTAGCAAGAAACAATACAAAGGGGAGAAAAAATATCCTTCATGGTATTTAAGCCTTAGGCTGCTCTGAGTTTCAGCCTGGGGGAATTGGATTCTTCTTCATAGTATGCAATTGTTGTCTGGACTGAAATTTCCAATAGACCTGGGCTTATTTTCAATTACATTGAGTTAGACATGACCTCAAGGTAGAATTTTATATTAAGTGGATAACTGGTGGTTGTTATTACAAGAAAAAGGCATGCAGGCACTAGAAATAGCAAATAAAATGAGTTTAAAAAAGATCTGAGATGTTATGAAATTCTCAGAATAAGCAGGTATTCTATATAGCACTGGTCTTTGGAAAACTTCGATCCCCCATGTAAAAGCATTTGTTTATAGAGACATATTTGTTAAATACTCTGTCTCGTTTTGATTGGCACTCTTTCATATTTTTATTACAAAATGCCTTTCAAAACTGCTTCACATTGTGTTATTTTTAAAAATTCTTTCAAAATATTGTTAAACATACTTCTCTGAGAAGTAATATTTTCCTTTCTCCAAGTGTATTCATTCCTTAATTCATTTATTTGCAAATATTTGTTACTTAACACTTTTGTGACAGAAGTATGCAGAATATTATAGTTATTTTGATATTTCCAATATTCCTCATGATATACTAACACTAGATTTTTTTTTGAGGAATTGTGGTTATCTGGCCACAATGTCTGATAAAGAAAAGAGCACTTTGGAAAATGTCTTTAATTGGTTATAAAATGTCTAAATAATTAACAATAGATAGCCAGGTTTAAGTGTCCTATATATATATATATATATATATATATGTATATATATATATATATAAATTTACTTAACATTTGGTATCTTATTTTCATGATAATGAAAGTTTAGTAGACTAATAAATAGTCACTATATTTGACATCTTTTTCTACCTTTGAAGGAAATGTATTGCAATTTATATCAAATATATTGTTAAAACTAATGATTTCAAGTTTTATTCCATTTATAATTCATAAATAGTATAATTATAAATTAATACAGTTACAAGATGAATAAAAATGTCCAAGAATATTTTTTGTTTTAAAGTTTGGATAGTTTACACATTTTCTTTTATTTTACATTTACTATTTAAATAATAGCCTATTTTATAGCAATAATAATACTAAATTTAATTAATTATGGATAATGAATTTTAATATATATTAAACATATATCAATTATTTATGTTTATAATTCAATAACTTACTTAGCTATTGTATCACTTTTATACCTTTAGAGAAAAAATACATCTCCCCTCATAAATTAATCATTCTTTAAAATTCACATTTTAATGTGTTTTCAAATTGAGGTCCATTCATATCATTTATCCCAAGCATAAGTGATACAATACACATTTAAACAAAAAAGACTAGATTATATTTATGTGTCTTCTCATGATTTATGACTTGTGTTGATTTATACAGTGTTGGAATGTCAAAAAGGCTCACACGTATTTGCACAGAATACTCATGAAACTTCAATAAATAAGAAAGGTAAAACACAAGAGGACAAAGAGAATGCAAGCAGTCATTGAGAAGGCTAAGCTTGCAGGCACTGAGAGACCTCAGGTTTTTTTTTTTTTTTTTTTTGTTAGCCACAATATGCACACTTTATTTCTGGATTTTAAATCTTCAAGATATCATGAAACACACCTCAGTCTCAAGGAACTCAGGCATGAGTTTACTAAGAAGTATTTTATATCACCATTGATCAAGAAGCTAAGCTGGACTCTCTAATTGGTTGATTGAACCAAGTGCAAAACATCAATCTAAACTCCAGGGGAGTTTCAAACTTCCATAGTCCATGATAAGTCACTAGCCTTAACACCTCATCCTTATCTTGGACAGGAGTCAGTGGTAGCGGTCCATATACATATGAGCGTAGCGCTATCCCAGACCTATATGTAAAATAATTGTGTTCTTACACACTGCCTTGGATGAAAAAGCCATTTAAGACCTCTGTAGTTCAATAGTCTTAGTAGTTTTATTTCAATGTTTTAGTGACAGATGAGTAAAATTTTTCAACCCGTGGTTAACAGAATAACTTTGTATTAACATCCAGCAATTTTTACTTTTGTTTTATGTCTTCCAGAGCAAACTAAAGTGACCTTTTTTTTTAGTTGGATAAAATCAGAAGTGTTTCGCCTTGCCTTCCGTGCTTCATTCTTTGAAATCTACCTATAGAAGTCAGAAAAAGTGCTACAAACTTTTTAAAAGCAGCCATCTCAACTTCTATTTTCTTTTGTTGTAGACACAAATAGACTTTCTCCTTCCAACTCATATGCCATATTCATTTCTTGTTTTTGAAATGCCTAGAGGTTGAGCAATGTAGGTGTTGCACATATTTTTAGATAATATGTAATGAGGATTTGGGCAAAAAGTAAACTGGTATCCTCAAAATATGTAGCTTCCCTTTCTATTTATTTATTTATTTTTTGAGAGAACACAAAGTATTTTACTCCTAGTCCTGCAAGGTTAGGAGTTATCGCAATATTTTATAAAATGCATTTGCCCAGCTATCCAAATTGATATTGGATATATACAACTATATCTATATCCAAAGATATAGATATCAGATTTCAGGTTTACATAAGCTAGTACTTAAGCTAGTCACCATTGACTTAATTAAATTGCCAAAGCCAAATGAATAACAAGAATTTATGTGATAATAGAATATGTGTAAAAGAGATGTGCTAAAAATGGTTCAGTTCTCAACTTGCAATACTATCTTCCCTATTACTCTAGGTTTATCTGACCAATAAATAGTTGTGCCAGTTTAAGTACACTGCTTTGTTGCCTTTAACATCATAGTAAACCTACTCGTCATCATTGAAAGTCTAACATACAAGAAACTTTTTTTTAAAGATTTTATTTATTTATTTGACAGGTAGAGTTATAGACAGTGAGAGAGAAAGAGACAGAAAGAAAGGTCTTTCTTCCATTGGTTCACTCCCCAAATGGCTGCAATGACCGCAATGTCCGGAGCTACGCCGATCCGAAGCCAGGAGCCAGGTGGTTCTTCCTGGTCTCCCATGTGGGTACAGGGGCCCAAGCACTTGGACCATCCTCCACTGCCTTCCCAGGCCACAGCAGAGAGCTAGACTGGAAGAGGAGCAGCCGGGACTAGAACCGGCACCCATGTGGGATGCCAGCACCACAAGCGGAGGATTAACCTAGTGCACCATGGCGCCAGCCCCTAAAATCTTTTATATTAAAAGAATAGTAATTGTCCAATGAGAAGTGGGCATCATAACCCTTAAAGAAGCATCTCTAAAAGCACACATTTTAGCTACAGGCAATCAATACTGCTAGAATACTAGAGTACACTTGGTAAAAGAAAAGTACTATAAGATGTATTTGAAGTGGAAGCTACCAACTAAATCATACAAAATCTTTCAGGTCTTAATAAGATTTAAGAATGCTTTCCAAGTGGGTGAGAAGATCTTTTATCAAGGGAGTAACAAAGTCCAAATTACATTTTTTAAAGATTATTTCAGCTTTTGGCTGAAAATATCAAAGGGAGAGTAAATACAAATTAACAGAAATGGGGAGGAAGTTCTCTCAATGGACCAGGCAAGACACAATGTGACTTGAACTAGCTTGGTTGTGTTTAGGGAGAAATTAATATGTATTCAGAAGACAGAGATGTGTGGCTTTCCCTAGTTTTCAGTAGCAAATGAGAAGGAAATGATAAAGGAAGCAAAAGAGACCTGAGAGGATTACATTGGTATAGTTGTGGTTGAAGGGGAAAAAAATTTCTGCTAGTCAGTATAACCACACGCTATTCTTCCTAAATGTGAAAACCACAACAAACACTTTGAAATTTCCTAGACATCACTATGCCATCTGTATTGTGATCTCTTTCAAATATAAGTTATCATAATAAACGTTTAAATAACCTCCAAAGTTTAGAAGTTTTAGAAGTTTACAGTGCTATAATAAATCCTTTTACTCCACTTGAGTTTTATGAAGGTTTATCTTCACTATCTGAATATTCTGAAACCCTATTCCGATTTCCCAGCAGTCTTTAAAGCAGGCCTTTCATTGTCCTGAATTTTAATGTTTTAACAAGGCATGGCAGGTTGTCCCCAAGATGTGGCTTACTTAAACCATTCTTCTCCTTTCTCACATATTGTAGTTCAAAAGAATGTTAGTCTCATTGTTAATTTTTTTTTTTTTACAATATGGTGAGAAAAGCCAACTGATGTTAGTAGAAATAGGATATCATGATAAAAAGGAGAATGTACTACGTGACTGAAGAGGTCACTTATATTCTTGATAGAGAGGTCATTTGGAATCTCAAGAACAAGGTAGAGTAGCACCACTTATATGCAGGGGATATGCTGTTAAGACTAATAGTGGATGCCGGGACTGGCAGATGGTACCACAGAAATTTATAAATATACAATGATTTTTTTTCCTCTACATGCACTCCTATGATAAAATTTAAATCATTATTAACACTGTAGGAGATACATACAGGGAAATTATAATAATGCATTATAATACAATTATATGAGTAAAATATCTTTATCTCCAAAAATCTTATTTTATTGTACTGACTTTCCTTCTTCCCTGTACAATGTGTTGAAGTGAGAAGAATAAAGCTATACATTGTAATGTATCCTTCAGCTATTCTGTAGGGGTTTGTGAGCAAAAACATTTCAATGTCATGACAATCTATGTGAATATTGGTAGGAATGCTAAATGCCTTACAGATGTATAGCATATACTGTGTGGAAATGCTAAGAAAAGATGACTAAAATCTCATCCAGGATGGAGTAGGATGGTGCAAAATATAATCAAGCTACTAAGAATAGTATGTAATTTAAATATTAATTATTTCTGGAATATCCCATTTAATATTTTCAGGCCATGGTTGACCACAAGTAACTGCAATAGAAAAGAGTGAAGTGGCATTAAGGAGGGATGAGGGGGATGGAGTATCTAAGGCAGAAAAAATTATATAGATAAAAAAGAAGGTGGATGTGGCATAAATAGTAAAATTTTATTTATTAAAACAATTTTAAAACTTGAGTGTACTTATGGTGGATAATAGGATGTTTTGATGTACTTCCACAAAGTGAAATGAGTGCTACAAATAAATCAGTATTTCCAACTCATCACATAATTATCATTTTATTTTTGTAGTGGGAACATCTCAAATGTTTTCTTTCAATAAATTTCCAGTATAAAATATCATGTCATTAACTATAGTCATCCAACTGTAGTGTAGTTACAGCACTTGAAGTTATCTTGGAAAGAAAATGTCAAAAATAAAATATGAGATATTATAGAATGAAATAAGAAGAAATATTAATTTATGTTTTCATATGATTTGTTATAAATTATCAAATAGTTTTCAGTTGATTACATGAGCTAGTTAATATTTAAGTAACTAAAGTTCCCGTTATCAGATGGTTCTTAGCTCTTTCTTGGCAGGAATTAATTTCTGTATGTCCTTTGTCAAGGTTAAAGCTGGTTCATAACAGGCATACAAAAGTCTTTGAATAATTGTGTACATTAATTACCCAGTGTATCTAGGCCACATTTTTAATCTTGAAATATAGTCTCATTTGTTTGGATCATTAAATTTGGAAAACAGTCACCACCATTTGTAAATCTTTGCTTCAGAAAATCAATATTTTTGTCATCTGTTTATTCTACAATCCCTAGAAATGTTTTTATTCATTCGTTATACATATTTTTATTCTTCTGGATAATAGGGAGACAAATTGGATGTTCTCTTTATCATTAACATTAATATTGATTACATTTTGATTTAAAACGTGGTTTGAAACATATTGTTCTCAAATCACTTATGTGACTAAGAACTACAAATTTAACTTAATATACATAGTATTAATTTTGATCACTTTTGTTTTCAGGGATGGATGTATCTTTTAATGTTAATAGAGTAAATCACATGAAACTTCCTCAAAGGGTACTTTAATATACTCTGGATTTTATTTCATTATGGTTTAATTAACAAACTCTTAATAAATGTGTGATGTGAATTATGTCCTTACTCACTCGTGGAATAATTATACATGTAATTTCACTACATTTCCTATCAAATGTAGACACTTATATAGATCCACAGTTCACATAACAAATAAGAATTAAGCCCAAATTGATTGGTTTTAAATGTGAAATCATTTAAGTACTAACGATAACATGAATGAGTTTATTACCTGAACTTATTAAAATTCTTTTAGATTTTAATGTTTTAATTTTGTTTGTTCATGTTTGAAATATACATATAATATTCTGAAATATGTGTGTATTGTGGAATGACTAAGTTTATTAATATATTCATTTCTTCATATACTTATTTTCCTGTGGTAAGAACATATGCAATCTACTTTATAGCCATTTTCTGATTTTAATACATTATTATTAATTATAGACACCCCGCTGTATAATACATACCTTGAACTTACTCCTCTTAGCTAATTGAAATTTTATATTCTTTGACCAAAATTTCCCTATCACTTTCCTCTCCCATCAGCTCTTGGTGATCACCATTCTGCTCTTCATTTCTCTGAGTTTGACTTACATAGATATCATAAATTAATAATACCATGCAATATTTAAATTTCTGTACCTCTCTTATTTCACTGAAAATAATGTTCTTTGGTTCACCCATTGTCACAAATGACAGAGTTCCTTTTCTTTTAAAAGCAAAAAAAAAAAAAAATCCATTTTTCAGGAAACTATACTACTGGATAAAAATCTGATCACATACTGATGGTGTTTCCATATCTTACTTTAAGAAAGGGGGAGGGCAGTGGCATACAGTGTTAAGGTGCTATCTGTAGCACCAACATCCCCTATGGGTGCCAGTTATTGTCTTGGCTGCTCCACTTCCAATCCAGCTCCCTGCTAATGACCTGAGAAGGCAGTGGAAGATGGCCCAAATGCTTGGGCCCTTGCACTTATGTGGGAGACATGAACAAGGCTTTGGGATTCTGGCTTCAGCCTGACCCAGCCCCAACTGTTGCAGCTATTTAGGAAGGGAACCAGCAGATAGATTTCTCTTCTCTCTCTCTCTCTCTCTCTCTCTCTCTCTATATATATATATATATATATATATATATATTCTCTCTGTATCTCTGTCTTTCAAGTAAATGAAATTTAAAAGAGATTTATTTATTTTTGCAGTTACTTGAAAGGCAGAGTTTCAAATACACACACACATACACACACACAGAGAGAGAGAGAGAGAAAATTTGGGCCAGGCGAATCCTGGGTCTAGAATTCCATCTGGGTCTCCCACATGGTGGCAGGAGCCAAAGCACTTGTGATCATCAGTCACTGCCTTCCCTGGTGCATTTTCAGGAAGGTAAATCAGAAGCGATGTAGCTGGAACTTGAGCATTATTTCATTTTTGGAAGCCATCATTGCAAGCAGGAGCTTCCCCTATGGTGCCATTGCCACAATACTGGTCCTGTGATTCCATATCTTGACTATAGTTCATAATACTACAGTGAAAATGGGGGTTGATGTATCTTTTTGGAATACTGATGGATTTCCTCTGGCTATTTATACAGTAGTGATATTGCCAGCTGGAATATAGTTTGTAAAATCTAAATTCAAGGGCAAAACTTGAAATGAAAACAAAAGGATTCAATTGATAATATGGAATTAGTAAAAATGGTATAAATTTGTAAATGCCACAAGTAAGCCAAACTTGAAAACACCTGAAAAACTGGGATAAAATTATGTTCAACATGTAAAGGATGAATGTCATTATTTAAAGTTATTAGGAAAGAAGCAGAAAGTGACAGAATCTCTGCTTAATGAGCTCCTGTCAATATAAGCCTATGGCCTTAGATATATCAATATAGACAGAGTTATAGATAGATGTGTGCTTGTTAACAACATAATCATTCAAAATCTTGATTTCTACATGTAATTGTGCAGGAAAAGGGCTATGTATCTTGGAAAATCGTCTATCTGAGTTAAGGCTGAGGCTAGAAGTAAGTTCCATGACAGAAAGTAAAGGTTTAGTGAAATTATGATGAGGTCACATCAAAAACAAACATCACTGTATCAGGAGACATCTTGAAGCAGCTCCCACCACACTGAACGAAGATATAAGAGTCCATGAATTCAAACTAACATGCATAAAACAATCTACATACTAAATACGAAGAAAGGAAATCTTTTTCATTTAGTAAAAGAACAGAATGCAGAAGGAAGAATGGAATCAGAAAATCATGACTTTGTATTCCTGCACAAAAATATTTTTGTTAGATTTTGTATATATCAAAAAATTTTAGTATTTACTACAAGAATTTCTTTTGTGTGAAACATCATTCATGGATAATGAAACTTACAGGTGCATTTCAAGTGAATCCAAATTTTATAAGATTTTTAAGAATTTTAATGTGTAAGATATTTAACTATATTTAAGATATTTAATTATAAATGACATAAATACTAGCCTGGAAGAGAAGAAAATTTTCAGACACATCAAAACTATGTGATTGATCTTAACATGGCAAGTAAAGGTACAAATATTTATCCAGATATGATGAATTGTAAATTACATGCTCTCTTTTCTGACATATTCTTGTCAAAACTACATAAACTATATGTTGTAGAGAGCAAATTTTAGTCAATCCTCAAATACAGTATCCAATACTGTTTAAAAATGTTAAGGTGTTAAAAACAAAAGAAAATTATGAAAGTGCCTCTGCTATTGCCAAGCTGGTTAAAGCGCTGGCCTACATTGCCGGCATTCCATATGGACACCCGTTTGATTCTTGACTGCTTCACTTCTGATCCAGCTCCCTTCTGATGCACCTTGCAAAATGAGTGGAGGATGGCCTAAGTCCTTGGGCCCCTGCACCCATCTGGGAGACCAGAGGAAGCTCCTGGTTCCTGGCTTCAGATCTGCTCAGTTCCAGCTGTTGTGGCCATCTGGGGAGTGAACCAGTGAATTGAAGATCTCTTTCTCTGTGTTTCTACCTCTCTGCAACTCTTTCAAATAAATAAAATAAATCTTTAAAAAAAGATGAAATTGTGAAACTATTCCTGACTATAGGCACTTAAAAATACATGACAATTAAATGCAACTTGGATATCAATTTTCACTAGTTTATCATATGCTTTTCCATGTTCTGATGTACCTACAAGATATATATTGTCACCATTTTCTTCACAGTTTTTTTTTTTATTTATATCAAACACACAGCCAGCTATTTCTTCTGTGAGTATAATCAACTTTGACTTTCAGAGCTACCATTTTCACATCTTTGCTGCATTTTCCAAGATGTTGCCAATGATCTTTTGGTTTTCATTCCTATAAGGTGATATGTGAATTTCTTACATGTTCAAGAACATGGTAACAGATGCAGATGATCAAGCACTTATACAATTTGAAAGAAGGGAAATAATTGACAGGGATCATTATGTTTATCTATTGTTGATATAGCTATTTGTACACTGAAGAGCTAATATGAAGTTTGTAACTTTTATGACTAATACACAAATTGAAATTGAACTTGTTGAGAACTGATGTTAATAAACTAAATCTAGATACCTGAAATTCAAACATATAACATGTAATAACCATACAAAATAAGGACTTCATGTATGATACTAGTAGTTGAATATTAGTTATTCCTCCAATTGGCTATTGTCCAGAAAGTATCCACTTCCTCTTTATGAGAAGCTTCTATTGTGTTAATTTTTATAGAAAATGGATTCTTATGTCCTCCTTTAGAAGCATATATATGAGTAGATGGTAAATGCCACACTAGGTAGGCTGGCAGCTAAAACATATATAGGTAAACTGAACTTGGTCAAACCTTGTTCTTAAACAGAAAGTGTAAGTTGAGAAAAGGAGGGGCTTTGCTCAAGAAAGCATGAAATCACTTCTCACACATGGTTGGATTAAAAGGACTTCATAGGGAGCTGGCATTGTGGCATGCTGAGGTAAGCCATGGCCTGCAGTAGCCAACATCCCATATGGATATTCCAGTCCTAGCTGTTCCACTTCCATTCCAGCTCCCTGTTAATGTACCTGCAAAAGCAGCAGAAGATGGTGCAAATGTGTGGGCTCCTGCAGCCACATGATAGACACAGAAGAAGCTCCTGACTCTTGACTTCAGCCTGGCCTAGCCCTGGTTGATGTAGCCATTTGGGGAGTGAACCAGCAGGTGGAAGAGCTTTCTATCTCTTTCTCCCTCTCAGTATGTTGTTTGCCTTTCAAATAAATAAAATAAACATTAAAAATAGAACTTCATGCAGGTAGTTTGTCCCTTTTTGCTGTTCTACCTTCTGACATCCCACGTGAAGACATGCCACCCTTCCCCTCCAGAGGATGTAACATTCAAGGTGCCATCTTGGAAACAGAGAGCAGCCCTCAGCAGACTCCGCTGGGTATCAGTTTAGAGTTTTGCCATGTTGTAAAGCATTTCCTGGACTCATGAAGAATGGTAACTCTGAAGAAAAATGATGATCACTACACAGTCAATATTTGAAAATTCCGTAGTTAAGTTTAAACACTTAACTGAAATGAGACAGGGTTGCTCTACTGCTCTTGTTTCACTATGACAAAGAACTTCTATGCAGACAGAGGCAGTGAGTGAGCAAAGCAAGATATATTGAAATCAAGAAACTTCCTGCTGAAAGAGGTGGGAGTGTGAGGAATTGGGTGGGTTAATTACAATTAGGTCAGTTAGAAGGCCGTTGGGATAGTTGGAAGACAGATCAGTAAACCACGCTTAGTTTCATCACAGAGAGACAAGATTATAAACCCTGCATTCTGACTAGCTATTATTCTACTCCTCCCCTTGTTGGTTAAAAATAGGTTTGATTTTTCAGAAAGAGACAAATAAAGAGAGCCCCTGTGGTTTTTAAAAGGACAGACACACACAGGCACAGACTTTTTCAGCAACTCATCCCTTGGAGACCCCTTCCTGACTGATGGGGCAGCTTTATCACTTTCAATAAATCTTGCTTTCCTCACTATCTGTGTCTACATGGTCATTCTTCTTTGATGTGAGACAAAACCTGAAATAATCCTCATCCTCATCCCTCCAGCAAGACAACATTTAAGTTCTGCCTACCAGCACTTATTAAATGCAAAGGGTTTAGGATATGCATGCTGAGTTTACTCCTGGTTATAATTATTTTTCTATATAGGCCAAATTTTAAGTACACCGCTTTAGAGGCATGGAGGTTTTCTTTGTTTTATTGCACATAAATTGAGAGGCAGAGCGTTACACAAATAAAAGCAAAGATCTCTCAGCTGGTTCACTCCTCAAATGCCAGCAATGATTAAGTCAGGGCTGGAACCTCAGCCAGGAAGGAGCACTGAATGCAATCCAAATATGTCATGTAAGAGGCAAGAATCCAGTTAACAGACCCATCACCTGCTGCCTCTCAGGGCCTGCAATGTCATGAAGCTAGAATTAGGAGACAGAACCAGGAATGGAAGTGAGCTACTCTGTTGTGGGCAGAAGCATCTTAACTAATGGGCTGAATGTCTGCTTTATCATTTGGTACATTTAATTGGTCAGATGATATGTTATAATAATTTTGTACAAATATTTATGAGATGCAAAACACTTCCAGAATGTGAGAATCTTGGTTTACGTTTTTGTCTTTCTCCTGCTGTTACATGTACTGAAGTAGAGGCGTCTTTGAACTTAGTTCAGTTTACTGTGATAATGACATATCTTTCTAATAAATATTTGTTGAGAGGTGTCAAGAATAAATAAGTAAGCAAAATCAGAAACCTTTCCTATTTCCATCTAAATATGATGAGAATACAAATACTAACTTCATAAGTAAATGTGTTACAAATGTATGTGTTTAATTAATTTAATGCATGGTTATTACATGGTTAAGTTATCATTATTACTTGGAGCTTTGAGTTTCAAAGTTGTTCCTCCCTGGGCAATGTCTCAACTTATAAATTTCCCCCTCCTCAGAAATCTCAAAGTTAATTATGGACAAATCTTGTGGGGTATTTTGTTGTTTTTGTTAGGTTTTGTTCTCTCAGAACAAGATGAAGAACTAAATTAGAGAATAATTGGGATAAGGTGGGATAAGAGATTTTCCTTCTCTCAGAGAGTAATAAAAATAAATGTTGTTGACATTTGTTGATCAGTTAGCATATGTCAGGCACAGAGCTAAATGCCACAAATATTTCACTGGAGAGACACTTTAATAACCACTGGCATCTCATAGAAAGGAAGAAGACACTTGAGATCCGAACATTGTCCATCGACTTTAGAGCTCCATGCTTCAGAACTCTGCAAGATCATGGTGGTAAATTAACAAGTAAATAATTGCTTTCCAATCAACAAGGGTATTTTATTCCTTTTTTTTTTTTTTTTGACAGGCAGAGTGGATAGTGAGACAGAGAGAGACAGAGAGAAAGGTCTTCCTTTGCCATGGGTTCACCCTCCAATAGCCACTGCAGCCGGCACATCGCGCTGATCTGAAGCCAGGAGCCAGGTGCTTCTCCTGGTCTCCCATGCGGGTGCAGGGCCCAAGGACTTGGGCCATCCTCCACTGCCCTCCCGGACCACAGCAGAGAGCTGGCCTGGAAGAGGGGCAACCGGGATAGAATCTGGTACCCCAACCAGGACTAGAACCCAGTGTGCCGGTGCCGCAAGGCAGAGGATTAGATTGTTAAGCCACGGCGCCGGCCATTATGCCTTAATTTATAATTTGTGGATGACTCATGCACACTTTACTAAAATTAAAAGTAAAATCCTAGAAAAATAAAATTGAAAAATGCAATATGGAATCCTAATGTTTTAATGTTATGTTTAAATTTGATTAGTTTATATCAGAAGTGTAAAGACTCACCTTTGAGTTTCACTAAGTCTATACTGAGGAGCAGATGTGTGTGTGTGTGTGCTTAGATCAAATGTATGATAATTTTAGGTAAAACTTTTATTAGTTAAAAATTGGCATTAATTTTCAGAAATGATAAACATTTTATCTCATTTAGCTTTAAATAAAGATGATTTAGAAAAAGCAATAAACACTAAGCAAATATGAATGAAGGAAAGGATTTTTAAGTATTAGTTTTGCCAGTCTCTAAATCAATCTGTACTTGAGACAGGGTAACATAGAAACTGGATCCTCTAGCCTGAAAGTATGGCAAATCACATGAAAGTGAAAAGCCAAGTTCAGAAAAAACTAGCACAATGAGTTTTTAAGCTCATGATTTCTGGAGAGAAGTGAGACAATATCTTACAATACCTTTTTAATATATCATGGAAATGTGTTTGTGACCCATAGGCTTTGGAATGTCATCCTCAGAAGTGATTCAATTCGAGTAGTCTCCCTTTCCAACGTGTGAAAGTTATAGTGACATGAAAACGTGGGGTAGTTTGTTCTGTCAGGGATCAAACATAACTCATCATAATTTGTTTTGTATCAATCTAGGTATTTGCATTTTTAAAATTTTATTGAAGTCTTAGAGAAGCATATCCTAAAATTTTATTTTTGATATGCAGTAATAATAAATGAGTAGCTAAATGAGTACAAGAAGACAGTTTTAAAAGAAGCAAGCATAATCTTGGATCACCATTTCCTGGAGGCAGGAATGATGACTCGTTAGTTGGATTCCAGTCAAGTACATGAGTCCCTGATGGGATCTCAAACTCCTGCTTCTGGCCATGCCCAGCCCTGGTTGTTAGACTTTTGGGGATTGAACCAACTCATTAATTGATGAGAGTATATCCTTGAGCATGCGTGCTCTCTCTCTCTGTCTCTCTGTCTCTATGAATGTGTGTCTATCTGCCTCTCAAAGAAATACATTCTATTAAAGGGGGTGTGCTTTAAAATAGTTCTAAGTTTACAGAAAAAATGGAGCCTGAAGTACAGAGTGTCCATCTGTCCCATATGTCTCATATGCCCCCTTTCTTAGTTTCCCTTATTGTTGATATATTGATTTAGTGTTATTGCTGAGCCAATATTGATATCCTGTTAGCTTAATGACCCAGTTACATTCGGGTTAATACATTGTGTTATACAGTTCATGGGGTTTCATGAATGCATATGCTTTATATTCGTCATTATTATATCGTTCATTATAGCTCCACAACCTTAACATTTCTGATGCTCCCTCTACTCATCCTCAGCACCTCACATGTCTTCTGACAGCTTTGGCAATCCTTGATCGTTCTGCTGTCTCTATAGATTTGTGTTTTCCTAAATTTTATATAGTTGGAATTGACCAAAATAGCCTTAACATTCCCCTAAATTAACTAAATTTTAGTAATCCCTTGACATTCTTTTCCTTAGAGCATTATTTCAGAAAACTTTTAACAGATTTTTTTATATGCCCCTTTGAAATGGATGTAAAAATCTGTCCAACCTGTTGTCGGTTTTTGGATTTGCTAACATTTTTATTTCTTTATTTTTTAAAATTTACCTAAGTTATACAAGTTTCATGTATTTCATATATACAGCTTTAGGAACATGGTGCTACTTCCCTCCCTCCACCCACACTCCAACCCTTTTTCCTCCTCCCTCTTCGATTCCATAGAAATTGACTTTCAGTTTACTTAAGTATCATAAATTTAACCCTACCCTAAGTAAAAGAGTTGCTAACATTGTTATTGATTACTTGTGAGCCATTTCTGTGAAGTGTCCACATGCAAGGGATGGCACTCATATTTCCCAGGCTGTGATCATAGGGGCTTAACTTTTATGGGCACCAATTAGTGAACTCGTATGAATATAGTCACAAAGAAAAATATTTACGAACTCATCATTTGATCAGCCTCACCTTGTCATTTCTAGGACTATTCCATTACATCACATCCTAACTTTTGTTTCACTAGAGTTGGATTCAGTCTCTTTCCTATATTGCAATAGCTGTGAATAAAGTGTGTCATGGTTTATTCATGTATTCATCTACTGAAGGACACCTTAGTTACTTCCAGCTTTGGGCAGTGAAAAATAAAGCTGCTATAAATATTCCTATGCAGGATTATCCCTGTTGCAGATTTAGTATCTGGTAAAGCCCAAGTTAATTAGACATTGGTAAAATAGTTATCTTGAGAGAATATCTGTACTGAAGAGAACCATGTGTTGTGGGTTTTTTACAAAATGATTTTTTATTCACTCTCCTTTTTTGAAAGAGCAAGGATATTTTTCTCTGGCCACGACACTGAGATGTTGAGTGGCTGTGGATGGTCAAACCCATAAAAGTGTTTGATCCTTGTAATGTTGAAACTCTGTTGGGTTTTTGTTTCTCTTAATCCTGGCCATTCTTACTCTCTAATAAGTACTCAATTGCAATTGAAATGTTCTTCACAGTTGTGAAATCCAGTAAGAGCTTCTGGTCTTGGTGAACTCTGGTTCTCGCTATTCACTTGTCTAAAGGGTTGCAACTGGTCCTGTGCCCTTATTCTCTGATAGGTCTAAGAAAAGATGGTTTCCAGTTTACTTTTTTCTTGTTGTGGGGAGGGAGGGATGTATTCCAAGTTTGTATCTTCTGAGTATAAATTGCAAATTCAATGACAATTAAAATGCTATGAAATTACTGAAAGAACAAAAGAACATCTTATAACCCTTATACACATTAACAAGTGAATGAAAGCATAATACAAAATCTTTTCCTAAATGTTTAATTAAAACTTTTCCAAGAGTAAATGAATTGTGTACAAGGAACATTTCCAAATTAGAAAAAAAAATGTTCCCATGGAAATCAGGATACCTGTTGATATTTACCAAACTACCAAGGAACCAGTTCAGGTTTAGGTAATGATTTTTCCCCTGTAAAATCAAGGAAAGGAATCTAGGCTATATGTTCTTTAAGCTATGATAGCCATCTGTTTGCCTCTTTAAGTGATATTCCCCTATGCTATTACTTCAGAGCTCAATCTATTTATGAATCAGTGAAATTCCCTTACTAAGTAATTCCTGTAAGGATGACTACAAACAGGTAAAGTTCTATACCTTTCCCCCTGATTTTCAGGCCTATATATCTTTTTCTCATTCTCCTTTGAGATAGTTCAGTCAGCACTTTTACTATTTACAGATCAAGTTAAATATAGATGGATTAAAAAAGGTTAACACAGAAAAGAAAAATATTTAGTAGAAAACTAGATCAGACATTAAACTCATAGCTAAGCATACTTCATAAAGCTCTGGAGTTTTAAACAAAGGGAAGAAAAGAAACAGAAATAAAAGCACAATAAAGCACTATGTATCACTTAACTGCAATATTTTTAAATCCCATTTTTTCTCCTAGGGAATAATAATGCTAAATATATTCAAAGCTTTAATAGTCTTTGATCTCACCTGTAACATGCTTTGCAAACTTTAAACTGCAGTTATTTGCAGAACATATTTGCCTCAGGGGAATAATTGCAAAGGAAAGTATTCACATAGACACACACATACACACATTCACAGGAATTTTCCGTTTTCAAATGCATTTTGTCTCATTCAGTCACCTTTTCCTTAATTTTTTCTTTGATTTTTATTGGGTGCAGAGAGAATTTAGACTATTCTTGAAATTGTTGTCACCCTTATTGCTAATAAAATGTTAAATTGAAGACTATTTGTATGAGTGTGTGTGTGTGTGTGTGTTTTGGTGCATCAAATGGTACAAACTGTATCATACATCTCAGTTTCACAAATAACATGGCATAAACTTTGGCATATTAGAAAATGTTTTTCTAGATTATATAATCAACTTAGTTTTTTGGTTTCAATATCTAAAAACTTTTGATATTTTACCAATAACTACTTACAGTGAACATATCCTCAAAATTTATTTTACTCCACTGGCAATTTGGGTGACTGGAACAAACACTTTAAATTGATTCCTTATTCAATTTGCTCATGATTGCTCATGAATGCTCAAATTCATTCCTATTGAGAAGAGAATCATTAGCCTCTCATTCCCATATTTTAATGGAAAAGAGGCAAGGAACGTGCATAGCAACTTTACATTGAATGTTCAATATTGTGCAATGTAGGATATTTCAAATACAGCTAATAATCATTATACTACACCATTTGACAGTAAATGAGATTGCTAAGTTGTCCTGACCATCTGTGGTATCAAAATCTTGACTGCAAATCATCGCCTGGGTTCTCTGTATTTATATATCCTTCCTTAACAGTCCTTGAAAGCATCTGTAAACTTGTTAATTTCCACACTGACAAACAGTATGCAAAGACATACAACACAATATAGATATGTTGTTAATCAAAATGTTGGAATAAGACATGTAAAATGTTTTAAATATTATATTTAAGGAAGAAAAAAACAGACTAAATTGAATTAATTACATGTACAAAACTGAACTCCAAAAAGGTGTGGTAGTATTCATATCTACTTATAGAAAGTCTTTTGTCTCATATTAATTGGCTTCTGTCACAACAAAAGAAATGACAATAAATTTCAGTAGCTCGAACCAATGGACATTGTTTTCCTTGAGATTTGTTGCAAAAATTTCACTATGGCTCTACTGGGCTTAATTGGAGATTTGTTAGCCATGTTTTGCTGGACCTGACTCAGCTCCACAGGAATTCTCATGTTATTATCATAGCAGAAGGACAAGACTCTAGAATGGATTTGGGAAACAGTGGCTAATCAAATGATATCTAAAATTATAGCTTAGTCATAAAATATGTCACTTCCATTTGCAGGCTATCTGCTGCACCAAATTATGTGACTAGTCCAGAATCAGTAGGGTGGGGAAATATATTTTTCATGAAGACATATATGGCACTGATGGGTAGGGAATCAACAAATGTGAACAAAGTATAACAAACGCAAACAAGAATTAGTACAGTCTCATAGTCTGGTATAACACAGGTCTTTTAGGATCAAATATTTGGTATTGCACAGCATTTTCTTTTGAAGGTTATTCCTGTTTATGTAAATAAATAATTCTGTCTACTGATATTTTCTTTTGTGTTTTGTTTTTAATTCTAACAACAGAGTTTTCAGTCTTTCAACTGGAGGTCTATATTTTCTTTGATTTTATGAACAAAATCATCTCAATTATGTCCTCAAGGTGTTCGGGTATTCACACATGCAAATGTGAACACACAGGCACACACTCACATACAGATATTTCTGGTATATAAGATGGTTTGAACTTTAATAAAATCTCTATAAAATCTTCATGACTTTGAACTAGGGATTGATTCCTAATTTTATTTTAGTGCTACTAGCAGGTACTCCTCTCTGAGTGTCCATAGCAGTGACCAAAGTTGTATCATCTGCCCTTTCTTCTTTACAGGATAAAAAACTGCTTTCAACTATGAATATAATGATAACACTGCCACTCTACAGGGGTCTTGCAGGGGTCCTTAACTTTATTGTACTATATGTGATATAATATAAGCACTTTCTTTGATTCCAGGTTTCCTGTTTAACTGATTAATGGCCAACTTTATTTGTTTAAAATGAAAAGCTTTCAGTGGTACCAGAAAACTAGCTTGTTTGTTAAATAAGAGGAAAAAATTAGTGGACTTTGGACTGAAAAAATTATGCACTGCAGAGGCCTGTAGCACTTGAAGTTAATTCTTCAAAAAACAAATTTGTGCAGTTGGGTAGAATGGGAACTTGACCTGTTATAATTTACACATTAAGGTTAATGTGATCTCATTAAGTCACACTGGCCTTGTATGGTAAATATGTCACACTGCTGTGTTTCCACTAAAACAGATATAAAAGGTAAAGGCTTAGATACTGGTTTTAAAAGCCGTATAAAATTATTACTTTTCCAAGTGAATGTTTATAAAATGTCTACAAAGTTATGGCAAAATTGCTAGAACATGAAATGTGTTGGTTTTTTTGTGAGTAAGATGTGTCCTGCGTCTTAAAGACATTTGTTACACTTGAATTTGGCAATTTTTTTTTAAATTATTTTTGACAGGCGGAGTGGACAGTGAGAAAGAGAGACAGAGAGAAAGGTCTTCCTTTTTGCCGTTGGTTCACCCTCCAATGGCCGCCATGGCTGGCACACTGCGGCCGGTGCAACGTGCTGATCCTAAGCCAGGAGCTAGGTGCTTATCCTGGCCTCCCATGGGGTGCAGGGCCCAAGCACTTGGGCCATCCTCCACTGTACTCCCAGGCCACAGCAGAGAGCTGGTCTGGAAGAGAGGCAACCGGGACAGAATCCGGCGCCCCGACCAGGACTAGAACCCGCTGTGCCAGTGCCGCAAGGTGGAAGATTATCCTATTGAGCTGCAGCGCTGGCTGAAATTGGCAATTCTATGTGTATGATTAGTTACTTTGAGGATTATCATTCCACACTAAATCATGTACACTTTCTGTGTCTTTACTTGCTTTGTTCACTAAATCTATATCTATCTATCTATCTATCTATCTATCTATCTATCTATTTATCTATCCATTTATCTCTATATACATATATATATAGTTTTGATTTATTACTCAATTTAATTATCAATCTGTAAAGAACTGTAGTAGCCTATTTTATATATAAGCCATATTTGTTTAATGAACTCTTTTTGAGGTACACTGTTTTCAAAGTTTTGTACTTTAAATCAGAACTATTCTGCTATCTATATTTCTTGGTTTATATTTAAATAAACTCGCAGTGGCTGGATTTCCTAGATATTATTAACATGTGAAACCTGTTGACAAGTGTCTTCCTCAGGGCTTGTATGGAATTTTACTCCCAATAGTGCTTGTGTGCTCATTTTCTCTGTCATTTTGAAACTGTTTTATTTCAATTTTAATTAGTTTTTAACAGATCATCGTGATTCATAGATTCAATTCTAAGAACATAACAATATTCTTTTATTTCCTCCCTCTCTCTCTCTCTCCCTCCTCCTTCCACTTCCGTACCCTCCTTTCTTCTCCCTTTCTTTTTTTATTTTTGGTTTTTGAGATTACTTAGTTTAAAGTTACATTACAATAAAAAAGTCTTAATACTTCCCAAATAAGAAGTTTAAAAATTAAAAAAAAAAAACTAAAAGACACTTGTTTAGATTATAAATAGAAACTGGCTATAAACACTAGTTGAGAAAATGACCATTTTACCTATGTATAGTAAATTTTAAAGTAATCACACATCATTAAAACCATGGTAGTATAACGTTCTTAGCAGCTGGTTTCACAATGGTATAATAAATGATATCTTAATTGTTAAAAAGATCATATTAAGGGTTAAAGTGAACACACAGGTAGGATTAAGTGTTAAAGCGATCATATAAATAGCATCAAGTGTCTGATAATAATAATAGACAGAATTAAAAAGGAGGGAATGTCCAACATGGGAAATAGTCCACACAGCAGACTCATAGAATGATAATCACTGTAAGTATCACTCTGACCTCAGAATTAGCCTTTAAAGCATATGGATGTGGGTGAAAAGTCCATGAGAACATTTCAGGCATGGAAAGCCAAGACATTGTGGCAAGAAATATCCTACATGACGGATCTCTGTGAGTGAAACCCCAGTGGAAAGAAGGGGTCATCATAAAAGGACGTACTTTTCTCTGAAGGGAGGAGAGAAATTCCACTTGTTTATGGCCTTGTCCAAATACTGATGTAGTCTGTGGTCACGAACGGCTTCCAGGGGCCGATGCTGTGATGCAGTGGGTTAATGTCTTGGCCTGAAGTGCTGGCATCCCATATGGGTGTTTATTTTAGCCCGGCTACTCCACGTCCCATACAGCTCTCTGCTAAGGCCTGAAAGATCAGTAGAAGATGGCCCAAGTCCTTGGGCACCTGCACTTATGTGGGAGACCCGGAAGAAGCTCCTGGCTCCTCTCTTCGGATTGGTGCAACTCTGGCCATATGGTCATCTGGGGAGTGAACCAGCAGATGGAAGACTCTCTCTCTCCATCTCTACCTCGGTCTGCAATTCTATCTTTCAAATAAATAAAATAAATCTTTTAAAAAAAACCATTTACATAGCCTTGGCAACTCATGGAAAGAGCCTCAGGGGATCACTGATATAATAAATAAGACTGTTAATTGTTAAATTAAATAACAAAAGTCACTGTGCACTTACTCCACACATAGGACCTCTGTCCTTAATGAGTTGTACTATGAGAACTAACTGCAAAACTGGTTCTCTAATACTTTTTATGTTGTGTGTGTATGGGTTCAAACAGTTAAAGTCTTTAATTAATATAAAGTTGGTCTTCTGTATATAAAGTTAATTAAAAGTGAACTTTAATGAAGAATGGGAAGGGAGAGGGTGTATGTGGTGGGACAGGAGTGGGGTGGGAGAATGGGTATGGGGGGAAGAACCACTATATTCCTAAAGTTGTACATATGAAATTTGCATTATTAAATAAAAGCTTTAAAATAATAGTTTTAAAAAACTACAATTTTAGCCCCACAACTAAGGGAGAATATGAGGTATTTGTCTTTCTTTCCTCTAGTTACATCCATTTTGTGGCAAATAGTCGAATTTCTTTCTTTTTATAGCTCAATAATATTGCATTGTCTGTATATACCATATTTTTTATACAATCATCTGATGATGACCTCCTTGGTTGATACCAAATTTTGACTATTAAAATAATATTGTTAGAAACAGGGTGCTATCTCTTTGATGCATTGTGTTCAAATCCTCCAGAAGTGGGATTTCTGGATCATATGGCATGTCTATTCCTAGTTTATTTTTTAAAAAGATATCTCCACACTGTTTTCAACAGTGGCTGCACTAATTTGCAATCCCATCAACGGTGGTCCACTTTTTCCACATTCTTTTCAGCATTTGTTACTCTTTGTGTTTTAGATTTTAGTCATTCTTATTGGTGAGGTGACATCTCACTGTGGTTTCAACTGGCATTTACCTGATGGCTAGTGATGCTGAGTATTTTTTCATAGATTTATTGGTTGTTTGTTTTTCTTCTCTTGAGAACTGTCTATTGAAATCATTTGTCCAGCTCTACTGTGTTGGTATTATAAGCCACAGCACCAGCTGAACTCTCCTAGAAGGACCTGAAGAAGCATCCATCTGTATCACATAGGCTTAGAGCTGATAAAATTGGTGCCACAAGCCGCAACACCACTCAGCTCACCAGATTAAGGGGGCAGCCACCCTTATCGCCTACAGCACCAAGAATAAGGCCTTGGGTGTCATATTTGCCATGGAGACTGACACCAAACACTCTATGGGTCAAGGATACACATGAAAGGAAACCTTTATTAATCTCAAAACCACATTTCTATCCCTGCAAACTGCAGTAGACTAGACCACTCTGTCACATTAGACTCAGTTGACATTAAGACAAAATAAATCACTCAAAGATTGCACTTTTGGACTTAGTTAGAATGAAAGCCAAAGCAACACACCAAGTGATAACCTGAATTCCATCTAAACCAAAAACTATTTTCCAATGAAAACTACTCCATAAAAGAAGGGTTAAGTATACACCAGATGGGCAGACATCAACATAAAAACACAGGAGACATGAAGTAAGGTAGCATGAGACCTCCAAAAGAATACAATAATCCTATGAAATTATATCTTGAACTGTAGGAAACATATGAAATTACAGAATTAGACTTCAAAATATTCATTATCAAGAAAAAAATGAGATGCAAAAGAATACATATAGACAGATTAAAGAAATGAGGAAATCAATGAGTGACATGAGGATATTACTAAGGAGACAGAACAGGTTAAGAACAACCAAATAGAAATTACATTTCCCTGATGGCTATTGATCTTGAGCATTTTTTAAGTGTCTCTTGGCCACATCCAGAGATTGCTCAGAGACCCAGCTACACCCTGCATCCTCTCATATAACCACTGACTCACTCCTCCCAGCCAAGCTCCAAGTCAGTGCAGACTGATGGTTTTTCCCTCCACTAGAATCTCTGGATCTCATGCATATCCACAAGCCACTGGCTCAATGTTGCTGTCTCCCTGCCACTGCTGCTAGTACTTCAGAGAAGATGGCATCCTGTCTCAGCCAGTTGCTGTGTGCATGCTCAAAGTCTTCCACTGCTGCTACCCAAGCCAAAAATGGCACCCACCCTTTCTCAGCCAGGCAGTGGCTCTGTTGTGGGGAGGTGGGGTGAGATAAATATGCTCCTCTACTTCCACTGGGTCTGTGGGCAACTACTAGCAACTGCTAGGCCCTAGGACTCCAGTCTGGGTTCACACAACACTCTCCTTCCCACTATATCATCAACGGTTGCTGCAGTCCAGTCTCATCTCCTACTTGTAGAAGTATCCTTTTTACAATATCCACTGTCTCCTAGAGGGAATTTATATGAACTCCTTATGCCGAATTCACCAAATCCAGCCATATCCAAAAATCGTCATTCTCTTGAAAGGACAAAATATAATGTATTCCTTGGTAGATTCTTCTATGAATGATTTTAACTCCCCAAAAGCAGAAACAGCAGTTTTTGTTTCATTTTCATTTAGTAATCATGTCACTAATAAGGTACATGGAATGCACCATCACTGACAGTTGCTTTGGCTAGTTGCTTATTTTGTATTATTGCCTTTTGCAGAATTTAATTCCTCTAGTAATCTCATTATTGGTGATTGAAAAGGATAGGAAATACTTAGGTTAATAATAATTCTGCTTTTTTCTCTCTTTATTTGATCACTCTTGATCCATTCATTTTATCCAATTCTTGTCACATTTACTTGAGGTACATCTCACAATCCACAAATGGCATACCTATAAGAGAATTTACAGTGTTGGCTTCATAGTCGCCTAACATTTTCTTTCTTGACAAATTTTAATATAAACTGGAATTCCCTTCTCATTCTTGAAGGCTGAAGGACCAAATAGTGGGAATTATATTCTGGCAAATGTCCCATGGCAGATGGTGGAAAACATCTAGAAAATGGAAAACATGGCAAGCCCAGAAGCAGGGATAGCAGGAGCTTCTTCTTTTATCCTATCTGAAGTTTTATTAGTTCATTTAAGCACTTGCCAAATTTTTAATTGATTTTCTTTATTATTTTTCTATTTTCTGTTTCATTCCTTTCTGCTCTTATTTCATTCTGCAACTTGTGTATGGATTAAATTTTTGTTTTAGTTTATTTATTTTGTTTATTTAAATGGTATAGCAATTGAAATATGGGAAGGGGTTCCACTACCCAAATGTCTGCAATAGCTGGACTGTGTCAGTCTAAAGCCCCGAGTTAGGAATTTAATCCAGGTGTCCCACATGAGTGCCATGGAGCCCAGTGACTTAGGCCATTACCTGCTGCCTACCATGGTGCCGTTAACAGGCATCTCAAATCAGAAGTACACCAGGACTCCAATCCAGGTACTCTGATATGAGTTGTGTATGTCTTAACTACTAAGCAAAGAATGGTCCCTAATTTGTTCTCTTTGATTATATTAACATATGATGTAGGAATCTTGCTTCAAGTACTTCCTTAAAGTCATATGAATGTTTAGTTCTATAAAGTCTCCAAAATCACTGTGTTGATTGCATTTCATAGCTTATATGTTATATATGATTGTAATTCAAAGTAATTACTTTAAGTAATTTCTTCTTACCTTTTAGTTTAACATTTGACCTATTTCTCATTTTAACCCATTTTACATAAAATGTAAACTAAAAGTTTAGTTCCAGCCTTGTTTTATTTTAATTTTAAATATGGCTTTTTGGGGAAGATAATTTTAAATTTTTAACAAGATTAGTAGCCCAGAAGCTCTTCACAATTACTAGAGATTTCAACTGTATGCTTCAGAATCCTGAAGACCCCTTAATAATAAAATACTATAATTTTTAAACTATAGTATTTATGTTCTTATGTTAGCAAAAGAAATATATGTTCTTTAAACTAATTTAAATAAAACATCGGTATGTATTTTTTCATATTTTGATTGTATATATTAAATCATTTTACTTAAAATTATTAATATATTTTTGAAGTGACTTAAATTGCTATTAAATAAACAGTAGAATTTGACTTCTTATGGAATTTTTTAGCACATTTGAAAATATAGCCTTGGTTTTATATGGTCATGAGACTGATATTGAAAAAAAATAAAAAAAATTTTTGGATGAGTTTATAATCATTCACAATCTGAAGGTGTTCTTTCAACTCTTTTATGTATAAGCAAGAAGTGTTAGATCAGTGTATGAAATTGAAATATCTTTTTAAATATAATGACTTTTTTTCCTTATTACTATGAAACTATTTAAAGATATCCATCAAAGTGATCATATATAAAGTGAAAACCTATATAAATTGAATTTTTTTACCTTATTTTAAATTAATGTTAAGTATTTCTGATAATATCCATATATATGCTAATTCTACTTAATTACATAATATATTAGGAATGATGACTTCATTCTCATTTTACTTTGATTTATATTTCTAATTTTAGAGTTTCATAACTTCAATTCAGAGTGAAAATCCTAAGTGATTTGAAATAGAACAAAATGCTCTTATTTAATGCCTTATTCTTCTATCCACTACAATTCATATCTACTAAATATGTTCTTTGGTTGGCTAGGCTTCAGAACAATGAAACATCACCTCTTATCTATTCTGTTGAGTATTTCTAAGCTAATTAATAGATTTCCTGGTATTTTTATAATATGTATTGACTAAAGAAGGGGCTTCTAATTTCATAATTGGCTACAGTTTTATTTTCTGCCCAAATCATAATATTTAATTGAATATTAGTAATATTACTGATTATTTTTGGCTAAAGTCCATGCTTTCCTATTACTAGCAAGTAGTCTTATATAACACACCTATTTTATAATCTTTTTTTCCAAAGTATCATTAAAATATTACCCAAGAAATTCCATACTTCTTAATTTAATGAACCATTTAAAATATTTATCTTTAGTCCACAATGCCATACTGTACACCAAAGATTTTATTAACAGGGTAGATCTCAAATTAAATGTTTTCATAAGTGTAATGTAAATTAAAAACAAAATCAAATCCTTGAGTGAGTTTCAGGAATACTTTGAAATATTTTCACTGCAAAAATTGTTTTTCATAAAGGTGGTATGCCATATACTCTATAAGATTGCTTAAGAGCCAAAGGAAGTAGGATGCTATAGTTGCTTATCACGTGCATAGTAGAAGCAAAATATAATAGTGAAATGAAATATAGATGTAAGTTATAATGATAGAATATATAACAGTATTCATTATGTAAATTATAAACTTTAATGTAATATTCATTATTAATACCTGTCATTTTTGGAATATATATGTGCCAAACCATTTTCTGAAAAATAAGTTTATGTTTATTTATGTACTTCAGTCTTCAGTTGTCTCTCATGACATTTTCATATTTAATGATTACAAGGCAATTATCTGTGAATGACCCTCAGTGAGAGTTTGTATGATTTCCCTTTGTGAATAGATTCCTAATTTACATCCTTGTTAGAAGTTATCACAGATGAAGGACTTTTGTTGTGGCACAGTGGTGAAATGCTGGTATCTCATGTGAGTGCAAGTTTGAGTCTGGCTTGCTCCACTTCTGACCCACTTCCATGCTAATGTGGTTGGAAAAGCAGCAGTGAATGGCCTACATGCTTGGTTCTCTGCATCCACATAGGAGACCCAGATGTAATTCCACATTTCTGGCTTCAGCCTGGTGCAGCCCTGTCATTGCCGCCATTTGGGGAGTGAACCAGCACACAGATTCTCAGATTCATTCTCCCCCCCACCCTCTCTGGAACTCTTTCAAATAAATAATTTGAAATAATAATAGATAATTGATTTTCTACTATTCAGTAACACAGAATACCTTAGCAATATTGCAATCTTAAACAATATGTAACAATATACAAGAACAAAACCCTTCCTCCTACCAACACATATACACACAGAAATATAAATAGAGCTAGTTGAAATCATTTAAAAGTACACTCTACTAAAAGTACCTCTTTAAAATATTTTTGTAAAATATGGTACATAAACAGAAGCACTGATAAAACTTAACTCTATATTTAACCAGCCATGTATAAGTTCTGACAGACTATAAAATTGCATCTTTTTAATAATATATATGGAAATATGCTGCATGTATAATTTGGTGTAAAAATGTTTTCACTTTACAAGTGTTTAAAATATCCATGTAATGGGTTGTATTTGTGATCTATTTATTTTTATTGCATAAATGCATCACAATTTTTATTTTGTATGTTACAGATATTTATGTGTACAGTTTAAAGATTTATCAGGTAATTCTGTTCCAGATATTGTTATGCATACTATGGGGATAATCTCCAGGAAGAAGGAATTAGATGAGAATGTGTAGTTTCCTTTGGGACTGGCCAGTCCCAGAGGGACAAATATCATATGTTCTCCCTGATCGATGAAAACTAAATGCACCTAAAAGGAAACCTGTTGAAGGGAAATGGACACTATGAGAAACAATGACTTGATCAGCCCTTGTCCTGACTGTTGAGGAAAAACTATTGTATTCCTTTTGGTATTTCTTTGTTCTACTAAATACCATTGGTTAAACTCTGTAATTAACACACAATGACTCTTAGGTGTTTAAATTTAACTGAAAAATGATCCCTGTTAAATGTAAGAGTGGGAATAAGAAAGGGAGCAGATGTACAGTTCGGCACATGCTCAATAAAACATACCCCTAATGGTAGAGTTAGAAACATGCCAGGGGATTCCAATTCAGTCCCATCAAGGTGGCATGTACCAATGCCATCTCACTATTCCAAGAGATCAGTTTCAGTTGATAATTGACCATAATGATAGGATTAAGAGTCAAAGGGATCACATAAACAAGACTAGTGTCTGCTAATGCTAACTGATATAATTAAAAAGAAGAGAATGATCCAACATGGAAAGCTGAATACACAGCAGACTCATAGAATGGTAGATGTCCTAAACAGCACTCTGGCCTCAGAATCAGCCCTTAAGTCTTTGGGTTCTGGCTAGAAAACCCATGAGAGTATTTCAGGAACAGAAAGCCAAAACACTGTGGCAAAAAAAAAAAAAAAAAAAAAAAAACACCCAAAACTATATGAAATATCTCTGTGAGTGAGATCCCTGTGGAAAGAATGGGCCGTCAAAGAAGGCAGTACTTTTCTCTGAAGGGAGGAGAGAACTTCCACTTTGACTATGGCCTTTTCTAAATAAGATCAGAGTTGGTGAACTCAAAAGGCCTCCATAGCCTTGAAAGTTCATGACAAGAGCCTAGGGTGATTACTGACGCCATAAATAAGAGTGTCAATTTTTGTTTTTTTTTTAAATTTTATTTTTATTTGTTATTTTTTTTGACAGGCAGAGTGGACAGTGAGAGAGAGACAGAGAGAAAGGTCTTCCTTTTGCCGTTGGTTCACCATCCAATGGCCGCCGCGGTAGGCGTGCTGCGGCTGGCGCACCGTGCTGATCCGATGGCAGGAGCCAGGTGCTTCTCCTGGTCTCCCATGGGGTGCAGGGCCCAAGGACTTGGGCCATCCTCCACTGCACTCCCTGGCCACAGCAGAGAGCTGGCCTGGAAGAGGGGCAACCGGGACAGGATCGGTGCCCCGACTGGGACTAGAACCCGGTGTGCCGGCGCCGCAAGGCGGAGGATTAGCCTAGTGAGCTGCGGCGCCGGCTAAGAGTGTCAATTTTTAAATCAACAACAGGAGTCACTGTGCACTTACTCCCCATGTAGGATCTCTGTCCTTAATGTGTTGTACTATGTGAATTAACGGTATAACTAGTACTCAAACAGTACTTTACCCTTTGTGTTTCTGTGTGGGTTCAAACTGCTGAAATCTTTACTTAGTATATACTAAATTGATCTTCTGTATATAAAGATAATTGAAAATGAATCTTGATATGAATGGGATGGGAGAGGGAGAGGGATGGGAGAGGGATATGATGGTTGCGGGTGGTGGGGAGGTTATGGGGGGAAAAGCCACTATAATCCAAAAGTTGTACTTTGGAAATTTATATTTATTTAATAAAAGTTTAAAAAAAAGAGACTGCGTAGTTTCAACCTGACTGTCCAGTGAATCCTATTGGACCCTTGCCTAAGGATTGGCAGAAGGTCAGAACATTAGTTAAAAGCTAAGTAAGAATCCACATTGGACTTGTACTAAATAAAAATGTAGGAGGTTTAGAGCACTTGTTTATAAATCACCGGGGCCAGAATCTCTGGAACGTGATATACGAATGTATAGTATAGTTCACTGGCTCATTAAAATATTACTAACTTCAGAACTTTCACTTTAACAAGCTTAAGCTTCTGTTACCTACAAGCCAAAAATTATTTCTGGCAAATTTTAAATTTCAAGAGCTATGCTTCTGATCTCTTGATTCATTACCATGCCCTTTTATATGACAGTGAACCCCTAATAGAAATATTATAAATCTTGCAGGATAATACAGGATTTTAAATTACTACAATTTTTGTGTCCTTTGAAATAAATTTGCCCAACTTTCAGAATATATTACTTTTTTCTGAAATAACAACTGGACCCAGTATCTTAGTGCAATAAATGCAATCTAGAACAACAGAACACAAATTCATATAGCAAAAAAGTGATAGTCAAAATATCTCAAATTCTTAAAGAAATACAAAACTTACTTACTTCTCCTTGTAAATCTTTGAAAATACTGATTTAATATGCAATCACTCTATATTCAAGAATGCAATTTGTGATTGGCTTATTTAGCTCATATGATCAGTGTCATAATTGGAGAGCATAGTCTCATCCGTCCAATATTAAAACATGTGACATAAAATTAAGATATATTACCAAAACCAAGGATCATTTAGTGTTTCAGGAAACATATTTTGGCATAAGTAGAGTAATTTAACTTGAGACATTAATTTGAATTGGCCTGTGATAATTTTACAAAATTGTGTCTAATCATGCATTTTAACTTGTTAATTAGGTGATATTATACAAAACTTACATTCAGAACACATGGACACTTTTTAACTATGTGCTCCCAAGCAAGTTTGTCCATGAAAATTCCATATGAAATTTATTTGAAATATATGAAACATCTCTATGCAGTTATAGGACCAGATAGATGTTTTAGAAAATGTTATTGTATTTGTGGTAGTAATAAACAAGAATATAAGAGAAGAATAGTTTAGCATAGTTTAGGTATACAATTAATTTGCATTGATGGAATAATTGTGGATTATGAAAATTTTGGTTCTGGCTTTTTTCTTAATAACTATTTCTGAGACTGTAGATTTTTTTTAGTACTTCTATGTCCCATTTTTCCATTTCCAGAATGAGATTTGTGATCATAGATGCAGAAGAGTAACAATTGCCTTGAAAATCTAACAATAGACCCTGAAAGATATTGCATATTCCTGTCAGCCCCAAAATACCCATAAATATTACATTAAAATATTAATCATTCACTATATAAAAATATAATTATACTGTCAGAAGATGAAAGTTTTAAAGAGCTACAATGTTTTTGCTTCCAGGGACACATGATCTGTCAAAGAATACCAACAAAAATTCAAGAAATGGCCACATAATATGATTATATAGGCATGTTGACCCACAATAGCACCTAAAGCTGGAGAACATGTTGTATCTATATTAGGCATTTTACTATTTTTCCTGATATTAGAATTAGTGCACATACAGTATTGACATCGATTTTATGAATGTTATGTTAAAATAAGCATTTTCAACAAATTTCTATACGTTGACTGATTTTATTCTTTCAACACTCTTGTATAAGTCTGTCCATTTTTTTTAACTTTTATTTAATGAATATAAATTTCCAGTGTACAGCTTATGGATTACAATGGCTTCCCCCTCCCATAACTTCCCTCCCACCCGCAACCCTCCCCTCTCCCGCTCCCTCTCCCCTTCCATTTGCATCAAGATTCATTTTCAATTCTCTTTATATACAGAAGATCAATTTAGTATAAAGATTTCAACAGTTTGCACCCACATAGAAACACAAAGTGAAACATACTGTTTGAGTACTAGTTATAGCATTAAATCACAATGGACAGCACATTAAGGACAGAGATCCCACATGAGGAGAAATTGCACAGTGGCTCCTGTTGTTGACCCAACAAATTGACACTCTAGTTTATGGCGCCAGTAACCACCCTAGGCTCTCGTCATGAGTTGCCAAGGCTATGGAAGCCTTCCAAGTTTGCCGACTCTGATCATATTTAGACAAGGTCATAAAAGACAGAGTGAGGATAGTAACCAATGATCCTAAGAGTGGCCTTAACCAGGTCTGAACAATTATACAGCATTAAGTGGGGAAGAGGACCATCAGTACACACAGGTTGGGAGTAGAGCCATTGGTGGTAGAGTAGAGGTTATGATTACAAAGGAATGAGGCCCAAGTGCACTAGACAGGGCCTAGAACAAAGGACAGAGTCATTATTAGAGGAGCTAAGAAAGGTGCTGTCTAAGCCACAAATAATTTTTCTGATTGAGAGGCAAATAGAACCTGATAGAAGGGGCTTGAAAATAATCTGGTGGGCTTTAGGCCTTGTAAATTCAGAGGCCCAGGCCTATCTATCTCTTCACATGGGGTATATCCTAAGGGAGGTGTGAACCTCCTAGGGGAAGGCACTCTGTTGACTTTCATTACTTGGCTGGCCTGGGAGGAGTGCTGGTCAGGTAAAGGCAGGGGGCATCTCTAACAAGAAATTTACAGTTCTGCCTGCAATGTTGCTGACCCTACTTGGCCGTCCCCTCAGCTGCAGTGGTCACTTTGGAAGTTGGGCTGAGTGAAGGGCTTTTCAGCTTAGAGCCAATAAGATCTGTGGCTCTGACCTGGGCATTCTTCGACTCCAGGGCAGGTCCATTTCCAGTGATCCAACTCTTGGCAGAGCTGCCAGGGCTCTTCACAAGCTGACTTCTGCTGAAGCCCAGGCTTACCACATTGAAAGCCACTGCAGTGGACTGGCCTGTTGGGTCTCCTTGAGGGCAGATCACTGTACAGATCAGCCATTAATAGGCCTGCCACCCATTGCTTCTGATGCCGAGCTTTCTTTTCCTCCTGGTTTGTGTTAAAGCAGACCAGAGGATGCAAGTCAAGGGAGTGCCCATGTCCCATCTCTAATCTTTGGTGGCCTGAACTACAAGTCTATAGTCATAGGCATGTTCTGTAGTAGTTTTTCTCATGTAGACAATGCCCATGAGGAAAATTATATTCTCACTTTAAAACTTTCTTTCTCTTTGGCCTGAAAGTTTTTCTACTTACTGTATACTTCGCTGATGGCGAAGTGAATCTAGCTATGAGATTATTATTTAAGTACTTATTTTGGCTATGCTATTACAGAAAAATGTTAGCCATCTCTTTTATAAGGTCTAAAGATTAAATTGTGCATCCTACAGATTCCTTTATAATAGAATTAGTTTCCTACCTTGAAGAGAATAGAGAAATAAAAGAACAAGTTGGGCTTAGAATAGAGAAATGAGGGAGCAAGTCCTAGATCGCTTGCTGACATTAGCAATATCACATGAATACTTAGCAAACCGTTTCAACCATTAGATAACAACTTAAGTTGTTATCTTAAGTCTGTCCATTTTTACAGCTGAAGAAACCAAGGCACGACAATATCAGATATGCATCTAGCAGGTGGGGTAAAGATTAAAATCTAGGTGATTGCATGTAATATGATTTAAAAATAAAACCCTAATACTTAGTGTCTTCAAGAAACAAATACTTTATGTTTTGTGCTGTGGCTCCAAATTTAGCTAGGGTTTCACAGTCTTCTCTTACAGTTGAAGCAGCTAGAAGACTATTTTCAAGCCAGTCTTTTATTCTTGCGCGTGGACCCTAGGTTTTCACTGGCCATTCTCTCTGTGGCATCTTCTCTCTGAGGAAATACCATGAATTAGAGACTCTGACAGAAGAATGATCTCAGATTATCTTTAATACTGATGTGGCAAATGACATCCATGAAGCAGGAAAAGGAAGCATCCTGGCCATTTAAATACTACAAATCTCTTTGGTCATATGCTGGCACATACCTAAGGGGCTGAAGAAAAAGGCAAGACTCTTGAGAGAGAGGGAGAAAGAAAGAGAGAATGAAGCTTGCATTGTAGGAGAGTATGTGCAATTACAAGTATGTTTGAGGCCATGTTTGGACATCACTACACTATAGTCTTATGTAGTATGATTATAATATGGGTGCTGTAATATACTGTATAATGAGGTTTTGATTGCATAAAAGAGCACAGTTATATAGCCTCAGTGTACAATAGGCTACACTATTTAGGTTTGTGTAATTATGTTCTATGCCGTTTGCACAATGTTAAGATTGCCTAATGGTGCATTTTTCAGAATCTATCCTGTCATTGACCTATAGATGACCGATTGTTGTTTGCTTTGGAAAATGTGCTATAAAAATAAACGTTGACTTTATATGACCAATTATTTTAAAATACATTTCAGAGTTATTTACTGATATTTATGTTAATTTTGTCATTGTGTTCTTTGGAATTAAGTTAATTGCATGATAATTATATTTTACTATAATTTTATCACCTATATAAAATAACAAAAGCTGTCAAATTTGTCACATTTTAGAAACTGAGGATTCTGTTATACAGATAGTTTGCAAATTTGTTCCACTAACTTTCAACAGCTTTGTGTTTCTGAACTGCACTTCTATAAGTTTTTCTTTATTTACAAATCTGATGTAATTGAGAAAGATTAAAAGTCCAATATTATATTTTTTTTTCACATTAACAAAGTTCAAAATAGGTAGCACCTGGAAATTTATGACAATGTTTAAACTCCACAGGAGAATGGATATCTGTATTGAAAACCAACAGATTCTTCACAAAGAAAAGAATACTTTAAAATCATATATTCATATATTGAGCCACCAAATCTTGTTTATTTTTTTCTAATGGAGGCAAAAGTAGACTTGGAAAATGATGTGACCCTTAACTTACAGTGATGAAAAGAGTGCCCAAGAGACAGTGACTATTGCAGATTATGCAACAAGGTGAATTTTGAGAAATAGAATACAGAACTTGAAAAATACAGCAAGAAACTAACTTGAATTAGAGAACAAGAATGCAGACCCTGAAAGAAAGAAAGAAGAGAATGTAGTCCCATTCCAGGAGCTCTGGTTTGTATATTTCTGTTATTTACAGTATTTAACACTTTCAGTTCAAAAATGAACAACTCAATACTGATGGAACAATTAATCATGAAGTAATTCCTATATTCCTGAAAATTCTTAAACAGTTGACTAAAAGTTCTTTCCTTTTAAGTAAAACAGAATGACAGGAGCTGCCATTGTGATGTAGGTAGTTCAGCTGCTACTTGGGATGCTCACATCCAGTATCAGAATGCCCATGATGGAGTCCCAGCTGCATTCTAATCCGGCTCCCTGCTAACGTCACCCTGGGAGATAGAAGGTAATGGTTCAGTACTTGGATTGCTGCCACCCACATGGAGACTCAAATGGAGTCCCAGCCTCCTGGCTTAAACATGGCCCAGTCCTTGTTATTACTGACATTTGAGGAGTGAACTACTGGATGGAAGATTCTAAATCTCTCTCTCTTTCTTTCTCTAGCTCTGTGTGTGTATGTGTGTGTGTATATGTCTGTTGGTCTGCCTTTTAAGTACATGAACGTGTGTGTGTGTATGTTTGTGTGTGTTGTGTGTGTGTATGTGTGTATATATGTATATATATATATATATATATACATATATCAGAGAGAGAGAGAGAGGGAGAGAGAGAGAGGGAGAGAGAATGACAACATGAATTGAGAATTGCTTTTCTCTCTCCCTTTAACCATTCATCAATCTGCATTTCAAATAAAATATTAGAAGTTTTTTTTTGTTTGTTTGTTTTTTTTTTTTAAAGTAGGTTAAGCCATTGTTTGCAACATCATCATCCCATATCAGAGTGCTGCTGGTTGGAATTCAGTCTCTTTCCAATCTAGCCTCCTGCTAATATACCTTTAGACATTGACTCAAGTACTTAGATCTGTGCAACCGGTATGGGAGATGTTCATGAAATTCCAGGCTCCTGGCTTTGACTTGGCTCATAAATGACTGTTGTGGGCCCTTTGGTATGGGGATCAACAGATAAAGTTCAATCTCTCTTCAATTTCTCTCTCTCTCTCTCTCTCTCTCTCTCTTTATCTCTCTCTCTCTCTTTCTCTGTATGTGTGTGTGTGTGTGTGCCCCTCTGTCTCTGGTGCTCTGCTTTTTAAATAAATAAATCTTTAAAAAAAAAAAGAGGTAAAGCCTTCCAGGATATTTTCACTCATAAGAAGCTCTAGCTGGGGCATATCAGGTTACATTGCCTGTTGGGCTGGCTTCAGCCCACATCAGAGTTCTAATTGGAATCTGGCACTCCAGCTTCTACCCAGCTGTCTCCTAACGCATATGGGGGGGGGGCAGCAGTTGATGACCCAAATAGATGGGTTCATACTATGTGTGGGGACTCAGCTGGAGCTTGGGCTCCTGACTTGCCTGACTTGCCTTGCCCTGGCTGTTGTGAGCATTGGTGGAGTGAACCAGTGGGTAGAAGATTCTATGTGTCCCCATCTCATGCTTTCAGGTACATGAGAATAATAAATAATTAAAAAGAAGCTCTTGCTTCTTTGTTTACTGGCTTTGTTATTTAGTATTGTTTTTTATATTTTAATTTTTGTATTCTATTTCGCTTTTAAAATCCAATTATCAGGAAGTGGGTTATTAGCCTAGAAGATAAAACACTTGCCTACCACATCAGAGTGTCTGGATTGGATTCTCAGTTATAGCTTCTGATGAAGCTTCCTGCTATTTCAGATATTGGAATGAAGCAGATGATAAGTAACATAATTGAGTCCCTGTCACCCACATGGAAGATCTAGATCAAGTTCTTGTCTCCCAGTTTCTACCTCCAGCCTAGAGTTGGCTATTGGAGGTATATGGGGAACAAAATGGCAGATGGGATTCTGCCTCTCTCTCCATCTCTCAATTTCTAAAATAAATTTTAAAAATTAAATGATAATAATTAATTAACACTAAAGTTGTTCTTTCCTTATTTTTTGAAAAATTTACTAACTCTGGGAGTTTTGAGGGAGAAGAAAATTTCCAGTAAATTGTTATATTCATTCCATACCTCTGCTTCTGGACTGACTTATATTCAGTGGTGTTTTTGAACTTATTATTAATAGTGCAGCAAAACAGGTTTATGATTCTATTTGTGTACTTTGAAGGTATATATTACTATTTTCAAAGAAATGTTTACAATGTTTTTATTCAGCTACTTTTGCATTCACTATGATACCTGGCAGTATCACCCTTTATTAAGAAAACACCCACTTTTTGGTGATCTGAAATGCCAGCTATCCATGTAGTTCCATTTCTAATCCCTTCATTCTGCAGCACTCTGATTTCCCCCACACTTCTCCATTACTTTTTTTTTTAAAGATTTATTTATTTATTTGAAAGGAAAAGTTACAGAGAGGCAGAGGCAGAGTCAGAGAGAAGTCTTCCATCCACTGGTTCACTGCCCAAACGGCTACAACACCCAGAGCTGCATAGATTTAAAGCTAGGAGCCAGGGGCTTCCTCTCCCTTTCCCACAAGAGTGCAGGGGCCCAAGCACTTGGGCTGTCTTCTACTGCTTTCCCAGGCCATATCAGAGAGCTGGATCAGAAGTGGAACAGCTGGGTCAGGAACTGGAGCCCATATTTGATGCCGGCACTGCATGTGGCAGCTTTACCCACTATGCCACAGGCCTAGCCCCTCTCCATTACTTCTTATCACGTTTTCTTGTTTAGAACATTACATTTTGAGTGATTTCCCCCTGAATAAGTATTTTATGATAGTTTCATAAATTTACAGACACAAACAGAAGAGAAAATTTGCAATATTTCTAGCAATTAACATAATATCAAGTTGTGAAAGTTTTTTTTTTTTTTTTAAATGCAAGTGAATTTTGTGAACTTTATTGAAACTTAAGTTTGGGTTCAACTACTGCCCTGCTACTCATTACCCCTGTTCTTTTTGACAAGTCATTTTACTTGTTGGAAGATTATTATCTTCATCAATAAAGAGATGATAGTGTTGGAGTTATCATAATTAAACATTTAAAAAAATGTGACTATGTTAATTATTATCAACTACTATGTTACAATAGCATTATTAAATATATTATTAATTATAAATTATGCATTTACTCAATATGTACTATATCTAGGACACTGAACAGTACACATGTTAAGAAAAAAGAAAAATATTTGGTTTATTGCTTATACATTCAAGAATTTAATGGAAAGAGTAGTTGGATATACCCTTATTTATGCCACAAAAATAAATTCAGTGTTGTACTATAATTAAAAATCTGAAAGAAAAAGCAAGAATTAAATGTTGTGAAATATTAAGGATTTTGTGTGTTTTGGTGCTAGGAGGGGGATAAAATTTACCTCAGATTTAGATGTTGGATTAAAGTAAACCAAATGTAGAATATTTGTGGAACATGATGGAGGAAGATGTATGACCAAGAAGAATGTTCTAAAAAGGAAAATGTGCAAAATTCTTGAGCAAAGAGAACTTGTTCTATTATTAAATACATACTGATGATGGAGGTTTTCATAAAATCATATTTGAAAAGTTGTATTTCCCCTTTACAAAGAATATAACTTCATGAAACTTTATTTATTTTTATACTTTTTATACAATGCTTCTATCCACAGGTAAGCATTTTTTTCTATTTGAATTTCCTTTATAGAAAACTTGCTTTAAACCTAATATTTGACCACTATCTATACCTTCAGAGTCCAATATTCTCAAAGCAGTGGGAAAGCATGTACATTGTCTTTATTGAGGATACGTTTATCATATTTTAATTTATAACATAGTAACCAAAAGTGTGGGTTTGACAGGGAGACTTCACTGAGTTCAAATCTTGGTTTTGTTATTTAGTGATTTTGACCAGTCTGGCTAGTTTCCAAAGTTCAATACACTTTAAAATAAAAATATCATAATGATATAAATAATTTCTAAAATATAAACATTAAAAAGAAAGAAGATTTAAAGTTTTGCCATATAAACACAGATGTAAGATGCAGGATATCAGAAGCAAAGATAAGTAATTTTTCAATATTCCACAACTGTCAATATTTATTAGCATGAATTTATGTAGTGTGTGCAAGCAGTCAGTTTATTTGAAAGAGAAAGAGAGAGTGAGAGAGAGAGAGCGCACACTGGACAGAGACAGAGACAGAGCTCTAATCCACTGGTTCACTCCCCAAAGAGCTCTCATTCATCGGTTCACTCCCCAAAGCCATCAATGGCCAGTGCTGGGCCAGGGTGGGAGATTCAATGCAAGTCTCCATGTGGGTGAAATGAACCCACTTACTTGAGTCATCACTGCTGCTTCCCAGGGTCTACAATGACAGGAAGCTGGAGTAGGAGCCACAGTCAGGAATCAAATATAGGTACCACAATGTGGTTAGCATCCAAACATGGGTTAAATGCCAACTCTAAGTTAACCTTTATTTTTAAAATTTTTATTCATCTGTATTTATTTATTTGAAAGGCAGAGAGACAGAGATCTTTCATCAGCTGGTTCACTTTCCAAATGACCCCAACAGGCAGTGTTGTGTCAGGCCAAAGTCAAAAGCAGCAAACTCAAATCATGGTCTCCCATTTGTTTGGGAGAAACTCAACTACTTGAGCTACCACCTGCTGTCATCCAGAGTATTAGCCAGAGCTGGAATTGGAAGAAGAGCCGGGATGGATCTACAGGATACAAAATATTTCTTAATGATAGTAAAAAGGAAGAAAATAAGTTGAGGCATTGGGAGTCCTTGAAAGCTATCTATTAAATAGGAAAACACTTGTTTCACATTAATTAAGAGAATATAAGAGGGGCCGGCGCTGTGGTGCAGTTGGTTGACATCCTAGCCTGAAGCGCCGGCATCCTATATGGGCTTCAATTCAAGACCTGGCTGCTCCACTTCCAATCCAGGTCTCTGTTATGGCCTGAGAAAACAGTAGAAGATGGCTCAACTCTTTGGGCCTCTGTGCCCACGTGGGAGACCCAAAAGAAGCTCCTGGTTCTGGCTTCGGATCTGCGCAGCTCCGACCTTTGCGACCAATTGGGAACTAAACCATCAGATGGAAGACCTCTCTCGCTACCTCTCCTCTCTCTGTGTAACTCTGACTTTCAAATAAATAAATAAATCTTAAAAAAAGAGAATATATGAGACATGAAAGGCCCTCATCTAATATTTTGGTTGAATTATGGAATATGTTAAAGGTGTAGGTTGTATTATTTTATGGTGATGATTTTCTGCTTTATAGTTCCTAATAGAGTCACCAGTTATTAGTGTTAATTCTCACATAAGTATTAACAATATTAAGGGAGCAATGCATTACCAAAAAATATTTTACTACATTTTCCTGACTTTATTTAAGCAAGATAACTACGTATTGTACTTTAAAAATATGAGAACCAGCTTTTGGACTTTTAAAGTTAGTGTCAATTATTTTTGATTCTTGAATAAAAATGATAGTTCCTATAGCCATTCTGGCAATTCTCAAAATGGTGGTAAGTTCAATTATAATAGGTTTGTATGCAGCATATTGATGTTATTTGAGTGATCAGCGTAGTGGAAGAATAATTAACATTTATGTATAAAGAAAAGCCAGGAAACATAAGAATGTGAGGATCTGTGGAAGAAGAATGAATATATTTAAAGAAGAAAATTTTTGCTGGACTATAATATAGTCTCATGACATTATATTTTTAGTGGAGAATTATACTTTATCCTACATAATAATTGGGAATTAATAAAGAACAAGATACAAGGAAGACCAGGTTTTTGGGTAGCAGCTTATGGTGACAGTGTGGAGTCTTTCATTAAATAGTTCAATGTGGCTGGCACCGTGGCTCACTAGACTAATCCTCTGCCTGCGGCCTGCAGCGCTAGCCCCCCCGGTGGGGGCTCAGGATTCTGTCTTGGTTGCTCCTCTTCCAGGCCAGCTCTCTGCTTTGGCCCAGGAGTGCAGTAGAGGATGGCCCAGGTCCTTGGGCCCTGCACCTGCATGGGAGACCAGGAGGAAGCACTGGCTCCTGGCCTCAGATCGGGGCAGCGTGCCGGCCATAACGGCCACTTGGGGCGGGGGAGTGAACCAATGGAAAAAGGAAGAGCTTTCTCTCTCTCTCTCTCTCTCACTGTCTAACTCGGCCTGTCAAAAAAAAAAAAAAAAAAAAAGTTCAATGTGCTACTGCGTTTAGGAAGCATGAAAGCATTTGTCACTTGCCATTTGGAAGCACTCCAGACACCAAGAAGTTGGCAGTTTGAAAAGTTTTAATTTCCCTGTGCTTATCCATCACACAGCTGGATACACGTGGAAGCAGACTGAAGATAATTCCGGCAGTTATGGATAGTCAATGCGTGGATGACCAATTTGGACACACACACACACTCAGAGAGAGAGAGAGAGAGAGAAAGACAGGGAGAGAGAATTTATAAATAGTCAAAAGGACTAGGTGATAAGTTTTACTTTGTTTACTAAATAATCTTTTAGAGGTTAATAGGCATGGGCATGGTTAGGAAATGAGAAACTTAGGTGGATATTATGGATGTTGACTGTTGAGTGTAAGAGGGTGAAGGAAGAAGGGTAAGTGGTTTGTACGTTAAGAGGCCAGCATAATATTCCTGTAATGCCAAAGAGAGCACATAGCATAGGTAATTTGGAAGAGCACTTTTTAAATAGTAAAGATGAGGGCTGTTGGCAGAAATCTTAACCTTGGGGATGTTTCAGAGACAATAAACAATGGACTTAGTTATTTGGGGCCTTAACATGGTTGAATTTAAATACAATAATAGGTGACAAAAACCAATAGCTTTATGGTTATTATAAAAGCAGAGTTGAACTTCATCAAACAAACTGATTTGTCTTAAAAAATACTCCAGTATGTGGTTTACACCTTTTGAAACAGAATTCCACCGTGTAAATAGGCATTGGAGAACCAAGCCTGTGTAGAGTCTCCTGATGAGACTTTTCCAGGACTGGTATAACTGGGACTCCCAGATATTTTATAGGAGACAGAGACAAAGTCATCAACTAGAGAGATCTTGGGCTTGGACCTTAGTGATGTCTTCTGAGAAAATACCTTATTCGGAAGCAATGTCCTGCGATAAAGGGAAGTGAATTGAAGCATATTTCTTAGGTGGATACTCATTTGGGTGGCTAAGTGTGCATCTATGATATCATAAAACCAAGCAACTGGTCGAATTTGAAGGCAACTTGGCAAATGAGCTTGACTTGATCAAGATTTTGGTTGCATCATTAGCATATGGGATGTTGATATCTCTGATACTACTATATTGGAAGAAAACATGGGGACCCAGCTGCCACAATTGAAGTTCTATTGAAGGGCAGCTTAATTTAAAAACTTCCAACGTTCCAAAGTTTTGTGCAGATGGATGATCAGATGATTGTAAATACATTTAAAGCATATGGCCAGATTTAGTAGATGTGGTTAATAATGTAACAGAATGTCTATAAATAAATATATCCATGATTAAGGTCAAAGCTTCAGCATTAGCCTGCAGGCAGGCCCTGCAACTTAGCCAATTATATTTGGCTTTGATTTAGTTTTCAGTTTTCTTGGTGAATGAAAAAGCCACAGAGGTCTTTGGACTGATAGGATTGTATTGGTCAAACTTGATGGCATGCAAGTCTCAGTCTCAACCTTTGCCATGCCTAGTTGAAACCATGGCTTATTTGGGTACTTGCAAGTGAAAACACCTAGTCAATAACAGACTAGGCACTGACATAGTAATATGCTGCTGCATTTTGCAGATGTTTTTGTTGTTAAATGTTTCTCTTCTTTTCCTATTGGAATTATTACCAAAAGCAGATTGTCTGGTGCCATCATGGGGGTGGGGGGCAGAAGTAGTTTTGAACATTATTTTCCAATGTGTTTTTCCTTGACCAAGTGGAATTGCTGATTCCCATTCTGGATAATCTACCCCATCTCTGGAAATGTTGCTAGAGAAATAATTTAAATTTCTTGAAGGGAATGCAAGGAGAGGTCAAATTCATTATCATTCGTTATAGTAATGGGAATTTAGGTTACAATGGGGCCGAAATAAGTGAGCAACTGCCAGGCCTAGGGGAAATCAATCACTAATGGTCACAGTGGGTAGACATTTTTTATCTGGTTTCCAGATTTTGTGGAATAAGGTATTATAAAATTTATTTTATAGACAACATTTTTATTTATGAGCTTTATGTGCAAACAATTCTTATAAATATAAAGGTGAAACATGACTCCAATAAAATATAGAAAATGGTGATGTAAAGGCTTGGATAAGTTAGTATTTAGTGAAAGTCTGGTCAAGTATATGGAAGTAAGATAAATTAGGAATTCATGCAACATTTAAATTCTTTTAAGTTCATTTGCCAGATGAAAGTTTAAAACAATTATTTAAGGATACTTTTAGGTATTTTCATTAAACTGATAACTTGGGTGTGATATGACAGGTGGAAATTCTTTTGAATATTCTGTTCCAGAGTTTTTGCTCAGCTGCTTTTGTTGTGAAATGAGAGCTGTGATCTGGACCATCTGATAACACCCCAATACTAGAATATGCTAAGATCAGGAAAGAGTTCAGAATCCTGAAAGATATTAGGGTATCTTAAATAAGGTCAATGATTTCACTCTCAGCTCTGATTTGCCGATGGGATACCTTTGTAGGTATTTATCAGTTTTAAAGTACAACATGTACTTTATGTGCAATAGTATAATGCAATGTACTCACCATCTACTATAGGGAATATTTATCTGGGAAATAGTATTGCTTATCTGACAATGACATATGTTGCTATAAGTAATATTTTTAACAAAGCCCATTTATTTCTTTCATTATATTTCAGAGAGCCCTTGAACTCTGGCCCTATCCATCAGGGAAAGAATGCTGGCTACCCAAATATTCAAGAGAAAGTGATTCAGTTTAGTAGTCTAGTCATTGGAGAGAGTCTTAGTCATATCGGACTTAGTATGAACAGAGTTAAGATTTTTAAAATTATTTTTATGTATTTGAAATGGAGAGAGAGAAAGATAAGGGATGGGGGGAGAGAGAGAGAAAGAAAGAGAAAGAGAAGAGAAAGGAAGAGGAAGAGGAAGAGAGAAAGAGAAAAAATGAGAAAGAAAAAGAGGAAGAGAAAGAGGAAGGGGAAAAGAGAGAACTGCTATTGATTAGTTTACTTCCCGAATTCCTGCAATAACCAAAGCTGAGCTAAGGCCAGAGCCAGGAACTGGGAACACTATCCAGGTCTCCCATGTAGCAGGGACCCAAGTACTTGAGCCGTAACTGCTTCCTCTCAGGGTCTGCATTTGTAGGAAACTGGAGCCAGGAGTTAGATCCTGGAATGAAACTCTGGTACTTCCATGTGAAACACGAGTTGGCCAACAATTAGTCCATATTTTTTAGTGGAGTGGTCATTGCCTGATGCCAAAGGGACCATCCCCGTAGTCTTTTATAACAGATAGAGAAATTGCCCATTTTCTATTTGCTGGAACAACCAGGAAGTTTATTGGCTTAGGCATGGTCTATAATTAGGCTGATTTGAGGATGTCCTCTAGTATGGAAAAGGCATCTTTGCTCAGGTAGAATTTGTGATATGGTTGCGGTTGTCAGTGAAAGTACACTAATTCCCTATTTTCATATAGGTGATCAGAGGTGTCTCCTATTTGCAATGGAGTAGAGGGTGGGAGAAGTCACATTCTACTGTAGTTTGGTAACACCCTTGGCATCAGGTTTAAAGATATTCTCTACTTTTAATATTAGTGTTCTGTGGGCATGCTGAACTGTGTAGGTAATGTGTGCTTAATCCATGGAATATTGGACACCAAATTATGCAGGGAAGCAAGCTGGGTCTCTGTAGTAGTTACTATTTCTAAGAATGCCCAGTTGGGGCTGGTGCTGCGATGTGGCAGGTAAAGCAACTACCTGCAGTGCCAGCAGCCATGTGGGCACCAGTCTGCAGTCCAGCTGCTCCACTTCCAATCCAGCTGTCTGCCGGGAAACAGTGGAATATGGCTCTGGTGCTTGGGCCCCTGCACCTGTTGGGGAGACCTGGAGGAACCTCCTGGCTCCTGGCTTCATATGAACCAAGCTCCAGCCGTTGCAGCCATTTGAGGAGTAAACCAATGGATGGAAGACTTTCCTTCTCTTTCTTTCTTCTCTCTCTCTCCCTCTCTCTCTCTCTTCCTCTCTCTCTCTCTCTGTGTTTGCCTCCATCTCTCTGTAGCTCTGCCCTTCAAATAAATGATAATTAAAAAAAAAAGAATGTTTGGAATACATTGAAGTGTTGCAGTAAGTGTGAGTCCAATTGGCTGCAGATTGATAGCTGCTATGCTTGAAATACCCTTAGGGATACTTGTAGTGTCATGTTTTCTACATTGGCTCCCAGAAACATTGTAGTTTATGATATGGGTCTCCATATAAACCTTGTACTTTTTTTGTATCACAGGAAAAATATGCAGGTAAGACAACTGGCTCAAATTCAAGACATATTATAGTGAATCGCTTTAATATAATAGACAAATTTAGAATATGTTGCCTCCAAAACTCAGCATGGTCCAGAGGATGTTGTACCTAGTTCAAGGTAGCTGGGAAGTTTAGTAGCAACAGTTGATGTTTAGCCCCAGTGGGAATCTGCCCTCCTTCTGTTGACCAGATAATGTATTGAACAGAAGTTTCTCACCTTTGCATTTTATGTAAGACTACAAGTCAGTCCATTGGTTTAGGGTTCTGTCACTGTGGCATTTAATTTGAGCAGGAAGTCTTCTAGTTATTTGGATTTTAAAGAGATTTTTAATAAATATTACCTTGAACATTCAGCTTTGTAAGCAACAGTTTGTCTACAGGTTCTAAATCCAGCTTTATTTTATCATAGAAGTGGATGAGTTTCAATCCTTTTAAGACTTAATCTATTATTAGAATTCATGCCCTGTTTATAGCCTTTCAAGCATCTAAGTTCAAATGAAAAGGGAGTTAAACAGTACACATTTGTATTTGTGAGTTTCAAAATATATTTTTGCCCCCCAATCTTGTGTAACTGTTTGATAACTTATATCAAGGCTTAGGTATTCTAGAATGAAAAATTGTAGATATGACTTAAGAGAACTTCAAAGAGAAACTTCAAATTTTATCTTGGAAAACTTCAAAACTATACTTTTATTCATATGGCACATATTTTTATTTGAACAACCCTCTGAAAATTTGAACACTTGCTTTAAAACCATCCATCACCATAATGTAAACAAATTTATCATCTTTTCTCTGTATATTTTATTTAATATGGAAGTATTATTTGCTTGCCTATACTATGGTTTTCAAATGCAGGATAGATGATGATAACCCATTGATTGATAATATAGATAGATAGTTTCTACCTTTCCTTTTCTGCTTCCTTAATTTTTGTTCCTTTATAATCTAGAAGTGTCTCTCAAAGTCATCTATTCTTGTTTATTGCTAATGCCACTACAAAAATTTAAGGCCTCATCTTACTTTATGTAATATTTAGGTGTATTGCTATCTGCTTTTTTTCCATTTCAATTGTAACCTATCATGCTTTCATTTTATTCATCCAGGAATATTCCTCTAATTAGCTCATTCTCATGATAAAATTATCAGTAACCCTGGCTTTTCTCAAGTTTAATGTCCACATAATTTAGATGAGTATGCAATACCAAATAATCCCAATTTACTTTTATAGTTTTGTCAATTTTTCATGATATCCATTATTAAAATGCAGAATTAACAGATATTTTGACTTTATGTAAGAACTTCAGGATAATCCCATTTTTTTTGCTGGATTTTATTTGCAAGTTTTTCTTCTTAACCTACACTAGTAGTTACCCTTCAGAGTCTCAAAACTCAATATCCCCATCATTTTTCCCTCAAGCTGATATTTTGCAACTATGACATTTTGCATATATCTTCTGAGATGCTTTTCTATGTTATTATGTAGCTGTTTATTTATGTATTTTTTCTCAACTAATTTGTATATGCTTCAGAGGATAGCCTTCGTTTTGATAAATGTTTGTTTGCTCGTATTATTCAACACAGGCCTTTAAATCTTGCTGGTACACAAAAGCAATTTGTTGAAATGAAAGTATCAGTTTTCTATTGCTAGGTGACAAATTACCACAAACATGGCAGCTTACAACAATGCCATTTTTTATCTCACAGCTCTGTACAACAGAAATCCAGGTAAGGCTCAACTGAGTATTGGATTAAGGTTTCCACAGGTTGGAATTGAGTTGTCAGCTGTGCTAGGATCATATGTTAAATCTCTGGGGAATAATATGCTTCCATGACTATTCAGGAGGTTGGCACATTTCATCTCCATAAGATCCTGTGATGTAAGCCCCATTTTCTTTGCTTTCACCCAAGAGCTACTCTCAGTTTCTGGAATTTACCATCATTTTTCACCACTGGATCCCTTACTTCTTCAAGTCAGCCATGGGGTGTGAGATATTCCTGTTGCTTTGACTCTCTCTTTGCCTTTCTGCCACCAATCAAGAAAAACTGAAGGGTTCAATCAATTGGGTCAGGCCCAATGAGATCATTTTCTGACTTAAGTTCTGTTAATTTAGACTTCAAATATTTCTGAAAAATCCTTTACCATAGTACCCAAATTCATATTCTAGTGAAGAATGAGAGATCTGGAATCATGTTAAAATATTCATAGAAGTGCACCTCTCTAGTGAAGAAAAAAGAATCCTGAGAAATCCAAGATGGCGGAATAGGAAGGGAGCACATTGATATTCTTCGGCAAGACACAGGTTAATAAAAGTGGAGATACTGCAGGGTCAAGGAAGAGTAGGGGATGAAACAGCAGAGGAAACTCTTCCGGAACTAGTGATTCACAGTGGACCTGCGTGGAGAATGTGGGAGCCCAAGTTCGGGACACCAGCGGCAGACTCAACGCACCAGCGCTGGAACGCGAGGTGAGCCGAACCTCCATAGCCCGAGACACCAGCGGGCAAGCGGAAAGAGGAGGCTAGAGGGAACGAGGCTTGAAACTCCGTGGGGAAAAGTTCATCAGGCTAACTAGAAGAGAGAGAGGGAAAAAAAAAGTGACTGAAACGGACACGAGTTTCTCTCTCTCCGCTCACCCCTCAAGGGCGAGCAAGACAAAGAGCAGGCGCCATTTTGGACATACGTCATAAGCAGGGCGACCTCAGGTCTGCACCGGCCCTGAGCCTAGCAGAAAAACCTGACTCTGGGGGGAGGGGTGAAATAACTGGAGATTAGCATCTAACTTGGCAACCCAGTGGGAGACTGCAGGAGAATTGGAGCCCACACCGAGGGCAGCAGAGATTCCCTGTGTGGTCCTTGGGAAAGAGCTCCCAATCTCTGGCTCCTGTGGGTATATCATTTGCCTGCTAACTACCTCCAATTACATTCAGCTGTGCGGAATTACTTCCCTTTTGAATCAACAAAAGAAAGAGACATTTACCACACCTAACCTGGGAGTGTCATCTTGACACACCCTCAACCCTGAGGAACCAAACACAGCTCTCAGTCCACACCCATCTCAAGCCTCTAAGGCTCCACCAAAAGCAGACAGTCCACTTAATCTAGAGTCATAGTATAACAAGAAAAAAAAAAAAAACACCACAGTGAAGAAACCAAATATCTCCAACATGCCATACAACAAATGCAAAAACCGAGGTAACAAGAACAAGGAAGACACTATGACGCCCCCAAATGAAAAAGACACCCCAACTCAAGATTATGAAGATGATGAGATAGAAGAAATGCAAGAAGCAGATCTCAAAAAATTGATAAGAACATTAAGAAGTTCTCAAAAACAAATTCTTGAACTACAGAAATCCTTCATGGACAAGATAGAACATCTCTCTCGTGAAAGTGAAATATTAAGGAGGAATCAAAATGAAATGAAACAACTAGTGGAACAAGAAATGGTGATTGTGACAAGAAATCATAATGAAATGAAGAATTCAATAGATCAAATGACAAACACATTAGAGAGCCTTAAAAACAGAATGGGCGAATAAGAATAGAGAATATCAGACTTAGAAGACAGAGAACAGGAAAGGAAACAGGCAAACCAAAGAAAAGAAGAAGAAATCAGAAATCTAAAAAATATTGTCGGGAATCTACAGGATACTATTAAAAAATCTAACATTCGGGTTCTAGGAGTTCCTGAAGGCATGGAGAGGGAGAAAGGATTAGAAGGCATTTTCAGTGAGATACTAGCAGAAAATTTCCCAGGTTTGGAGAAGGACAGAGGCATCTTAGTACAGGAAGCTTATAGAACCCCTAATAAACATGACCAAAAGAGATCCTCACCACGACATGTTGTAATCAAACTCACCACAGTGAAACATAAAGAAAAGATCCTAAAATGTGCAAGAGAGAAACGTCAGATTACTCTCAGAGGATCTCCAATTAGACTCACAGCAGACTTCTCATCAGAAACCCTACAAGCTAGAAGGGAATGGCGAGACATAGCCCAGGTACTAAGAGAGAAAAACTGCCAGCCCAGAATACTATATCCTGCAAAGCTCTCATTTGTGAATGAAGGTGAAATTAAGACTTTTCATAGCAAACAGAAACTGAAAGAATTTGTTGCCACTCTTCCTGCCCTGCAAAAGATGCTTAAAGATGTGTTACACACAGAAACACAGAAACATGGTCACCAATATGAAAGAAGTTAAAGGAAGGAAATCTCACAGCAAAAGATCACAGGAAGCTCAATTTCTCTTTGACATAGAATTAAACTCTGATGCACTGTTAGAGCAATGTGTTAAAGTAATCTATTATGTTCTCTTGATGTCTGTTAAATTCTAATTGTTCAAAAACAGCTGAATTTTTATTAAGAGCTATGGGTTATTTAACTATGTGCTTATTTTCAAAGACATGAATAATCACCTTGTAACAATGATCAAATTTGGTCTATGTTATGTCATGATTTTAAGGAATCTTAGTTCAACCAGATATTTTGGATTTTGATATTGGTCTATTATGCTATGTTATATGTGCGTACATATTGTATGTCCACATGGGGAAATTTTATTAAGAGTTTTATTTTAAATGGCTTTTAGATAAGATTGTCCATAAATTTAAGCTGCTAAAATCAATCAAAGATACATTTTAATTTGTATGACCTGAATCTGTGTATCATATGTTTTAAACTTGTTGGTAGAAAGAAACTAAAAACATTTTATATGGTTGTGCTTAAGTTTACTGGTTAAACAAACTACAGCATGTTAGATATTTAAGAGGTGTTTTCAAATACATGATTCTTAAAATTTATAGAAGGCATTGGACCTTCTGGTAAATGTTTTATTAAGTTCTTATCTAAGGGTTGAAACGGTTTGCTAAGTATTCATATAATATTGCTATTGTCAGCAAGTGATCTAGGACTTGCTCCCTCATTTCTCTATTCTAAGCCCAACTTGTTCTTTCATTTCTTTATTCTCTTCAAGGTAGGGAACTAATTCTATTATGAAGGAATCTGTAGGACGCACAATTTAATCTTTAGACCTTATAAGAGATGGCTAACATTTTTCTGTAATAGCATAGCCAAAATAAGAGCTTAAATAATAATCTCATAGCTAGATTCACATCGCCATCAGCGAAGTATACAGTAAGTAGAAAAAAAAAAAAACCTCCCTTTCAGACCAAAGGGAAAGAAAGTTTTAAAGTGAGAATATAATTTTCCTCATGGGCATTGTCTACCTTAGAAAAACTACTACAGAACATGCCTGTGACTATAGACTTGTAGTTCAGGCCACCGAAGATTAGAGATGGGACATGGGCACTCCCTTGACTTGCATCCTCTGGTCTGCTTTTAACACAAACCAGGAGGAAAAGAAAGCTAGGCATCAGAAGCAATGGGTGGCAGGCCTATTAATGGCTGATCTGTACGGTGATCTGCCCTCAAGGAGACCCAACAGGCCAGTCCACTGCAGTGGCTTTCAATGTGGTAAGTCTGGGCTTCAGCAGAAGTCAGCTTGTGAAGAGCCCTGGCAGCTCTGCCAAGAGTTGGGTCACTGGAAATGGACCTGCCCTGGAGTCGAAGGATGCCCAGGTCAGAGCCACAGATCTTATTGGCTCCAAGCTGAAAAGCCCTTCACTCAGCCCAACTTCCAAAGTGACCACTGCAGCTGAGGGTATGGTCAAGTAGGGTCAGCAACATTGCAGGCAGAACTGTAAATTTCTTGTTAGAGATGCCACCTGCCTTTACCTGGCCAGCTCTCCTCCCAGGCCAGCCAAGTAATGAAAGTCAACAGAGTGCCTTCCCCTAGGAGGTTCACACCTCCCTTAGGATATACCCCATGTGAAGAGATAGATAGGTCTGGGCCTCTTAACTTACAAGGCCTAAAGCCCACCAGATTATTATCAAGCCCCTTCTATCAGGTTCTATTTGCCTCTCAATCAGAAAACTTAATTGTAGCTTAGACAGCTCCTTTCTTAGCTCCTCTAATAATGACTCTGTCCTTTGTTCTAGACCCTGTCTAGTGCACTTGGGCCTCATTCCTTTGTAATCATAACCTCTACTCTACCACCAATGGCTCTACTCCCAACCTGTGTGTACTGATGGTCCTCTTCCCCACTTAATGCTGTATAATTGTTCAGACCTAGTAAATGCCACTCTTAGGATCATTGGTTACTATCCTCACTCTGTCTTTTATGACCTTGTCTAAATATGATCAGAGTCGGTGAACTTGGAAGGCTTCCATAGCCTTGGCAACTCATGACGACAGCCTAGGGTGGTTACTGGTGCCATAAACTAGAGTGTCAATTTGTTGGGTCAACAACAGGAGCCACTGTGCGCTTGCACCTGATGTTGGATCTCTGTCCTTAATGTACTGTACATTTTGATTTAATGCTATAACTAGTACTCAAACAGTATGTTTCACTTTGTGTTTCTATGTGGGTGCAAACTGTTGAAATCTTTACTTAATGTATACTAAATTGATCTTCTGTATATAAAGAGAATTGAAAATGAATCTTAATGTGAATGGAAGGGGAGAGGGAGCGGGAGAGGGGAGGGTTGCGGGTGGGAGGGAAATTATGGGAAGGGGAAGCCATTGTAATCCATAAGCTGTATACTGGAAATTTATATTCATTAAATAAAAGTTAAAAAAAATAAATAAAAAAAAAAGAAAAAGAAAAAAGAATCCTTACCTTTAAGTATTACAATCAAAATGTTCAATCCTTGATCACAAAGGATTCTCTACATTGCATTTTGAAAAAAACAATTATGCTATACTTGCAGATCTTTCTATGGAACTTTTATAGAATATATTCTATATTCAGTCTTTGTTTTGGTAGTTTCATTGTTTGATAGGAATTTCCATACTTTCAACTCACCAATACATTTAAAAGTACTGTATTAGACTAGTGAAATACCCATAACTAAATAAAAGGAATTAGCTTTTATCTTCTTGGAACATACACACCACCCTACCACGCCTTCAAGTACTACTCCCACTTCCTGTTCAAAGTGGTGACCAAGCTGGTGAACCGCGGCTACCAGCCCCACCTGGAGGACTTCCTGCTCCGCATCAACTTCAACAGCTACTACCAGGACGCCTGAGGTCTGCCCCAATAAAGCCGCACTCGGCCGTCAAAAAAAAAAAAAAAAAAAAAAAAAAAAACCTGTGAGGAATAAGGTTCTTCTTATTGGCAGATGTATGATGTCCTTAATTTCTCTCTATGAGGCATTAGAGATGATATGTGATTATAGCTAAAATAATCACAGAATTTTATTTAGTGTTGTTGCATGCAAGATTATCTGAACAAAGCTTAAAATAAATGTTATTGTTTCATTTTATATGGTAATGATAACATTTAATTTAATCACCCAAAGTCGTATTATGGTTATATGCCAAGTTTGGATTGGGAAACTGTATCTTATCTTATATCCAGTACTCTGCCCTCTGAACAATAATGGGCCATCAAATTCTTAGAAACTTACATTATACAAATATTATTATTTGTTGGAAATATAGCTGAGGCATCAGTTATGGAGTAAAATTTTCAAAAGTTCAACAGCTACTTTTGTATATTCTTCATTTTATTCTGATTAAAGTTAACATAAAATTATGAGATATAGTTTGGCTATATGCTATCAGATTGTATATTTGTAAAGCTAAATGTAAACCTCTGATGAATTAAAGATAGTTTATGTTGAATAAACAGATGAATAATTATATTGGAATATCTGCAGAACAGCCTTTGCATTTAAACAGTAATCTCACTTTCAGGCTACTGTGTACACACAAAAATACATACACACACATCATGCAGGCATCATGTATCACTTAATGATGAGGGTACCTCATGAAGAAATGTGTTCAGTATATACTAAGTAAGGATTTCATCAGCTTGCACCCACACAGAAACAAAAAAGTGTAAAAATACTGTTTCAGTACTAGTTATAGCATTACTTCACATTGGACAACACATTAAGGACAGAGATCCTACATGAGCAGTAAATACACAGTGACTCCTGTTGTTGACTTAACAATTTGACACTCTTGTTTATGGCGTCAGTAATCTCCCTAGGCTCTAGTCATCAGTTGCCAAGCCTATGGAAGCCTTTTGAGTTTGCCAACTTCAATCTTATTCCGACAGGATCATAGTCAAAGTGGAAGTTCTCTCCTCCCTTCAGAGAAAGGTACCTCCTTCTTTGATCTCCCCATTCTTTCTACTGGGATCTTACTCACAGAGATCTTTCATTTAGGTCGTTTTTTTTTTTTTTTTCTTTGCCAGAGTGTCTTGGCTTTCCATGCCTACAATACTCTCATGGGCTCTTCAGCCAAATCCGCATGCCTTAAAGGCTGATTCTGAGGCCAGAGTGTCTATCTTCTGTATATAAAGATAATTGAAAATAAAAAAAAAAAACTAGGTTTTAAATTGGAAATTGCATAGAAAATTAATCAATTTTTAAAAAATATCATGTAGGATCTCTGTCCTTAATGTGCTGTACATTGTGATTTAATGCTATAACTAGTACTCAAACAGTATTTTTCACTTTGTGTTACTATGTGGGTGCAAACTGTTGAAATCTTTACTTAATATATACTAAACTAATCTTATGTATATAAAGAGACTTGAAAATGAATCTTGGTGTGAATGGAAGGGGAGAGGGAGTGGGAAAGGGGAGGTTTGTGGGTGGGAGAGAAGTTTTTTTTTTTTGGGGGGGGGGAAGCCATTGTAATCCATAAGCTGTACTTTGGAAATTTATATTCATTAAATAAAAGTTAAAAAAATCTAAATAAAAAAAAAGAAATGTGTTGTTAGAAACTTTTGTCATTGTGTTAACCGCATAGAATATATTTACACAATTCTAAGTGTAGCATATACTATAATTCTAGGCTGTGTAATAGAGTCACTGTCTTATAAACTGACAATATTATGTAGCCAATAACTGTATGTGTATATACACATATAAAATGGACACATAACATTTAAAATTTCATGTTTTTATTATGCCTCAAGTATCTCTGAAATATTTTCATATTTAAATTATATTTATATAAATAAATTTTCATTTACTTGAAAGCCAGGATGACAGAGAAAAAAGTAGAGAGATACAGAAAGATCTTCCATCCATTGGTTCACTACACAAATGCCTGCAGTAACCAGGTCTGGACTAGGCTGAGGCTCAGAGTCCAGGACTCCATCCAGGTATCCCATGTGGGTGGCAAATACCCAAGTACTTGAGCCATCACTTGTTGCCACCAAGGGTGTACATTAGCAGAAAGTGTTATAGTAAAACTCTTCTTGACTCTTTCTTTAGCATTCAGATATGGGATGTATGCAACCCAAGCTATGACATAACTGTTGTGCTAGATGCTCACCCTTAAATTATTTATATTTGGTTATCATTAACACTCTGGATTTTGTAACTAGAACTATAAATATAAGAAAAGGCTATGGGCCAAATCTACTGTAAACTCATTTCTTACTTTGTCCAAAAATTTCAAGCTAATTATTTCACTTTTAATCTGATATTTTTGCTCAGAGTAGAGTCAAGCTCTCTACTATATTTGAAAGAAATTTCAGTCTTCTAGCTGAACCCAAATTTCACCTTCTTGTCATTATTTGCTCTTTGTTTTCCTAGGCAATAATAATTCTGATTAGTTGAATTTAAAGAATGCAACTCCTCAGTGACATTACTGATTATATGTTTTTCTTCTTTTAAGTAAAGGTAAAAATAGCTCTATACATTAACTAAATAATTTATTTGATCAATAATGTAATGATTTGAAGCATTAAGAAGAATAAACAGGACAGATTTTAATCTTCCAATAAAAGTCAAATATAAAATCCAACTAAATTTTTTTAAAAATCATAGGGATAAAATAAAGTCAATTTTTAAATTATGGAGAATTGAACATAGATCTGAATTGTGATAAAGTGGGCTGCCACTGTAGCGTAGTAGGCTAAGCCTCCCACCTGCAGAACTGGCATCCCATGTGAGTGCCTGTTCATGTCCCAGATGCTCCTCTTCTGATCCTGTTATCTGCTAATTGCCTGGGTAATCAGTGAGAGATGGCCCAATTGCTTAGGCCCTTGCACCCTCAGGAGAAACCCAGAGGAAGCTCTTGGCACTTGGCTTGGTTGGGCCAAGCTCCAGCAGTTGCTGACATTTGGGGAGTGAACCAGCAGATGGAAGACCATTCTCTGTCTCTTCCACTCTGTGGCTCACTATCTTTCAAATAAATAAAAAAAATCTTAAAAAAAAAAAAAAACAAATTGTGATTTCATGTGAAAAAGCAAAAGATTTATAAGCAATATCAAAAGCAATCCTAATCAAAAAACATAAAGCTGGAGGCATCATAATACCAGATTTCAAAATATTACAAGGCAGTTACAATCAGAACAACCTGGTACTGGCACAAGAACAGACATGTGAGCCAATGGAACAGATTAGAGAGCCCAGAAATTAATCCATGCATATACAACCAACTAATCTTTGACAAACGAGTTAAAAATCACTCCTGGTAGAAAGAACAGTGTATTCAACAAATGATAATGTAAAAATTGGATCTCTTCATGAAGATATATTAAACAAGATCCCTACCTTATACCCCCACAAAAATCAACTTACAATGTATCAAGCATATAAATCTAAGGCATGAAACCATCAAATTACTAGAGAACATAAGGGAAACACTGCAAAACATGGGCACAGGCAAAGAGTTATTGGAGAAGACCCCAGAAGCACAGGCAATAAAGGCAAAAATATGCAAATGGAATTACATGAAGATAATAAGATACTTATGCACAGCAAAGAAAACATTCAACAAACTAAACAAGCAACCGACAGAATGGGAGAAAATATTTGAAAACTATAAATCTGATAAAAGATTAATGTCCACACTATATAATTCCCAAGAAACTTAACAAACTGAATAATTCTAAGAAATGGGCTAAGGATGTGAAAAGGCATTTTTCAGTGGATGAAATTCAAATGGCCAGCATAACCATCAGGGAAATCCAAATAAAAAACACAATGAGTTTTCATCTTTCACCAAGTGGAATGGCAATCATCCAAAAAAAAAAAAAAAATGCTGGTAATAATGAAGGGAAAAGGTACCCTAAGCCACTGCTGGGAAAGTAAGCTAATGCAACCATTGTGGAAGACAGTATGACAATTCTCAAGAAATCTGAAAATAGATCAATCATATGACTCAGCCATCTGACTCCTGGGAATTTATACAGAAGTACATGCAATGCAGATACAAAAGAGTTATCTGTACTCCCATGTTTATATTCCAATGTTTATGGCTGCTCAACTCACAGTACCTAGCATATGGAATCAACACATATGTCATGAATTGATATCTAGATAAAGACATGCATAACCCTAACCCTAACCTAACATATATATATATATATATATATATATATATACACACAGATACACAGATATATACATACATATTATGGTGTACTACTCAACCATAAAAATAATGAAATCCTGTCTTGACAAAATGGATGTGAGTGGAAAACACTATGCTGAGTGAAATAAGTCAGTCCCCAAAAGAGAATATCATATGTTTTCCCTGGTTTGTGGTAACTAATATACAGAGTACCAAAAAATGTAATGTATATGACTGAAATTGACATTTTGAGATGGATTATTTTCCATAACCCATTTCTGTACTATTGAGGAAAAGTGGTTTTTCTATTTACTAGTTGTTGCATTCTTTATTTAGTGGAGGGTTAAAGTTGTGAATATAAAGTAAATTAAAAATAAGTCATTGTGAAAATAAAAGAAAAAATAAGAAAAGGAGGAGCAAGGAAGGAAGGTAAGGAGAAAAGTATCATTATGCTATTATGCTATTAAAACTGTATACATGAAATTCATAAAATATGTTCCATATATGTAATATTTTAATAAAAATCCAAAGACTTCAATGAAAAAATTAATAATTTATAAACAGCAAAGGTCATAAAACTAATATAATAATTATTTTTAGTTTAGCACATGAAAAAAAAAGATCATTCATACAAGTTGTCTATTCAAAGGATTAATTTATTCACACACTACTATTATTATAAATGGTAGTATTTTCAAAATTAATTTTAATGGGTATAATTTTAATAATCAACACCAAAAGATAGTAACATGTCACTTTAAAAACAAAACAAAAAAAACACTGCAAAGTTATGCAAATAGTATGTATTTACTTTGCTTTATGTAGGTAAACTAACATTCAGATATAAAGATCAAAGTATCAAATAAACTAAAACCTACTGTGTGTTAGAGTAATAATAATAGGAATATTTTGCATTCTATTGTAGAGGACTGCAGTTCAGACCCAAGACAGTCATCTGATATCACAATTTTCAGAGAGGAGTCATTGACCTCAGGAAACAACGGAGAGGTGTGGGTTAATTACTTACACTCCAACATAAGGCACAGGATCTCTAGTTCCTGGGTCCAAACCTGGAAAATATCCAAGGTGATGGTCTGTTAAACATAGGAACCATATAATATTTTTGAAAAGTATACTATATCTTTCTTTTATCTTTTTTCTCTTTTAAAAACATTGCTATTGTGTTGGTAATTCAGAATTTTTATCAAAATCAACATGAAAAATTAAAACATATTTCCAGTTAAGATGATCTCATTCTGTCTACCAAAGCCTGTAGCATCATCATGCATTGTTAAATCTCAAGTTTTTGAAACTTTAATTATGCCTGTCATTAAATGGTTCTTACAAAGTAAATACAACTGTGATGGCTAATTTTATGCATCCACTTGTCTTGCCTAAGAGATGCCCAGAAAGCTTGGAAAACAATACTTCTGAGTGCATCTGTGAAGACTTTCTGGAAGAGATTAACATTTGAATCAGGACATGAGTCAACAAGGTCACCTTCACAATGTGGATAGGCCTAGTCCCATCTGTTGGGGCCTGAGTAGAACAAAAAGGCATAGGAAGGGTGAATTAGCTCTCTCAGTTTAAGCTGGTACTGTCATCTTCTGTTCTTGGACATCAACACTTCTAATTCTTGGGCTTTCGGGCTTGAGTTTGGAAGAGAACTACAACACCTGCTTTTCTGGACCTCCAGCTTGAAGATAGCAGATTATAGGACTGGGTCTCCAAGACTACATAAAGTCATCACTGAAAGAAAATCTCTCTATGTCTTTATATTTAGCTAGTTGTTAAAGAACTCTGACAAACCCAACAATGTTTGAATATTTAAAAGACTTATAAACAAAGTTAACAACCAAATATTATATTGTATGAAATTTTTATATGTTAATTTAAAAAATAATTATTATAACTATGCTTGGAACTATTTCATATATATATCATACCATACTGGAAATCTCATTGCAGTGAACAAAAAGGAATCATATCTCCTTTGTTGTACTGAAATCTGTTATATCAAAAACTGTTTAAGTAGGGCATCTATCTAGAGATACAGGAATCTTTTTATGATACAGAAATTTGGCTAGTAAAATTCTTTTCTGTCATGGGATATCACCAATATTTTTTGTTTGTTCATTAACTAACTTAATTTCACTCAGTAATTTACTCACATAAATGAATATTTTGCTATTGCATGTGTGTAAATCCAAGTATAATTAATAATAAATAGGTATATGTAATTAGAATTGTGTGATAGCAAGAGAATTGCCTAGACTTGTGAGTCCCTGCAGCTTCCATAAGTTTGCTGTTGGCCTCCATTGATAGGTGGCTTGGAAGAAGAGGTTGTTGCCATCAATGAGCATTTTGGCTCTAGTATTTGGTACAATATTTTGGCCTCTAGAAGAAGAGCTGAGAAGAGGAATCTGAGGATGATTTTGGCACCTCAAGATCTATTTTTACTGAATTCATCATAATTGCAACAAATTGGTGCTTAGGCTTCCAAAGTAAGTAGAAAAAAATGATATCCACTTCTATTTTACCTTGAGAAAATGGACACTCAACTGTGCTTTGCTTCTTCCCCTGGCATGACCTATCCTCAATTCCTGGGACTAAATGGAGGATTTAAAATGACACCATGTGAATAAAACTTATTTTAGCATCATTTCCAGGGCAATAGGATTTTTAATTTTTTTTTCCTTTTTCTTTTCAACTCTTATTTAATAAATATTAATTTCCAAAGTACAACTTTTGAATTATAGCAGCTTTTCCTCCCATAACCTCTCTCCCACCCACAACCATCCCATATCCCACTCCCTCTCCCATCCCATTCTCCATCAAGATTCATTTTCAATTATTTTATATACAGATCAACTTAGTATATGCTAAGTAAAGATTTCAACAGACTGCACCCACAAAGACACACAAAGTATAGAATACTGTTTGAGTAGTAGATTTACCATTAATTCTCATAGTACAACACATTAAAGGGAGAGGTCCTCCACGGGGAGCCAGTGCATAGTGACTCCTGTTGTTGATTTAACAATTGACACTCTTGTTTATGGCATCAATGATCATGCAAGGCTCTTGTCATGAGCTACCAAGGCTATGGAAGCCTCTTGAGTTCACCAACTCTGATCTTATTTAGACAAGGCCATATAAAGTGGAAATTCTTTCCTCCCTTCAGAGAAAAGTACTGCCTTCTTTGACGGCCCCTTCTTTCCACTGGGATCTCACTCACAGAGATCTTTCATTTAGATAATTCTCTTTTTTTTTTTTTTTTTTTTTTTTTGCCACAATGACTTGGCTTTCCATGCCTAAAATACTCTCATGGGCTTTTTAGCCAGATCCAAATGCATTATGGGCTGATTCTGAGGCCTGAGTGCTCTTTAGGACATCTGCCATTCTATGAGTCTGCTGTGTATCCGGCTTCCCATGTAGGATCATTCTCTCCTTTTAATTCTATTAATTATTTGCAGACACTGGTCTTATTTATATAATCCCTTTGGCATTTATTCCTATCTTTTTGATCAATTATGAACTGAAACTGATCACTTGGACTAGTGAGATGGCATTGGTACATGCCACCTTGATGGGACTGAATTGGAATCCCCTGGCACGTTTCTAGCTCTACCTTTAGGGGTAAGTCCGAGTGAGAATGTGCCAAACAGTACATTTCCTCTCTCTCTTATTCCCACTCTTCTATTTAACAGGGATCACTTTTCAGTTAAATTTAAACACCTAAGAATAATTGTGTGTTAATTACAGAGTTCAGCAAATGGTATTAAGTAGAACAATAAAAAAAAAAAAAACATTAAAAGGAGTAAAATAGTAAGTTGTTCCTGGACACAGTCAGGACAAGGGCTGATCAAGTCACTGTTCTCATAGTGTCCATTTCACTTCAACAGGTTTCTTTTTTTTTTTTTTTTTGACAAGCATAGACACTGAGGGAGAGAGACAGAGAGAAAGGTCTTCCTTCCGTTGGTTCACTCTGCAAATGGCTGCAGTGTCCTCAGTGCTGCAACTGGCACACTATGCTGACCCGAAGCCAGGAGCCAGGTACAACCTCCTGGTCTCCCATGCAGGTGCAGGGCACAAGCACTTGGGCCATCATCCACTGCCTTCCCAGGCCACAGCAGAGAGCTGAACTGGAAGAGGAACAACCGGGACAGAATCCAGCTCCCCAACAGGGACTAGAACCCGGGATGCTGGTGCCACAGGCAGAGGATTAGCCTAGTGAGTCGCAGCACCGGCCAGCTTCCTTTTAAGTGCTCAGTTAGTTGCCACCGATCAGGGAGAACACATGGTATTTGTCCCTTTGGGAATGGCTTATTTCACTCAGCATGACGTGTTCCAGATTCCTCCAGTTTGTTGCAAATGACCAAATTTCATTTTTTACTGCTGTATAGTACTCTATAGAGTACATATTCCATATTTTTTTTTTATCCAGTCTTCTATCGATGGGTATTTTTGTTGATTCCATATCTTAGCTATTGTGAATTGAGCTGCAATAAACATTGAGGTGCAGATAACTCTTTTATTTGACAATTTAATTTCCTTTGGGTAAATTTTAAGGAGTGGAATGGCTGGGTTGTATGGTAGGGCTATATGCAGGTTTCTGAGCATTCTCCGAACTGATTTCCATAGAGGCTTTACCAGTTTTTTTGTTTGTTTGTTTGTTTGTTTGTTTGTTTTTGACAGGCAGAGAAAGGTCTTCCTTTTTGCCTTTGGTTCACCCTCTAATGGCCGCCGCGGCCAGCGCGCTGTGGCCGGCACACCGCACTGATCTGATGGCAGGAGCCAGGTGCTTATCCTGGTCTCCCATGGGGTGCAGGGCCCAAGCACTTGGGCCATCCTCCATTGCACTCCCTGGCCACAGCAGAGAGCTGGCCTGGAAGAGGGGCAACTGGGACAGAATCGGTGCCCCGACCGGGACTAGAACCTGGTGTGTTGGTGCCACAAGGCAGAGGATTAGCCTATTGAGCCGCGGCGCCGGACAGAGGCTTTACCAGTTTGCATTCCCACCAACAGTGGGTTAGTGTGCCTTTTTCCCCACATCTTTGCCAGCATCTGTTGTTAGTTGATTTCTGTATGTAAGCCATTCTATCTGGGGTGAGCTGAAACCTCATTGTGGTTTTGATTTGCATTTCCCTGATGACTAATGATCCTGAACACTTTTTCATGCGTCTATTAGCCATTTGGATTTTCTCTTTTGAAAAATGTCCATTGAGGTCCTTGACTCATCTCTTAAGTGGGATGTTTGTTTTGTTGTTGTGGAGTTTCTTGATCTCTTTGCAGATTCTGGTTATTAATCCTTTATCTGTTTCATAATTTGCAAATATTTTTTCCCATTCTGTCGGTTGTCTCTTCACTTTCCTGTTTCTTTTGCAGTTCAGAAACTTCTCAATTTGATGTGATTCCAATTGTTAATTTTGGCTTTGACTGCCTGTGCTTCTGGGGTCTTTTCCAAGAAGTCTTTGCCTGTACCTATATCTTGCATGATTTCTCTGATGTTCTCTAATAATTTGATAGCGTCACATCAGAGATTTAGATCTTTAATCTATGTTGAGTGGATTTATGTGTAAGGTGTAAGGTAGGGGTCTTGCTTCATGCTTCTGTACGTGGAAATCCAATTTTCCCAGCACCATTTGTTGCTCCAGGAATTGGTTTTAGATCCTTGATCAAATATAAGTTGGCTGTAGATGTTTGGATTGATTTCTGGTGTTTCTATTCTGTTCCATTGGTCTATCCATCTGTTTCTGTACCAGTACCATGCTGTTTTGATAACAAACCCCTGTAGTATGTCCTGAAATCTGGTATTGTGATGCCTCTGGCTTTGTTTTTGTTGTACATGATTACTTTAACTATTTGAGCTCTCCTGTGCCTCCATATGAATTTCAGCACCATTTTTTCCAGATATGAGAAGACCATCTTTGGTATTTTGATTGGTATTGCGTTGAATGTATAAATTGCTTTTGGGAGAATGGACATTTTGATGATATTGATTCTTCCAATCCATGAGCATGGAAGATTTTTCCGTTTTTTGGTATCCTCTTCTACTTCTTTCTTTACGATTTTGTAATTCTCATCGTAGAGATCTTTGACATCCTTGGTTAAGTTTAATTGGTTAAAAACACAGACTCTGGGTCTGAAATCCTATGTTTGAGTTCTGGTTCTGCCATTTAGTATTCTGCAACACCATGATAGTTATTAATATCCCTTGGTCTCAAGTTCCTAATATCTAAAATCATTAAACATCTTCCTCATTACATGTAAAGATTAAATCAGTTAATATTTGGAAAGTGTAGAACAGGACTTGTGTAATAAACACAATAAATATTTTACATTATAAATACTTCATAAGTGTTTGTTACATGAATATATATATATATATATATATATCATTATATGCACTTATTTAATGCCCATAATCTTTCAGATATGTCCATCACAATATTTAACTATTTGTGTTTTTTTTGTATACCTGTGCTAGTTGAATTATAGCTAGCTAACTAGTTTACTATAATAAACTCTAACGAAAAATCTGATTAAACTATCTTGCTACTGTGTGATAGCTATTAAGCTTTATATTTCTCTATAAAACTGGAAAGAAAAACAGCTTGGGAAAAATGTGTAATCTACCCTGGAATGAAAAACTATCAACCCATCTCAACTATAGTATACATTGAATGAATATGCAAAATGAAGCCTAACACAACAGATAATTATGATAAGGCTTTTCAAAAATCCATTTATTTGAAAGGCAGAATGACACATAGAGAGAGGGAGATAACCTCCCCTCTGTTCCTCAACACACAGAGCACTTCCATTCTCTGGTTCACCCCTCAAATACCTGAAACCACTGGGGCTAGGCCAGGCCAACTTCAGGAATCAGGCACTCTGTCTAGGCTTTTCTGTGGGTAACAGAGATCCAAGTACTTGAGCCATTATTGGCTGCCTTGCAGGTGCTTTAGTAGTAAACTGAATCTGAAATAGAGTAGCTGGGAGTGGAAGCAAGCACTCTGATATGGAATATGGTATCCCAAGTGTTGGCTTAACTGACTAGAATACAACACACATCCCTAGGAAAGGACTCCTTAAAAAAATCTAAATCAATATTTCTACAAACATCAGGAAATATTTTAATGGTAGGCAAAGTTTGTTTAGAACAATAATACTACACGATAGGTTTCCAGTAAAATTTACAAAGGTCTTTGATTCTCATTCAGACACAATGCAAAGAATTATGGAGTGTAGGTAGAAATAAAAAAACATTTGTCACACTAAAATGATATTTATAAAGAATAAAAAACAAAGTCCAAATTAAAGACAGATGTTTGACATAGTATCTAAGATATTACCTGTACCCCTGCATATCCACCCTAGGAGGCAGCAGATGATGGCTCAAATAGTTGGGCCTCAACCACCCAAATAGGAGACTATGGTTGATTTGTTTATAACAAGCAATTTTAAACCTTACTTCTTGGATTTTAAAACTGTGTTTGGTACTTAAGATTTTTTAATTTCTGGGAAAATTATTTTAGTTCTCTATGCCTTACATTTCTCATATAAAAACTGAAAGTAGTAATACCTAACTTATTCAGTGCTTATGTGAAATGATACATCATATGCATTGATGATAATTTTTATTTGTATTTTCTTTTTAAGATTTTATTTCATTTTATTTTAAAGATTTATTTTATTTATTTGAATGACAGAGTTACAGAGAGAAGTAGAGAGAGAGAGAGAGGTCTTCCATCCACTGGTTCACTCACCAGATGGCAGCAATGGCCAGAGCTGCACCAATAGGAGCCAGGAGCTTCTTCCTGGTCTCCCACGCAGGTGCAGGGTCCCAAGCACTTGGGCCATCCTCCACTGCTTTCCAAGGCCATAGAAGAGAGCTGGATCAGGAGAGGAGCAGCCGGGACTAGTACCGGCGCCCATATGGGATGCCAGTGCTTCAGGCAAGGGCTTTAACCCGCTGCACCACAGCGCTGGCCCCGACCCAACACACATTTTAAAATCATTTTCCTGAAAACCATCTCAGACTCAGAATAGGAACTGTGAAATTACAGTGCTGTATGGCCATTGCATGTTTTGAAATCCATGAAATTTTCAAGAGTCAAGTGTCAAGTGATTGTGTTATCCACACACTTGAGGAGGAGGTCACATAGCTCAGAATTAAGCTCTTGGAATTGGTGGAAGAGACATCAATGTACAGGAAAAAGTTAGTAAAAGCAGGATAAATAGCTTTATCGTGAATAGTTGTGAATTACATTATCCAGCTCAAAAATAAGGAACACTGAAAAATTGTCTCTGGGAAGATGTATAGTGAATTCAAGTTCTATACTGTGAAGGGTTGGAAAAACCGTATGACTTCTGAATGCCTAAATTCAGGTTTAGGACAGTTATACTTATGGAAAATGAAGATGAACTTGAAGTTTAGGTTTGTGTTTATTATCATATAGAAGATGGAGCCATGTAGCAGCTTATCCTAACAGAAAGAGTGGGTGTAGACAGAAAGAAATGAAATAAGATCAAGGAAAATACCTGGAGAAAGCAATATTTAGCATCTTGGGAGCATGTGGCACTCAGAAATGACCAAGAGGAAATGGCTGGAATTGTTGAAGTAGGAGGATATTGCACCAAGGAGGCCAATGGATGATGGAGGGGGATGCAATACAAAATACTGACAAAGACTGATGAAAGGTGATACGAAAAGAATGATGCCTGCTCATATGGATTAGTAACTAAAGTATCACTGTTGAACTTGACAATGGAGGTACAGTACACTGATAGAACTGAGGTAATAGCTCAATTAAAAAAAAAGTTAGGTTTAATGGAGTGACAAAGGGTATAGATTTGGTCTCTAAATTACCATTTGCTAATGTGAAGGAGAAAATGTGAATTGACATTAGGAGGACATATCAGAGGTCAACAGATATTTCATTTGCTTGTTTTTCAAGTTGGAGATAAGTAAACATACAAAAGTGTGGTGAAGAGAACATACTTGGATATGCACACAGTGAACAAAATAGGCATAATTAAAATGGAACAACAGATTTGTCCTGAATAATATGTAGATGAATCCACTTTAGAGAGGAGTTGACTTATTTCATGAGGTGCAGTAAAAATATATCAGAAGAGAAAAAAAATCTGGGAATTATTTTTAATAATTCAGAAGAATGTCATTTGATCTTTTGCTATAACTGAGTAGATTAAATGTTTTATATATATTTTATTTTAGTCAATTTCTACCTATAAAAATAATAAATACTATTTTTATAATATATAAACTATGATTATATTGATCACCACTAAGAATTTTATTTATAATTGTTATTAACATGAAATTTTTGATAGAGAAATTGTTCAGTTATATTCATATTTTAATAATCATTGCAATCCATCTACTTTAGAGCTTGCTTTTCCTCATACAATAAATCAGCCTTTTGTTCTCTTTTTTCTTTTTTCTTCCCAGCAAGTCAAAGTATTGAACTCTAGCAGTTAGCTTACAGAAGCTCAGGTCAGAAGAAAGTGGATTGCTTTGGAGTGCTGATGTTTCAAAAGTTTTATTCAGTCTTTGGGAGATAAGGAAATGATCTCAAATAAAACTTTTCACAACCCTATATACTTTCTTTATCTTCTAAATAGAGCCCTTGTCAGCTTTTGATCCTACTCCACTAAAGTTTCCAGTAATTCAGCTGTCCCAGAATGATACCTTCTACTGCATTTCTGTAATTGCAAACCAGCTGGTAGAACTTCGAGAGACTAACAAAAAATATCTTAAAAGGTTATTTTAAAAACTATTAGCTGCTAAATTACACTCTTTCCTTCACCCCTTGAAGTATTCTGTTCGTAAAATATTCTCAGGATCGCCTAATTAAAATAGAGAAGAAAAAATTTTCTTGCAATTTACCTTTAAGCAAAAGCATATTTTTATAATAACCCTGCAGCTGTATTTTTCTCTAGTGCTTTTTCCTTACAAAATATATGCCATATTCAATAATCCTTTCACCTGTAGGTCTATTGGGCACTGCTAATAATAACTAGACCTTTGCTATTTGTAGAGAAACAGTCCACTGAAAATGGGGTCAAGAAAATCTCTTTTCCAATGGATGCACAACTCCCTATAGAAAAGGAAAGAAAGCATTGAAGGCTCTGTCCCCAGCGAATAGAAATGTAGTTTCCCGATGATTTAATTCTGTTTGATAATTTTTATAAAAATATATTACATAATTTATACTTTTATGATTAGAATCCACAAGATTATTTTTAAAAGGGAAGTATTCAGGTGTAAAAAAACCACTTTGTGTGAATAAATTATAGTAGCTTTTTATCATTTACCATGTAAATGATCTTTTACTATGTTTTAACATGCCTTATACTTTTCTTTCTTCATCATAAGTTTTAACTGCAGTTTAACAGCAATTACAGATGTGGGATGCATTTTATCAGAAAATGTATGGACAATTTAATAAAATCTTAAACTCAGATTACATTATATTAAAGTTTTTCTAAAGGTATATTGTGTTTCAATCTTACACACAGAGATTTCAAAATTCAATGCACTGCATTTATGGGGATTTTAGGGCATCACAGACAGTTAGGTCAGTTCTGAAAGAACTGATAAAACCCAGCTAAATGTCTCCAGAAAAGGGGAAGCAATCGCTATTGTATTTATTTACTGATTTTTAACCTCGAGGTTATGTTGATCTTTCTAGTATCATGATTCAATACATTACTTCTAAAATCCCCAAAGAATGTTTGTTTAGGGAAAACGACCAATAACATTAAAAATATTTACAAAATTGGTCCTTAAATTACTATAGGTCCAAGATTTCTTAAACTTTTTTTACAATACACTTCTTTTTTTTTTTTTTTTTTTTTTCGACAGGCAGTGTGGATAGTGAGAGAGAGACAGAGAGAAAGGTCTTCCTTTTTGCCGTTGGTTCACCCTCCAATGGCAGCTGCGGCTGGCACATCGCGCTGATCCGAAGCTAGGAGCCAGGTGCTTCTCCTGGTCTCCCATGTGGGTGCAGGGCCCAAGCACTTGGGCCATCCTCCACTGCCTTCCTGGGCCATAGCAGAGAGCTGGCCTGGAAGAGGGGCAACCGGGATAGAATCCGGCGCTCCGACCGGGACTAGAACCCGGTGTGTTGGCGCCTCAAGTTGGAGGATTAGACTGTTAAGCCACGGCGCCGGCCTACAATACACTTCTTGATTTAAAATAGTCGACTAAGTACTAGATCTAGTTCTAAAAACGAAAGACTATCTATAAAACATGAATATTTTTCCTAATATGCATGCTCTTTTATTCAGTTTTTTAATTAATATAAGGTGAATAAATTCCATGTATTTTATATATACAAACTTAGGAACATAGTTATTCTTCCCACCCTACCCTCTCTCCTCCTAATGCTGCCATCCCCCTTGTCTTTCCTTTCTTATCCTTTCTTCTAATTTTTCCAATGACATACTTTCTGTTTATTTTATAGTTATAAGTTTAACCCTCCATTAAGTAAAGAACTCAACAAATAGGAGAAAAAAAAAAAAAACTGCTCATCAACAGTAGAGACAAGAGCTGAAAGCAATAATCAAATTTCAAAATGTCAAATTTGTTGATGTACATTACATTTTTTTTTTTTGTAATCTGTTACCACAGATGAGGGAAAACACATTTTTTTTTTTTTTGAGATTGGCTTATTTTACTAAGTATAATGGTTTCTAGTTGCATCTATTTTGTTGCAAAAGACAGGGTTTCATTATTTTTTAATGGCTGAATAGTGTTCAATAGTGTATATATACAACATTGTCTTTTTAAATATTTTATTTATTTATTTGAGAGGTAGAGTTATAGACTGTGAGAGGGAGAGACAGAGAAAGGTCTTTCATCCGCTATTTCACTCTCAATATGACTGCAACTGTCAGAGCTGGGCCAATCCAAAGCCAGGAGTCAGGAGCGGTCTTCCATGCAGGTGCAGGGGCCTAAGGACTTGGGCCACCTTCTACTGCTTTCTTAGGCCATAGAAGACAGTTGGATCAGAAGAGGAGCAGCCAGGATTAGAATTGGCTCCCTTACTGGATGCTATCACCGCAGGTGGAGGATTAACCTACAGCCCCACAGCGCTGGCCCCTATACCAAATTTTTTTGATCCAGTTATTGGTTGATGGACAGCCGGGTTGATTCCATATCCCACCTATTGTGAATTGACCTGTAATAACGTGTATGTTCTTTAAACACAGTTACAGTGAGAAATCAAACCATGCACACTTTAAGATAAAGACAAAGAGCAGAGAGTTGGATAGGAAGTGGAGCAGCTGATATTCGAACTAGTGCCCCTATGGGATGCCAGCACTGCAGGCAGCACCTTTACCTGCTATGCCACAGTGCTGGCCCTGAGAATATGCATTTTTTTGCACACACTTTCTTTTTCTATCTAGATTATTGTCTTTGTAACTCCATTTACCTAACATTGATCAAGAGTATCAATGTAGACGATAAAGAGCTCCAGATTCCAATTTGGAATCCTGTAGAAAAATTTCTCATTACAATCCATTCAGCATAGTGAGAAAAAAGGTATGGTGATTATTTTCCAGTTTGAAGGTGTATAATAAAAATGTGAACGCATTACAATTTAACAGTGAGCTTAGAAAATTAAACATACTAAACATACTTATGTGAACCAAGATCACTATTTGACCATTGCTTATTAACTTATGGGCAACCGAGAGAAATAGAATTGCAAATGCATTTCTGTTTCTTATAGAATATCTTATGAAGATAAATGAAGATAAAAATACCACAGAGATGGCCAACACATTTATTTAAAATTGAAAATATTTATTTGTTGGTATTTTATTTTACATAGACTTTCCTTAATCTGTCAAGTACTATAGCAACTGCATATTATTAGGTTTGTGTCTACTTATCCTTTAACTTTCTTTATTTTTCTCTTTCTTTCTCCTTTCTCCCTTTTCACATCCATTTTCTCCTCAACATCCTGTTCCTGTTTGAATTTTGTCCATTCTCTTCACTTCTCAGGTGCAAACCTAGTAAGCCTAAGTAACTAAACAGAGACATGATATTAATGAATCATACGGGTTAATCTGGAAAAACGAACAGTGACAGGACATTTTTTTAAAAAAGGTAGAAAAAATAATGTTGAGTATTTCAATAAAAGGAAGTGATAAATATTTGAGAAGACTAATATGTGTACAATGATTTATTCAGCTATAGTACAATGTAATTTGTATTGGAACATCACAAAGTCCCCCCAATATATGTACAATTTTTATATGTCAGCTGATTTTTTTTTTTTTTTTGGACAAGCAGAGTAGATAGTGAGAGAGAGAGAGACAGAGAGAAAGGTCTTCCTTTTTGCCGTTGGTTCACCCTCCAATGGCTGCTGCGGCCGGTGCATCATGCTGATCTGAAGCTAGGAGCCAGGTGCTTCTCCTGGTCTCCCATGCGGGTGCAGGGCCCAAGGACTTGGGCCATCCTCCACTGCTTTCCCGGGCCACAGCAGAGAGCTGGCCTGGAAGAGGGGCAACCGGGATAGAATCCGGTGCCCAAACCGGGACTAGAAACCGGTGTGCCGGCGCCTCAAGGCAGAGGATTAGCCTGTTAAGCCACGGTACCGGCCATGTCAGCTGATTTTTAATTTCAAAAAAATTAAAGAGAAATTATGCCACATTAGTGCATCTTGCTGTACATTAAGGGGAATGAAAAGCCTTTGAAGGCAACAAGCTGGCACTGTGAAGTACTTTGACCTGTATTTCAGGAAATACTTTAACCCCAGCAAGAGAATGAGTGCCAGACAGAGAAACAGAGGAGACTAGTGAAAGATATTTAGAGGCTATTTAGTGGCCCAGTGACTGGTAATAGCTTAGTCCCAGAATAATTGTAACTAGTGTACCTTGAGAAAATTAAAAAAGTAAAAAAAAAATGTTTTCTGTGACAAATCATCACCACTAGCACTGAAAATGAGCCAGATACACTCATAGGAGTTGTCCTTAGGAATGTGTTAATTTGGTTCCTTTAGTCTCAAGCCTACTACAATTGTGAATATTCATCAACATGAAAATGAATAAAATACAAGAGGACTTTTCAAAGTGCATGAGAAATTAATTAAAATATTATTTTGGTTCAAAGCTAATTGAGATATATGTGGAGTTCTTTTCATAATATGGATTCCCTGGAATTTTTAAGACCCCTGGATATGTTTATTTGCCCAATGAAACACAACAGAGTAAAATAAAAGCAGGGTTCTTATAAATATAAGGTCTTATAGGCCTAATTCTGATCAAAAGAAGCCAATTCCAAAAGAGAGCATACTCTAAGATTTCATTTAGATGGATTAGTCAAATAAATCAAAAATATCATAATGGCTACATTAAGAATGACAAATATTAATCAAGGCAAAGCACAAATTAACTTCCTCAGACTCCTGTAAATACTTTACAGATTCATCTGTTTCTCAACGTGGTAATATTCTTGATTATTTATCAGTTTACATTCAGCATTTTACTGTATGTATGTTAGTGCCTCAACAAAAATGTTAAACAGAAAGGAAGAAAGAAAATAGCTAACATTTAGTGAGCAAAATAATTAAGATTTACATTCCTTGCATGATGTTCATTTGGTTTAGTCACCAGTCATTACTTTTTTTTTAACTTTTATTTAGTAAATATAAATTTCCAAAGTACAGTTTATGGATTACAACGGCTTTCACCCCCCATAATTTCCCTCCTACTCACACCCCTCATATTTCCCACTCCCTCTCCCATCCCATTCACATCAAGATTCATTTTCAATTTTCTTTATTTACAGAAGATCGATTTGGTAGATATTAACATCAGTTTGCACCCACACAGAAACACAAAGTGTAAAATAGTGTTTCAATACTAGTTAGAGCATTACTTCACATTGGACAACCCATTAAGGACAGATCCCACATGAGAAGTAAGTACAACTCCTGTTGTTGACTTAACAATTTGAGACTCTTGTTTATGACATCAGTAATCTCCCTAGGCTCTAGTCATGAGTTGCCAAGGCTATGGAAGCCTTTAGGGTTCACCGACTTCAATCTTATTCCGACAGGGTCATAGTCAAAGTGGAAGTTCTCTCCTCCCTTCAGAGAAAAGTACCTCCTTCTTTGATGACCTGTTCTTTCTACTTTGATCTCACTCACAGGGATATTTCATTTAGTTGTTGTTGTTGTTGTTGTTTTTTTCTTTCTTTCTTTCTTTTTTTTTTTTTTGCCACAGTGTCTTGGCTTTCCATGCCTGAAATGCTCTCATGGGCTCTTCAGCCAGATCCGCATGCCTTAACTGCTGATTCTGAGGCCAGAGTGCTGTTTAGGACATCTGCCATTCTGTAAGTCTGCTGTGTATCTCGCTTCCCATGTTGGATCGTTCTCTCCATTTTTTATTCTATCCGTTAGTATTTGATGCCACTAGTCTTGTTTATGTGATCCCTTTGGCTCTTAGTCCTATCATTATCATCAATTGTGAACAGAAATTGATCACTTGGACTAGTGAGATGGCATTGGTACATGCCACCTTGATGGGACTGAATTGGAATCCCCCTGCACGTTTCTAACTCTACCGTTTGGGGCAAGTCAGCTTGAGCATGTCCCAAATTGCACATCTCTTTCCTCTCTTGTTCCCACTGTCATATTTAACAGGGATCACTTTTCAGTTAAGTTTAAACACTTAATAATAACTGTGTATTGATTACAGTATTCAACCAAAACCATTAAGCAGAACAAACAAACAAACAAACAAAAATACTAAAAGGGATAACGTATTAAGTTGTTCATTAACAGGGCAAGGGCTGATCAAGTCACCATTTCTCATAGTGCTCATTTCACTTTAACAGGTTTCCTTTTTGGTGCTCGGTTAGTTGTCACTGATCAGGGAGAACATATGATATTTTTTCCCTTTGGGACTTGCTTATTTCACTCAGCATAATGTTTTCCAAATTCCTAAGAGGGATCATTTTTCAGTTAAAATTTAATCTCCTAAGAATAATTGTGTGTTAATTACAGAATTCAACCACTAGTACTAGAACAAAAAAATACTAAAATGGATAAAATATTACATTGTACATCAACAGTCAGGACAAGAGCTGATCAACTCACTGTTTCTCATAGTGTCCATTTCATTTCAACAGGTTGCCCCTTTGGTTTTCAGTTAGTTGTCACCGATCAGGGAAAACATATGATATTGGTTCCTTTGGGACTGGCTTAATTCACTCAGCATAATGTTTTCTAGATTCCTCCATCTTGTTGCAAATGATCAGGTTTCATTGTTTTTGACTGCTGTATAGTATTCTATAGAGTACATGTCCCATAATTTCTTTATGCAGTCTACTGTTGATGGGCATATGGGTTGGTTCCAGGTCTTAGCTATTGTGAATTGAGCTGCAATAAACATTAATGTGCAGACGGCTTTTTTGTTTGCCAACTTAATTTCCTTTGGGTAAATTCCAAGGAGTGGGTTGGCTGGGATGTATAGTAGGGTTATCTTCAGGTTTCTGAGGAATCTCCAGACTGACTTCCTTAGTGACTTAACCAGTTTGCATTCCCACCAAAGTTAGGTTAGTGTCCTTTTTTCCCCACATCCTCTCCAGCATCTATTGTTGGTAGATTTCTGAATGTGAGCCATTCTACCTGGGGTGAGGTGAAACCTCATTGTTGTTTAGATTTGCAATTCCTTGATTGCTAGTGATCTTGAACGTTTTTTCTCTTTCTTTTCTAACTTTTATTTAATGAATATAAATTTCCAAAGTACAGCTTATGGATTACAATGGCTTCTCCTGCCCCAAACTTCCCTCCCATCTGCAACCCTCCCCTTTCCCGCTCCCTCTCCTCTTCCATTCACAACATGATTCATTTTCAATTCTCTTTATATACAGAAGATCAGTTTAGTATACATTAAGTAAAGATTTCAACAGTTTGCCCCCACATAGTAACACAAAGTGAAAAATACCGTTTGAGTACTAGTTATAGCATTAAATCACAATGTACAGCACATTAAGGACAGAGATCCTACATGATATTTAAAAAAAAATGATTGAACATTTTTTCATGTGTCTGTTGGCCATTTGGATTTCCTCTTAGCAAAAATGTCTATTGAGGTCCTTGGCCCATCTCTAAGTGGGTTGTTTGTTTTGATGTTATGGAGTTTCTTGATTTTTTTGCAGATTCTGGTTATCAACCCTTTATCTGTTGCATAGCTTGCAAATATTTTTTATCATTCTGTCGGTTGCCTCTTCACTTTCCTAACTGTTTCTTTTGAAGTACAGAAACATCTGAATTTGATGCAATCCCAATATTAATTTTGGCTTTGACTGCCTGTGCTTCTGGGGTCTTTTCAAAGAAGTCTTTGCCAGTTCCTATATCTTGCAGGGTTTCTCCAATGCTCTCTAATAATTTGATGGTGTTGGGTCATAGATTTAAGTCTTTTTACATGTTGAGTGAATTTTTGTGTAAGGTGAAATGAAGGGGTCTTGCTTCATGCTTCTACACGTGGAAATCCAATTTTCCCAGCACCATTTATTGAATAGACTGTCCTTACTCCAGGGATTGGTTTTGGATCCTTGATCAAATATAAGTTGGCTGTAGATGTTTGGATTGATTTCTGGTGTTTCTATTCTGTTCCATTGGTCTATCCATCTGTTTCTGTACCAGTACCATGCTGTTTTGATAACAACTGCCCTGTAGTATGTCCTGAAATCAGGTATTGTGATGCCTCTGGCTTTGTTTTTGTTGTACAAGATTGCTTTGGCTATTCAAGGTCTCCTGTGCCTCCATATGAATTTCAGTATCATTTTTCCAGATCTGAGAAGAATGTCTTCGGTATCTTGATTGGTATTGTATTGAATGTATAAATTGCTTTTGGGAGAATGGACATTTTGATGGTATTGATTCTTCCAATCCATGAGCATGGAAGATTTCTGCATTTTTTGGTATCCTCTTCTATTTCTTTCTTTAAGGTTTTGTAATTTTCATCGTAGAGATCTTTAACGTCCTTGGTTAATTTTATTCCAAGGTATTTGATTGTTTTTGTAGGTATTGTGAATGGGATTGATCTTAGAAGTTCTTCCTCAGCCATGGCATTGCCTGTGTATACAAAGGCTGTTGATTTTTGTGCATTGATTTTATATCCTGCTACTTTGCCAAACTCTTCGATGAGTTCCAATAGTCTCTTAGTAGAGTTCTTTGGGTCCCCTAAACAAAGAATCATATCTGTAAAGAAGGATAGTTTGAGTTCTTCCTTCCCGATTTGTATCCCTTTAATTTCTTTTTCTTGCCTAATAGCTCTGGCTAAAACTTCCAGAACTATATTGAATAGCAGTGGTGAGAGTGGGCATCCCTGTCTGGTACCAGATCTCAGTGGAAATGCTTCCATCTTTTCCCCATTCAATAGTATGTTGGCTGTGCATTTTTCAAAATTGCTTTGATTGTATTGAGGAATGTTCCTTCCATACCCAGTTTGCTTAGAGTTTTCATCATGAAAGGGTGTTGTATTTTATCGAATGCTTTCTCTGCATCTATTGAGATAATCATATGGTTTTTCTTCTGAGTGCCTTTTGTTTGGAAATTGGGATACTTGTCTTAGAATTCTTTTGGAAATCCAAAGAATTCAAGTAGGTAAAATAATTTTAATGAGGAAATTAAAATTGAAATTTTTGCATTCCCATTTTAAAAATATAACACAAAGCTATACTAGTGAAGATAATCAAATATTAGAATAATTTCACACATAAACATTGATGGAATAAAATTGAGAATTCATGAATAAATGCACTATGCCCCTGGATGTTGTGGGGATTTGGGAGGTGAGCCAATGGATGGATGATTTATCTATCTCTGTCTAGACTGTGTCTCTATATCTTTGCCTTTTTAATAAAGTATAAACACACACACACACGCACACACATAAACATATATACATAGTAGATAGTAGAATAGCTGTTACCAGAGGCTGGAGAGTTGTTACTAGATATGGAGAAGAGAAGGATGGAGAAAGATTCCTTAAGGGCTATTAAACAAATGTCAGGTAGAATAATATGCTTATTTGTTCTATTCCACAGTAGAGAGGATAGATAAAGATAATGAAACATTTCCCAAAAATTGTAAAAAAGATTTTAAGGTTTTTCTACAAAGGAATTATAAATGAAGTAAATAAATCTACTTACCTTACTTTATTTTCAGATGACTTGATTTTATTACTATTTATATCATAGATAGTAAGAATTTGATTCAAACTCCATTGTACAAAATTAAGCAGAATATAGGAAACATCTGCTCTGAGAATGAACAATACAAAGTGAGAGGGAGCAATTTTATCACCTTGTTATGTCCAAAACGCATTCTGTTATCCCACAATCATGATTTAAGTTGACAAATATCTCTGTAAAAAAGTGACATTTTTAAAAACTGTGGTGAAATACAAATAACACAAAATTTACCTTCTTCACTGTGTTTAAATGCATGTCTCAGTATTGTTAAGTGCATTCATATTGTTTGATTGTGCAAACCAATCTCCAAAACCTTTTCGTATCTGTTCAATACTGCATTTACTCTTCCCCCCAAGTCCTTGGCAACCATATTTCCAGTTTCTATAAATTTAACTACACCAGATAATTCATATAACTGAAATCATATATTATAATTTTGTAAGAGGTTTGTTTTAGTTAAAATAATGTCCTCAATTTTCATTGAGGTGATAACATGAGTCAAAACTTCTATTTTATGACTTAATAATAATCCACTGTACGTGTGTGCCATATTTTGTTTATCTCCCAATAAGCTGGTGGCCACGAGGTTGCTTTCACTTTGATTATTGTGAATAATAATAGGTCCAGGTAGAGCTGGATCAGACTGAATCTAGGAGCAAGAACTCTATCTCCCACATGGGTAGAGAGGCCCAAGTGCATGAGCCATCACCTGCTGCCTCTCAGGGTGTACATTCACAGGAAGCTGGAATCAGAAACTGAGCCATGACATTAACCAGGCAGTGCAATATGGACTGTGGACTTCCCAAGCGGCAGTTTAATCTGCTATGCCAAAACTCCCACATACCATGATTCTAAATCTTAAATGCTATTAGAAGATGAGTTCAATATGGGGTAAATAGAAGCAGTGATGAACCAGCAGGTGGGATCCAGAATGTTTTATTTGTGAGTTGCAGGAATGTAATGTTGTTAAGAAGAATAATACTATCATCATTCTGCTGAGAGGTCAAGTGTGCATAGGGATGTGGATTTTATTGGACATTAATGAGTGCTCATATGGGGAAATGTTGCTAGCTATTAGGTAGATTGGTTTAAGTTAGTGGAGCCGAGTGGATGAAGACAGGCGGTGCATACAGTTCTTGTAAAAAGTATGATTGTACATGGAGAAAAGAACCACACATCAAGTACACAAGAATGTGGTAACAGTGATTATATTTTTTCCTTTAGTGGGCGTATATGAATATTCTTAATAACCAACAAAAGGATCGAATACAAAGAAAACAGTTGAATACATAAAAAGAACAATTTTAGCAGGAAACATGACTTCACACACAAACATCTTAGAATTTTTAACCAAGATTTAATAAATGTCAAAAACGTGAAAGCACCATTTACTAAATATCTTCACATTTTTTAGTTTCTTTTTAAAATCCCATATTTTTTGTTATTAAATATCTAAAAAAAATTTAGAAACTCTTCAGATAAATACTGAAATTTCCTCCTGAGTCTGATAAAATTCCTCACTGTTGATTCTTGAAGTATTAGCTTAGGCTCAGGTAGACTAGAATTTGATTCTGGATGATACTTAGCACTGGTATGGCCTTTTGATTCGTACTTTTCGGTGTCTGATACCTCAGACAAGAGATCAAATCCTTTCATCATGAAACTATTTACTTCTGCTTTGTTTATGTCCTTTTATTTTTACCATTTTATTTTTTGGCTTACTGGCTAAAAAGGACAACAATTTCTCTGTTACATGCTATCAAACACCATTTTCTTTTATTTTTTGAGAAATATTGCTATTTAAAACATTTATATAGATATGCCTCCATAATCTTTTTGCTATTTCTTGTATATGTTATGCTAAAAACAACTTCCTTGTTTCAGTGAATCTTTTGTATATTCTTAAAAAAAACAACACTGAATTGGTTTCTAACAGTGATCTCATGATAAATTTTACCATACATTTGTGATCTGAACATTCGTGTGTTTGTTTAGTTTCAAATACAACATTCTGTTCTTAATACATGCCTTCCTCATTATTTTACCAGTGGATCAAAATAAGGTATTGAAGAGAGAGAGAGAGGACAACAAAGACAGAAAGAGAAAGAGAAAGAGAAAGAGAGAGAGAGAGAGAGAGAGAGAGAGAGAGAGAATCTTCCATCCACTGGTTCACTCCCCAAATTGCCACAATTGCCAAGTCTGGGTCGTACCACAGCCACGAGCCAGGAGCCAGGAGATTTATCCTGGTCTCTCACATAGGTGGCAGGTACTTGAGTTATTTTTCTTTGCTTTCCCAGGCACATGAGCAGGGACTGGATTGGAAGTGGAGCAGACAGGACTCGAACCAACACCCATATGGGACTGCCAGCATTGCATGCAGAGGCTTTACCTAGGTTAACATTCAAGTATACTCACATGATTTATACTACACCACTTTACACCTCCATGTGAAGGAATAACAACTGGCTCCTTACACAAATAAAATTAAAATAATGAAAATTACACTTCTGTTTTCTTTTTTAACAGAAAGTATCATTTCATTTTCAATACATATAATAACTTTATCCAATAGAATATAAGTGTCTTGAAGCTGAGACTCTGTGTTTAATTTAAAAAAAAACTGAAACAAGTTAACTGCCACATGAAATTATACATAATTATTGCATATCATATCATGCGATGTTTAGATACATGCTTGCATATCTTACTCTAAACATTAATTGTACAGTAAGGTGCCTTTAGTTAATGATAAAGTATTATATATTTCTCTATCAAAAGACTAGATATAATGGATATCTTATAATTTCTTACATTCAATGGAGAGTGATAATTCTATTTTGATAAATGTGATACAAATGTTCTTTTTTTCCTTTTAGAAAAGTGACATTCCACACTTATATTATAATGTAGGTTAAAGAAAGAGATGGAATAATTTTCCCACAAAATCACTTAGCAAAATACTATTACATTCAACCATCTTAGCAGAGATAACAACTCAGAAATTTGGATTGGCTTTCGGGCACAGCAGGCTAAGCTCTGTCTGTGATGCCTTCATTCCATTTGGACTGCTGGTTAGAGTGCTGACTCCTCCACTGCCAATCCAGTTCTGGTTAATGTTCCTGAGAAGGCAGAAAGAGATTGTCCAAGTGCTTAGATCTATGCCACTCTCTGGGAAGACCCAGATAAAGTTCCTGGCTCCTGGCTTCAACCTGGCCCAGCCCCAGCCACTTCAGCAATTTGGGAAATTAACCAATGAGTAGGAGTTTCTTTCCTCTCAGTGTCTATTGCTCTTTCCAACAAACAAAATATTTTTAAAGATATATTTATGTATTTGAAAGTCAGAGTTGCACAGAGAGAGAAGAGGTAAAGAGAGAGACAGGTCTTCCATCCGCTGGTTCTTTCCCTAATTGGCCACAATGGCTAGAGTTGCACTGATCTGAAGCCAGGAGCCAGCAGCCAGGAGCTTCCTCCAGGTCTTCCCACATGCCTGAAGGGCCCAAGGACTTAGGCCATCTTCCACTGCTTTCCCGGACCATAGCAGAGAGCTGGATCAGAAGTGAAGCAGCCGGGACTCAAACCAGTGTCCATAGGGGGCCCCCATAAAATATTTTTAAAAGCTCATAAGTTGTGTGTCCAACTATAAATTTCAAGCAAGACATTTTTCAGGTAAAAACTGTGGTTTGATCTGTCAGTTGAAAAGTTTGAATATTTGAGGTAATTACAAAACTAAAATGAATTATTTTAATGCATTGTCATTGCTTCATATTCTATATTTTTAAGTGAAAAGATTAACACTGTGGAAGAGATAGTATCAAAGAATATAAACAAGTAGGGTATATTAATATAAAACATTTTATGAATGTTTATTAGAACTGTGACTTTTCAGACAACAGTGTTCAAATTATTTCTAAAAATGCTTTATGTTGTATTATCTATGTTCATTAGATAGCTAATGAACATTTTCTTTCCAAGCAATTAAGTTGGGAATAATTTTATAGTTACAGAAAAATTGCAAAGATTTTAGTAATGAGCTCAGGTATGCATTTTATCGAGGTTCCTATATTATCATTATTTCATATAGGCAAAATACAGTTATTAAATCTAAAAAAAAACCTTATTTTGCTGCATTATCATTAACTATATTTCCACCTTTATTTCTGATTCATCAGACTTTCACATCATGGGATTTTTTTTTTCCTTTTCTGAAACCCCTAAAACTGTGGCATCAGGTTTCTGTTTCTTTTTTCTTAAGGCTTATTTTATTTACTAGAAAGACAGAGTGACAAAGAGTAAGAGAGAGAGAAAGAAAGAGATCTTCCATCTGCTGGTAAAGATCCTCAAATTGTTGTGACGGCCAAGGCTGGGCCAGGCTGAGGCCAGGAGCTCAGAACTCATTCTCCTCTCTCATATGGGTGGCAGGGAAGCAAGTAGTTGGGCCATCTTCCTCTGCTTTTTCAGGCACATTAGCAAGGAGCTGGATAGGAAGGGGAGAAGCTGAAACTGGAATCAGAACTTTGATATCAGATGCTGACACAAGTGGTGGCTTCACCTGCTGCACTACAATGCCAGACCCTAGGCACCATTTATCTTTATCTCTAATGATCTGTGAAAGATTCCCAAATGTTTATTATTTCTCATGATGTTAGTAGTTTTGAAAACTGACACATTTTTGTAGAATGGATTTATCATTTTTCTCAGACAAGATTCAAGGATTCTTGGAAAAATATCACAGAAGTGAAATGTCTTTTACTGATATTTTTTATTTATTTAAAAGTAACAAATTTCGTGTATTTCATATACACTATTTTAAGAATATAATCATGCTTTCCACTCTATCTTACCTCCCCCCAACTTCCCACCCCTCCTCCTTTTCTTATTTTCCTTTCAATTTTTATAATGACATGCTTTCAATTTACTTTATTTTTTTTAAAAAGACATTTATTTATTTGAAAGTCAGAGTTACACAGAGAGAGAAGGAGAGGCAGAGAGAGAGAGATAGAGAGAAAGAGAGAGAGAGAGAGAAGGAGAGGCAGAGAGAGAGAGATAGAGAGAAAGAGAGAGAGAGAGAGAGAGAGAGAGAGAGAGAGAGAGGTCTCCCATCCTTTCGTTGACTCCCCATTTGTCCCCTCAACAGCCGGAGCTGTGCTGATCCGAAGCCAGGAGCCAGGAGCTTCTTCCAGGTCTCCAATGCATGTCCAAGGTCCAAGGACTTGGGCCATCTTCTACCACTTTCCCAGGCCATAGCAGAGAGCTAGATTGGAAGTGGAGCAGCTGGGACTCAAACTAATGCCCATATGAGATGTTGGCACTGCATGCATCAGCTTTACCCACTACACCACAGTGCTGGCCCCTCAATTTACTTTATAATCACAAGCTTAGCCCTCCCCATTACGTCATGGATAAGTGATATCTCACAAGATCATGTTTGATAACCTCTATCCCTTGGTTTATATAACATTTGCAAAGTTCATCATATAAAAGTTTTTTTTTCGTTATTCTTTGGAATGTGATCACTGAGTCTAGCCATCATATAGAAAAATAATTGAAATTATATAAATTATTTGAATTTTGGACCACTGTACCCTTTATGGTGTGGCACCTGAGTGCCTTACACATATTTTTGTTGTTTTGACCTGTTCCTTTCTTCTGACATGACATGATATTACAGACTTAACTTATATGGGCTGTTTCACCCTAGAATTAGCCATTTACCCAAAGAAGAAATTCCATTTTTTAACTAATTTGTACTGATCAGGTGCTGGAAACCAATGTGAAATATGACAAAATACATGTTATTATATTGCTTTGATATTATTTAATGAATTCAAATGTTCAACATATTTTCTTCAAGTGACTGTATCCAATAGGGTTCCCCTCAGCTAGTCCCTACCTTATAAAGTCACAAGCAGAGCTCCTTGAATGGTTTCACCTATCTCAAGGTCATTCACACTTGGAAATATCCTGTCATTTTTAAAAAGGCATATTTATTTAATTGAAAGGCAGAGTTACAGAGAGCCAGGCAGAGAGAGAGAGAGAGAGAGAGAGAGAGAGAGAGCATCTGTTGGTTCACTCCCTAAATGTCCTTAACAGAAGCCATGCTGAATCCAGGAACCAGGATCTTCTTCCTAGTCTCCCACATAGGTGCAGGTGCCCAGGTACTTGGGCTGTCTTCAGCTGCTTTCCCAAACACATCAGCAGAGAGCTGGAATGGAAGTGGAGCAGCTGGGACTAGAACCGGACCCATAAGCAAAGCCAGCACTGTGTGCTGCAACTTTAACCCAGTGAGCCACAACACCAGCCCTAACATATCATGTCAATTATGTTACTTTACCCTTACTAACACTTTATTTGATATGGTATACCTTCTTTTACGTCACCTACATTTCAAGTCTGAAGCTGGACAGTAGGTGTTACGAAGGCTTAGCAGCAATATGAATTTACAACTGTATTACGATTTCTTGACATTTTCATTAAATTTCTAGTAACTTTCAGTTATAGATGTGATTTAAGAAGTTGGAGAAAAGCTATTATGCTCATAATGAAACCCAGGGTTATGGTAAGAAGATCAGTCTCCAGGGAAAGGCAGGACTGCCCAAGAAGCAATGATTTCATTAGGATCACTAGGAACAAGCAAGCAGAGAAATGCGTTGAAATTGTTAGGTTGATTTAAATTATTCATCATCAAAAAATAGGATCATTTGCAACATTTTTGTTTGTCTACAGAAATTCCACTTCAACTATGCATGGTAGAAACATGATGTGTTGTTTTTAATAGTGATATCATGATTTAATTATTTAGAAGTCTAGCAGGATCCCAAGCTATAGGGCCAATTATCAGCCTGTAGAATACCATAAGCAGGAATCTAGAGTCCCATACGCTCACAGATATTCTTCCCTGAAAAAACTATCAGAGTCCCACAGCTCTGAGTGCTTCTGGAGAAATGCTATTACTCATTCTCCTTGCAATACTCAAATTCTTTTCACCTACATTTGGTGTAATCAACAAAGGATTACTGGATGGATGCCCTTTATCATGGGTAAGTTTATAATTCATGCCCTTCACTATATAAATTTATAATAAACTCTGCTGGCCGGTGTCGCGGCTCAACAGGCTAATCCTCTGCCTACCGGCACCGGCACACCGGGTTCTAGTCCCGGCCAGGGCGCCAGATTCTGTCCCGGTTGCTCCTCTTCCAGTCCAGCTCTCTGCTATGGCCCGGGGAAGGCAGTGGAGCATGGCCCAACTCCTTGGGTCCTGCACCCCATGGGAGACCAGGAGAAGCACCTGGCTCCTGCCTTCGGATCAGCGTGGTGCGCCGGCCGCAGAGCACCAGCCGTGGTGGCCATTGGAGGGTGAACTCTCTGTCTCTCTCTGTCTCTCTCTCTCACTGTCCACTTTGCCTGTCAAAAAAAATAAATAAATAAATAAATAAACTCTGCTAAAAAACATTAACTGCTTATGTGTTTTAAGGCCATATCTTCATTTACAAATACCCCTCTCATAGTATTGCAAGTATTGGGGCAATACATGCAAATATTTTATTTTTAAACTGTTATTATTACAGAAAGTCATGACTGTAAATTTGCTCTCTCTGTGTGTGTGCGTGTGTGTGTAGTGCACTTGTGGCTGTGGAATTAATGATTCTTAATGCAAGATTAACATTAACCCATTCCAATTTCACTTCCACCACTAATGAATTGCACACCTTAAGTCCTTTCTGCTTAAACTCTTATCTGTAAAATACAGATTATAAAGTGTTTGTGTAAAAAGATTATTGGGGAAAATAAAGGTGTTAACTGTATATGGCTTTATTGATTAGTACAAGGGCATATACCCTATCTGGAATGATAGAAAGTGAATATAATAAAGGAGCTATTTAGGTAAATGAGAAAGATGAAAGAAACTCACAAGGGACAGCTCAGGTCCCTATGACTGGTAATAGTAGCTATGGTGCGTTTCCAAATATGAATGGACTAGAGAAGGTATAGCTACCAAACACGAACTAGAGAAGGTATAGCTACAGACACTTGTAGTGACAAGATATTCATGAAGGGCCTTCTGTATTAGGTAACCATCCTGTCTAATGTGACCATGCAAGAACAGAGCTATTGCAATAAATACTGTATTCTCATTGTCCTCACTTTTATATGCCTTCTCATTAGCTGAATTCAACTGGAAAACAAACATAGCAGTAAAAGTCCAACAAGCTCAGATTTTCAAAGAAAGTAGATTAGAAAATTTATATGAAAAGGTTATATTGCGAATAGTGTAACACCTCTGAAATAATATGACACAATAATTTCAAGCATATTTTAAGCAAAATTTGTTGATGATTGTTTACAGTAGTATGTAACACTAAAATCCTGGATTTTTACAACTGTTCTGTGATTCTTCACTCTACCTCCATCTGAAAGAGCAGAAATAAGCAAGATACTCGTGATGAACTGTGTTACAGAATTTTGTAACTAGTATTCTAATAGTATATATTCCAAGCAAAATAATTTTCTCCTAGATTATGCTAATTTAAAAATAATTAGTTACAAAATGATGTAAGAGTTCATTTGTGAGGAAATTTAAATATTCTCAATTGAAAGATAATAAGAATTTATTAAGTTTCTACTTTTCCTTTGTAGGTTTTTAGTAAAAACATTCAGCATTATTACTTGCACAGTAAAATAATATAAAAAATTCAAACAATTGTTATATTTGCAATGTTCTCAACTTCTATGATATGAAAGTATTTTTACTTTAGAGTTCCTTTTTTTTTTTTTTTACCTTAGGGGTATTTACCACATTTAAACTCAGTATTTCAGTTTTTAAATTTTTAATTATAACTGCCACAAAATTGTACTTTTAATGGTGTATCATGTGATATTTTTATACAAATATACACTTCATAGTGTGCATTCAATATAAAAATATATGTCCCCTGAACCATGTGATGAAAACATTGAAGATACATTATTTATTTGTAGAGAAAAAAATGTAGCACTTAATCATATTTTAGATACTGAAAAATAATAGTCAATTTTGAAAACAGTTATATTTCTGGGAATTATTAAAAATGATAATTACACTCATATGGTTTTATTCAGGATATAACAATTAACTTTGTATTTGTAACTGGTTACAATAGTAAGTCGGACTTTAAATGGCATTTTAATATCAAGATTGATTAGCAATTAAACATAATTAGTATTAAATTAGTTCTAATTTTCACCAATGGCAGATTAAAAATATAATAGCATAAACAGTTAGTTATATTAGTTTTCAAGCTAAACAGAAATTGCTAACCTAGAAATTGTCAATACACAAAGTTTGAACTTATAAATTATCAGGGGAGATTAAACTTTCATCTTTTTTATTTTTTTATTTTGAAGTGCATACACATAGATCTTTAATTTCATCTATCTACTATGCAGTTCTCTTATATCCATTTAAGAGATATCAAAAAGTGTTATTTACATCTGCGGGAATTGTAGACAGGGAAAACATAAATTTACAATATTAAAACATGAAATATTCCTAGCTTCAGAGGTTAAGTAAGAAAGGAGAAATAAGGAACATCTATTGAGATGACTGGGTTATTTATGTATGGAAGGTTAAACAAAGCAACAAAATAACAAAAGAAACCACTCATGAAAGCAAACTGTTTGTGTTGCCAATAAATTATTTAATAAAGGATGGTGTGATTAAATGTATTTTAAAACTGACAGTTTGAGTAAGAGACAGCAATGGTCCATTAGATTTTAAAACTGAAGATCTTTAGTGACATCAATAAAAAACTTTCAATGGATTAGTGAGTGTGAAAACTTATTTAAAAAAAATGATTTGGGGCCGTTGCCGTGATTTAACAGGCTAATCCTCCGCCTTGCGGTGCCAGCACACCGGGTTCTAGTCCCGGTTGGGGCGCCGGATTCTATCCTGGTTGCCCCTCTTCCAGGCCAGCTCTCTGTTATGGCCCGGGAAGGCAGTGGAGGATGGCCCAAGTCCTTGGGCCCTGCACCTACATAGGAGACCAGGAGAAGCACCTGGCTCCTGGCTTCTGATCAGCACCATGCGCCGGCCGCAGCTGCCATTGGAGGGTGAACAAACGGCAAAAAGGAAGACCTTTCTCTGTCTCTCTCACTATCCACTCTGCCTGTCCAAAAAAAAAAAAAAAAAAAAAAAAAAAAAAAAAAAAAAAAAAAAGATTTGGATTTGGTCAGAAATGATTAACCAAAGAAATTATCTGGAAATAATCTATCAAAATAGTGTAACAGTGGTGAGATACGGAGCTAAGGTTTTAAAGAGTTTTGCTTTGTTTTGGTATTTAGTTTGTTGATTTAAGAGAGAGGGAAGGGAGACAGACAGTGAGTGAAATGGAAAGTGACCCACTGGTTGGCTCCCAGATGCCCAGGGGCTGGGCCAAGCTGAGGCTGGAAACATGGAATGGGATCCAGGAGAGTATACAACCATCACTTCAGCCATCATTGTTGCCACCCAGAGGCATGTGTTAGCAGAAGTTGGAAACAGGAGGAAAGCCAAGAACAATCGAAAAAGAGAAAATCCTCCCAAATTCTTTCTATGAAGCCAGCATCACCTTAATTCCTAAGCCAGAAAAAGATGCAGCATTGAAAGAGAATTACAGACCAATATCCCTGATGAACATAGATGCAAAAATCCTCAATAAAATTGTGGCCAATAGAATGCAACACTACATTAGAAAGATCATCCACCCAGACCAAGTGGGATTTATCCCTGGTATGCAGGGATGGTTCAACATTCTCAAAACAATCAGTGTGATACACCACATTAACAGACTGCAGAAGAAAAACCATATGATTCTCGCAATAGACGCAGAGAAAGCATTGGATAAAATACAACACCCTTTCATGATGAAAACTCTAAGCAAACTGGGTATGGAAGGAACATTCCTCAATACAATCAAAGCAATTTATGAAAAACCCATGGCCAACATCCTATTGAATGGGGAAAAGTTGGAAGCATTTCCACTAAGATCTGATAACAATCAGGGATGCCCACTCTTACCACTGCTATTCAATATAGTTCTGGAAGTTTTAGCCAGAGACATTAGGCAAGAAAAAGAAATTAAAGGGATACAAATCGGGAAGGAAGAACTCAAACTATCCCTCTTTGCAGATATGATTCTTTATTTAGGGGACCCAAAGAACTCTACTAAGAGGCTATTGGAACTCATCGAAGAGTTTGGCAAAGTAGCAGGATATAAAATCAATGCACAAAAATCAACAGCCTTTGTATACATAGGCAATGCCATGGCTGAGGAAGAACTTCTAAGATCAATCCCATTCACAATAGCTAAAAAAACAATCAAATACCTTGGAATAAACTTAACCAAGGACGATAAAGATCTCTATGATGAAAATTACAAAACCTTAAAGAAAGAAATAGAAGAGGATACCAAAAAATGGAGAAATCTTCCATGCTCATGGACTGGAAGAATCAATGTCATCAAAATGTATATTCTCCCAAAAACAATTTATACATTCAATGCAATACCAATCAAGATACCGAAGACATTCTTCTCAGATCTGGAAAAAATGATGCTGAAATTCATATGGAGACACAGAAGACCTCGAATAGCCAAAGCAATCTTGTACAACAAAAACAAAGCCGGAGGCATCACAATACCAGATTTCAGGACATACTACAGGGCAGTTGTTATCAAAACAGCATGGTACTGGTACAGAAACAGATGGATAGACCAATGGAACAGAATAGAAACACCAGAAATCAATCCAAACATCTACAGTCAACTTATATTTGATCAAGGATCCAAAACCAATCCCTGGAATAAGGACAGTCTATTCAATAAATGGTGCTAGAAAAATTGAATTTCCACGTGTAGAAGCATGAAGCAAGACCCGAAACCCAAGCATTCTTATTTGAGATTGCAGGTGTCTCATTGGGCCACTTAATTGCTATAATGAATACTCACCCAGAAAATTCGCTGTTAAGGTAGTTTTTAGATGAAATTCGAAAGGAAAACCAGACAAAATATGAAAGGCATTTATAAAACAATACCTTGAATTGTGGTGATCACTGGGTGCTAGGAATGAACTAGCAGAAAGAGATACAGTGAATAAGTGGAGAGACCTAGGTGGTGGAAAAGGACATCCATGGAATTGTTCCAATAAGTAAAGTGGAAAATTTTTAGTAGGTTGCCAATTATAAGATAATCTAAACTGAAGATTTTAGAAAAGATCAAGTTGCTGATGAAGACAAAAGTCAGGCTTATTCGTGAGACTTACAGTTCATTGATCTCAGGAAGCAGTGGCTGCCACAGAAAAAAAATGAAGATTTTAATTTTATCAGAGAGTTTCTAAGGTCCATTGAGCAAATCGTTCTACTGTGATTTTACTTATTTGAAAAAGAAAGCAGTATTTGAGATTCAACTATTTGCAATCTATACCTCAATAAGATACAACTGTTGTCCTGAAATAGTTCTTTGATAGGATAGTTAATTGCTCCAAATTACTCATCTCTTCCCTATGCCACATGCCTTTGCAGCGATTACAGTTTTGATCCGACTTATTTTGGTTATTGGGATGGCAATAAGTGTAACAAAGCAGAGGATTTAAGTATGTATGTGTATTTTGCCTTGCCTTCTTCTCTACCCCGTGAGTTGTTATTAAAAGAATATGCTTAAACAGTCACTGATGCAGATAGAATTTAAAACATACAAAAACACATGAAAGACACCTGAGCAGCACCAGGAACTTGGAATTAAGCATAATGAAGCCCAGTATAAGTCTACGTGTAAATATTTACGTGAGAAAGAAAATGGTTATTTCATAAACTATTGAGACTTACAGGCTTTCTGATCTGTAGCAAAACACAACACATTCTTCCTTGTGATTAAAATTCATGTAGAAAAAAAGACAGAAATGGCAATGTGTTGCATAGGAAGTAATTCTTCTCTTCAAATTTTCTGTGTCACAATTGGCTACACATCACAGCAGTTTCATAGTTTTTCTTCTAATGAGAAAGAAAGAGACATAGGGTCATTGGGTCAAAATATTGCAGCTCTGGGAGATCTCAGAATTTATCTAATCTCTAATAATCTATGCTTCTAATACAATAAATTGAGGGGCCCAAAGTTATATAGTCATTTAGGGATACCACATGCTAGAAATCAATAAAAGGAATGAGATTTATTTTCTTCTTTATTGGAAAAAAACCTCATTTTTCTTTTCTCAGATTCTGAGTTGATTCCAAAATAAAATTTCACCTCCTTTCATTTCACCATATGTATTTAACTCGTGTAACCTTTATCAAATCATCTATTTCTTCAATAAAGGCTGCATGAAAAAGCTCAAAAAATGATATACTTTGTGTACTTCAAAGGCCCATTGGAAATAGCATCAGCAATGACAATAGTGAATCAAAAATATAAATAGAGGGGGTCATTTCCTGGATGTAACACAAGTCAATTACAATTCCATGTCACAGATGGAAGACTAAGGGTTTTAGAATCAGTCAAATATTGACTTGAATGGTAGTGCTAACACTTTATCTGTGTACACCTGTAAAGTACTTTTCTCTCTGCCTCAGTCTCCTTATCTACAAAGTAGGGGTAATTAAGTAATAATTACAATGGAAATATTGTGAGTAAAAATAATTTTTAAGGGGCTGGCATTGTGGTTCTGTGGGTTAAGCTGCTGCTTGTGATGTTAGCATTTACATGGGAGGGCTAGTTCAAGTCCAGCTGCTCCAAATTCAGTCCAGCTCCCTGATGATGCACCTGGAAATGCAGTGGGAGATTGCCCATGAATGTATGCCTCTGATACCCACCTAGGATACCAGAGTGGAGTTTTAGGCTCTTGAGTAGGCTTGCCTACCAGCCCTGCCATTGTAGTTATTTGGTATGGCAATATGTAGTTATTCCATCCTTCCAGTGGATGGAAGGTTCTTTCTTTCTGTCTTCCTCTCTCTGTCACTGTAACTTCAATTAAATAACAATTTAAAAAATAAATATTTTATGGGGCCAGCATTGGGATATATCAGGTAAAGCCTATGACACCAGCATCCTCTATGGGTACATGTTCATGTTCCTACTGCTCTGATCCAGCTCCTTGCTAGTGGCCTTAAGTTTTTGGGCCCTTTTTACACATGTGAGGGACATGGGTGAAGCTCCTGGATCCTGCTTTCAGCCTGGTTTAGCACTGGCCATCTTGGCCATCTAAGGAGTGAACCAGTGGTTGGAAAATTCTCTCTCTCTCCCTCTCTCTCCTCTCTCTCTCTCTCTCTCTCTCTCTCTCTCTCCTGCTCAAAGTAAATAAGTAAAACTTTTAAAAATATTACTTAAAAACAATGATTAAAAGTGCTAAGAATTATAGTATTTGTGAAACTTGTCATTCTTTATAATAAAGAGAAGAATCAATCAATAGAAGACTATTCCTCATTTACAGCTGAGGTCATAACTACAGATAAAACTTCTGATAGGATGATATTTTTTCTTTTTACTGATTGAGATAATGGAACAAGTTTGTTTAAGCTTATGATACTCAACAAAGAGATACTGAATGGGATTGTTAAATGTATTAAATTTGCACTAAATGTGCAAATAAATCAGAATTTTTACCTCTAACTCATTCTTTGTCATTAATTGTCTCAGTGCTTGGTTGTATCATCTACAAGCTGAATCTCTAGCAGTTATCCTTGATTTTTCCCTTTCCGTTTCAAACATAATTATTCGCCAGGTGCTACAAAAAACTCCATCACCTAATTTTTTCCCAGTGTTCCTCCATTCTTCTGAACAAATTCTTTTTGTTGTTTTTGTTAAATCAGGACTTTAGAAATGGTATCCTTAAAGGTATACTATATGGTTCTACTTTTCCCTCTGTTTCAATTTGCTTTTTATTTTTTTTTTCTTTTGTACCCTATCCATATCATGATAACTGACATACAGCAAATGTTTACTTTTAGCCATTTAATCAATGATTTAACTATTGGATGAACACCAATTCCAAAGTCATTTTCCTCAGCAAATTTGTTCAAGTTACATTCTATACATTTTTAAATAATTAACAAAACCAATTTGAGGGAAAATGGTTATAAAAATAATAGTAACCATGAGTACTTCTTAGACAGCATTGTGTGTTTAGATGACTAGCAATAGATAGAAAAATATTATCGTGAGGCTAACTCACTATATAATATCCAAATTTCAAATCAGTAAGTACCATCTCTTGACTTATTATTTAATTAAAAATAATTTCAGACAAATCATGAGCCTATTTAAAGTAATCATACTGTATCTGTGGCTTAGTAAAAATAACAAAATAATTTAAGCAAGAGATGATTACCAAGAATTTCCAGCTGAGTATATTGACTGTAAGGGGATGATTTTTCTATTATCTAGTACAGGGACAATAACAGTAATTAATTAGATACAATTGAACAAATTTATTTTTAGTATACAAGCAATATATAAACATTTTTTCTTCTAATATAGTTATTCGGTTGTGAATTTTATTCTTGATTTCATTTGTAAACATCTTTCTTTCCTAATGTGTTGCAGTATCACTTGTAACAAACTCCTGAGGGTCTGTTTCACTACAGTCATGAATAATCAAAATTACTCATTTTATTTTGTTTTTATGAACAGAAAGGAAAATAAATGATTGATTCACTGATTGTAAAATCACCATTTGTGCAATTTTATTTATTTTTATTTAAAAATATAAAGCGGAGAAATTAGAAGAGACAGAGCTCCCATCTGTTAGTTCATTTCTCAAATGAGTAACATAAAAGCCAGAAGCTGGGAATTCATTCCAGTAGTGACCACTTGAGTGGCAGGGACCTATTGCCTATTATCACACAAGGCCTGCCAGAGTGTGCATTACCTGAAGATGGAATTAGAAGCTGGGCCAGGAATCAAAATTAGAGTCCGTGATATTTGATCTGGGTGTCTTTGTCAGCATTTTACCTGCTAGGTCAAACACTAGCACCTGACATCTTTTCAGACTCTGGCAATGACAAGTGATTCCAAAATTAGTTGTGCGTGTCTCTTCCTGGCTTCCTTTATTTATTTATTTTTTTTATTTTTAAAGATTTATTTTGTATTTGAAAGTCATAGCTACACAGAGAGGAAGAGAGAGAGAGAGAGAGAGAGAGAGAGAGAGAAATACATATATAGAGAGAGGTCTTCCATCCGCTGGTTCACTCCACAATTGGACTCAACTATCGGAGCTGCACTAATCCGAAGCCAGGAGCCAGGAGCTTCTTCTGAGTCTCTCACACGGGTGGTGCAGGGGCCCAAGGACTTGGGCCATCTTCCAATGCTTCCCCAGGCCAAAACAGAGAGCTGGATCAGAAGTGGAGCAGCCTGGACTTGAACCAGTTCCCATATGGGATGCTGTCACTGCAGGAGGCGGCTATACCCGCTATGTCACAGCGCATGCTACAAAAGTGATATGACCAGAGAGTTAACTGGAAACGTTTGTTTCTTAATTTCTTCAGCTCAAGACTGAAGTTAAAGAAAATATGTGTCTGTGCTTTGTTAGAATTGCTCCTTTAGCAATGGACTGAAGCATTGTGTACATTGACTATAAGTAAGATGTTGAAACGTTATAAATATTACATGATTATTATCTGTAAACCATGTATTTAATGGGAATGTTTTCAATTGTGCTGAAAAAATAACCTATAGGAGAAATCAAATTAGATAACTGGCTAAAAATTAAAGAGGAAGTAAGTAGTTACGGTAACTAATGAAGTAGGTTTGCTGTAAACTACTACAATACTAAGTGTCCCTTTGATATCTACTCACAACAGTGATATTGCACAAGTGAGAACTTTAAAAAGTTGGTATTTCCTAATTACAAACATATCAATATGCTCCTGTTTTTCAGACGACCCAACTAAAACCTGCAGAACCACAATATCCTGGTTATTAGTCTACAGAAAAAATTGCAAAAAAAACATTTAGTTAAAATACTGAAGTGTTATTTTAATATAACAGTCTTTTTTGGACTGCTTAAGCACATTGATGTGAAAAAAAGTAAGTAAAGTATTGTAACTTCACTGTTTATTGTGAATAATATTATGAAGATTTGTTAAATATTTTTCAACATTTTATTGTGCTCATGTCATAATGTTAAAGAAATCATATCTTTGCTATTGACAAAGTAAACCATGCCAGACTTTTTCTCCCTCTTTAAATGATTAGAAAACTAGACAATATAAGACAACAGTTTTCAGATATTTGATTATAGGAACTACATGTTTTTGGTCACAAAGACACAAGAACCAACTGAAGTAAACTTCATAAGGGTCCTGAATTTTGGCCTTGAGGTTCTTTAGGAGAAAAATGAGTCATCCAAGCAGTATGGAGAATTTCAGAGAAGTACAGTGTTTTTGTAAATTTAGTCACAACTGCTTAAAGAATTGGAAATGACTGGAATTTGGGGACTGAGAAAAACTATAAATTGTGTAGGAAACACACTAAGAAAGTTCTACAGATATCTCTATAAGACATTTGATGAATGCAAAATCATTATTATATAGGATATAGGGTGCTTGTGAGATAATCAGTTCCCTTTATGTTTGACCAACCAAGCAGAAATTACTCATGGAAACTGGGGTAATCGGTAGAAACAGGAGTAGTAGTTGTAGAGCAGTAATGGTGGCACAGTGATAGTAGTAGCTGTAAAACAACATTTAAGTAAGGGTCACAGAAACAAATAAAATCTTTGATCAAACTGATGAAAGATGTAAGCTCATTTCAAGTTATTTAACACAAAGTAAAGACAAAATCCACCAGACTTTAAATGAATGTAACAAAAATCAATCTCATCAACATAAAATCCACAATACATAAAATACAATCAAAATTAATACCTCCAACAACATGATAATATGTAAGAAAAAGCTAGAAGTCACTGGAAACATACTAAATGATGACATATATGATGGAACTGGTAGACAAAACTACAAAACGTGCATTCTCTCTAGATCATATATGAAAATAAATAAAAAAGAATAAAAAATATTCAAAGCACTAAATGAAACAGTAGAGGTTAAAAATATCTCCTATATGAAGGACACTTTAGATGGAATTAGTCTCAGAAAAGACACTATACAATAGTGTTATATTGTGAGTGTGATTTGTAGCCTCAAAACTCACACAGAGGTTTAAAATATGTCTTTTTTTTTAAATAAGGACTGATTCTTTAAGTTTAGAAGACTCTTTAAAAAAAAAAAGATGTATTTATTTATTTGAAAGTCAGAGTTACAGAGAGAGAGGAGAGTCAGAAAGAGAGGTCTTCTATCTTCTGGTTCACTTCCCAACTGGCCATAATCTCAGGAGTTGCTCTGATCCAAAGCCAGGAGCTAGGAGCTTCTTTCGGGTCTCCCACGTGGGTGCAGGGGTCAAAGGAGTCGGGTTATCTTCTACTGTTTTCTCAGGCCATAGCAGAGAGCTGGATCAGAAGTGGAGCAGCTGGGACTCAAACCAGCACCCATATGGAATGCCGGCACTTCAGGCCAGGGCATTAACCTGCTGTGCCATAGCGCCACCCCCAAAATGATGCCTTAATATTAAAAGTTTATGGTGAGAGGAGAGTCTGGTGAGAGGTTGTTAGGTAATTAGAGCATGCTCTCAAAGGGTGGTTCTTGTGAGAGAGCTGATTATTTTGAGTTCTGAATAGTTTCTTTACTTCCCAACTTATTCCTTGGCACCTGCCTTGAACAGCCTACATCACATGCTGATTATATAACTTGCAAACTGAAAGCTGGCATAAACTTTTTCTAAGAAGCTCATCACAGGTTTGCTAGAGTAATAAAAGCCATACTCAACACAATCAAGGTGATATATGACAAACCCATAGACAGTGTCATATTGAATGGGGAAAAGCTAGAAGTATCCAGATCCAGACAAGGATGCCCACTCTCAATATTATTATTCAATATAGTTCTTTATAGTCCTGGAAGTCTTGGCTAGAGTCATTAAACAAGAAAAAGGAATCAAAAGGATACAAATTGGAAAGGAAGAAGTCAAATAATTCCTGTTTTAAGACGCTATGAACCTACACATAGGGGAACCAAAAGACTCCACTAAGAGATGATTAAAACTCCCAACAGAGTTCCATACACAGACAATGAATGGCTGAGGTTGAAATTGTAAGATCAATTTCATTTACAACAGCTAGAAAATGTGAATACCTTGGAAAAAAACTTACCAAATAACGTGAAATATCTCTGCAATGAAAATCACAAAAGAGTAAGGAAATAAACAGAAAAAGACACAAATAATAGAAAAATTTTCCATGTATATGAAGTGGAAAAACTAATATCATTAAAAAGTCCATATCATGGCTGGGTTGTATGGTAGGGTTATGTTCAGGTTTCTGAGGAATCTCCAGACAGACTTCCATAGTGGCTTAACCAGTTTGCATTCCCACCAACAGTGGGTTAGTGTCCCTTTTTCCCCACATCCTCTCCAGCAGCTGTTGTTGGTAGATTTCTGAATGTGAGCCATTCTCACTGGGGTGAGATGGAACCTCATTGTGGTTTTGATTTGCATTTCTCTGATTGCTAGTGATCTTGAACATTTTTTCATGTGGCTGTTGGCCATTTGGATTTCCTCTTTCGAAAAATGTCTATTGAGGTCCTTGGCCCATCTCTTAAGAGGGTTGTTTGTTCTGTTGTTGTGAATTTTCTTGATTTCTTTGTAGATTCTGGTTATCAATCCTTTATCTGTAGTATAGTTTGCGAATATTTTTTCCCATTCTGTTGGTTGCCTCTTCACTTTCCTGACTGTTTCTTTTGAAGTACAGAAACTTCTCAATTTGATGCAATCCCAAAAGTTAATTTTGGTTTTCACTGCCTGTGCTGTTGGAGTATTTTCCAGGAAGTCTTTGCCTGTGCCTATATCTTGCAGGGTTTCTCCAATGCTCTCTAATAATTTGATGGTTTCGGGTCGTAGATTTAAGTCTTTAATCCATGTTGAGTGAATTTTTGTGTAAGGTGATAGGTATGGGTCTTGCTTCAAGCTTCTGCTTGTGGAAATCCAATTTTCCCAGCACCATTTATTGAATAGGCTGTCCTTATTCCAGGGATTAGATTTGGATCTTTGGTCAAATATAAGTTGGCTGTAGATGTTTGGATTGATTTCTGGTGTTTCTATTCTGTTCCATTGGTCTATCCATCTGTTTCTGTACCAGTACCATGCTGTTTTGATAACAACTGCCCTGTAGTATGTCCTAAAATCAGGTATTGTGATGCCTCCGGCTTTGTTTTTGTTGTACAGGATTGCTTTGGCTATTCGAGGTCTTCTGTGTCTCCATATGAATTTCAGCATCATTTTTTCCAGATCTGAGAAGAAGGTCTTTGGGATCTTGATGGGTATTGCATTGAATGTATAAATTGCTTTTGGGAGAATAGACATTTTGATGATATTGATTCTTCCGATCCATGAGCATGGAAGATTTCTCCATTTTTTGGTATCCTCTTCTATTTCTTTCTGTAAGGTTTTGTAGTTTTCATCGTAGAGATCTTTAACGTCTTTGGTTAAGTTTATTCCAAGGTATTTGATTGTTTTTGTAGCTATTGTGAATGGGATTGATTTTAGAAGTTCTTCCTCAGCCGTGGCATTGCCTGTGTATACAAAGGCTGTTGATTTTTGTGCATTGATTTTATATCCTGCTACTTTGCCAAACTCTTCGATGAGTTCCAGCAGTCTCTTAGTAGAGTTCTTTGGGTCCCCTAAATAAAGAATCATATCATCTGCAAAGAGGGATAGTTTGAGTTCTTCCTTCCCGATTTGTATCCCTTTAATTTCTTTTTCTTGCCTAATAGCTCTGGCCAAAACTTCCAGAACTATATTGAATAGCAGTGGTGAGAGAGGGCATCCCTGTCTGGTACCAGATTTCAGTGGAAATGCTTCCAACTTTTCCCCATTCAATAGGATGTTGGCCGTGGGTTTTTCATATATTGCTTTGATTGTATTAAGGAATGTTCCTTCCATACCCAGTTTGCTTAGAGTTTTCATCATGAAAGGGTGTTGTATTTTATCAAATGCTTTCTCTGCGTCTATTGAGAGAATCATATGGTTTTTCTTCTGCAGTCTGTTAATGTAGTGTATTACGTTGATTGTTTTGCGAATGTTGAACCATCCCTGCATACCGGGGATGAATCCCACTTGGTCTGGGTGGATGATCTTTCTGATGTGTTGTTGCATTCTATTGGCCAGAATTTTATTGAGGATTTTTGCATCTATGTTCATCAGGGATATTGGTCTGTAATTCTCTTTCTATGTTGCGTCTCTTTCTGGCTTAGGAATTAAGGTGATGGTGGCTTCATAGAAAGAATTTGGGAGGATTCCCTCTTTTTCGATTGCTCTGAATAGTTTGAGGAGAATTGGAGTTAGTTCTTCTCTAAATGTCTGGTAGAACTCAGCAGTGAATCCATCTGGTCCTGGGCTTTTCTTTGTTGGGAGGGCCTTTATTACTGCTTCAATTTCTGTGTCAGTTATTGGTCTGTTTAGGTTTTCTATGTCTTCCTGGCTCAATTTAGGGAGGTTGTATGTGTCCAAGAATCTTTCCATTTCTGATAGATTTCCCTGTTTGCTGGCATACAGGTCCTTGTAGTAATTTCTGATGATTCTTTTTATTTCTGTGGCGTCTGTTGTTATGTTTCCCATTTCATCTCTGATCCTATTGATTTGGGTCTTTTCTCTTCTTTTTTTAGTTAGTTGAGCCAATGGAGTGTCAATTTTGTTTATTTTTTCAAAAAACCAGCTCCTCGTTTGGCTGATTTTTTGTAATGTTTTTTTGGATTCAATCCTGTTGATTTCTTCTCTGATTTTAATTATTTCTCTTCTCCTACTGGGTTTGGGTTTGGTTTGCTGCAGATTTTCTAGATCCTTGAGATGACTTGAAAGCTCATCTATTTGGTGCCTTTCCAATTTCTTGATGTAGGCACCTATTGATATAAACTTTCCTCTTAACACTGCTTTTGTTGTATCCCATAGGTTTTGGTATGTTGTGCTGTTATCCTCATTTACTTCCAGAAAATTTTTGATTTCTCTTTTAATTTCTTCTATGACCCATTGTTCATTCAGGAGCATGTTGTTCAATCTCCATGTGTTTGCACGTGCTCTAGGGATTCCTGAGTTGCCAATTTCCAATTTCATTCCTTTGTGGTCTGAGAAGCTGCATGGTATGATTCTTATTCTTTTGAATTTGCTGAGACTTGCTTTATGGCCTAGTATGTGGTCAATCCTAGAGAGGGTTCCATGTACTGCTGAGAAGAATGTAAAGTCCTTAGATGTAGGATGAAATGTTCTGTAGATATCTGTTAGATCCATTTGGGCTATAGTGTCATTTAAATCTACTGTCTCCTTGTTGATCCTCTGTCCTGTTGATCTGTCTATCTCTGAGAGTGGAGTATTGAAGTCCCCCAGTATTATTGTATTGGGGTCTCAGTCTCCCTTTAAGTCCCTTAACAAGTCTTTTAAATAAGCTGGTGCCCTGTAATTAGGTGCATATACGTTGATAATCGTTATATCTTCCTGTTGAATGGATCCCTTAATCATTATATAGTGCCCCTCTTTGTCTCTCCTAACAGTTTTTGTGGTAAAGTTTATGTTGTCTGATATTAAGATGGCTACGCCCGCTCTCTTTTCATTTCTATTGGCATGGTATATCTTTTTCCAGCCCTTCACTCTCAGGTTGTATGGATCATTGTTGGATAGATGGGTTTCTTGTAGGCAGCAAAAGGATGGGTTTTGTTCCTTGACCCAATCAGCCAATCGGTGTCTTTTAACTGGACAGTTCAAGCCATTAACATTCAATGTGACTATTGAGAAGGAGTAACTTTGCCCTGCCATTTGCCAAAGATATTTTCTAATATCTGGTTTCAGATTCCTGTGATCTTTTGCTGTGAGGTTTCCTTCCTTTACCTTCTTTCATATTGGTGACCGTGTTTCTGTGTTTCTGTATGTAACACATCTTTAAGCATCTTTTGCAGGGCTGGACGAGTGGCGACAAATTCTTTCAATTTCTGTTTGCTGTGAAAGGTCTTAATTTCACCTTCATTCACAAATGAGAGCTTTGCAGGATATAATATTCTGGGCTGGCAGTTTTTCTCTCTTAGTACCTGGGCTATATCTCGCCATTCTCTCCTGGCTTGTAGGGTTTCTGATGAGAAATCAGCTGTAAGTCTAATTGGAGATCCTCTGAGAGTAATCTGGCGTTTCTCTCTTGCACGTTTTAGGATCTTTTCTTTATGTTTCACTGTGGTGAGTTTGATTACGACGTGTCGTGGTGATGATCTCTTTTGATCATGTTTATTAGGGGTTCTCTGAGCTTCCTGTACTAGGATGTCTCTGTCCTTCTCCAAATCTGGGAAATTTTCTGCTAGTATCTCACTAAAAAGGCCTTCTAATCCTTTCTCCCTTTCCATGCCTTCAGGAACTCCTAGAACCCGAAAAGCAATTTATAGCTGTATTATAATGCCAATAAAAATACTAAGAACATTCTTCTCAGCTCTAGAAAGAATGATGCTAAAATTTACATGAGAATTCAAGAGACCTTGAATAGGTAAAGGAATCTTAAAAAATAAAACAAAGCTGAAGACATTACAATAGCAGATTTCAAAAAATACTTCAGGCAAGGTATAATAAATGCATCCTGAATCTTACACAAAAATAGACATGTGGAACAATGCAACCAATTAGAGACTCCAGAAATTAATACACACATCTACAACGTTTAACAAATGAGCTAAAATCACTCCCTGTAGAAGACAATCTCTTCAAAAAATGGTGTTGGGAAAATTGGATTTCTTCATGCAGAGGTATAAAATAAGACCCCTACCTTATACCCTACACAAAAATAAACTCACAATGGATCAAAAATCTAAACCTAAGATGTGAAACTATCAAATTACTAGATGGAAATGTAGGAGAAACACTGTGAGATATTGGCATATGTAAGAATTTCTTGAATAAGGCCCCGGAAGCACAGTAAATGGAAGGAAAAATACAAAAATAAGATTACATCCAGCTAAGAAGCTTATGTACAGCAAAAGACACACTCAACAAAGTGAAGAGGCAACCAACAGAATGGGAGAAAATGTTTTTTCAAACTGTACCTCTGATAAAGGGTTAATATTTAGCATGTCTAACTAGTTCAAGAAATTTAACTGAAAAAACAAACAATCTTGGTTAAGAAATGGCATAAGGATATAAATGAGCATTTTTTAAAGGATGAAATATAAATGACCAACAGACACATGAAAAATGCTGAGGATCTCTAGCCATCATGGGAAGGAAAGTAAAAACCACATTGATGTTTCACCTCACCCCAGTTAGAATGACTTTGATCCAAAAATCAAAAACAACAAATGTTGGTGAGGATTTGGAGAAAAGGACACCTTAATAGAGTGTTGGTGGGAATGTAAACTAGTGAAAACATTATGGAAGACATTATGCAGATACCTCAGAAAATGAAAATATATCTACAAAACTAATTATGTATAACTACAAAACTCCTGGAAATTTATCCAAAGGAAATGAAATAAATGTATGAAAGAGTTACCTGGATCCCTATATTTATAGCAAATAAATTCACAATAGTGAAGGTATGGAATCAACCTAGATGTCCATCAACTAAAGACTGAATAAAGAAATTATGATATATATGCACAATGGAACACTACTCAGCAATGAATGATATAAAATTTGATACATACAAAAAGAATGGGGAGAATTATCATACTTTCAGTGTAAATGCAAAATACAAACTCACAATAGATCAATGACTTAGGGTCCAGTGCTGCCACACAACATGTAAAACACATTTTTAACGCTGGGATCCCAAATGAATGCTGGTTCTAGTTCCAGCCGCTCCACTTCTGAACCAGCTTCCTAATGGGCCTGTGAAACCAGCAGAAGATGGCCCAGGTGTTTGTTATCCTGCCATCCATGTTAGAGACTTGGATGGAGTTCCAGGCTCCTGTCTTTGGCCTGGTGCAACCATTTGAGGATCGAACCATTGGATGCAAGATATCCCTCTCTCATTCAAATAAATAACAGACTTTTTAATAAAAATAGATGAATGACTTAAACACAAGAGGTAGAATGGAAAGTTAGTTTTCAGTTCATCCCATACATCAAAGTAGCATAGTTTGACTCTAGTATCCAACCAGTGTAGACCCTGGGACATAACAATGATGTCTCAGATGGTTGTGTTCCTTCCACACTTGGGATAAACCTGGGTTTTAGTCCTGGCTCCTGCATCCTGGCTCTAGCCATTTTGGGGATTTGGGAAGTGAAACAATAGGATCTATCTCCTTTCTCTCTCTCTCCCTCCCTCTCTTTTTCTCCCTCTCTCTCTCTCTCTCTCTCTCTCTCTGTCCCATTTAAAATAAAATGATAAGTTATTTTTAAAAAACAAACTACAAAACTAAAAAAGATAATAAAGTGATTAGTATGCATTGTTGAAGTTTTTAGAAGGGACTCTAAGATTTGAAATCAAAAACATGAGCACCAAAACAAACAAAAAAAATGGATAATATAGACTGTGCAAAAATTTTTATTAAAAAATTCTGTACTAGAAAACATCAAGAGTTAATCAAACCCTTCAAAATGAGAGAAAATATTTCCAAATCATATATTTGATAAGAATTTAATATGTAGCTTATGTAAAGAAATGTTACAATTCAATTATGAAGACCAACAACCCATTTAAAAGTGGACTAAGTACTTGACTAGATATTTCTGCAAACAGATATATAAAAGGCTAACAAAGACACACAAAAATATTCAACATCATTGGGTCATTAAGAGAGAAAGATAGATCTTCCATCCACTGGCTCACTCCCCAAATACCTACAATAGTCAAGTCGGGCCAGGTCAAAGTCAGGAGTCTGAAATTCCATCTGGTGGAACGTGGCCCATATGCTTGGGTCCCACCACCCATGTAGGAGACCCAGAAGAAGCTCCTGGCTCCTGACTTCTGATTGGTTCAGCTCCGGCCATTGCAGACATTTGGTGAGTGAACCAGCGGATGGAAGAACTCTCTCCATCTGGCTCTCCTTCTGTCTCTCTGTAATTCTGCCTCTCAAATAACTAAATCTTTAAAAGCAGAAAACGTGGAAATAACTTTATTAGTGGCATCCTCAAAATGTTGCTTTATTAATAAACTCTCCGTAAGAGAATTTGAAAGCAAGTCAATGTACATAACAAGAAAATTGAGATATTTGTTTTAATTAATCTTTCTTATCCAGAGGATGTAAATAAGTTTTACAAAAAAGTGTTATAAATCAATAAAAACAAAGAAAACCTAATTTAAGAAAATAAGCAAAATATTGAATTGGCAATTTAAAAAGAGCAATGTTTAATTACCAATATAATTAGGAAGTGTTCAACCTCACTTGTTAGGTAAAATATGAAATTATTTCCACAATAATAACCTTCATATATGTAGTTACACTTACAAAAAAAGCAAACAGAAGAAAATACCAAGAATTTCTGATGCTGTGGATTTAATCAAAAATTTTTTTTAATTTTTTTTTTTTAAATTTTTGACAGGCAGAGTGGACAGTGAGAGAGAGAGAGACAGAGAGAAAGGTCTTCCTTTGCCGTTGGTTCACTCTCCAATGGCCGCCACGGTTGTCGCGCTGTGGCCTGCATACCACGCTGATCTGATGGCAGGAGCCAGGTGCTTATCCTGGTCTCCCATGGGGTGCAGGGCCCAAGCACTTGGGCCATCCTCCACTGAACTCTCGGGCCATAGCAGAGAGCTGGCCTGGAAGAGGGGCAACCGGGACAGAATCCGGTGCCCCGACCGGGACTAGAACCCGGTGTGCCAGCGCCTCAAGGTGGAGGATTAGCCTAGTGAGCTGCAGCGCCGGCTGATTTAATCAAATTTTTGCTTGTGGATGACTATCATAATTTCATGCAACTATATTGGTAAAAAAATCTGGCAGGATTCTAATAGTGAACAAAAGCTTATTCTATGAATCAGGCATGCCACTCCAAAATACACAGTACACAGAAATATAATCAGATATATGGATAAGAATGTCACATAATGTTTTCACATTAACTCAAACTGGAAACAATAAAAACCTGAAAGAACATCAATTGAGCCACCAAATTCTTAACTAAATTGTGATACACACATTCAATGGAACACCATATCAAATTAATAAATAGAATGAATATCACAACACAGATGAATATCATAAATATACTAAGTCAACAAAGGCAGGAGATAAAGAAAGTATTCTACATCATCTTATTGATATGAATTCCAAAAATAGAAAAAATATAATTCCAGAAAAACTCAGAAAAATTGATTAACTTTGGGGAAGAAAACTTTTGGCTCAGAGGTTACACAAACAAGTTCTCTAAGGTGTTCTTAATATTCAAGTACCTGAGAAAGATGCTGCTGACGTCAATGTGTTCATTTTGTGAATATTTTCCAATATATGGGCTTGTGATTATCTACAATCCCCTATATTTACAAAATTTCATGGACATTAGGGCATTTGTATTTAACTCAATATAAATACAATACATTCACAATATTATCTTCATAGTATTTCAATGATAATAAAAATGTATTTTCTATTTAAGGTTGTATGAAAAAAGTATAATCAGTCATGGAGAGGAATTTATAGCAGAGATTAATTATGTAGAAAATATTAAAACATTGGTTTTGATATATAATTTCAAGAGTTATTCTTCAAAAAATGATTTTTTTATGACAGGTTAATGACAAGGGAATAGCCCACGAATACAAAAGGGACTCATAGAGTTTTTGTGCTCCTCCCCCAAATTTGCATAATGAAATTGTAAATTCCATAGATGACATTAAAAGTTGAGGTCTTTGGGTGATGATTAGGTCATGAGGATTGCTCACTAAAGGAATTGGTGTCCTTAAGTAAGAGAATCCCTACAGTTCTCTTACACTTTTCAAGGATTCTCACTGGAACTCAGTGATAGTTACACCTGGACCTCAGATGTGAGCCTTTGGAACTGTGAAAAATAATCTCTACTTCCTATAAGTTAGTCTGCAAATGGTACATTGGTATAGCAGTAGAAGTTAACTTATCAAAGAGTTAAAATTTATACTAATGTATTAAGAATATCAATAAATTTAGGAGTACTGACTATGAAAAATATCGTAAATTATGAAATGTGATGTTAGGGGGCCGGTGCTGTGGCAAAGCGGGTGAAGTCTTCACATGCAGAGCTGCCATCCCATATCGGCACCGGTTCAAGTCCCGGCTGCTCCACTTCTGATCTGGCTCTCTGCTGTGGCCTGGCGAAGCAGTGGAAGATGACCCAAGTACTTGGGCCCCTGTACCCATATGGAAGACCTGCAAGAAGCTCCTGGCCCTTGGCTCCAGATGGGCCCAGCTCTGGCAGTTGTGGCCACTTGGGTAGTGAACCAGTAGATGGAAGACCTCTCTCTCTCTCCCTCTGCCTCTAACTCTCTGTAACTTTGGCTTTCAAATAAATAAATAAATAAATAAATAAATAAATCTTTAAAAAAAAAGAAGTGTGATCACACAAACAAGACTAGTGTCTGATAATACTAACTGATAGAATGAAAAAAGAGAGAGAATGATCCAACATGGGAAGCGGGATACACGGCAGACTTATAGAATGGCAGATGTCCTAAACAGCACTCCGGCCTCAGAATCAGCCCTTAAGGCATTTGGATATGGCTGAAGAGCCCATGAGAGTATTTTAGGCATGGAAAGCCAAGACACTCTGGCAAAGAAAAAAAAAAAAAAAACCTAAATGAAAGATCTCTGCGAGTGAGATCCCAGTAGAAAGAATGGGCCATCAAAGAAGGAGGTACTTTTCTCTGAAGGGAGGTGAGAACTTCCACTTTGACTATGACCCTGTCGGAATAAGATCGAAATCGGCAAACTCAAAAGGCATCCATAGCCTTGGCAACTCCTGACTAGAGCCTAGGGAGATTACTGATGCCATAAACAAGAGTGTCAAATTGTTAAGTCAACAACAGGAGTCACTGTGTACTTACTCCTCATGTGGGATCTGTCCTTAATGTGTTGTCCAATGTGAAGCAATGCTATAACTAGTACTGAAACAGTATTTTACACTTTGTGCTTCTGTGTGGGTGCAAACTGATGAAATCTTTACTTAGTATCTACTAAATCGATCTTCTGTATATAAAGATAATTGAAAATGAATCTTGAAGTGAATGGAATGGAAGAGGGAGTAGGAGATGGGAGGGGTGTGGGTGGGAGGGAAGTTATGGGGGGGAAAGCCATTGTAATCCATAAACTCTACTTTGGGAATTTATATTTACTAAATAAAAGTTAAAAAAAAAGAAATGTGATGTAAGAAGATATAGGGAAACATTACAAAAATTCAGTGACCAGCAAAAAAATAATCATGCCAGTAGCCTTATAAATTTGGAATAAGACCTGGAAAACATTAATGATACATTAATTAATCCTATATAAAATGTTGTTTTAGTACATTAAAAAAGAAATGAATTTTGTCAAATTATTTTATGCAACTAAAATAAATGAAAATGAATTGAATGATGTATTTAATAAATGAAATGTGAAATTTTCTAATGGAAAAAGAAACATAAAAATATATTTTTTATATTTTTCTTTTTATTTATTTATTTTTTGATTTGACAGGTAGAGTTATAGACAGTGAGACAGAGAGACAGAGAGAAAGGTCTTCCTTCCATTGGTTCATTCCCCAAATGGCTGCTACGGCTGACGCTGTGCCAATCTGAAGCTAGGTGCTTCTCCCTCGTCTCCCATGCAGGTGCAGGAGCCCAAGCACTTGGGCCATCCTCCACTGCCCTCCCGGGCCACAGCAGAGAGCTGGACTGGAAAAGGAGCTACCGGGACTCAAACCTGGTGCCCATATGGGATGCTGGCACCGCAGGCGGAGGATTAACAGAGTAAGCCATGGTGCCGGCCCAATATAGAATTATATTACAATGGATATTCCAAGATGTTAGAATAGGGAAAAGATATTCTGATTTTGATTCTGACCAAGGGAAGATAACAGAAGAGCAGAGGAACTGCATTCCCAAGAGAGAATGGAGAGGCGTTTGCAATGGAAATTCTACAGAGAAGAAGACTGACACCAAGGAGAAGCATGGAAAATGCATACATGCAGCAGTGACCAGAATACCACCTAGGATCCTGAAGCTGGTAGATGGAGGAAATGCCACCTTCTGAGAGTGAGATCAGATCAGACCACTGGAGCCTGTGCCACCAGTGATATTGCCTGATAACCTAGTGGACCACGCTGACTTTGAGGCCAGCCTGAAGTCCTACCTGGGAAAGGGTACCTATTTATTCAGGCGATGGAAAAGCACATTTCTTTCTCCCCTTTCCCCAATAAGAGTGCCTGGCATCTAAGGCCAGTAGAGGATGCAATGGCTCTCAAGCATGTGACCAGGGGATTTTTACCAGAGAGAAAAATCTGTGTTCCCCTTTGGCTTTGAGTTGGCAGGGTGTTGGGCACCCACTTAGGACCATAAGGTGCTCTGATCCCCTCAACCTATAGCTGGCTGCAGGGCTAATACTGCTAAGGGAGAGCACACATGGGTGGCTGGCTCTGGGAATATCTATGCTCTCTGCTTGGACAGGGCAGGTACATGGGCTTGAGAATGGATCCTCCATAACCTGTGACGGTGTGAGCCTTGAACACTATGACTGGGAATTCTCTGACTTCACAATAGGAGATGGGGTATAGCTGGGTCTCTGGGAAATCAAAGGCTCAAAGCTCCCTGAGTGCCTGGGGTGGGTGATTGCAGAGGGTTCTCTGCTCACACTGAGAACAGCGCAGATCCTTTTTGCATTTCAAACTAAACTGTGAGTGGGGGTTCTACCCGCTGTGGGCTAACCCTGGGCATTGATCACCATGGAAGAGAGAAGGTGAGGTTGTGATTATGCCAATAGGCATGATCATATTCTGGAAAATGTGTCTCTTAACACGTTTACCTTTTCTAACTGGTAAAAATAGGCTTGTATAATTTTGAATTATTGTTAATGATACATCATCATGAATTCTATTGCTTTTTCCCCTTAAAACTGACATGACACTTCCTCATAAAAATGAATTTTAAAAAGTTGTTCTAAATTTCATAAAATTTTATAATCATGAATACTACAGACTGGAAAGAATAAAGTATTGAGTGGGATTACAAAAGTTTTATTAATAGGCACTAGATTATAGTTAGACAAAAGTAAAAATGTCTGGTGTTCTATTGCATGGTAGGGTGACTATAGATAATAATAACATGCTGTAAATTTCTCTAAAAGTACTAGAGGAAAATATTTAGAACTTTTTTACCTTAAAGAAATGCTGAATGGTTGAGGAGATAGATATGTTTATCTTGACAGAATATTGTGTAGTCTGTACTTGGATCAAAATATCACATGGTAATCATATACATTTTTAATGTGTCAGCTAAAATAAAATAATAAAATGGATGAATAATTAGATAATAGGATTAATAGATAACTTGAAATTGTTCATTGTAATTCCCCTTTAGTACAATTGAGTTGTTTTCTGCAATGGCAAAAATGCTTTAATATCTCTCTATTCTCTGTCTATAATATGTACCTTTATATAAAGTTATATATTTAGAGAGACCTACCTCCATGGTTAACTAATTTTGATAAAAATTACTTAACTCTTTCTTCAAATTGAAGTAGTCCAAAGGGAATAGGAAAGTCTCCATATTGCAAATATTTTCTATTTAATTGTTATATGTTTATTTATAAGGCACAGGAAAAAGAGACAGAGTAAGAGACAGAGATAGAGAAGCAGAGAATGATCTTCCTTGTGTAGGTTCAGTTCTCAATTGCCCAAAATTACCAGTCCTGGACCAGGCTAATCCAGCAAGACAGAACTCTACTCTAGTCTCCCATGTGTATTCTAAGAACTCAAATACTTGAGCCATTACCTACTGCCTCCTAAAGTGCACATTAGTAGAAAGTTGGAATTAAGAATGGAGGCAGAACTCAAACTTGGGCAATGCAATATGGATAGCAGGCAGCCCAAGTGGCATCTTAACCACTGCACCAAATGCTTGACCCATTAATATTTAATCATTAGTTATTCATTTCATTTGTGCTAAGAATATAGGAAATATTTATTAAGATTTAAAAGAAGGAAGCCAGTTGTGCCTGTTTCTATGTAACTTACAGGCATGCACTTAACTTGATTTATTCAGAGCAAGTTTGAGAAAATAACAGTAATGTTTATTCATTACTCTAGTGCCAAGGCAATAGTTTAATAAATACTTCATCTTACCATGTGCTTTACATGCATTTATCTCAAGACTTTGAAGGGTCTTTGATTTATGCACAATATTTTGCAAGATAAACTAATTACCAAAATAAATTTTGAAAAATTAATCAGAAAAAATAGAATTCATGTCAAGGTGTTAATGGCTAATTTGATCATGTTTTAGATAAACATGAACCACAGGGAAATAAATTACAGTATGAGCTTTATTAAGATAAATTAATCAAATAAGCAAATTCAGGATTAAATAAACCTGGAGTTAAAAAAAAACATTTTTTAATAATAAGCTATGAAAAGAAGACAATCAACATTCCATTCTTATTTTTATTTTCTGATTGTACAATATAATGTGTAGCTAAAATTATTAGATATTTATGAGGTGGGGGTATGACTAAGAGTTTTAAATTCTTTGGAGTTTGTGAGTACGCACATATGGAAGTATATGCATGGATTTAGTGAATAATCGGGAACAAGTATAATAAACCCTATCTGTAAATATATGTAGACAAATATAAATATAATTTGTTTAAGTAGATTTGTGTATGTGTATGTGTGTGTATAGTAAGAAGTCAATTCAAACTATCTAAAAAGCCTTAAAGATGAATGAATGAAAATGTTGAGAATTTGCTTGAATCTGGATACCATTTTCAGGCCTCTACATTTGACTGACAGCATTGAACTGTAGCATGAAAATAGCTTTTCTTAGATTATTGCAGCCATTTTCCCACCAAAGTCCAGCTTTTGTTTTCTGCTGTTTTTTGGGAAATGCAGTCAACACCTTACAGCAAATATGGAGGTTAACAAATTTACCTGTTTTCTCTTTAAAATACAAAATAAATCAAGCATAACTTCTATACATATTTATAAAAAAAATTGTGTCTTTTTTTGGTCAATTTATTTTTTCCTGCTTTTTAATGAAAATCAGATGTATATCTGATTCACCACATAGTGTGGTTTTGATACTGCCATTTCTGGAATAGGGGAGCAAGGAGAAAGAGATCTGACTTTTCCAATTGCTTTGTTATATTCAGACTCAATTTTCTGGGCAGCCTATCACTCTGGGAGAAAAAGCAGAAATTCTTCTGAAATGGAAAACCTCTGATGAAGAAAGCATTATTCATATCTCAGACTTCCATTTGGATGAGCCTGCCTAAACATTGTTTCAAATCAGTGCCAATGGCTCTTTTGTTTACTACTTGCTTCCTTTATTGGCATGTCAACACCTCCATTCCTTTATTCTGTTGCCTTTGCTTGAGATGCTTCTGCTAACCCACAAGCCTGTTGGGAAATGGCATCAGTAAACAAGGACGAGAATCTGGCAGGCTTACTTACAACACATCAGTAAGATTTATTAATGGTTGAATTACAATAGCATATATGCTTTCATTTTTCAAATAATCTTTGTTCAATATATTGTGGTCCAGTGTACTTTGTATTAAATTGTTTAGCAGGTATTTCTGTTTTGAAGAGGTAGAAAATCTGAAACTTCTCTTGGGATTGGACACATTTTCTGTTCCAGGAACCCATGTATACCCTTTATTTTACCACTCCTTTTCCCAAGTAATTTCCACCATAGTGCAATGTTTCAGGTTGCACATTTTGTTAAAAAGTTTAAAGAATTTATTAGTTGGCTTGAAAAAAATACCTCTAAGCTACCTGATCACTATTATGTTTTGTGAAATAATTCAGGCACAGATACTTCAATATTATATATTCTCAATTGTGATATTTTAAAGAGCAGACTTAATAAAAGTAGAGACTAGAATAGATGTCATTAGGGACTGGAGGGCTGGAGGGAGAAGTGAATGGGGGAGATGTTCATCACAGGATACAAAGTTTTAGTTAAAAAGGGGGAAAGTGCTTGAGAAATATTATACAGGAAGACATCTATAGTCAATAATATATTATATTTTTGAAATAACTAAGAGAGAAATTTCATAATTCCCACATAAAATAAGAAAGTGATTTCATGTCCATGTTAATCAACTTGATTTAATCATTTCAACTTTTAATTTTCACATGCGCTCACACACATCTGTACCCTCCCCACTATACATATCCACATAAATGAGGCATCTTCAAAGGGGCCAAGGAAAATGTTTGTCATGAAAAAAAGTTTTCATTTCAAAATTATGTTGCTTCATAATATGGTTATATGCTAATTCCATTTCCATGAAGCTTTTGAAGTTCTGTCATATATGTACAGCCACAAATATGCATCCCATTGTACCATATTAATGCACACATGAATGACCTGTCCATTAAAATACTAATGAAAGTCAATGGACATTTAAGTTTTCTATTAATTACTATAAAATTTCTTTATATACTCTGGATTTATATTTTTATTGTTTTCTTTTTGGATTACCTATATTTGCTATAGTTTACTTTGGTAAACTGTGTTTATGTGTACTGTTGCTAAAAACGCATATTTTAAATGATTTAAAATTCATCATTTTATAATTACAATTCTCCATACTTGTCAGCTGGCCTCATTTTTTCACTATAGATAAACATGGTAAAATTTTTGTTATCATTCAGTTGAACCATGTACAAAATAATCTGTCAACAGTATCAAAAGATATTACTCTTTACATAGTGCAATATATTTACAAAGCCACAATCACTTGCTATTCGTAAGTTCTTTGAGTAAAATATAAAGGTATCTAATGTTAATGAAAGTGATAGATAACCTTTAAGAGGGTGAGTGAACGCAGAGTATTTCTAGAATCATGGAAATCATTATCTGTAGTAAATTTGTAAAATATTATTGGTACTATTTATGTTTAATTAGCACAGTGGAAAATCGGAAGAATCCTAAGAATATGATTTGATCTAGTGTCACACAGAATTACTGAAATCTAGAATTTACTCTAGAAGAGTCAACACCCATGTTGCTGATACCCACCATTTAGATTCATTTACTATTGTTATTAACCCATTTTATTTGCTGTCTCAACAAAAATTAATGCTTTATAATGCAGAGTTATATGGAAGATATTTTTGTATCTTTATAAAACAATGATTATTAGAAAATATTACACTATGAAGAAACCAGAAATGTGTAGGTGTCCATGAGTCTGTATGGTAAGTGTGTGTGTGCCAATTTTTTTTTTTATTTATTTATTTATTATTTTTTTTTGACAGGCAGAGTGGACAGTGAGAGAGAGACAGAGAGGAAGTGTGCCAATTCTATGATGAAGAATTAGAAAACCAAGGTTTGAGAGCTGCAAAGTAGAACCTGGGATGTAATCCCAGAATTCAGAAAATATTAAAAATAGTAGTTTGGAAACAAATGAGTAATTCGTTCAGACAGAAGTCAACCGGGTTAATTTTGAATAAAATGAAATCCTTAAAGCATTAAAAAGTGACATAGAAACAGTAAGTTTAAGTGGTAATAAATAATGCTGAGACAAACAATATCCGGTTGGAAATAGTAACAGGTAATTGAGTCCTAAACTTAAGACGTATACCAAGAATAAATCCAAACAAATTAAAATTTTATACACAGAAAAGGAAAAGTTTAAAAAAAAAAAGACACTGATGAGCATTTGATTTCATGGGAGAGACATTTCTTTTACCTTTCAATGCTAAAATATAAAATATCTTGAAATCAAACAAATGACTACTATGATAATATCAAACTTTTATCATTTTATATAAAAGAAATTCACAGCAATTTAAAAAGGACAAAAAGAGAAAAGCTACTTGCAATATATGGTTCACTAAAATTTTGATAACTTAGGAGTGGGTGTTTAGCATAGCCATTAAGATAACACTTGAGCTACCAACAACCCATATTAGAATACCTGAGTTTGAGTCCCAGCTCTGCTTACCATTCTAACTTTCTGCTAATGTGCACCCTGAGTGTTGAAGGTTATTTCTCAGCTACTTGTGTCCCTGTCACCCATGTGGTAGACCCAGATTGAGTTGTGAGCTCCTGGCTTCAGCCTGGCCAATCCCCTGCTCTTGTGGACATTTCGGAAGTGAACCTATGTATGGAAGATCTCTGTTTCTGTCTGTCTCTGATTTTCGAACAAATAAAATAGGATTTTTTTTTTTTTTTTTTTTTTTTACTTTGAGAACCTAAATGTAAGATGCACTAACAAATCATTAGACTTCAAAGCATTAGATAGGAAAAAAGGGAAAAAAAAATTGCATGGTCATGGATTGGAACCATTAAATTTCTAGAGGAAAATATTGGGGAAAAACAGTAATACATCAGCTTATAGGCAAAGACTTCTGGGATAAGACCCTAGCAGGTATATACAATAAAAGCAAAAATAGATAAATATGATTATATAAAACTAAGAAAATTTCTGCATGGTAAAGGAAACAAAATGAAGAGGCAGCCAACAGAATGGTAGAATATGTTTGCAAATTATGCATCTGTTAAAGGATTATTATCCAGAAAATGTGAGAAGCTCAAGAAACTCAACAACAACAAAACAGTTCAGTTATGAAAAGATCAAATGATATAAACAGGTGTTCTTCAAAGGATGAAATGCAAATGGCCAGTAGACACATTAAAATGCACAGGAACACTAGCCACCAGGGAAATGCAAATAAAAATCACAATGAGGTAACACCTCACACAAGTTATATTGGCTACCATCCAAAAATTGAAAATAAGAAATACTGATGAGGTTATGGAGAAAAAGGAATGCAGATTTGTACAACCATGATGTAAAACAGCTTGGAGATTTCTCAGTAAATCAAAGATAGGTCCCATTTGTGGGAATATATCCAAAGGAAATGAAATCATAACATGAAAGAGATACTTGCACTCCATGGTTATAGCAGCATAATCAGCAACAGCAAAGATATGGAATCAACTTAAATGTTGATCACCTGATTTTTGGATAAAGAAAATGTAGAATACATACACAATTGTATATTACTCAAGCAAAAAAAGAATGAAATCCTGACATTTGCAACAAAATGGATATAATTGGAGATTATTTTGCTAAGTGAAATAAGCCAAATCCAAAAAGACAAATATCAAGTTTTTGTTATTTGTGTAAGTTTATTTATAGAGAAAGCATAAAATTGTGTGGATGTCATATCATTGGTTATTTAGTTACAAATATTGCTTCACTGAATCATAGTATATAAAGGGCAATATGCTCTTTTTCTCCTCACATTACGATCAAAGTAAAGAATTCCTCATTCTGTGATATTAATATATATATTTCAAGAAAAATAGCATATATATATGTCTATAATATCTACATCTGAAGTGAATGTGGCAAAAATTTAGAAAATTGCAAAATAGAAAATATGTGAAAAAGTTTGTCCAAGATGATATCATCTGCAGACTAGGGAGCAGCTTAAACTCTTAAACACTAATGTGTGCCACTCTGTGTATTTTGTGGCAGAAAAAAAGAGCTGTCTTAGTGTCCATGCGCATTGTTGTTGTGACCATCTGTGTTGAAGCTCTGGTGTAGATAAATGTTACTGATGGAAAGAACTTTATTTTGTCCTTTTTCCCCACCAGTCCTCTTTTCCCATTATTTCAGCTTGACCTCAAACTTCACCCTACCGTGTGATGTCAGCAATAGTTCTATGGAACATAAAACCTTTACTTACTATCTGAAGTAAGAGCTGAATTGTATTCCTCACTTAAGGAAATGGGATCTGGAATGGCCAGGCAAAATTGCATTAAAAGAAAACAAAATTCTGGAAATTGCTCTAGATTTTTGTAAAGCACTCCTGTTTTAAAATATTTATTTCAAAGAGAGAGTGAGAAGGAGATAAAGAGAGGGAGAGAGAAAGAGACACACAGAGAGAGAGAGAGAGAGAGAGAGAGAGAGACAGAAATGAATCATAATCACAATCTTCTATCCACTGATTAACTTCCCAAATGCCTGTAACATTTATAGCTAGGCTAGTCTGTAGTCAGGATCCAGGAACTCCATAAAGATCACTCAAGTGCGTGAGGCATGGACTTGTGTACTTGAGCCACCATCTGCTGTCTCCCAGGCACAATGGGAGGGAGCTCTATTGGAAGCAAAGTAGCCAGGACTTGAAGAGGACCTCCAGTAAGGAATGCAGGCATCCCGGCAGCTTAACTTGTTGTACCACATTAGTTCCCAACCATTACTTTTGAGATTCAGTCACAGACTCATGGAGACAGGAGTAAGTTTATGTAAGCTTCAGAACTAGATTCATTGGCAAATGTGTTCTGGCAACTGACTGGCTTCCAAAAATGAGGACTCCCTCTTATAGGCTGGCTTTCAGCTCTATCTTTACTAAAGCCAGATATCATTGATGTTCAGATGGGTTATAGGGAAGCTCTGGTATTGATTTTTTGCCATGATAAAATACTCAGTCTCCTCTTTCATGAAAAAAAATATATATATAAAGAGAACCTTACTTTCAACCTCCCTGACTCCCTCAAAGACCCCTTTCTTCCTTTTTTTTCCTTTAATTTTTGAAATAACATAATTTCAAATTATTTACTAGTCACAGGCTTAATGCACCAGAATTATGTTCAACAAGTTAAAAATTAGAAAGACCATTGTTCCACAGAAGTACAGACAAGGACTATAAAATTATCAAATAATAAGATGCTAGTTTCATTTTTATACATTGTGGGTTTGTAATTTGTATGCTACATTAACTACCATGTCCCAGAGTAAAAGAATGAGGCATGTTTTTGTGGTCAACAAAACTAACCTACAAATATTCAAGTTAGTTTTTTGTTTTGTTTTGTTTTGTTTTGTTTGTTTGTTTTGTTTTTAATTTGACAGGTAGAGTTATAGAGACAGAGAGAAAGGTCTTATTTCCGTTGGTTCACTCCCCAAATGGCTGCTACGGCTGGCGCTGCGCCGATCTGAAGCCAGGAGCCAGCTTATTAAATGATGAGACACACGTACAAAAATAGTTCCAAATCGCTGAGCTGTAATTGTCCTTCAGATAATCTGAGGTTCTTAGGTTTTCCCTTTTCTTATCCAGGTTTTGTCATATGAATTGGGTGAATATATGATTTTATTACTTTTGGGATACTCTGGTATTTCAAATATATAGGGCAATATCCTAATAATGTCAAGTAATTAACAAGATTTGATTGACATAATCTCATATTGAATGAATATAAATATCTGTATCCATCATCCTGAAAAAGAAAATTAAAATAGGCAATATCTAGCATCATTAACATCATTATTTTTGAAGATACTGGCCTCCTATCCAAACCTCTATGCTATCTGACATATTCTCCATAAAGAAAACCATTTCACCACTATTTTACAAAAACAAGGTAATATTCTCAAAAACTTTGGGGAAACCTTGGAAACTCCAGAATAGAACAAAGATTGTAATTTTAATATACTTCTCAAATTATGCAATAAATGAATTTGTTTTTCCAAGAGTAAAAAGAATAATCTGGCATCACCATTCTACTACTTAGGGCCTCCGTGCATACCAAGACATTATAAAATGTTTGAAAGGAAATTCAAATTAATGATTTTGAACTTCTATTTGTTGATGGATAGTGTATGGGTTGGATTACAATGTGTGAATATGGCTTCATTATTTGAAAAAAAATATGTACAACTATAATTATTCCAACTGTAATATATCTAAATGAGTGACACTCAAGTAGACAGTACACTGGTCTATCACATTACATAGAAAACAGAAAATACTTTGTATCTCTTATTCATCTGTATCTTTCTAAATGTAGTTGTTTTAAATTATTTTTGTTTGAAGACTTTTAGAAAACAAACTGAAATTCTATTTTTTGCCAGCATATGAGTATATTTTATGCGTTATATTCACAGTCACCTAGTACAATGAAACGTTGATTCTATTATATGTATGCAAAATTTGCCTTTACAAATCATATGTTTTGTTTTTTAGCATCTTGTGTTTCTCCATAGTTGGACAATGAAAATTTTTGTGAAGTGTTTGAATAGTAGATTTACTATGAATCCTGTCCTCTTATCTTTCTATAATGATAAAAAAGTATGAATAATCATTTAAAATTAAAACACAATTAGTAATGCTCTGGTTAAAATATTTAAATTTTGCATCACTCTGCTCTTCATGGTTCATCAAATAGTATGGCATGAATATTTATTTTACTAATAAGGCTCATGTTTTACATTTTTATTTCCTTTATGTTTATGTTATTGTGATATTTTGCATAATTCCTATTAAGATATTGAAATGAATTAAAATCCTTCCATTACAGACTATTTTAATGAATAAATTTAAAATAAGTTTTGAAGCAGTTATATAATCTTTTCAAAAAATTAAGAGGGTTAACTCATGTTTTTAAATTTTTATATCTTTGTTATTGAATTTGAAATAAAGATTAAAAGAAACAGAGAGAGAGTAAAAGAGAGAGAGAGAACTGCTATCCACTGATTTACTCCCCAATGCCTGGCACATCAAGGGCTGTGCCAGGCTGAAACTAGGAAAACAGATCACTTACTAGGTCTCCCATGGACGTGGTAGGGACCCAGGTACTTGAGTTATCACCTTCTGTCTCACATGGTGCACATTAGCAAGGTAGCTGAAAGTTGATCCAGTCACTCTCCTGTTTGGATGTCCCACGTAGCAACTTAACTGCTGCCTCTAGTGCAACTCTCACCTTAAAAGCATTTATTATTTCCAAAGCACAAACTAAAAACACTACTGAATATTGAGATGAATTTTAAAGCTCTAACCTGATGAATGCTGTAGATAGAGTTGTCTCTATAATGCAGGAAGGACCTTAGTAAAGAATTGACTTAGAAATCAATATTTATGTATTGGATCAATATTCAGTAACTTATCCTTTTATTCATTCATGAAGTTTTTGTAAAATAATAATAATATATTAATGTTTACAACATGCAAATTTGAAGTACTGTACATAATCAATTGAGTTAATTTACTATTTAAGTGGATATAGATTACTGAATATTTATATACTAAGGAACAAAGAGCAGAGTCAGAAGAGTAATATATGCTTTGGCACATTCGTCACATTGGACTTCATATCTCTATTTTTCTGTCTTCCAATTATTTTCCTTCTGTAGTCTCTTTAGTAATTCACTTTTCTCTCTAGCTAACATAATGCATGCATTTTTAACATTCTCTATCTTCAAATAAAACTCTTGAAAGTCTTCTAGTTCTATCTACTGACCCATATTCATTTATGTATCATTCTCTAATTCAGGCATGACCAGCCACACAATCCTCAACTTTAATTCCATCCCTAGCCTAGTGTGTGTGTCCACACTTATGTCTATTTTTTCAAAAAAAAAAAATCTTCTTAGCTTAAATAAAACATTCATGCAAATAGAAACTCTGTTTCTTTTTTATCACTTTTAATTTTTGTTCTAGAATAATTTATATTAAATTATGGAATTCTTGTAATATTATGTATCAAAAATCACAGGAAATAACATGTGAAAATTATAAACCTGAGAAAGTGCATTTTCCTGAAAAGACAGGAAGTGATTGTCCTTTTGGTGGCATTGACCATAGAGATATGGGAAAATTCATTTTTTACACAGGAAACAGTGGCAATATGTATATTAACACGAGTAGAACTAGGAGTTTTGTTGTACAAGGTTGCTATCTCCTATATTCTCATACTTTATAAGAGATAAAGTATTTTCTGCTAATTATATGTAGTTCAACTATCACATTACAAACGCTGAGCAATAACAGAAACAAATTATCACACTGAGTAATTTTTCCATGAATAATTTACTAATGACTTCGTCTTAAGGAGTAGATCCACTAAAATTCACTGTGATTCTGCTGTCTCCATGCACTTTCTTTTTTTAAATTTTTAAAAAGATTTATTTATTTATTTATTTGCAAGTTAAAGTTACTCATAGAGAGGAGGAGAGTCATAGAGAAAGAGAGGTCTTCCCTCCGCTGGTTCACTCTTCAACTGGCTGCAAAGGCTGGATAGACAACAGTCTGAAGCCAGGAGCCAGGAGCTTCCTCCAGTTCTCCCAAGCGGGTGCAGGGGCTTAAGGATTTGGGCCATCTTCAACTGTTTTCCCATGTTACCGCAGAGAGCTGGATTGGAAGTGGAGCATCCGGGCTCGAACTGGCACTCACGTGGGGTGCCAGCACCACATACAGAGGCCTCACCCATTGCACCACTCAGCACCAGCCCCCAAGAATTTTCTTAAAGTGACTCCTCCTTATTCACCTTAATACCATTTTTTTTCCTGTAGTAACCCTTCATGCTTTACAGGCAATATTTAAAATATGTTCTCATAAATATATGAATATTTATTGCTAATATTAATTAAAAAATGGCAGATGTGTAATAGGATGAATATATAGTTTAAGCAATCATAAAAATCATTTGCCAAGTTTGACTAAATGAATTGTATATTGACTGTAATATAATATCTAAAATCAAATCACAAACTATAGATAAAATTGAAACACACTGGGCTGTCACTTGACTCAACAGTGAAAGCCCTGGCCAGTGGCGCCAGTATCCCATATGAGTTCTGGCTGCTCCATTTCTGATCTAGCACCCTGCTAATGCATCGAGGAAAGCAGCAGAAGGTGACCCAAGTACTTGGCCCCTGCACCCACATGGGAGATCCTGAAGCAGCTCCTGGCTCCTTGCTTTGGCCTTGCCCAGCCCTGGTTGTTGTAACCTTTTGGGGAATGAACCATCAGATCGAAGACTTCTCTCTTTGTCTCTACTTCTTTTTGTAACTCTGCCCTTTAAATACATTAAAAAAAAAATCTTGAAACCACTACCAGGGTAAGAAAAAAGCTATAGCATTGTGTATTTGGAAAAAGAAATCAAAGCAATATGCAAATTCAGTCACCATTAGGAATTAAAAACAAGTATTTTAAAACAGTAAAGGATGTGAAAACTTCCTTAGATACGTGCTTCATATTCATCTAAGGAGAAAATAAAATCAAATGCTGAAATCGCAAGTGTTACAAATGACGTCACATAATTGAGATTCTAACAACTCAAAAAGCCTTTTCAGCTTAAAACTGGAGATCTTGCTGAAACAGCTCTCGGTTTAGCAATAACAGAATGAAAAAAAAAAAAAAAGAACGCTAGCAGAATAGCTAAGTTATTAAACTCAGCAAATGTTTACCAAAGAACTGTGAAACGCAGGTATTGTGGAGACCCAATATAAAACTCCTGTTTTTAGCAATATTCTGCATGATACCCACCCAGAGAACAAGTCATGTAATGATGGCTTAGGACCAGATGGCCCCTTGCCCATTTGAAAAAACTCCTAAGCAAACAGATAGGTTACAACTGTAGGCATCTGTCAGGCTACATGAAGACTAGCTGCTCAGATTCCCTTTCAAGGAAGGACTCTGCCTCTCTGCAGAGGGCTGTGGTGAGCAGGCAGCCTGCATTCCTCATCGTCACCACCGGCGTCTTAGGTCACACCATTGCCCACTCAGCCCACAAACAACGGCTAATTCATTTGCCAATCAGAGAAACTGGAGACATCCCAACAGGCACCATTCCGACTGACAGATACACACCCAGGGTCCCTACCCACAATTTGGATTCTATATCAGACCTGAGTTCTAGGTCATCTTCCAGTGCTGCTCCATGCTGCTTCCTCCATCATGTTATGAGTATTTAGATTAAGGAAGAGTAACCATGAATACTGTTCAAAGAATACCTGCTTTGGTACCAGTAACATTCTTCTTAGACTTTGCATCTTGAATCTTCTTTGTTGTCTATGTATTTTGTTCCTGTAATATCTTTTATAATAAATTTTCCTTCCTCATTAGTTAATATAAACCTGTACATGTACTGGTCTCTATTTTCAAATGCTGAAAAAAAATTCACATAAAAAGACGTAAGACGCTGAACCTGAAATTTCCTCTCAGCTTTTTTTCTACAGAACTTATCAGGCAGCAACTGGCAATATCCCAAATTCTAGCAGATTTCCAGACAGGACTAGCATGTTGCCAACTCAGGGCCTTTGCCCATGTTCTAAAGAAGGCTTTCCTTGTTCACTCTAATTTCATTGTATTCCAGAATGCTCTCTATTCCTGTGCCTGGCTGTCATTTTCGTCAGTGTTTTTATTTTTTCCATTGTACTGCTAATAATTTTTGAAGATTGATTTATTTATTGGAAAGAGTTACAGAGAGATTAGGAGAGAGACAGAGATCTTCCATTCCACAGGTTCATCCCCCAAGTGGCCACAATGATTAGGGCTGAGCCAAACCAAAGCCAGGAGTCAGAAGTTTCATTCAGGTCTCCCACTTTGGTGGCAGGGACCTGGGCACTTAGGCTATCATCTATTGTTCTCCCAGGCCATTAGCAGAGAGCTGGGTCAGAAGTGGAGCAGCTAAGACCCAACCATACCCATATGGCATACCAGCATTACAGGTAGCAGGTTAACCCACTGCACCACAACATTGGCCCATACGTAATGTTAAAAATTTATGTCAGGGCCGGTGCCGTAGCTCAATAGGCTAATCCTCCACCTGCGGCGCCGGCATACCGGGTTCTAGTTCCAGTCGGGGCCTCGGATTCTGTCCTGGTTGCCCCTCTTCCAGGCTAGCTCTCTGCTGTGGCCTGGGAGTGCAGTGGAGGATGGCCCAAGTTCCTGGGCCCTGCACCCCATGGGAGACCAGGAGAAGCACCTGGCTCCTGCCTAAGGATCAGCGCAGTGCGCTGGCCGCAGCGTGCCGGTCGCGGCAGCCATTGGAGGGTGAACCAAAGGCAAAAGGAAGACATTTCTCTCTGTCTCTCTCTCTCATTGTCCACTCTGCCTGTCAAAAAGAAAATATATGTCAGAAATAGTCTCTATTCTCTCAGTAGAATTGTAGCTTCATGATGGCATGGATTTGTGTTTTGTGTTCTGATATATTGTCTATGTCATGACCAGAGCATAGCACATTATGAATGTTTCATATTTGTGATATGAGCATACAGTAACTAAATCTGGACGTACTCCCAAATATTTTTAATTATCAGTGTAATTCCATTATAAATGATTACAAACCAAATAAAAATCCATCTAAAATAGAAAACAAAACAATTTCATTAGGGGCACTAAATAGATGATGTATTTGGTAATGTATCTTGATAAGAAAGTATGGGAACACTGGTTGTTTTAGTACTAACAAAGTTGTACTTTGAAAACTTGTTAAGGGAAAATTATTGCTTGTTTTACTATTACTTTGGGGATTAAACTGCTTCAGTTGTGTTCAAACATAGGATACAGGCATCTGTCAATTGGTCACTTGAGCCTCTGATAATGATGAATCTGCCCTTTAAGTGTGATTAAATTGGACAACTTACAACTGTTGTTCTATAACCAGAATAGACATTTAAGCTATTGTTTGTTGTGATCATCCTTTAATTGACAATTTGCATTGTTTAAAATGTGTACATTAACATTATTAAATGTGAAATCATTACAATGTGAACAGAATCAGTAGTGGCAATTGAGTTGCTCTTTCTAAATACAATGAAATCCTGACTTACCTAATGAAAAATCGAAATTTACACTGATATGCAAAATATTTCTTTTCTTTGGAAATATATAATTTTTCCAGAATATTTTCCATCACTTTCTGTAATACTTGCTGTAATACTTACTTGTATGTATGGGGCAACTATATAATCATTGGCAAGAACTTTGATAAAGAGCTTCTAGGAAAAAAGATTCTATCTGGATTTACAGGACACTTATGCTTTGAGCAATGCTATCTTTGCACTACAGACACTAGCTAGTTCAATCTCAATGGCTAAGTATGTGAGAGAAAAGACTGGATAAAAAGGTAATATCCTCCCCAACTTAATCAGTCTTCCATGGTGAGCAGCTAAGCTTGTAGCTGCTATTCAGAAAGATGTTCATTAGGGCTTCTGAAGCGTCCTTCACCTTGCAGGAGACAGGCCAGTTTATCGGATTGCTTCAATTAACAGGCAGGATGCTCTTTGCAATACCTTTTAACTGAAGCTTTAGGTACTTATTCTCTGCCAGCCCAGAGCTGTATTCCCACGGTATAATATGCTTGAAAATGTGAAACCCAGGGTCATTTCTGTTTTACTTTGTAAATCTACTTTGGATATATTATGGTAATCCCAAGGTATTTTAGCTTTAAGTTTTAAAAATTAATTGATATAAAATTGTACATATTAATGTGGTACAGTGTGATAATATGATACATTTATACAATCTTAAATGATTAAATCAGGGTTATTAGCATTTCCAGCTCCTTAAACATTTATCCTTTCTTTTTGTCTGAAGCCTAAGAATTTTGCTCTTTTAATTTATTATGAAGCATATTCTAAATTGTCGTAAACAGTATTCACATTGCTGTGCTGAAGACACTAAAACATTTTTTTTTTATCTAACTCTATTTTGATACTCATTGCAAAACTGTCCTTTTTCCCTCTCACCTAAGTTTTCTACTAGTGACCCTGTGGCACTACAACCAAGAAAAGTAAGATGGATTTCATCAGAATAAGGTCTGAATTTTTAAAAGAAAGTATTAGGGAGGCTTATAATTACCCACATTACCCTAGAATCTGCAAGATAGAAAATTTACATTTATTCTCTGTATAAATGAAAGTATGAATGTATGTCTAAATGTAGGGGTGTGCAAAAAGATGCATTTAGAGAATCGATTATTAACTCTCAAAATAAAACAGCAAGCAGCACATTGTTACCTTGCATAAAGGAAGATATAATACTATTATGGTTACCCTAACAGAGCAAGTTCAAACATCTGTCTTTAGCTGTCCTCTGGGGACTACCTTTAATAAATTGGCACACTTTCAGCTACACCACTTCATTTTCCACTGAGTATAGACTTTTTCCTGGGTACTGTGCGGGCAATAAAAGCACAATGATGCATGCATTCTATTGTGTCTAAGATACAAGGAAAAATATTCTCCTTTCTGATCGCCAAGAAAAACAATTGGCTCTTAATTTTCTACCTTTCTCATTAATTTGGTCTCCATAATGATCCATTTTACAGATGGAAGTACACAATTATAAAATTTGCACATTGCAGTCTTTGACACTTTGAATAGTCCTGCAGGTTCCTACCTTTTGAAATAAAATTCTGCAATTTTATGTACACTCTTCATTAAATGCAGTGTCAATTCTCAACATTAGATCTTCTTGTGTCTGCATTCCTACATTTCCTTCTGAAGCAGATTTGTCAGTCACTTAGTTTTTTTTTTTTAAATCCTACAATTTTAAAGGCAAAACTTTAGAAGAAAACATAGGATACATGTTAGACACCATGAAAAATGAAAACAAACGCATAGTTTTTTTTGTGTGTGTATCAGTTGTCATATGTCATGCCTCACTGTAACATATTATTTTTGTTATCTTTTGATGCAGCAATCATAAATGCAAAAAAGCAGCCATGTTTTGATACTTTAAACTTAGTTTCTCTGCAGCTTCTTAAAACAGACATGCTTCTTCCACTTTTGATATCCAGCCATTTTTTCTATGTTATTTATGTTAAATGTGAAAATGTGATTTTATAAATAAATTACAAAGAAATACAGTGGTATTTCTCTAAATAAGAATATAAACATGATTTCTCCCCAAGGGTTATTGTATCCTATATTGAGACAAGGTAATTCTCACTACTCACTTTAAAAATATAAATTGATGGGCTAGGTGTTTAACTAACTATATTAGGTTTGGTAACCACCATGGATCCCATACTCCAGCTTCCTGCAATGGCAGCATCTCATATGGACACAGGTTCAACTCTTGGCTACTCCACTTCAAATCCAGCTCCCTAATAATGTACCTGGAAAAGCAGCAGAAAATGATGCAAGTCCTTGGGCACCTACATCCACATGAGAGACTCAGAAGAAGTCAAATAATCTTGGTGTGAATGGAATGGGAGAGGGAGCAGGAGATGGGAGGGGTGTGAGCGGGAGGGGAGTTATAGGAGGAGAAGCCATTGTAATCCATAAACTGTACTTTGGAAATTTATATTTACTAAATAAAAATTTAAAAAAAGAGATAAGGGACCCTGTATGCTACCAGTAATAATTATGTGTTTTTCTCATATGTAAAATAAATGTATAAATAAAATAAAAAAGAAGTCAAATATGATCACATGTATATCTGGAAGGGAAAAATTCTCAAAATACTTTTCCTATTTTGACTAGTACTCAGGAATTTTTCATACCTAACCACTCTTTCTCACCCTTCTCTTGAACCAAGGGCAAATAAAACTGACAACAGGGGTTCCATTAGTCATAAAGTGATTAGGCCATTGGAGTCATCTTCTAGTCAGAGTGAACAGTCCTCAGGTATTCAGGTGAGACAAGTGCAAAAACAAATAAATAAAGGCTACATCCACGATTATAGATTATAATCCAGTAAGAAAAAACTGAAGTGCACTAGCCATAACAAAACATCAAACCATACCTGAAAAAAAAATCAAGATGACCCATTAGTAATACAATTACATTAAATAGTACTAAATACCCTTAAAATTAGATAACACAGTTCAGCTTTCTTAGATTATAGCACCCACAATGGCAAATATATAATTAAAAAATACTGGATATGAGAAGAAGTAGGAAAATGTAATCACTACTACTGCTATTATTGCAAATGAAAATAATTTAAAAATAAGGCATGATTAATATGGACCCCAAAAAACTTTAAAGGTATCATAATTATTGCCAAAGAATTAAAAATCAGCTACTAGATAAATGTGATAAGGATCTTTATTACTTATTTTATTCAATAGTATGTATTACATTTTAGGAATGATTTTGCTCTTTATGGAAATTTCTCTTTTTAAAAATATTTATTTATTTATTTATTTATTTGAAAGGCAGAGCTACAGAGAGGCTGAGAGAGAGAGAGAGAGAGAGAGAGAGAGAGAGAAAGAGAAGAGAGGTCTTCCATCTGCTGGTTCACTCCCCAGATGGCTGAAATGGCTGGATCCAAAGCCAGGAGCCAGGAACTTCTTTCAATCTCCCATACGGATGGCAGGGGCCCAAGGACTTGGTTCATCTTCTGCTGCTTTTTCAGGCAGTAGCAGAGAGCTGGATCTAAAGTGGAGCAGCTAAGACTCAAACTGGCATCCATATGGGATACCAGCATTGCAGACAGTGGTTTTAACCCACTGTGCCACAGCGTAAGCCCCCTTGTGGAAAATTTCTAAATGTTTTAATAGAGACATGTCTTTAGAGCTTTTAGTGACAGAAGTGGCATTTTTCAGTATTTAATCCTGTGTTGTTTATTTTTACTACACATAAATGGAGAACAATATGAAAAGTAAATTAGCTTTAATATTTTTTGAATGTAAGTATTGGTATTAATTGCAGGTTTAAGTTAAATTCTGAAGTAGCATCACTAAAATTTTATTTCTGCTAAATAGTTTCAGGGAAAGATAGTTACATTTCTGAAGGAATATCATTACCATTTGTGATAAATATCTATAATTTCTCTCGTACATTAAATATTGGATTCTGACACTCTTTCTCTACTCTATGAAACACAAAAATTGTACATAGTTAAAACAAATGTGATATTATTCCCAAGCTAAAAACTTGGTATTTTATAAATATGGCATGTCCTTACTAATAAAAGATGAATCCACATTCAAAACAATACATTGTAATTCCTAATGCTAAAATGATATATAGACAGATGATAGATGGATAGAAATTTTTAAATATTACAGAGTTCAACCAATAGTATTAAGTAGAACAAAAAAATGCTAAAAGGGATAAAGTATTAAATTGTACATCAACACTCAGGACAAGGGCTGGTCAAGTCATTGTTTCTTATAGTGCCCATTTCACTTAAACAGGTTTCCTTTTTAAATTTTTATTTAAATTAAATATTTAATTATTAATTATTTGAAAGTCAGAGTTACAGAGGGAGGGAGAGACAAGCAGAGATCTAACTGTTGGTTCAGTCTTCAAGAGACCGAGTAACCAGTGTTGAACCAGCCCAAAGCCAGGAGCCAGGATGTTCATCTGGGTCTCCCATGTGAATTCAGGGGCACAAGATTTGAGTCATCTTCTGCTGCTTTTCCTAGGCCATTAGCAGGAAGCTGGATCTGAAGTGGAGCATCCAGGACATGAACTGGCACCCTTATGGGATGCCAAATTCACAGGCAGTGGCTTTACATGCTATGCCACAATACCTGCACCAATAAAAGTCAAATATAATAAGCAGTCATAACCTGCAAGAAATTGCTCTAACATGGCCCAAGAGATCAGTCCAAGAAAACTTAGGACAAAACACAATTAATCATGCCATTTATAATACTATTTTTTTTTCTAATTAGGAATGGGTCCACTTACAGATGCATTTGCTCATTTCTTGTGCATTCACTAATGCCTGGCCATTTTTTACAACTAGATAATCAGGATGTATTTGCCATCTTTGGCCTATTTTGTTCAACTTTCATTTTTTTTTTTTCCTATAAACTCTTCTCTTGTTGACCAAATGCATGTTCTATTTAAGTTACCTTTGGCAACTATGAGACACAAGTATTTCTGCCATTTTTTTCTTCCCTCAAAATTAACCTATTTTCAATTTATTTGTGTTGCCTTGCTTGCTAGGAGATTAAATAATTCAACATGAATAATAAACTAGAAATATAGCATAATGTTATCGAGAGAGAGAGAGAGAGAGAGAGAGAGGTTTATATAGAGTACTTTTTGTGAAGGAATTAAACTAAGACCCTCTTCACTAAATAGCTCGAAAGATTAATGTTATTATAGCGAATAATACAAAACTGGAATTAAAAGGCAGGAGGATACTACTCAAGAACTATTCCTGTGGGATAGGAGTGGATCCTTGCCTCCCTGCCTAATCATACTGTTTGATTAGTTATTCCATGGACAGAAGAAATGTTGATGATTTCTATTTTTTTCTGTTTCTTTACAGCCCAAATAAGTGTGTATCATTTCATTTTGTAAACAATCTTCCAAAAATATATTTGTCTGTGTCATTGTTATGATCACAGTAGCAATGTAATCATGATTCTACGAAAACAGTGGTTGTCATCTGACTGCCTGGTAAAGAGGACTGTACCTGGGGGTGGCATGGTGCTGTTCTAGTCACTGACTCAGAAGAAGTCATCATAGAATGGCTTTCTAGTTCCTCTGACAGTCCAATTCCCCCCACAGAAGATCTGAGGGCAATGTTGAAACCAAAAGAGCAGATGAACAAAGTAAAAGTTGAAATATGTAATTACCAACTTGTATCCTGAAAAATAACAACTCCAAACAAAATCAGAATAAGCAGCAGATTCAGTTGCACAGGGTTCTCAGGATACCTTCCTCCTTCTGAGGTCTTACAATGCGGATGAACCTGGAGAAGATTATGAAAGTGAAATAAGTATAATATCAAATAAACATGCTGTGTATTTAGGTTTATATGTGGAATCTAAAATTTTCAGGCTCAGAACTGAGAATGGTTTTAACATTCATTGGAGATTAGTTTTGGGATGTGGGAAACACAGAAATGCCATGTAAAAGCATTTTTTTTTTTGTAAGGGGTATAAAGTATCAATTAGATTAGAGGAAAAACTTCTGGAGAGTTGTTGTACAGCATGGTGACTACAGTTAATCTACTGTATAGTTGAATATTGCTAAGAGTAGATTTTAAATGTTCTCTCTCATACGCACACACAGACACACAGACACACACACACACACCACACACACACTCAAAGACATTATTTGAAGTGAGATATGTTAATTATTTTGATTTACTCAGTCTACAATGCCTATATGTATCAAAACATAAAGTTGCATCTCATGAATTATACACAATAAAAGAAAAATATGGAAGCCCACCATACCAGAGATTTCAGCTTTTACAATTGTCTATAGTCCTTTTACTTTTCTGCTTAAAATATACAAGCTGGCCCATGTTTTCATAGGAACAATTTAGTTAGTCATATTATTTTTAAGAACTTAGACTATACTTAGCAATACAAAGCATAAAACATAATAATTTAAAGTATAATTTGAATAGAATAATTTATTTTTATATTCATTTATAAAAATAAAATTCCTGAACGTTTCAAAATATTTTTAAGATTTATTTTCCATTTTATTCCCAAATTTCTTCATGTACTCTGACTTTTTTGTGAGAAATTAGTAGGAATAAATACCACAGTACAATGTAAAAGACTCTCAGGAAATTATTAATTAGGTAATTTTAAGTAAGCACATTAAGATTTTATGTGGTGCATGTGAAAGAATATATATGTGTGTATATATACTTAGATATGCATTATTGTGGGGTAAACTAATAAATGGAAATATGTCACAGAATCATAGAGCTGACAGCATATCTCTCAGGAAAGAAAAAATTATGTAAAATAAAGCCACACTATTTTACTCATGAGATTTTTCTCACTTCAGCCTTTAATTTTCTAAAGCATTTTAAAATTCATAACTTTAAATGTAATTCCTGTTTATCCTTTTTTATCAAGCTCTGCTTTATCATAATCGTAATGGCTTACTTTCATATGGTGCAAAAACATACTACTACCTACATAGAATTTTAATATAGTATAGAACGATTAATACTGCATTTTATCTGACAAATTTTACTTCAGTTGATATAGTTTGGAGAATATCAGAGTTATTTGATGATGCAAAGGTTTAGAGAAAAAAGTTTTTAGGGACATTAATCACAAGTATCCAGACATTTGTTTTATAATTTTATGAGTAAAATTTACAATTAATCTACCCTCATTTTGGTTGCAGCAGCACTATGTTTATAGAAGTTTCTTCGGAGTTTATGTAAGCTTTGAAGATTATAGGTGTATTTTAGAGAATGTTATTGATAGTTTTGAGTTAGTCATTTGCACATACATTTTATGCATTTAATGTGTGACTAAAAACTACATAAACATGAGTTATCTTTTAAAAATGTTCCTTGTGCTTGATTCTTTATGGCAGCTTAAAGTGGTGATGCTTTATAGCACATCAAGCTAAAAATGTTTGTTAACTCTCAATTATTTTATTGAAGTAAGCAGATTTCTGACAACCATCTGTTTAGAGTGTACTTACTTCTGTTAATAAATCCATTTGAAAGTGAAATAGTCATTTAAGCAAGGAAGTAAGGACAGCAACCTGGGAAGTTGAAGCTATATATATTTTGTGACACATCCTGTGCAATGTGCATTATAGAGGCATAACATGGTGAAAAGTTGTGCTAAACAAAAAGGAGCTGTATTTATGTTGTGCTAATCCAAATATCTTCAAAGCAAAGCAATTATAAGTAGATCTTTAGTCCTAAAAAAGTACATAATTTGCATTCATGACAAGAATGTACATTTAAACGTTAACAATATTTTTTTCACTTTATTCTCTGTTTCTTATTTTGCTTATGTTTAACATTGTCTTTTCTTTTCTTAATATTCCAAAATTATGTTTTTTTTATTTTATATAAATTCCTGAGTATATTCAGTGTTGTACAAGCACAATAGAGTTGTTTGGTGAGATTTAACTTGCTCAGAAATCGATTTCATACTGTTCAATATTTTTGATATTTGAAATTATTATTTATATTATTTTCAGTAAAATCTTTACATAATTCTGGCTATTGCAGGCTGCATTAAAATGAATATCTTATTGTGCCTGGATAGTATTCTCTTTGTTGATGCATGATTATGACTCTAAAATAATCCCCTGCTGAGCTTGTCAGACTGAATTTCTTATAAGTTCTATATTCCATATTCAAAGTTAGAACATTTCAAACACATCTTCCTAATTTAACAAAACATCTATCCAAGCTTTTCATGTCATATGCTAACAAATGAAAATATTTTATAGGCTTCTTTTCATAAATAGTTTAAAAAAACTAGAATGACATGATAATATTCTGTTCAGATATAGATATACATAAATATATGTGTTATATATATATATATATATGATAAAATAAAAATGACTTTCCCTTGATTGAGAAGAGCTTAAACAGATGGCCATACATCCGAAATAAAGCATACATCCAAATACCCTGACAGAGATATTTATTAATCTAATCAAATTCCTACCAAGATTGAACCTGGAAAATGGAAGTCTCACCTCTTGCTTTTTCAAATGAAGATAAGTTTGGCCTGGGAAATAGAAGGTGCATCAGTCTAATTGAAGAGATTGATATCCCTTTCATTAAAGGACACATGTGCAAAATGTCTTATGGGAGAGGGTCTAAAGAAATGTCATACACTTAACGGGAGAGAGCAGCCTGTGAAGTGTTGTGGGTTCCTGCCCTGCCCTTGCAGGCATCTGAAATTTCTTAACTGTACCAGGTGATTTGTAGAGCATTTCAGAGGTGTCCCAGACACCTACCAATGCAGCTATTTGATAACAACAGACACCTTCAGTTGTACCTAACTCTTACACTGAATGTAAATAATATGAAGTCAGGTGTGCATTTTTAAACATTGTTTTCCATTTATTACCTAGCATAGAAAAATACCTATGCTTTCTGAAAGAGCACTGGGGCCAACACCGGTCAGACAGCACAACCTGAAGATGTTGGTCAAAGGACAGAAAATTTGTTAGTAAAGAGGAGTAATTTCAAGACAATTGTTGTATCTCAGGGTGACTAAACCTAATAACTATCTATTGTATCTTTGGGAATAGGTAAGAATTGATTTTAAGTGTTCTCACCACAGATACACATAAAGTATTGAGATAATTTATATGAAAGAACTTAGTTATTTATCATTGTATACATACATCAAAACAGCATGCTGCATACTGTAAATATATGTAATTTTCATCAATTAAGTAGAGTGACCAGCATTATAGCTCAATAGGTTAAGCCAAACTTGCAATGCTGGCATCCCACAACAGAGTGGGGTTCAAGTCCAGGCTACTTGGCTTCATATCCAGATTCCTGCTAATGAGCCTTGTATTTGAGTCCCTGACACCAAGATGGGAGACCATGATTGAGTTTCAGGCTTCTGTCTTCTGCTGGCCCAATGCTGTTACTGGCATTTGGGAATGAGTCAGCAGGTGGAAAATCTCTTTGCCCTCTTTTTCTCTGTGTGTCACTTTGCCTTTCAAATGAATAAATTTTTAAATTAAATTTTAAAACAGAAATCACAAGTATATAAAGCATGAAAAGGGAGGAGATAACAGAAGAGCTTATTCTTTGCTCACTCTTGAGATAAGCAGCCTTGGAAAGTAAGAAACAATCACAATGGCATAAGTGGCATAACAAATTAACTCCCAATGCAAAAATAGACAAAGGCAGATTGGGGAAGATGGTTAAAGAACTTCTATCAAGAAATTGGCATTGTGTTGTGTTTCAGTGTGAGTTCATCCATGATTCACCACATGACATCCCATTTTGGTGTGCCTGGATTTGAGTCCCACCTCCACTTCCAATCATGTGTTAGTGTGCCTCAAAAGACATAAATGATGGCCCAAGTATTTGTATTCTTGCCACCCACATAGGAGACTCATTTGATGTTCCTAACCTCTGATTTTGGCCTGGTCCTGCCCTATCTGGGGGCATTTGGTGAATGTACCAACAGATGGAAGAGCTCTCTTTCTGTCTCTACCTCTCTGTTATTTGGGCTTTCACATAAATCATTATAATTTTTATAAAAGTCATGCTGATTTTCACTTCCTACATGATACAGGAAATGATTTCTTTCCATTGAATATATTCAGTTGCCCATAAAATGGGACTTGTGGTAGGGAGGGTTAACTTCAGCTGTCTGCATTATATTGGTTTCTGACAAAATCCAAGAAGAGAGCTGAGATATGCAGCATTTCACAAAGCACTAAAGCTTTTTGCTAAATGAAATGCACATTTAAAAGCAGAGATTAAATTCCTGGATTATTATTTGAAAGGTGTTTATCTAGAATTCAAAAGGGTTGATAGCTTTGAAAATTTTTAAGAAAGTTCCAATTGCACATGACAACCCAGACCAATAATCTGAAGCCTAGGATTCTGTTTTTGGGTAATCTGGATTTAGCATATGTCAGTTGACTCTCCTACTGAATACAACAATATAAAATGCACAGAATGCATGTGGTGACTGTATTAGAAATAAGCAACGTGAATAGCAGTGGGTAGATCAGTAAAGGACATTGGGAACCAAAGTAGCACCAGAATGGCAGTTAATTTATTATTTTTCCCTTATGTATCCCTCAGCCTGAATGTAAGGGTAACTTGAAAAGAGCAAAGTGTCACAAAAATTTGTATTACTCTAATTCTGGTTTTAGTGGTTAAAAAGGGAAACACTCACCCACTGTGCACAAATGCAATTATCTTTCTCTTCTCCTTTTTCTCCTTCTATCAGACCCAGCTACACAAACAGTTCCACAGTGGCAGCAATCAGCAAACAGGGCACAAGTGAAAACCACATTGCAGTAATTTGAAGAGATGACTAAGAAGAGAAAATGCCTTTACACTCTCTATCTCAAGATTAACTAGGAGTGGAACAGAGAAATTTAGTAAAGGAGAGTTAGTTTTAAAAGAGATATTTTTTTTTCCAATCAGATAGATAGCCTTTTGTAAATATGGAAAAGACAATTTCTCAAATGCAAATATTTTGTTTATTTTAGAAGGCAGAGAGAGCACTAGAGGCAGCAACAAGGCTCTCTCATCTGCTGTTTCACTCTCCAAATGCCTGCAAGAGCCTGGGCTAGGATCTATGATAAGGAGTGGAGAACTTCATCTAGATCAGGATGTAGTGACAAAGACCCAAGCATTGGTGCCTCCTGAGTCTCCATTAGCAGGAAGCTAGAATAGGAATCTGAGCCAGGACTAAAACTTAGGCACTCTATAAATATTTGTTTTATAGGAATCAATATCATACAAAATCTCAGTAATATTTTAGCATGTAATAATCATGTAAGATATTTAATATCATGATACAGTATTGAGAAAATAAATGTAATTACTCTATATATGGCATGATATTATTCCAATTGAAAATATAAAAGAAAAATACATATGAAAAAACTGCAAGAAAGAATACCAAATATTTAATAGCACTTGTCACTATGAGAACATAAACTCCAGTGATAACATAAATTTTTGTTTTACTAAAACATGATTGACATTTAATGGAAAACTAGGCATATGCTACAAATGAATATTAACTAAACACAAGAATCCATTCCAAATGAATGAATTATTAAACCACTTTGGCGATAATTAGACATCCATAAAACCAGCATTACATGAACATCAGTATCACCTCTCAAAATGTCCTCTCATCTTTATTATTTTTTAAATATTTATTTATTTATTTGAAAGAGTTACACAGAGAGAGGAGAGGAAGAGATAGAGAGAGAGAGAGAGCGTTCTTCCATCCAATAGTTCACTCTCCAATTGGTCACAACAGCCGGAGCTGTGCCAATCTGAAGTCAGGAGCCAGGAGCTGCTTCTGAGTCTCCCATGGAGGTCCAGGGGCTCAAGGACTTGGGCCATCTTCTACTGCGTTTCCAGGCCATAGCAGAGAGCTGGATCAGAAGTGCAGCAGCTGGGTCTCGAACCAGTGCCCATATGGAATGCCTGTGCTTCAGGCCAGGGCATTAACCCACTGCACCACAGCACCGGCCCCAATTTTTATTATTTATAAAATGGCATAAATATTATTTGTATTTGAGTTGTGTGTGTGCATGTGCATGTTTGTTAGGAATACTCAACAATCCCATATAGAAGAAAGTTCCAGTCCTGGCTTCTCTACTTTGGATCCAACTCCCTAATGAGCCTGGGAAAGCAGTGAAAGAATGACCAAGTCCCTGAGACCCTGAACCCACAAGGGAGAACCAGATGAAGGTCTTGTTTTCTGGCTTTGGCTTGGCTCAGTCCTGGCCATTGTGGTCGTTTGAGGAGTGAACTAACTGATAGAATACCTCTCTCTCTCTCTTTCTCTCTCTCTCTCTCACTCTCTCTCCCTCACTTTCCCTCTCTCTCCCTCTCCTCCTCTTCCTCCTCACTTTATCTCTGCATTTCAAATAAATAAATACATATTTCAAAAATTGTTATATCAGTACAAACATTTTCATTGCATTTTCTACAAATTATTTGAAGTACTCAATAATTCACGAAGCAAAATTTATCTTCTTTTTTCAAAAACTCTAATGTATACATTTATGTATACATTTAATATACTCTTCCTGATGTTTTGTAAAATTAAATCACTTTACTAGATAATGATAATCATTCTATTGTCATCTGATTTAATTTTTGTTCATAGTTTTAATTTTATTTATTTGTTCATTAGAAATGTGGGGAAATAGGAAAAGAGAGAGAGACAGAGAGGCATCTCCCATCCACTGGTTCATTTCTCAAATGCCCACAATTGCCAGGGCTGTGCCAGGTATCCCAGTAGCCAGGAATTCACAAAAACTTGATCCCATCTGCCGCCTCCCAAATTCCAGATTGGCAGGAAGTTGGAATTGATAACAGAACCAGGATTTGAACACGAGCACTCTGTTTGGGATGTTGGCATCCCAAATGGTGAGTTAACGGATGTGCAAATACCCACTTCAACTTTAAATACTTTGAAACAACCATGATAGCTTTCTTCACAGATTTCCAAACTATATTCCATATTTCACATAATTGACATGTTTAAATTTATTGTTTAGTTATTCTGAAATATTAATATTTAACAAGTGAAATTTTTTCTTTATCAAACCCAGAGGAAGAATCTTTAAGTCATCCATGATTTGATTCTCCTAATGCATAATTCACAATTTAATTCATAATACTGAAAAGTATGTTAACTCTTTAATTCAGTGATATAATTTAATATACTGGATCCCAGTCACTTTGAAAGTTATTTCTTCATTCATTTTCTCTTAGCGATTTTATAAAATGATTTCATAGTAAAACAATACTGGGGCAGTCAAATAAGTCATTGTCTTTAATTATTCAATAGCTATTTATGGAATGCTATTTTGTGTCGGCAATGTGATAGGCATCAAGAGAAAAGTCACAAAAGAGGAAGCCACGTCCTTTGCCCTTGACATGAATTCAATCTCACAGGCAAGAAGGCACATGATGAAGAATTGGAATACATTGCAATGAGTACTGAAAGAAGGACAAACAGAAAATACTTTTTTTTTTTTTTTGACAGGCAGAGTGGATAGTGAGAGAGAGAGACAGAGAGAAAGGTCTTCCTTTTTGCCGTTGGTTCACCCTCCAATGGCCGCCGCGGTAGGCGCGCTGCAGCCAGCGCACTGCGCTGATCCGATGGCAGGAGCCAGGTGCTTCTCCTGGTCTCTCATGGGGTGCAGGGCCCCAGAACTTGGGCCATCCTCCACTGCACTCCCTAGCCACAGCAGAGAGCTGGCCTGGAAGAGGGGCAACCGGGACAGGTTCGGTGCCCCGACCGGGACTAGAACCCGGTGTGCCGGCGCCACAAGGCGGAGGATTAGCCTACTGAGCCACGGCGCCGGCCAGAAAATACTTTTAATGCCAAAGGCAGTGTCTCCAGATGTGTAAGTATAAAAGATTTCCCAAAGGAATATTCATGCTTTTTCATGAAGAATAAATGACTGAGATACAAAGGAGAAAAGCAACTATGATCAGAAGCAGCTGAATAGTCACACGTAGGGAAGAGAAAGCAGTCTTTAGTAAGAAAGAGTCCCCAGGGTATCTAGACCAAGAAGAAGACAACCACATCAGAGAGGAATGATGCATATATAATCTATCTCCTTTGTTTATTTTTTAAAGGTTTATTTATTTACTCATAAGGCAGAATTATGGGAAGGAGAGAGAGAGTTGGAGAGATAGAGAGCAAGAGGAAGGAGTGGGAGGGGAGAGAGAGCAGGAGAGAGAGAGGTGAGAGAGAGAGAGATTGAGATTGAGAGAGAGAGAGAGAGAGAGAGAGAGAGAGGTCCTCCATCTACCGGCTCACTTCCTAAATACCCACAATGACCAGGTTCTGTGAGGCTGAAACTAGAAGCCCTAAACTCTTTGAATCTCCCATGTGTGTGGCATGGACCCAAGCAGTTGGACCATCTTCTGCTGCTTTCCTAGCCCCATAAGCAGGGAGCTAGATTGGAGCAGAGCAGCCAGTAACTTGAACCAACGTTCATATGGGATGTTGGCAAATCAAGCAGCAGCTTAATCCATTGTGGTACATCAGCCACAGCCATCCCTTTTATTATCCAAGCCACGAAGAGAAGGCAGTGTTAGGGCAATGACGTAAGATGAGACTGCTCTAAGAAGTGTGTCTTGCAATCATTTTGTTATGTGCCAACTGTATATACAACAAATTTTTACCAAGGAAAGTTCTAATGTGTGATATAATTTTAAATTAATTATTTGTTTAGTTTTCATTTTTCTTAAAGAGCAGAGATTCAGAAACAGAGAGACAGTGAAGAAATGGAGAGAGAAAATTTACCAATCGATTCGCTTTTCAAAATCCCTGTAGCAGTGAGGGATAGGCCAATGTGCAGCCAGGAGCCTGGAACGTTCAGGTTTCCCACATGCTGCCTCCCTGCATATTAGCAGGAAACATCATTAGAAGTAGAGTAGCCGACACTGGTAGGTACCTTGATACGGGATATAGTTGTCCCAAGCAGCAATTTAATCCATTGTACTGAATGTTTACCTCTAAAATATAATTTTAGGGGCCATTGTAGTAGCATGACAGAGGAGCCAGTGCTGTGGCATAGCAGGTAAAGCCTCCCCCTGCAGTGCCAGCATCTCATATGGGCGCAAGTTCGAGTCCTGGTTGCTCCACTTCTGATCCAGCTCTCTGCTATGCCTGTGGTATATTTACTACTGTGGTTTGTTATTTATTCATTATTTTTTTAGCCATAAAAACTAGATCTGGGACCTACAGTAAGGATTACACCTTATACTTGACATTTCCAAGACAAAGTGATTACATTAGGAATATTTAAGTGTGGCGCAGTGGGTTAAAGCCATGACCTGCAGTGCCCGGCAGCCCATATGGACACCAGTTCGAGTCCTGTCTGTTCAAATTCCTTTCCAGCTCTATGCTATGGTCTGGGAAAGCAGTAGAGGATGGCCCAAGTCCTTGGGCCCCTGTACCCACGTGGGAGACCCAGAAGTTCCTGGCTCTTAGCTTCGAATCCGCTGATCTCTGGCCATTGCAGCCATCTAGGGAGTGAACCAGCAATGGAAGACCTCGCTGACTTTCTGCCCCTGTCTCTCTATAAGTTTGTCTTTCAATTAAAAAATAATAAATCTTTAAAAAATAAAATATAATTTTAAATATTAGCCTTCCCATGTATGCTGCACCCAATTTCCTCTATTAATACCATCTTTTCCATTTGTCAGAATCCATAAGCCACACCTAAGGTTACCTGTTTTTCAATCCTAAATCCCTTTATCTTTCCCATCCCTCCCAGCCTCTAGCAATCAATGTTATGTTCATATGGAGTTTTTTTCACTTTTAGTTATCACATATGAAGGAGAACATGCTATTTTTCTTTCTGTATCTAACTGTTTCGTTAACATGATGTCCTCTTCTACCCATTTTGGTGCATACGAAAGGATTTTGAATACCTTCTTTTTAATGCTGAAGAGTGTTGCATTTGGTGTTTACATCACTTTTTTTATTCATTCATCTGATAACAGACACTTTGGTTGATACCATATCTTGGCTATTGTGAACAGTGTTGAAACCTGGTGAAGCAGATATATCTTTGATACAATGATTCCATGTCATACACACACACACACACACACAGAGTAATGGGATTGCTGGATCATAAGGGAGTTCTATTTCTAGGTTTATTTTTTTAAAGAAATCTCCATACCTTTTTCATAGTAGCTGCACTAATTTATATTCATGCCAACAGTGTATTAAAAATTTCCCCTTCTCTAGTCCTCACCAACATTTGTTACTGTTTGTCTTTTAGATAGATTTGCATTTCCATGATGACTAGTGATATCTGTTGGCCATTTTTATTTCATCATTTGAGAATAGTCCATTCAGTTCCTTTGCTCATTTCCGAACTGGATTGGTTGTTTTTTATTGTTGAGCTTTTGTCTTCCAGAAATATTATCTTTTTTTTAAAGATTTATTTATTTACTTGAGAGGCAGAGTTACAGAGAGTCAGAGGGAGAGGAAGAGAGAGAACCCTAAAGGCTTCCATAGCCTTGACAACTCATGACTAGAGCCTAGGGAGATTACTGACGCCATAAACAAGAGTGTCAAATTGTTAAGTCAACAACAGGAGTCATTGTGTACTTACGTCTCATGTGGGATCTGTCCTTAATGTGTTGTCCAATGTGAAGCAATTGTATAACTAGTACTGAAACAGTATTTTTACACTTTGTGTTTCTGTGTGGGTGCAAACTGATGAAATCTTTACTTCGTATATAATGAATCGATCTTCTGTATATAAAGATAATTGAAAATTAAAAAAAAAAACTTGGTTTTAAATTGGAAATTGCATAGACAATTAATCAATTTTTTTAAAAATATCATGTAGGATCTCTGTCCTTAATGTGCTGTACATTGTGATTTAATGCTATAACTAGTACTCCAACAGTATTTTTCACTTTGTGTTGCTATGTGGGTGCAAACTGTTGAAATCTTTACTTAATATATACTAAACTGATCTTCTGTATATAAAGAGAATTGAAAATGAATCTTGATGTGAATGGAAGGGGAGAGGGAGCGGGAAAGGGGAGGGTTGCTGGTGGGAGGGAAGTTATGGGGGGGAAGCCATTGTAATCCATAAGCTGTAATTTGGAAATTTATATTCATTAAATAAAAGTTTAAAAATAAATAAATAAATAAATAGAGAGAGATAGAGAGGGAAATAGAGAGGTCTTCCATCTGCTGGTTCACTCTCCAAATGGCTGCGGGGCCTGAGTGGTTCCAATCTGAAGCCAGGAGATTCTTCCAGGTCTCCCACGTGGGTGCATGGGCCCAAGGACTTGGGCCATCTTCCACTGCTTTCCCAGGCCATACAAGAGTGCTGGATTTGAAGTGGAGCAGCCATATCTTGAACCGGCACCCACATGGGATACTGCCACTGCAGACAGCGGCTTTACCAATTATTACACAGCTCCGGCCACAAAATATTCTTAATATTAATAGTTTTCCAGATAAGTATCTTGAAAATATTTTTCCCATTCTATTGAATGTCTCTCACTATAAATGCGGGATTATCAACACTTTATTCATCATCAAAATCCTGATTGGAAGAATTTTAGAAATAATTTTGTGAACAGAATTATTACCTTTTTTGCATGAAATATAAATTTCTACTGTTTCATAGAAATCTGTAATTTGGGAATTATCCACCCAGCTTGCATATCTACTCCTTTCCTCTTGGGCTTTTTATATAATCCAGCAATAATCATTTGTGCCACTACATGTTTGTGGTATCCAACCATTTCTGAACATGCTGCAATGCTACCTGGGACCAGGATCTATCATGAGTCTAGGTTCCATTCCATGTACATGGTCTACTATAAATTTCTCCTCCTGGATGATGTGGTATATTTTCAGAAAATCAGGAATTTGGCCTGATATGAAAATGCTTACACTTAAATTTGGCATAGAGACTAATAAAACAAAGTCCTGGTTGTTGGAAAAGATAAACAGAATTGATAAGCCCTTAATTAGATAAAGAAAATACAATGTTCAAATACATAAAATCAGAAAGTAAAACAGAGAAATCAGGGTGGCCACTACAGAAATACCGAGGATTGCTTTGATTGTTTTGAAAATTTATATGAAACACCAGCATCCCATATGGGCGCTGGTTCTATGCCCGGCTGCTCCTCTTCCGATCCAGCTCTCTGCCTTGGCCTGGGAAAGCAGTAGAGGATGGCAAAAGTCCTTGGGCCCCTGCACCCCCATGGGAGATTCAGAAGCAGCTCCTGGCTCCTGGCTTTGGATTGGTGCAGCTCCAGCCGTTGTGGCCATCTGGGGAGTGAACCAGCAAATGGAAGACCTCTCTCTCTTTCTACCTCTCTCTGTAACTCTGTCTTTCAAATAAGTAAAATAAATCTTTAAAGAAGAAGAAAATATATATGGACACACATTCGGTAACTGAAATGTAATGGACAAATTCCAGACACACGCAACTTATCTAAACAATCAATAACAAGTAGTGAGACTGAAACTTTAGGAAAAACAACAAAAAGAAAACAAAACAAAAAAGGTCTGCTATTAAGAAAGACCTGGGGACAGATGACTTCACTACTGAATATACCCAAACATTTAAAGGACTACCCTCAATCCCCTCAATCTCTTTAAATAATTTCATAAAATAGAAGAATCCATATATATATTCATTCTATGAGGACAGAATTATCTTGATACAAAAAAACCAGACAAATCATAACAACAATACTGAATTGAATATAGGTGCACAAATCCTCAAAAATGCTGTAAACAAAGTCCAATAGCATATAAAAGATGTTATTGGCCATACTTAAGGGAATTACTACCAGGATGCAAAGATAGTTGCATAGATAGTTGCAAAGATAGTTCCCTGCTACTGGCCTGATATACCACATCAAGTTAATGAAGAACAAAAACCATATGATTATCTAAATACATGCAGAAAAATTATTTGATAAAAGGTATCTTCCCTCATGATAAAACTGAGCAAGCTACATGTAGAAGCAATGCACCTCAACATATTATGTTATCCAACAGCTAACATAACACTGAATGGAGTAAAGCTAAAGTCTTTCCTTATGCTATTGAACAAGACAAAGACATCCACTTGTATCACTTTTACTCAACATGTTACTGAATGCATTAGGCAGTAAGTTAGGCAAGAGAAAGAAATAAGGGGCATCCCAACTGGAAAGGATCAAGTTGCAGATGGAATTATCTTTTACATGGAAAATCTAATGCCTCCACCAAAATCTATTGAGACTAACAAATATTTGATAATGTTTCCGGATACAATGTCAGCATACAAAAATCAGTATTTTCATACATGTATAGCAAATTATTGAAAAATAAATTAAAAAAAGAAAACCCATTTCCAGTAGCTATAAAATATTAATTATGATACATAGTAATAAATTTAAACAAATTAGTAAAAGACCTTTACAATGACAAATATAAATCATGAGTGAAAGTAACTGAAATGCACACAAATAAACAGAAAGGCATACTCTGTTCATGAAATGGAAACATCAATATTGTTAAAATGTGCATAGTAAAGAAAATGAATTATAGGGGTGGGTGTTGAGGCTGTGTTGCTTTCAGCCCATATGGGAGCCAGTTTTTGTCCACACTACTCCACTTTCAATACAGTTCCCTGCTACTGGCCTGGGAAAAGGAGCCAAAGATGGTCCAAGTGTTTGGGTCCCTGACACTGACATAGGATACTCAAATGATACCTGGTTCCTAGCTTCAGGCCTGGCCCTATCCTGGCAGTTGTGGCCATCTGGAAAGTGAAGCAGAAGATGTTAGATCATTCTCTGTCCATGTAATCTACCTCTCTCTCTGAAACTCAAACTTTCAAATAAAATAGGCTTTTAAAAAGTGTCTTTTAGATTCACTCAAACCCTATATAATTATCATTGACTTTTTTCACATAACTAGAACAAATTTACTAGAATATTTCTGGAACCACAGAAGATCTTGAATAACTAAAAAAAAAACTTGAATAAAAAGAATAAAGCAGAACGCATTACATTATGTGATTTTTTTTAAACTTTTATTTAATGAATATAAATTTTCAGTGTACAGCTTATGGATTACAATGGCTTCCCCCTCCCATAACTTCCCTCCCAACAGCAACCCTTCCCTCTCCCGCTCCCTCTCCCCTTCCATTCACATCAAGATTCATTTTCAATTCTCTTTATATACAGAAGATCAATTTAGTATAAAGATTTCAACATTATGTGATTTTAAAATATACAGCAAAGCTATGGAACTTAAAAAAGCATGACTTTGCATAAAAACAGATCCATAGAAAAAAATAACAGCATAGAGATCCTAGAAGTAAACCTACACATCTATACTCAATTATGTCTGACACAGATGCTAAAGCATGCATAGCAAAGACTGTCTTTTCAGGAAATCATTTTGGAAAAACTGGATATCCACATGCAGAAGACACTTCAACTTGGAAGATTCAAATAACTTATTTAGACAGAAGTTCTACAATTTTTTTAATAGTTCTTTTTTTTTTTTTTTTTTTGACAGGCAGAGTGGATAGTGAGAGAGAGAGAGACAGACAGAGAGAAAGGTCTTCCTTTTTGCCATTGGTTCACCCTCCAATGGCCGCTGCAGCCAGCGCATCTCGCTGATCCGAAGCCAGGAGCCAGGTGCTTCTCCTGGTCTCCCATGAGGGTGCAGGGCCCAAGGACTTGAGCCATCCTCCACTGCCTTCCCGGGCCATAGCAGAGAGCTGGCCTGGAAGAGGGGCAACTGGGATAGAATCCGGCGCCCCACCTGGGACTAGAACCCGGTGTGCCAGCGCCGCAAGGTGGAGGATTAGCCTGTTGAGCCATGGCGCTGGCCTACAAAAATGTTTTATTAGGCATAATTAGTGATAAATCAGTGAAGAACTCCAGGTATTGGATTCTCCAGATTTGGCTCTTGATATGAAGAACAAAGATAAAAAATGAGTACATTCTCTTTCCACAGGGTGCATAGATTTCAAAGATATTTTTTGGTTCTAATAAGTTTGATATGTAATAATAACTGGCATATAAGGGGTTCCACCTCATGTGCTGACTTGGAAGAACTCACCCTATGAAGAGTGAGGAGGTGGGACTGAGTAATGGATTAAAATGCAGACCTGAAAACCTCTCAAACAAAAGAGAGGGTTTTTGTAGCAGATCCTGTTCCTCAGAGGTCACCAATGTTAGACTTCAGTGACCAGGTGTTTACACTCCTTCCTGACAGATCACTGAATGTGGCTGCCCAGCAAATGACATGGCTCTAATTCCTACAACCAAGAATACAAAAGAACCCTCAGAACAGTCATAGTCTGTAATGCGGATTTGTGTGGCACATTTCTGTTTGAAATGTCCACAACATGTGCTGAGTGTATCTTCATCTGAACAGATATTAGTGGAGCAGACATTTCTAGAAGGTGGTGGATATCCTTTACTGCGGGGAAATTTACAAAAGCAGGGTTCCCAAGATATGCTGCAGTCCTTGTCCTTGCAGTTTGTGTAGGAACTGCTACAAATGCTCTTCATTCCCCTCCTTCACTCTACATGCTTGAAACCCTTCACTTTTAGCTTTTATTACTGTTAGTCTTTATAGCTTTAGCTTCATGAGAATTCTTCTTATTGAGGTTTCCAATACTTGATTTCCACTCCCTTCTCTATGTCTTTTACATATTTCCAGTAACAGTATAATGTATACTGTACAGGGAGAGCCCATAAGGATAACAGCAGGAGCCTATGAATGCTTACCAACCCCTCACCTCATGAGATCCGCTCTAAGCCCTATTGAACAGAGTCCATTATACCTTTCAAGTAGATAACACCTGTGTTTTGTTCCCTGTGCAGAAAGAATTCAGAATTGCCAGGTGTTGTTCATAGCTTAAAGTTCAATCGCTGTTGAATACATTGGTAAAAATGTTCTCTCAGAATAAGAACCTCTACCTTTACTGAGCCCATAGTTGAAACAACAGGAAACATCAAACTTCCAACTGTGTCTTTTGCAGTGAAGATTAGTTAAACAATCTGTTTCTACTTCTGGTACCATAAATATGTTACTTACCTGAAAATATAGTTTCTCCTTCTGAAGATTGCACCTCAAAAATTGTTTTCTCTTGATTGGTATTTCACCCATGCTTTCTGTGGTTTGTTCCACTGCTCTATTAAGCTGGCCAATCTAGGTGGTGTAGCGTATTATACAGTTTGGAACCATAATCATGTGCTGGTTCCTTCAAATCCTTTGCAGTAACATGCTTTTGCTTAATATTTTCAGAGTACTAGGGGTCTCAATCTCATTTAGGAAGATAATGTAATATTATTCCTTAATCTATGTATGTTTGCTGAGGCACTGTGGAACTCTGTAATTAACACACAATTATTCTTATGTGTTTAAATTTTAACTGAAAAGTGACCCCTGTTAAATATAACAGTGGGAATAAGAGAGGGAGATGTACAATTTGGGACTTGCTCAATTGGACTTGCCCCAAATGGTGGTGTTAGAAACTTGCCAGGGGATTCCAATACAATCCCTTTAAGGTGGCATGTGCCAATGCCATCTCACTAGTCCAAGTGATCAGTTTCAGTTCACAATTAATCATAGTGATAGGACTAAGAGTCAAAGGGATCACACAAACAAGACTAGTGTCTGCTAATACTAACTGATAGAATCAAAAAGGGAAAAAGGATCCAACATGGGAAGTGGGAGACACAGGAGACTCATAGAATGGCAGATGTCCTAAATAGCACTCTGGCCTCAGAATCAGCCCTTAAGGCATTCGGATCTGGCTGAAGAGCACATGAGAGTATTTTAGTCACAGGGAAAAAAAAAAGACCTAAATGAAAGATCTCTGTGAGTGAGATCCCAGTGGAAAGAACAGGGTCATTAAAGAAAGAGGTACCTTTCTCTGAAGGGAGGAGAGAACTTCCACATTGACTATGACCCTGTCTGAAAAAGATTGAAGTCAGCGAACTCAAAAGGCCTCCATAGCTTTGGCAACTCATGACTAGAGCCTAGAGAGATTACTGACACCATAAACAAGAGTGTCAAATTGTCAAGTCAACGACAGGAGTCACTGCGTACTTACCCCTCATGTGGGATCTGTCCTTAATGTGTTGTCCAATGTGAAGTAATGCTATAACTAGTACTGAAATAGTATTTTACACTTTGTGTTTCTGTGTGGGTGCAAACTGATGAAATCTTTACTTAATATATACTAAATCGATCTTGTGTATATAAAGATAATTGAAAATGAATCTTGATGTGAATGGAATGGGAGAGGGAGTGGGAGCTCCAAATGTCATTTTGGGGACATACTACAGCCTTATTGGATATTTCCAGTTGGTGCTGCTTATGAGTTTGCAATATTGTGAAACTAGGAGTTTTTCCTACGTGGAGGTGTAGGAGGCATTGTGGTAACAACAAGCAGGTTTGTGTGGTGCACAGAAAGAGACTTGAGTGGCACACAGAAAGTGGGTTGTCATGTGAAAGGCCAGTCTGCTTTGCAGAGTGCCAGAAACATCTATCCCACAATGTCAGTTGTTGGACACATCCCACATAGGGTCATGCTGTTGGAGCCATCCCATAGCAGGTCTGTTAGACAGTGGATCAAATTACCACACAGGGCCCCTAGAACAATTAAACAGTGTCCCATGATGCTGCTCCGGTTGGCTGGGGGCTGTCAATCAGCAGAGCTGTTGAACATGTACTGCCATGAGGATCACCCAGAGTTATCAAACCTCAGCTTCTTCCTCTAGGTATCTGCTGTCCCATTTCATCACTGTGCTATGGGACACTGAAACTTTTCACTTATAATTTTCCAACCTCCCTCGGTCACTTCTCCTGCAATCCTATCAAAACTGGAGAAATGACTATTACTAATTCATGTCACTGATTTTCTTTAACTTCCACTTATGAGAAAGAGCATATGATATCTATCTTTTTTGTGTAGGGCTTATTTCGTTTAACATTATGTTTTCCAGTTACATTCATTTTGCTGCAAATATCAGGATTTCATTATTTTTAGCTGCATAATAGACTGTTTTGTGCATATACCAATATTTCTTTTTTAAGATTTATATATTTAAAATATAAAGCAACAGTTATGGGGGGGGGGGCAGAGAGAGAAACCCAGAGAGAGAGAGAGAAAGAGAGAGAAATAAATATCCACCATCCACTGGTTCACTCCCTGAATGGCCATAGCATTTGAATGCTGGCCAGGATGAAACCATGAGCCAGGAGCTTCATCAGGGTTTTACACATGGGTGGCAGGGGACTACCATCTGCTGCTTCCTAAGGCGCACTAGCAGGAATCTGAATTGGAAGCGCAGCAGCCTGTACTAAAAACAGCCCTTCAATATGAAATGTTATCATTGTAGGAGATGGCTGAACTTGCTGTGCCGGAACACCAGATCCCTGAATTTCTTTTTTTTTTTTTTTAATTTAGTATACTGTAACTACTATCTTTTGTGTGTTTTACTGTTGACTTTGGATTTCAAGAAAGCAGGATTAAGTTACTTACTATTGTCATATCACACTGACTTATTCAATATTTTAACAGACCTATTACCTTAATTATTTGAAATATTTATTTATTTTTTAAAATTATATGAATACTGTTTCATACACAACATATTTATCATTCAGTAACAAAAATTATGCTACAAATTTTGTCAGATTATCTGAATAAATTATTATATTACCTTTCCATTTAATGAATAGTGAAAATTTTATTACATTTACTTAATATATCCCCAGTGATGAGAAAATTTTTAAATGAATCTCTAGGTTTTTACTTCCATTTATTTCACTTGTTTGTTAGAAAATTTACAGGTATGTCACTAACTTCCTAATTGATAAAATATTTGTTGTGGCTGGGAAAGAGTTTACAATTTCAAGGCTCCATTATTAGATTATACAACCTAATTCAGGATAGATTAGTCACGATGATTAGATTGGACCACCCAATCTAGGATAATCTCATCTCAAAGTTCTTAATTTAATTGCATCTGAACATTTGTGAAATAATGTAAAAATTGGCTCTAATGCCTATATAGTGATATCATTGGCAGGACATTATTTTGTCTACCACAGGGCCCAATTTAAATGTACTGCTGTCACTATTGTTTGTGGCTTCATATTTGCCAATTCACTTATTTTCTCTTATGATTCAGTAGAAAAGATAAATATTAATTTACTTTTCCATGACAGAACATGAAATATCTTTACTATCATGAGAATATATACCTTCTCCATAAATACCCCTAACATTTCAGAAAAAATAAACCAGCATCAACATCTAGTGCATTTCTAACATTCCACTCTGCTGACAACACCCTGAGAATGGCACACAATGAAGGAAATTACCAGGCTAGAGTGTACAGCGTCCACCTCAGATGATAAAATGGACATGCCATAATTAAATCCACCTTTTGGATGACAATAGTCTTTCTACTTCTGAAAAATATATAGGTTTCATTCACTTGATTTTATTCTACTCCTTGGATTTAGTAGAAACACATTACCTCAGTATGGAACAAAATTTTCTCTCATCCAATATTTCAGTACTGACAAGAGTATGAATGGAAAAGTCATCCTGAAATAGAAATCATGTATCAAATGAACAATCCTATCTCCTTATGTCCTTATTTGACTCTATAAATGCTTGTTTGCTCACCAATTAGTTAGACAAGCCCCTGCAAAATTCTTCATTTAATTTTAAACCCCATTCCCTTTAAAGAAAATCAGTGACAAGACTTTGTTTCTGAAAAGGCATCAAATTTTATTAATAAGACATCATTACTTATGGTTAGAAAAATTTCATAGAGTGCTTCAAAATAGTAGCAATGCATTGCCAGTGATATGTGTTAGTTCATTTTTTCTAGTAGGCCAAATTCTGACAAAAAATCCACCATAGGGTGATTAAATGTTAGCTTTAATATATATCATAGCAACACTGTCAGTTTCTTTGTCATCCAAAATTTGACTATTAAAAGTGCTGGCAGATGACACATATATTATACAAAGTCAGAGTAAATGGATCTATTCTTTCAACCACTTAACATTTCTTGACAGTGCAAACATGTAAAACACTATCCGCTATTTTAAATATAAAAATATACAATATATTAACAATACCTATAGTCTCCCTAATGTGTAACTGAACCTTGGAACTTCTTACTCCAGTTTAGCTATAACCTGTTTCTTAAATTTTTTCTCATCCTTCTCCTTCTTTCCTTCTCAGCCTCTAGTAATCACCATTATACTTTTAATTTCTATGAGATAACCTGGTATAATAAAGACATATACAATTTTATGTATGTTAAATTTAAGATTTAAAAATTAAAAGGTGAAATAAAATAAAATTAAAACTTAAAAAATTAAAAACACTATCATATGGCAAACACATTTATGATAGAACAGCAGTCATATTATAAACTAGGTCCAATGTCACACATACATGTCCTCTGAAAAATGGACACCACATAGAGAGAAGCATTTGGGATGCACTCATGTTTCCATAATTATCATATAATTGGTAACTCAAAGATGTAAAATTAAAACTTCTATTGTTCCACAGCAATAACAAGTCTTGGATACCCAGTGAGAAATTTATTTACAAATAGAGCATCTAATGACACTCACAGAGCCTTATTTTTTTTTTTTCAGGCACATAAGCATGTACCTCAAATGGACATGGGTGTAACACCATATCAATACAAAAAAGCATTTATTTAGCTGCTTATCACTGATATGATGGGTTCTATAGAACTATAGGACAATTTCAGGATAATACACTATTATTTCCTTAACTGGGTGTGTGACGTGAATATGAAGGCATTGAATAACAACCCCTATCACATAAGGTACATGTTATATAAGCAAACCTTAGACATTCTAAAAATTAAATTCCCTTCCCAGTTTCTGCCAATCTCAGCACAGGAGTTTTTAGCTATTCCATTACATTTACAACCAAACTTAACAGGTTTTTAACCCATTAAACTACCCAAGAAAACTCATGAAAGATAAGTACAATCAGACTGCAAGGGCTAAACTACCTCCAAAGGACACAGATAACTAGGAGAATGAAAATGCAGAACAGTAATAGGAAGTCTATCTGATGTACCAGAACATATGTGTCCATGCACTGACTTTTTTTTTTCTCTTTTTCGTTCTTACCCTGATGCTAGCTAAAATGGGATACTAACAAGAATGACAGATGGACACAACTTTAGAGTCCTTTTCTTCTTTAATTCTATAAGGCTGTTTTGTGGCTACACATATTGAAAGATGACTTGTTATTGTCACCAGTGGCCCTACAATTCTGTCATATACCCTAGGCACAAAAGAAGAGGCTGACATGACTCTTAGGCCTTTGCAATAGATTTTCTCTCTAAGTTATAAAGCCATCTTCAGGGGTCACCTCAGTGAAAAAGTGGTAAGCGCATTTTCAATTTCCTAGGTTGGAGCTCATTCCTCCCGGAAAATGACAATCGGCCTCTTAGAGTTAGATGATAGACCTCAACTGGAGAGATGGATCACAGATGTGATCTTGACATAAAGACACAAACAGGCAACCCCCAATAACCTCCTGTCATTTTCTCAGCTGTAGCTGAGAATATCTTCCCTATAGGATATATCTGCATTAAGTGAGTATGATGATGAAAAATTTCATTGTCATCTCACCCCTTGAATTGACCTATTAACTAATATCACTAGCAGCAACTCATCATTCCGGATATAATTTGACATGCTCAACACAAATAATATGTTCTCCAATATTATGAGTGCTATATGGTCTGAAATTGTCACACTCATAGAATAAATTTGGCAATTCTTCATCTTTTCCCTTTATGTCAAGTTTTATCATTCTTTTGAAGATTCTTACATTTAATGTTTACTGAAAAAAAAAAAGAGCTAAGATTGTGTCTATAAGGACAATCTGATCTGGATAGCAGCCAGATGTCTGTGACATGTTGGTTTTAATTTTCCTATTTGAGTTCTTTGTCTTTGTTATCTTTTTCTCCTCTACAAAGCAGATAATTATTAGAAATTTACTATAATGTACTGACGTTAATCTTCAGAACTGATTGATTGCACAGGATCTTTCCAAAACTCTAGGACAATTTTTAGGAATTTATTCCTTTTACTCAGCAAGTTATAATTTTAATAAAACCAAGAGATGATCCTAGTCATGATAGTACCTCCACACACAGCTAGTTTCACCCCAAGCCCTAGTTTAAGTTGTATTTTGTTCTATCAGTCACTTCCAAACTGCTGAAAAACACTCATTCTCTAACTTCAACTTTGTTCTGTTAAAAACACTTGTAACAAGTAATTTCTCATCCTTTTTCTTTTTAAAATAATTCTATTTTGGATAAAGTATTACATTGTACATCTAGAGCCAGGACAAGAGCTGATCAGGTCATAGTTTCTTATATTGTCGATTTTACTTCCACAGGTTTCCCCTTTGGTGCTCAGTTGTCGCCGATCAGGGAAAACAAATGAATTTGTCTCTTTGGGACTGGCTTAATTCACTCAGCATGATGTTTTCCAGATTCCTCCATCTTGTTGCAAATGACCGGGTTTGATTGTTTCTTAATGCTGTATAGTATTCTATGGAGTACATGTCCCATACTTTCTTTATCCAGTCTGCTGTTGATGGGCATTTGGGTTGGTTCCAGGTCTTAGCTATTGTGAATTGAGCTGCAATAAACATTAATGTGCAGATGGCTTTTTTATTAGCCAAATTAATTTCCTTTGGGTAAATTCCAAGGAGTGGGATGGCTGGGTTGTATGGTAGGGTTATGTTCAGGTTTCTGAGGAATCTCCAGACTGACTTCCATAGTGGCTTAACCAGTTTGCATTCCCACCAACAATGGGTTAGTGTCCCTTTTTCCCCACATCCTCTCCAGCATCTGTTGTTGGTAGATTTCTGAATGTGAGCCATTCTCACCAGGGTGAGGTGAAACCTCATTGTGGTTTTGATTTGCATTTCTCTGATGGCTAGTGATCTTGAACATTTTTTCATGTGTCTGTTGGCCATTTGGATTTCCTCTTAGCAAAAATGTCTATTGAGGTCCTTGGCCCATCTCTTAAGTGGGTTGTTTGTTCTGTTGTTGTGAATTTTCTTGATTTCTTTGTAGATTCTGGTTATCAACCCTTTATCTGTTGCATAGTTTACAAATATTTTTTTTTCCCATTCTGTTGGTTGCTTCTTCACTTTCCTGACTGTTTCTTTTGAAGTACAGAAACTTCTCAATTTGATGCAATCCCAAATGTTAATTTTGGCTTTGACTGCCTGTGCTTCTGGGGTCTTTTCCAAGCAGTCTTTGCCAGTACCTATATCTTGCAGGGTTTCTCCAATGCTCTCTAATAATTTGATGGTTTCGGTTCGTAGATTTAAGTCTTTAATCCATGTTGAGTGAATTTTTGTGTAAGGTGAAAGGTAGGGGTCTTGCTTCAGGCTTCTGCACGTGGAAATCCAATTTTCCCAGCACCATTTATTGAATAGGCTGTCCTTATTCCAGGGATTAGTTTTGAATCTTTGATCAAATATAAGTTGGCTGTAGATGTTTGGATTGATTTCTGGTGTTTCTATTCTGTTCCATTGGTCTATCCATCTGTTTCTGTACCAGTACCATGCTGTTTTGATAACAACTGCCCTGTAGTATGTCCTGAAATCTGGTATTGTGATGCCTCTGGCTTTGTTTTTGTTGTACAAGATTGCTTTGGCTATTCAAGGTCTCCTGTGTCTCCATATGAATTTCAGCATCATTTTTTCCAGATCTGAGAAGAAGGTCTTCGGTATCTTGATTGGAGCTGTTTGTTCCTTCCGTTTCAAGTTTGCAAATACTTTTCTTCTGTTGTAAATAAATCCTGTTTACCTGCACATCTTTATGCAGCCAATTTTAAGTATTTTAAATGTGGAGGAAAATGTCTGGAATAAACCCAGCCAGGGGTCTGGTTGCCCAGAACAGTGCAAAGACTATAGTTGTAATAATTAGGACTGTAAAAAGAACTGAAAAAGAGCTTGTCACTCTGAATATAAATATATGGAAGTGGAAATTCTAGTTGTGTAGTATGATGTGTTAATACTGTGTATGCTTGTTGAAATGTTGCACTGTACTACATAAAATTTACAATAATTATATGTTAAAAAATAAAATGATTTAAGGAAAAACTTAAATCTTGGAAAAATTACAGTGTCCAAAAGGAAATTATAAAGTGGGTGTGAGTAGAGTCACAGGGAAGAGCTTTTGAAAAGGAGCTAGTTTTTATTTAATCATTTACCAAACTGTGTGCATCTCCTGAGTCAAAATCTTCCAGGCCATGAAAGGGAGCTGTATGAAAACAAGGCATAGCATTCTGCGGGGATATAAGGTAGTTGATGTCCATTTACGTTGGAGAGAATAATCTCTTTTCCCCCACCATTTAAAATTTTTATTAATATATAGAGAACAGATTCCCTGTATTTCAAAGATACAATTCTAGGAATATAACCATATTTCCCTCACTGCTGCCTGCCTTCAATACCCATTTCATTCCTTCCCTTTTTTCGTTTAATTTTTGCAATAATGTACTTTCCTTTTCTTGTTTTTTTTTTTTTAATTTTATGTAAGGTATACAAGTTAATTTATAACCACAAGCTCAATACACCACTAACCAAAATGCTCCACAGGATTATACATAAAAAGCTAAAAACAATGAAAGAGTAATTTGTACTCCATGTTTATTGCAGCTTAATTTACAATAGCTGAGGTATGGAACTATTCCAGAAGACCATCAACTAATGACTGGATAAAAATGTGGTGTATATATAAACAATGGAATATTTCTCAGCCATAAAAAAATAATAAAGTCATGCCATTTGCAAAAAAAGTATGCGACTGGAACAATTATCTTTAGGGAAATAAGACAGTCCCCAAAAGCAAATATCCTGTGTTTTCTCTGATATATTGTAGTTAATCTAGAATACAAAAATATATAAGAATGAAACTGATATCTTATGATTTGATTATTATTTTTAGCCCTTCTATATACTACTGGGAATAATCTCTTTTATTGAGAACAGAGTTTCAACTTTTTTTTGGATTATTTATTTATTTGAAAAGCAGAGTACAGAGAAAGTCTTGAAGGCTGCAATGGCTGGGGATAGGCCAGGCAGGAGCCAGGAACTTTTGCCAGATGCCCATGAATATACAGGGACCCAAACACTTGGGCCATCCTTTGCTGCATTCCCAAGTACATTAGCAGGGAGCTGTTTGGAAGCAGAGCAGCTAGAACATAATCTGCCACCCATATGGAATGCTGACATTGCAGGCAGTGGATCAATCTGTTATACCACATTGCTGACCCTCAAATTCTAATCTAATTTAGAAGTAGATCCACAGATGCACTCATAAATTATAGTTCATCTGGAAACCTTCATAGTCCTTTTCAAATAAGGACACCAGGAGGTACGTTGTTTTCATCAAGCACAATAGACAATGATTAGATCCAATTATATTTATTTTAAGTGAGAGACATCTTTTTTTATTATCACATGGGGTGTTCCAATTCTGGTATCTGATTATCTAGTCACTCAAAATTAAAATACTGCTTTTATGAGATGTCTTTAAGTATGTGCCAATAAATTCGATATTATAGATCCAATATAATGAATACAACTTTTGTATTACAAGTGTATGCATTAATTTCTATTATGGTCAGTTTCATATTTTTTCCACCACTGTTTTACAGCAGCATAGATATATAGAGAGGTATGGGGAACCTGAATAAATTTTATCCCCATGGTTTATGTAGGAAAATATTGAGACAGATTTGCTATAGCTGACATGAGGTGGATATAGTAAAAACGTCACTAGGCATAAAACAAAAAAGGCAAGAGAGACTATGAAGTCTCCTGTAAATGTAATGATTATAGATAAGGGGAATGGTGATATACTGGAATTTCTGAAATATTCCATTGTACAGTTAGATGTAGTACGAGTGACAAGAAGATCTATGATGGGCTGTAAGAGAGAACTGATAAAGTAAAGGTGAATGTTTTGCAAGTTGAACATATCCACAAAATTAAGATGCATAGTTTTCCAAGTGTAAGATCTGGAATAGGAGAGAAGACTCACCCTAGGGATTGATGGCATAAAGTAACCCAAAAGACAGAACCTGGATCAAGACAGTCTGGGTTTGAATCCTGATTTCTCCACATATCAACTAATTGACCATGGAAAAGTTCCTTAACCACCACGCTCTGCAATTTTCCTATCTGGAAAATTGGAATGCTAATGGTATTTAATGCATATATTTCCTTTGAGAAGTATGGATGATGAACATCAAATATTGGTGAATTATTTAAATGTAGATTTAAATGGGAAGTGAGAAATATGGATGAATATAAGGCACCAATGAAAAGATCCACTGTACAGGAAACATAGTAAAGTGTTCAGTATATTTTACAAAAATATAAAGGAGGTTGGGAAGAGAAACCTGTGACTAATGACTAGTCTCCTGCAAAGTAAGTCTGAGTTCAAGCACGCAGGCACTGAGCACGCGGTAGGATAGGCCAGGAAGAAGCAACTTGATTTCTATTAAAAAACACTGGAGAGATAGAGAATGAAAAGAAAACAAAATGTTATAAAGTCAAGAGATAAAAGCTTTGCAAGGATGTGACTTTTGATCTTCACTCTCACTCCATAAGAAATCATGGAAGCAGAGTTCTAAAAGTTATTTCTGCCTTTTGCAACTAGAGACCATTATGCTTAGTGAAATTAGTCATTCCCCGAAAGACAAATACTATATGGTTTCCCTTATATAATGTCTCTCTCTATATATGTGGTATATATATTAGATATTTATAATATAATATTTTATTTATAATTTATTAAATAAATTTCACTTAAATTATTATTTTACAGAAAAAGAAGAGAACTGATTTCTTCCCCCAAAATTAGGGTGGAGTATAGGTTCACTAGGCTAATCCTCCTCCTTGCGGCGCCGGCACACCGGGTTCTAGTCCCGGTCGGGGCGCCAGATTCTATCCCAGTTGCCCCTCTTCCAGGCCAGCTCTCTGCTGTGGCCAGGGAGTACAGTGGAGGATGGCCCAAGTGCTTGGGCCCTGCACCCCATGGGAGACCAGGAGAAGCACCTGGCTCCTGCCATCAGATCAGAGTGGTGTGCCGGCCTCACTGCGCCTACCGCGGCGGCCATTGGAGGGTGAACCAATGGCAAAAGGAAGACCTTTCTCTCTGTCTCTCTCTCACTGTCCACTCTGCCTGTCAAAAAAAAAAAAAGAAAAAAGAAAAAAAAGTTAGATAGCCAGAGGAAGAAGTAGAGGTTTGATAACTCCTGGGAACTTACCCAAAGGAAATGAAATCAGCCAATAAAAGAGATATCTGTAGCCCATGTTTATAGTAATTCATTTGTAACTAAGATAAGGATCAACCCAGATAGATGTCCATTGGCTGATGGCTCTTCACACACACACACACACACGCACTGGAATGCTACTTGCCCATAAAAAAGAATGAAAACCTGTCTTTTCTGAAAAAATAAAGATGCAACTAGATACAATTATGTAGTGAAATAATATAATTTGAAAAAGTCAAATATCATGTTTTCTCTGATATGTGTTAGTTATTATATAACATAAAAATATATAATAATGAGAAGGGTATCTTATGATTTGATTATTATTTGTAGCTCTTGTAAATATTTCTGTGAAGCTATGGTCTTTTTGGTTTCTACTTGTTGAATTTTATGTTTAGTGGTGCATTAAACCTCATATGACATAGTAAATTGAAATTGTTATTGAAATCATTAAAGGAGAAAAATGAAGGGAAGAAAGAAAGGGTTTGAGGGACGTAAGTATTTTTAACTTCTTAGAACTGTATCTATAAAATACATGAAATCTGTTCTCTTTATATTAATAAAATATTAAAAAGAATTATCTAAGAATATGCAGTAAGTTGAAGTGAAGATATTTTTAAATCCTACATTGTATTTTTCAGAATAAGATTTGTATGTTCTATTGCATGCTATGAAATGGGTAAGTCTAGAAGATAAGTAGTAAAAATAAGGCAAACAACCACACAGTGTGTGCCAGTCTGTATATGAATTTTGTATAGAATATACAAATCTATAGAACCATGATTGCCAATGCCTTGGTTGAAGGGAAATTTACAGTGGGTGCTAATGGACACTGTATTTCTTTTGGCAGTGATGAAATATTCTACAATTAAATAATGGTGATGTTTACATAACTGTGAATATACTAAAAAGTTCCTGCTTGACACTTTTTAAAGGATGAATTTTGTATAATTTTAGCTATATCACAATTAATCTATTATTAATTTTTTTAAAAAAATACTGCGATTAATCTTACTGATATATCATTTAAATATTTATAGTCAGGGAGCAAACTGATTTTTGTGTTTCTTTTATTTAGCTTTCAAATGTTTTTTTAAATGTCAGAGAAAACTGTGCTGGGTGGGTTAAATTGCCATGGCAAACGTTATTCAAAGCTTCGACAATTGTGGAGAGAGACTTAACAAACTTCACAAAAATAAATATTGGGAAAATAGTTCTCATTTACTACATTTTAAAAATGTTCATGTACTTGAAAAGCAGAATGATGATTGAGATAGAGAGAGTTATCCTCCATCAGTGGCTTCACTCCCCAAATGTTCACAATAGGTGAGGCTGTGTCAGATGAAATCCAAGAGCCCAGAATTCCATCTAGGTTGCTCATATGGGTGACAGGGATCCAAGTACTTGGATGTCACTTACAGCCTCTTAAAATACTTTAGGAGGAAGTAGGAAGAAGTGAACCTGAAAAGTGAACTCCAGCACTCTGATATGGATGTGGGCATGCCAAGTGCCTTAATCACTGAGTCAAGTGGATTTCCATCATGGAGAGATGTTTCCTTTCGATTCCAAATTAATGATAGCTGTATATGTTTATAGACTACAATGCATCCTTTCAATACGCATGTAATGTTGTGTGTACTTATTAAGTTAATATAATCCACAAATTCTCCTCTTTGACATTACTTTGTGATTTGAACCTTTGGGCTCCTTTTTTTGATTTGCTCCTTAAATACATAATAATTTTTTGTGAACTATAGTAACACCTAAATTCTGTGTAACACTAAGAAGCTATTGCTCTGACTCTCCTTCCACCTCCGACCGGCCTGGGCTCAGCAGAGGCGCCGCTGCACGTCAGTCCCCGGGGCCGCCCCGCTGCTGCTGCCTGGCCTGCTCCGCTCGCGGCGAGCCCGTCAGTGCCCGCACCGTGCGCTCCTCCAACTGGGCCATGGATGGCGGGGATCTGATGAGCTTCTTTCTTCTGGCATCATTAACAGACCTTTTACCATGAACAGTTCCACTCCTTCTACAGGTGTGTATGCTAATGGGAATGACAACAAGAAATTTAAAGGAGATAGACCTCCCTGTTCGCCTTCCCGTGTTCTCCATCTTCGCAAAATTCCCTGTGATGTCACCAAAGCAGAGGTCGTATCATTAGGTCTACCATTTGGAAAGTAACTAATCTTTTGATGTTGAAAGGCAAAAGCCAGGGGTTAGGGTTGGGGCTGAAAATTCCAACTGTCGCCTGATGACAAGATGGCGGAATAGGAAGGGCGCACATTGATAGTTCAGCAAGACACACAGGTTAATAAAAGTGGAGATACTGCAGGGTCAAGGAAGAGTAGGGGAAAAAACAACAGAGGAAACTCTTCCGGAACTAGTGATTCACTGTGGACCTGTGTGGAGAGCGTGGGAGCCCAAGTTCGGGACACCAGCGGCAGACTCAACGCACCAGCGCTGGAACGCGAGGTGAGCCGAACCTCAATAGCCTGAGACACCAGCGGGCAAGCAGAAAGAGGAGACTAGAGGGAACGAGGCTATTATTAAAATTGCTATATTGGTCTATTATGCTATGTTATATGTGTGTACATATTGTATGTCCACATAGGAAATTTTATTAAGAGTTTTATTTTAAATGGCTTATAGATAAAATTGTCCATAAATTTAAGCTGCTAAAATCAATCAAAGATACATTTTAATTTGTGTGACCTGAATCTGTGTATCATATGTTTTAAACTTGTTGGTAGAAAGGAACTAAAAACATTTTGTATGGTTGTACTTAAGTTTACTGGTTAAACAAACTACACCATGTTAGATATTTAAGAGGTGTTTTCAAATACATGATTCTTAAAATTTATAGAAGGCATTGGACCTTCTGGTAAATGTTTTCTTAAGTTGTTATCTAATGGTTGAAATGGTTTGCTAAGTATTCATGTAATATTGCTATTGTCAGCAAGCGATCTAGGACTTGCTCCCTCATTTCTCTATTCTAAGCCCAACTTGTTCTTTCATTTCTCTATTCTCTTCAAAGTAGGAAACTAATTCTATTATGAAGGAATCTGTAGGACACACTATTTAATCTTGAGACCTTATAAAAGAGATGACTAATATTTTTCTGTAATAGCATAGCCAAAATAAGAACTTAAATAATAATCTCATAGCTAGATTCACTTCGCCATCAGCGAAGTATACAGTAAGTAGAAAAAACCTCCCTTTCAGACCAAAGGGAAAAAAAAGTTTTAAAGTGAGAATATAATTTTCCTCATGGGCATTGTCTACCTTAGAAAAACTACTACAGAACATGCCTGTGACTATAGACTTGTAGTTCAGGCCACCGAATATTAGAGATGGGACTTGGGCACTCCCTTGACTTGCATCCTCTGGTCTGCTTTAACACAAACCAGGAGGAAAAGAAAGCTAGGCATCAGAAGCAATGGGTGGCAGGCCTATTACTGGCTGATCTGTACAGTGATCTGCCCTCAAGGAGACCCAACAGGCCAGTCCACTGCAGTGGCTTTCAATGTGGTAAGCCTGGGCTTCAGCAGAAGTCAGCTTGTGAAGAGCCCTGGCAGCTCTGCCAAGAGTTGGATCACTGGAAATGGACCTGCCCTGGAGTCGAAGGATGCCCAGGTCAGAGCCACAGATCTTATTGGCTCTAAGCTGAAAAGCCCTTCACTCAGCCCAACTTCCAAAGTGACCACTGCAGCTGAGGGGACGGCCAAGTAGGGTCAGCAACATTGCAGGCAGAACTGTAAATTTCTTGTTAGAGATGCCACCTGCCTTTACCTGGCCAGCTCTCCTCCCAGGCCAGCCAAGTAATTAAAGTCAACAGAGTGCCTTCCCCTAGGAGGTTCACACCTCCCTTAGGATATACCCCATGTGGAGAGATAGATAGGTCTGGGCCTCTTAACTTACAAGGCCTAAAGCCCACCAGATTATTATCAAGCCCCTTCTGTCAGGTTCTATTTGCCTCTCAATCAGAAAACTTAATTGTAGCTTAGACAGCACCTTTCTTAGCACATCTAATAATGACTCTGTCCTTTGTTCTAGACCCTGTCTAGCACACTTGGGCCTCATTCCTTTGTAATCATAACCTCTACCACCAATGGCTCTACTCTCAACCTGTGTGTACTGATGGTCCTCTTCCCCACTTACTGCTGTATAATTGTTCAAACCTGGTAAATGCCACTCTTAGGATCATTGGTTACTATCCTCACTCTGTCTTTTATGACCTTGTCTAAATATGATCAGAGTCGGCAAACTTGGAAGGCTTCCACAGCCTTGGCAACTCATGACAACAGCCTAGGGTGGTTACTGGCGCCATAAACTAGAGTGTCAATTTGTTGGGTCAACAACAAGAGCCACTGTGCACTTTCTCCTCATGTGGGATCTCTGTCCTTAATGTGCTGTACATTTTGATTTAATGCTATAACTAGTACTCAAACAGTATTTTTCACTTTGTGTTTCTATGTTGGTGCAAACTGTTGAAATCTTTATACTAAATTGATCTTCTGTACATAAAGAGAATTGCAAATGAATCTTGATGTGAATGGAAGGGGAGAGAGAGCGGGAGAGGGGAGGGTTGTGGGTGGGAGGGAAGTTATGGGAGGGGGAAGCCATTGTAATCCATAAGCTGTACACTGGAAATTTATATTCATTAAATAAAAGTTAAAAAAATTTAAAAAAAAAGAAGCTATTGCACTGACCTAACTGTGACGTGTTACCAAATACAAACTCCAAATATATCTTCTTGATCCTCACAATATCTAGTAATTACTTTGTGTTCATATTGCATTTTTAGCATCCATATATGAGTGAAACATTCAGTATTTGTCTTTATTTATTGACTTATTTAATTTAATATGATATTCTCAATTCCATTCATTTGCTGCATTTTCCAGGATTTAATTTTTTTTGTGATTCAATAAAATATCATCGTGTAAATATAGCAAGTTTCTTTATCCTTAAAATTCAAAACTTTTCACAGTAAAGAAATAAGAAAAGTGAACAGACATTTGACAGAATGGGAGAAAAATACATGCAAGCTACTTATCTGAAAAAGGATTAATATCCATATTATATAAAGAATTAAAAAAAAAACACTCAACAACAACAACAAAACAATCAACACAGGCATGAAGTGGGCAAAGGGCCTGCACAGGCAATACTCAAAGGAAGAAATACAGATGGTCGACAAATATATGAAAAAATACTCAATATCAATACTCATAAGGGGAATTCATATGGAAACTACAATGAGATATCTCCTCACCCCTATTAAGATGGCTTCAAAAGACAGTAAGAAATACTGTTCAGGGTGTCCAGAAAGTGAATCTTTTGTACGCTGTTTGGAGAAAGTTTTCAAGCAGTGGGCTAAGCTAATAAGTACTGCAGGAAGATAATCAGAGTTTGTTTTGTATGAATAAGCTACAATACTTACTAGTCGTGCATCTGTAAGTTCCACATTCCTCAGCGACTGAATAACAGAAGCACTAACTTTTATATCGATTGCATTTTAAAGATCTGGTTCCCATGTACTTAAGAAAAATATTCTTGAGTTATAAATCTGGGAAAATACTTGGGGAGGATTTACATTTCAAAGGGCAAAGAAAGCACTTACAACTGCAAATTATCTTAATAAATGTCGTAAGAAAAGAGAAGTTAGGGGCCTATGTTCAGAATAAAAACTATCTAAATTATTGAGTGGAGCTGAAAGAATGTTCACAGATATCTTGGTGGGTAGTTATGTAAATCTACACTTTTTTTTTGCTGTTGATGTTTTGCAAATGAGTTCTAGGATTATAAAAATAGGGACAGTATCTTTTCTCAATGTCTGGCCATAAACAATCCCTTTCATGGGAGTTTTGATTACTGAATTGAGGATGAAGTAACTTTGATGGAGTGCAGATGAATTTAGAAGAAAGGTTGCAAAAGTTCTGACTACAGGATGACCAATTACCTTTCAAGTTATTTTGAAAATAAACGGAGAAGAGAAATAAATTAAGAAGAGATTGAGAATAGATTACATAAAATATCAGATTGTAAGGAAACATGGCAGTTCATAAGTGAACCAATAATATTTGAAAATTTTTGTTCTTTCATTTCACAGTATGAGCACACATAACTAACCAAAGTAAGGTAATATTCAAGGTAAGAAAATTTAAAATATTATGTAGAGTTTACAAAAGGGTTTTAAATAGAAAAATATATGGATACATGTGTATAGTTAGGCAAATACCTTTCATCAATATTTCTTGATGGTTGCATAAGTAGACGCTTTAATTCTTTATCAGGAAACTTTTTATACTGTATACATTTTAGATTATTTATTTGAGAGAAAGGGAGGAGAAGGGGAAGGAAGGAGAGAGAAACAGAGAAAGGGAGAGAAAGAGAGTACAAAGGAGCACTCCTTTCTGCTACTTCACTTCCCAGTGACAGCCATAGCCAAGATCCAAAGCTTACAGCTGGGAATCCTATCCTGGTCCACCATATGTGTATGACAGGAAACCAGTTACTTGAACCATCATCATTGCCTCCCAGATTCTGCATCAATAGAAAGCTGGATTCAGGTGTTGGAGCAAGACCTCATACCCAGCGACTCCAATGTAGGACACTGGGGTCTTAAATAGTATCTAAACCACTAGGTCAATCATGTACCCTCTGTTTTAATTTTAATTAAAGCACTCTGTGAATACATTTTTAGAAAAATAAAGTGCATGTTTTTAAATTATAGACAAACTACTGTCATAATAGCATAATAAATACAATGAGAAAAGTGTTCGTTAATTCTCGATAACTCTAAAGTGACACAATTAAATAAAATATTATCAGATCCCTATGCTCTAAAAACTATCCACTATCAGCTGTGTAATTATAATAATAATAGTGGTAATCATAGTAATAATAGTAATATCGTTTTTATGATAAGAATCTTAGAATTAGACTCAGGTTGACAGAATATATTAAGAAACAATGTCCTGGATATATAATTATACTATTCAACAGAATCATAAAATGCATTAATTAAATTGTGAGATGACTTACAGTCAGGTAAAAATAATTATGTTGAAACATTTGAATTAGAAAATAGTGATGCTTGTGGAATGGCAAAGCATTGGATAAAATTCTATTACATAATACAGTATCAGATCTATCAGTACTCATCTATTTTGTTCTGTGTCTCTTTACCATTTTTATCACAATCCGTACAGTCATCATCTTATCATCTTCTCTCATTTTAAGAAAACTCTCCCCAGTCTTACAGAATCTGCTTTGCTTGTCCTTGGGGATTCATAAGTATCTGAAAATTCATATTCTCCAGGCCAAAAACTGGTAATATTTGACCACCCTTTTTCCTCACCAAAGTTTGTTTGAGCTATGACTCATGCAGATCTCAGAATATCTCTACAGAACTGAGTCCTAATTACACACTGTTAGACTTTGCCTTACACTATTTCCTTGCATTATCTCCTTCCTTCCTCTGTTCCTACCCTGGCATTGTCTGCCATTTTTCCCCAATAATTATTTAAAATTACTCTATATTATATAATTATCATTTCAAGTTCGACTTTTGCTCCATATGATAATATCCATATGATAATAACTAACTTTTTACAAAACATCCTAGGCAAATTATCTGATTATACAGATGATCAATTCTAAAAATTATAAAAATAATATTTTGATAATATGAATATCATATTATTGATACGAAATAAAAATAAGAAAACTGAGGGAACTAAATGTGATCTTGAATAGCCTGTAGGAATTTGGAAAGTGCTGTAACGAATCTGATCAGATAAGAGGTCTCATTTTCCATTAGGACAAAGGAAGGTCTGTTTCCGCACATGTTGGAATTAAGACTGTACAGAAACTTGTGATCCCAATAAAGCCTCTAAGATGCTTAATGGTGTTCGAAAGTGGAAAGGTGACTTGGTTTAATTCTATCTTTTCCTAGTGCCTGAATTCCTTCAGATAAGGTTAAGCCTAGACACTTTACTGAAGGCTGGCAGAGTGGGGCTTTATATTTCAAGACTTTATAATTTTTTTGCCATAAACTTGGGCCTACTGCCCTCTTTGGAACTCTTTTCTAGCTTATTGTAGGAGAATATCATCTATGTACTATGGATGGGAAAATTCTAACAGGTTTTTGGATAAGACCTGTCCAAATAGATGAGGACTGTCTGGAAAACCTCATGGTAACACAGGCTGAGGTAACAGTGGACTGGGATGGTGGGGTCCACAAAAGCAAACAAGTATTTGTAGTCAGGCTGTAGGAGTATACAAAAAAGACATCCTTAAATCTAAGATTGTAAACCATTTAGTCTCTTATAGAATCTGCACAGTAAAATGTAAGAATTAGGGAGCATCAGGTGAATGGGGACTTTGGCCTCCTTACTAAGGCAGAGATCTCGTACTAGTCTTCATTCTTCATTTGGTTTTTGAACACCCAGGATTGAATCATTAAAAGGACTATTGCATGGTTTTAAAAGTCTCTGTGTCTTTAAGTTGTTTATTATGGTTCTAACACTTGTTGGGTATCCATATTTAAGGGATATTGATTTTGATGGGAAACAGAGGAGGGATCCTTAAGATGAACCCGCATTGGCTGCACAGTTATTGTTCAGTCATCCCTCAGATTTCCCCAAACCCTGGATTAATATGTCTCAATTAGTGAAAGGCATAAAGATTGCCCTGGAGCCATGAGTTTGGTGGTTCCCATCTGGGCTTAGAGATCTCTCCCTAGGGGATGTTGGACTCTCTGATATGATTAAGAAGGCTTGTGTAAAAAAACAACTCAGGGTTGGATGCTGTGGCATAGCATGTAAAGCATGAACCAGCAGATAGAAGACTTCTTTCTCTGACTCTGCCTTTCAAATAAATAATAAATCTTAAGGAAAAAAAAACTGATCCTAGTTATAGCATAGCAGCTGGGTGAAATATTTAACTGAAAGCTTTTCTGAAACATTTCTCATAGTCATACGAAGGGACAATGGTGAGACCTGGATTTGGATTTGGGAGGACGTAAAATACGGTTCCAGTGTCTATGAGGATATCCACTTTGTTCTCTTTTATGGTTATGACTACATAGGGCTCCTAAATGCTGACAGTCTGGATTGTAGGAACATTTAGAAGAGACTATAGGCCCTGAAAAGGCAGAGACATATTTCATATTAGCATGTAAAATTTGATATACTTGTTCCTAAGGAATAGTTTCTCCTATATACTGTCCATGAAAACCCTAGCTATTACTCATCAGAAACAATATTGTATAGGAGATCAGAACTTCATCTATATGCCAAGACTTTGTTGAAATACGTAGAAGCAGTTATAGATTTGGATATCAATAAAATTAAAGATATAATCATGATGGTAATGGTGGTAATAATAACAACAGTGACAAGAGTAATATATTAAATATGGGATAATATGAACCTAAGGGTTTATAATTATGTTTTGAAGGAATTACTATATATATATGTATATATACACATATATGTATTTAAAGAATTTAAGTATGTACATATTTAAAATGTGAACAAAAAAAAAGTAAAGTGTGTTTTAGTCTAGCAGTTAAGATCATGGTTGGAGATTTATATCCCAAAAGGGAGTACCTGGGTTGTACATACACTCTTGACTCCAGCTTCCTTCTAATTAAGACTCTGGGAAGTAGCAGTGATGACTCCAGAGACTGGGTTGCTGCCACCTAAGTGGGAAAACTGGACTGAATTTCTGGTTTCCAGATTTAATCCCATCCAGGACCATCACAGATATTTAGTGAGTGAACAGCGATGATTCGCATTCATCTCCCTCTTTCTCTCTCCCTCTCCCTCTCCAACTCTCTGCTTTCTCCTCTATCTCTCTGTTACTCTGTCCTTCAAATAAATTTGTCAACAAATACGACAAGAATTATGCATTATTCTATTGTATAATCAAAATTATCCCATGACTTTTATAAAAACAGTCTCCATTGGAGTCTTCAAGATTCAAAGACATGTATTTCAACCACATTTTTAACAATTCACTTCCAAGCTGGCAATTAATGTATGCTTAAAGAGTTGCAGAGTAATTTCCAAGACTTTTTTTCAATCAAATTGTTCTATAAAATTATCTTTACATCAAAATTTTAAATATTATAACAGATTAGGGTTGGTATTTTATAAGGAAAAAGAAAGAAAACAGCTCAAACTTCTCTCTTGTAACATATAATTTACCTTTGAAACCTTTTCATGCACTGGAGATGATTATTACTGAAGATTTTCATGAGAATACTGCTATTTTATAGTAACTCTCACAAAATAAAACAATAATAAAAACACTGACTGCCTAAACCCCGGATTGGAGCCTATGATGAACAAATGCTGTGAATCGAATTAATGGAATAGCCTGGAATGACTTCAAGTGATCATAATTCACATCATGTTCCTTCTATATTTCTGTATTAGTTCTAAATACAAAGATTAAGTTAATTATTCATCAAATATATCTATATTTAGTTATATGTTTGTCCATTAATTCACTGATCTTTTATACAACATATCTACATAATCTTCTAAAACTATATTAAATTTACAAAAATAAAATCATAATCATTTTACACTGCTATTTTATATACATTTTTCACATGTTTGAAGTCTTTTTCCTAAATCTCCTCCTTCTGACTCATAATTAATTTATGCTTAAGAAGAATTAAAAGAGAGGGGCAGGCATAGTGCTATAGCAAGGTAAGCTGCCACCTACAACACCAGCTTCCAAAATGGGTTCTAGTTCCTATCCTGTCTACTCCACTTCCAAGCCAGGTCTTTACTGGTGAGCCTGAGAAACAACAGATCATGGCCCAAGTACTTCATCCGCTGCCACTGATGTGGGTGACCCAGATGGAATTCTGGTTTCCTATCTTTGGTCTGTTCCAACTCTGGTCATTACGGCTAATTGGAGACTGAACTAGCAGCTGGAAGATCTCTTACTCTCCATTTCTCTTTGAACTCAGCCTTTCAAATAAATAAATGGATCTTTAAAAAGCTAAAAAATCTATATTAGTATAAAGAATCCTTATGAATGCAGCACTCACATCAACAAACTTTTTTCTTTATACCTCAATTCACATCTCTTCTCTATACCATTGTGAATTAAATCACAAACAAAATGTCCTTTTCATTGTAAAGATCTCATTAATTATATATATGGAATAAAAACATTATTAAAATCTCATTATTCTACCACCTTAAATATTAATAACTAAAATACTATCAAATATGTACTACATGTTCAAATTTTCAATTTGACTTTTACAAAAAATAGGTTTTTACTCCTCATGGATACTTCAATATTTCAATATATTCCTTGATTTTAAGTAGTGAATAGATACTACATTCTATTTTTATAATGATAATATGTGGAAATATGGAACAGTAATAAGGCACTCCTAATAAATCAAACACAATCCATCAGGGCACTAGAACTTAAATTTTTTCGGATACTTTTGAAAATAAAAAAAAAATGAAACAAAGCACTAGCAGCAGACTGGATCTGAATGATGTTCCTTCCCTTAAGGATTCCACACTTAGAAACAAAGAGCAACACAGAAGAAAAGCATCCAAATATAAAGGAATAAAGCATTGCTAAATATACTGTGGATACCCAGGAGTTAGATGTCTCTGCTCTTCTGAATGCGAACATCTCAAATTGCCAAAGCCAAGACAAAGTTTATTATTCATCAATACTGTTCAGGTTACAGATTATGTTTACTAAAGCTCAAAGACAAGAGACAAATGAATCATAATTTGTAAGCTGAGTACAAAATCGAAAAGGAGACTACTGCATTAGTAACATAAAACTCCTAAAATTCCTAGTGAAGAAGGAACTATTCTTCTCACATGGAGAAAAGAATGCATTTCTTCTTGAAGGAATCCAGTGTGCAAAGGACACAAATTCATAAGCTGATTTCTAAGCTCAATGAAGCTGCAGATGCATACTAGCTCTTCTGCATTATAAGTGAAGTTGTAGAATTACAATATGATGCCATTATGTTAGTGGTCTTATGGGACTTAACATTGCATTACAGCTTAGACAAAATGAGGGTGGGGGAAGAGAGAGAGAGGGAAAGAGAGAGACAGAGACAGAGAGAGAGAGACAGAGAGAGACAGAGAGAGAGAGAGAGAGACAGAGATTCCACATGTTGGCTCACCCCCAAAATGCCAAGAGCACAGTCTGGATAACCCCCAGTGATTATAGTTATCAGGGACAAAACTTGAGCGATCACTTGCTACATCCCAAGGTGCAAATTAGCAGAAAGCTGGAATTGGGAACCAGAGAAAAGCCATGACTCGGTGCAGGATTTCTGATATGGGATTCAGGCATCCCAAACAGCATACACTAAATGCCCACTCCTGCATTTCATATAATTTAATAAAAAATGTAGTTAAGGTGACTTTACTCATAATTATATAAATAGTTCTAAATATAAAAACTTCTAAAAGAAAGTCCAGAAATACATAAGAAAAGTAAAATTCCTTTTCATTTTCACATGGTAGACTACATGAAGTCATTTAAATAATCTTACTATTATTTTAACAATTTCTTTTTTATGCACTTTGTTTTTTAAACTTTTTGTTTATATAGATTTTGGAGGCGTACTTCAATATTTCAACATGTGCATTCTGCATAAACTGATCAAATTAGGCAGCCAGAATCTGGACCTCCCCGCCTTTCCTCTTACACAAGTTCTTTACCCAGTCTTCAGCACATACTTGGAAACTATAATCACCCACAATGTGCAGTGGGACAGTAAAACTTTGCTTTCTGACTGTGATTTCATAAACATCATCCATTCTCTGTCTCTTTTCTCTTCTCTCCACTTACAAGTTCTAGTCTTTAGTAATCACTATTTTAAGGAATATCAAATTTAAATTTCTCTACATGAAGGAGACATGCTGTGTTTATCTTTCTGTATCTGCTTCATTTCATTTAATATAATGAGCTAAAGTTACATCCATTTTGCTGAAAATGTCAGGAATGTTTATACTGGCTTGTCTCTACAAAATAGGTAAAACCTCTATAACAGTTTGGAAACAGGTAGCTAGACAGATGATGGAAAGTTTGATACACAGATGGATCCGTAGATAAATGATATATAAGTATACACATATACATGTATGCTTAAATATATATATATATAATCTATATATAACCAAATATTTAAAGAAATCAGTGACTAATATTATTCCAAAATATATATTAAATAACACCTAAATAAAAGCATATTAATATTCCTTCAGCAGAATGAGAACAAAAAGAAGCATTATAGCATATCACACTCAAAAAACTGAAAATCAAGCCCAGAGACACACCGGAAAGGCAGCTGGTAAAAGAACATGATATACAAAATATGAGGAGTTATTATAAACTTCTCAGTAAACAATTGCAAGAAAAAACATAATGGAATAAAGTCTCAAGTACTGGGTAGATCAAGGGCTACACTTCTATATTCCTTTGAATTATTTTTCAAAATTATGGAAGTATTATGTCATTTTCAAAAAAAAAATGGAGACAATTTTGACATCAGTTGATTTTGAAAGAAATTCTAAAGCATTTTCTTCACGTTGAAGTAAAAGTAGCATAGGTGGAATATAGACTCTCTCCGTAAGATTGATGATTCTGAAATGTAGTATGCATGTGCAAATATATTTTGCTCATTTTAAAAATTATATAAATCTTTTAATATTCAAGGAAAATTATAGGGGCCGAGCTATGGCATAATAGGTTATGCATTTGCCTCCTGTGCCCATACCCCATGTAGGCTCCTGTTGGAATCCTGGCATCTCTTCCTCCAAGTCTGTTCTCTGCTATGGCCTTGGAAAGCAATGAAAGATGGTCCAAGTGCTTGGGCCTCTGCACCCATGTGGGAGACTGGGAAGAAGTATCTGGCTCCTGGCTTCAGATCGGCTCAGCTCTGGCCATTGTGACCATTTGGAGAGTGAATCAACAGATTTAAGACCTCTCTATTTTTCTGTGTCTCCTTCTCTGGCTGTAACGATGCCTCTAAAGTAATAAATGAATCTTTAAAAAAGAAAAGTAAAAGTATAAAAATTTATTTTATTTAGTCTACCTCTGTATAATTATATAAATATAGGAACTAATTAAATGAATTAAATAAAGGAAATTGAAATGTATTGTTATACAGTATTTATATGTTATACTATTATCATATATTAGTACATAACAGAAAAAATGAGAAAAAATAAAAATTAAATTAACATAATGTTATTTACTATGCTTATAATAAATTCAATAAAACAGATGCATATAATTTACATACACTAATTTTTGTTTTTTCATAAATAAATATACATTGGACACCTGTTATTGCATTGCCACAGTGCATTTATGGAATAATGTATTAGAAAATAATTTTAATTGAAAGTGTATATTTTAACAAATTTATTTTTTCAATGCCCAAGCACTTCTTGTTTGTGACAAAAGTTAATTATGCTAATAGTTGTGAAATAAAAATAACTGAGTCTTACTGTTATTAAACAGCTGATTTCCAATTTTATTCCTTTGTGGGCAGAAAAATATACTGGAACTTGATTCATTGCATAATATATATTTTAATCTAGAAAATACTTCATATGCAGATGAGAAAAATATGTATGACATAGCGGTTGGACAAAGTATTCAGTAAATGTCAAGTTCAAATGGTCTGTCGTGTGGTTCAATTCTGATGTATGTTTGTTGATTTTCTGTCTGGTTGATCTATTTTTTGATGAAAATGATGTTTTGAAATCCAAACATTTACAGCCAACTTATATTTGATCAAGGATCCAAAACCAATCCCTGGAGTAAGGACAGCCTATTCAATAAATGGTGCTGGAATGGTCTTTTTTTTTTTTTTTTTTTTTTTTTTTTTGACAGGCAGAGTGGACAGTGGGAGAGAGAGAGACAGAGAGAAAGGTTTTCCTTTGCCGTTGGTTCACCCTCCAATGGCCGCCGCGGCCGGCGCACCGTGCTGATCCGAAGGCAGGAGCCAGGTGCTTCTCCTGGTCTCCCATGGGGTGCAGGGCCCAAGCACTTGGGCCATCCTCCACTGCACTCCCTGGCCACAGCAGAGAGCTGGCCTGGAAGAGGGGCAACCGGGACAGGATCGGTGCCCCGACCGGGACTAGAACCCGGTGTGCCGGCGCCGCAAGGCGGAGGATTAGCCTAGTGAGCCGCGGCGCCGGCCATGGAATGGTCTTAATCCCTCTGTAGATGCATGAGGCATTAAAAATATTGTAATCTCTGCCCATACAGGTGTGCTACCTTTATAGTACCCCTGTGTTAGCTTATCCTTATCTTAGCTTTCAGGTTCCATTTTTGAACATCTATCTCTTCATGCAGTTGTCCCTTAAGACACTAAAACTATTATCTTTTCTGCAATCACCAGAAAACCTCCCTTTTCACTTGTTACTACCTAGTATTTACCAAAAGTCATTTTGATAGGCAAAGTATTTAGAGAAAACCACTTGAAAGTGGGACACACAATTATTATATTTATACACATCTACATCTGGATTCACGTATGGTTATCCAAATAATATTCTCCATCTGTCTCCACACTACTTGATCAACGGAACTCTTTCTCATAAATCACACTTTTATTTAATTGAATATTCAGAGTTATAATAAGACATAACTTATAAAACTATGCTTGCTGTCTTATGCAGGAAATTTATCACATTTTTTTCATTTCATCACAAAATTACTTCTGTTTCCAAAAAACAGCAGGGAATTTGCAGAGCAAGTTGGAATGATTTTTATCCATGGAAGGTTAAGTACTAAGGGAGATTTTATTTCCTATTTTGCCTAGATGCCTAAAGTACCATAGTAAAACAGTGAAAATCTTCATTCAGCTTAGTTTATTTGACCCCAGGCTTTATTATAACAATTGTCATAAACTTGACACTTCCTGATTTATTATGAAATATAACTAAAATTGTTTATGGGAGATGTGGAGAAGTTGCAATTGCTTCGTTTATAATAATTTAAACTGTATTCCATAGATTCAATTAGGAAGTTTTCTGAAACTCTGGTCTTATCACTTGCCTTTATTTATGGACAAGGACAGACTTATTTCATGACACCTACATTTGGAACAAACGACCATATAAAATATTAAAAAGTACCATGTAGGTATCTTCTATCCTGAGATAGGAAGCATGTATTGTAATCATGCACATTATAATCCACTGAGTACAAGATAAAGAAAGTTGATTAAAACTTCAGCTTGTGGGGCCAGTGTTTTGGCACAGCAAGTAAGACCATTGCCTATGACGCCAGCACCCAGTATGAGCACCAGTTCATGTCCTGGCTGCTCCAGTTCTAATCTAACTCCCTCTAGTGGCCTCAGAAAGGCAGTGTAATATGGCCCTACTGTTTGGGCCCCTGCACCAAAATGGGAAATCTGGATAAAGTTCCTAGCTCTTGGCTCTGGCCTGACTCAGCCCTAGCTTTTGTGGCCATCTGGAGTGTGACCACCACATAGAGGATGCCTCTCTCTCTCTCTCTCTCTCTCTCTCTCTCTCTCTCTCTCTCTCTCTCTTTCTCTCTGTCCCTCTGGCTCTGAAACTCTGATTTGCTAAAAGTAAGTCTTACAAACAAAATAAATCCCTTGAACTTGTTCCAAGATTTGAAGTCATTTATACCTAAGGAAAACATATTGAAACATAACATAATCACTGTATCAGGCACAGATTAGACATCATTTATTAGAATATACCCAAAATTAACTCAATAACTTATTATTATAAAAGACATTATACAATTTTATTTGTGTTTGATTTATTTGAGGTAAGTTCCTTTTTCATACCTACTGAATTTCTCCTATAGATTTCTATAGGAAAAGAAAATATTCATTGTCAGATATGCTGAATGAAAATTGTGCCAATACTAGCAACCAAAGGAACTGCTTAAAAATAGCATTTTCTTCATGTGGAGTGAAACATAGATGTCAAAGTAAATGAAACAAACACAAAATAATCCATAAAAAGCAGCAAAGAGATGATTCCCATTGCAGTGAATTTTAACAGTATTTATTGTACTTATGGAATAATAACAAGGGTATCATAATGATCAAAATGTGACCTTTAAAAAATAGTACTGGGGCTAGTACTGGGGTGCAGCAGACTCTGGCATCCTGCTCCCTGCTAATACACCTGGGAAAGTGGCAGAAGATGGCCCAAGTGTTTGGGACCCTGCACCCATGTTGGAGACCCAGATGAAGCTCCAGGCCCCTGGTTTCACCCTGACTCACCCCTGGCCATTGAGGCCACTTGAGGAGTGAACCAATGCATGGAAGATCCCACTCTCTCTCTTTCCCTATAACAGCATTATACCGAGAAAAGAATAGTATTAATGACTATTTTTCAAATTTAAGATAATCCTTATTCTTTTAAAACAAATAATGAATATTTATCTTGAGTGAGAAGACTATCAGCAAGTATTGGTAATGTATCTGAGCAATCAAGCTATTCTTTGCTTTCAGATAATATCAGTCTATGCTATTATTTATTTTGATATACTAATTTTGATTTTTAATAAATCTATGCATTTTGTATTATAAATTACTCAGTTATTCAACTATAAGTGTTATAATATACATTATGCATATTTAAGTTGTACACTTTGGTATATTTTGACATATGGTATATATGTATATATGTTTATATATATAATATATAGTATATAAACAAAAATATATAATATATATAATTATATATACACAACATATATTATATACCCATATATATTTATAATATATATAAATGTTTATATGTAAATCATCATTACAATCAAGGTCGTGAATGTGTCTATAACTTTGAATGATGTTTAATACGTCCATCATTAAGCAATGACTGATGTGCTTTCTATATTATTTTGCTGGTATCATAAGGTATGTTTTTGAAAATCACCTATCACTCAGCAGACTCATTTCTATGTTCTTTGGCACTATTATGTAAGACAATAACTCATTCCTTTTGAGTGTTGTCATTCCATTTTACTGTTGAAGGACAAAAAGTTTACTCATTCATTTGTTGATGTGTATTTGAGCTGTTTCCATTTTTAATGATTACTTGGCACAAATTTAAATGTGTTGCATTTTCCTTTCTCGGTTATTTTAGGATTCATAAAATTTCTCATGTGATTAATCTCTTCAAAACAAGATTTATATATCTATTTGATGAAAATATTAAATAAGTTTGGTATAGAAAGAACATTCCTCAACAGAATCAAGGCTATTTATGACAAACCCACAGACAACATCTTATGAATGGGGAAAAGTTGGAAGAATTCCACTAAGATCTGGAACCAGCCAATGATGCCCCCTTTCACCATTGCTATTCAATATAGTCCTGGAACTTTTAGCTGGAGCTTTTAGGCAAGAAAAAGAAACTAAACAGATGCAAAGTGGGAAGGAAGAACTAAAATTACCCCTATTTGCAGATGACATGATTCTATATATTGGGGATACAAAAGACTCCACTGAGAGAGTACTAGAATGCATAAAAGAGTTTGATTAAAGTGGAAGAATATAAAATCAACACAGAAAAATCAATATCTTTGTATACTCATACAACGCCATGACTGAGAAAGAAATTTTACTATCAATCTCATTCACAGTAGCTACAAAAATATTAAACATTTTGGAATAAATTTAACCAAGGATGTCAATTCATTGAAATTACAAGACATTAAAGAAATAGAAGACTTAAAAAATAGAAAAATCTTCCATTTTCATGGATTGGAAGAATTAATATTATTAAAATATCCATTCTACTGAAAGCAGTTTACAGATTCAATGCAATTTCAATTAAAATACCAATGATATTCTTCTCAGATAAAGAAAAAATGTTGCTAAAATTCATATGGAAACACAAGACACCCCTAATAGCTGAAACAATCTTATACAACAAAAATAAAGCCAGAGGTGTCACAATACCATATGTCAAAATATACTACAGGAAAATTATAATCAAAACAGCCTAACACTGGCACAAAAATGGACATGTAGACCAATGGAATAGAATAGAAACTCAAGAAATCAGTCCATGCATCTACAACCAAGTTAACAATCTCCCAGGTGCAGCCCAGTATCTGCATCTCAAACACCCTGCTCCCTTCCTCAGGTCTGATAACATTTGCATCCATAAAGTCCTTTGTTTCAGACCTTCAAGAGAAGTTTTTCTATTTACATCCAAAAAGCCCTTTGTTCCAAGAGGAGCAGAGGTGGGGAAGCAAGACCCATCTCCTTAAAAACCCCCAGCCTCAACTGGACTGGGCGCTCAGCAGCTCTCTGCATCTTTGCTGAGCCGCCCGCCTGGCCTGGCCGGGTGTACTCTCCACTCACCCATGCAGCCCCCCCTCTCCCCCAGTCTGAGCGACTGGGCACTCTCTCTCAGGCCCTGTCTGGAGAGGTGCCCATCCGTCCTTACAGATGTTCCTTCTTAATAAACCTTGCTATTTTACCTCCCACTAAAAAAAAAAAAAAAAAAAAAAAAAAAAAAAAAAAAATCAATCCCTGTAGAAAGGACAGTCTCTTCAACAAATGTTGCTGGGAAAACTGGATCTCTGTGTGCAGAAGTATGAAACAAGACCCTTTATACCTACATGAAAATCAACTCAAAATGGATCAAGGACCTAAATTTATGACCCAATACTATAAAAGTAGTAGAGAATATTGTATAAATTCTGCAAGAGTTTGGCATGGGCAAAGACTTCTTGGAAACTCTCCAGGAACACAGGTAATCAAAGCCAAAATAGATAAATAGGATTACATCAAGCTGAGAAGCTTCAGCACTGCAAAAGAAACACAGCAAATGGCTACTGACAGAATGGGAGAAAATATTTGCAAACTATGTAACTGATAAAAGAATAATATCTAGAATCTATAAAGAGCTCAAGAAATTCAACAACAACAAAACAAAACAATCCAGTTAAGACTGGGCAAAGGGCTTGAAAAGGCATTTTTCAAAAGAGGAAAATCAAATGGCCATCACATGAAAAAAGGCTCAGAATAACTAGCCATCAGAGAAATGCAAATCAAAACAAAAATGAGGTTTAACTTCACCCCAGGTAGAATGAGTCTCATACAGAAATCAACAAACAACAAATTCTGGTGAAGATGCCATAGAAAAGCTACCCCAATACACTGTTGGTCGGAACATAAACTGGTGAAGCCACTGTGGAAGACAGTATGGAGATATCTTGGAAATCCGAACATAGCCCTACTAAATTACCCAGCCATCCCACTCCTGGGAATTTACCCAAACTAAATGAAATCTGCCTATGAAAGAGTGATTTCTCTCCCTATGTTCATTGCAGCTCAATTCACAATAGGTAAGATATGGAATAAATCCAGATGTCCATAGAACTGAAGACTGGATAAAGAAATTATATACATACATACATATGTAATAATACTTGGAAATAAAATAAATGAAATCTCTTCTTTTGTAACTGAATGGATGTAACTGAAAACCATTATACTTAGTGAAATAATCCAGTCCCAAAAAGACAGAGGGCATATATTTTCCCATGATCTGCAGAAACTAATAGGGTTACGGTTATGTATAGGAGTGAAATTCACATTTTGAGATTCAATGAGTGTTTACAGCCCTTGTCTTGACTGTTGAGGAGGAAACTTTTTTTTTTTCATCCTACTAATGTAGAATGCTTTACTTAGTGTAGGGTTAATCTTATGAGTATAAAGTAAATTGAAAATAGATCTTACTAGTGGTTAAACTCTGTAAATAACACACAATTATTCTTAGGTGTTTAAATTTTAACTGAAAAGTGATCCCTGTTAAATTTAAGAGTGGAAAAAGAGAGGGAGGAGATGCACAGTTTGGCACATACACAATCAGTCTTGCCCCAAATGAAGGAGTTAGAAATGTGCCAGGGGATTCCAAATCAATCCCATCAAGGTGGCATGTACCAATGCCACCTCGCTAGTCCAAGTGATCAATTTCAGTTCACATTCGATGGCTTAGACAGGTCTAAAAATCAAAGGGATCACACAAACAAGACAAGTGTCTGCTAACACTAACTGATAGAATCAAAAAAGGAGAGAAAGATCCAACATGGGAAGTGGGATACACAGCAGACTCATAGAATGGCAGATGTCCTAAACAACACTCCGGCCTCAGAATCAGCCCTTAAGGCATTCGGATCTGGCTGAAGAGCCCATGAGAGTATTGTAGGCATGGAAAGCCAAGATACCATGGAATAAAAAAAAAAAAAAGAAGAAGAAGACCTAAATGAAAGATCTCTGCGAGTGAGATCCCAGTGGAAAGAACGGGGCCATCAAAGAAGGAGGTACCTTTCTCTGAAGGGAGGAGAGAACTTCCACTTTGACTGTGACCCTATCAGAACAAGATCAAAGTCAGCGAACTCTAAAGGCTTCCATAGCCCTGGCAACTCATGACTAGAGCCTAGGGAGATTACTGACGTCATGAACAGGAGTGTCAAATTGTTAAGTCAGCAACAGGAGTCACTGTGTACTTACATCCCATGTGGGATCTGTCCTTAATGTGTTGTCTAATGTGCAGTGATGCTATAACTAGTACTGAAACAGTATTTTTACACTTTGTGTTTCTGCGTGGGTACAAACTGATGAGATCTTTACTAATTACATACTGAATCGATCTTCTGTATATAAAGATAATTGGAAATGAAAAAAAAAAAAAAAAACACCTGGTGTTAAATTGGAAATGGCATAGAAAATTAATTAATTTAAAAAAATATATTATGTAGGATCTTTGTCTTTAATGTGCTGTACACCCTTATTTAATGCTATAACTAGTACTCCAACAGTATTTTTTTTCTTTTCTTTTCACTTTGTGTTGCTATATGGGGGCAAACTGTTGAAATCGTTACCTAATATATACTAAACTGATCTTTTGTATACAAAGAGAATTGAAAATGAATCATGATGTGATAGGAAGGGGAGAGGGAGCGGGAGGGGGGAGGGTTGTGGGTGGGAGGAAAGTTTTGGGAGGGGGAAGCCATTGTAACCCATAAGCTGTACTTTGGAAATTTATATTCATTAAATAAAAGTTTAATAAAAAAAAGAAAATAGATCTTTGTAAAAATTAATAGTGGAATAGAAGAGGTAGGAGGAAGGAGCATTAGAGCATGTGCAGGAAGGAGGGTATAGTGGGCAGTATCACTATGTTCTTGCTTCTGTATATAGAAAATACATGAAATTTGTATACCTTAAAATTTGAAAAAAGAGAAAAGAAAAATAGTAGCTGCTCAATAAATAACTGTGGAATAAATACAAGTGTAGATTTTTTTTTAAAAAAGAGATTTATTTGTTGATTTGAAAAGCAGAGCAACAGAGAGAGGGAGAAAACTTGCATCCACTGGTTTATTCACCAAACAGCCACAACATCCAGGACTGGGCCACTTCATAGCCAGGAGTTAGGAGCCAAGAGCTTCTTCCAGGTCTCCCACGTGGGTACAGGTGCCCAAGTACTTGGGGCATCCTCTACTGCCTTCCTAGGCCCATTATCAAGGAGCTGAATCAGAAGTGGAGCAGCCAGGACTTGAATTAGCATCCATATAGGATGGCAGTGATGCATGCGGCCACTTAACCCTCTGTCCCACAGTGCCAGCCCCTGTTTAATCTTTTAAAATATATTATTTCAAAAGTGTTATTTGATTTCAAACGTGTAGATAATTTCTAATTCAATTCTGCTATTTTCAGTCATAATGCTTCATGATTTGGCTACTTTTAAAAGTGTTACAAATGTTCTAAAGCCCAAAATACGTTATATCTTGGTAAATATTCTAGGAGTATAGTAAGTAAAATTTATGTCCTCTGTGATTTTTCTGTGTTCTGTAGACATACACTGGGTAAGACTATTTAAGACTATTTTAAAGTATTATTCCAGATTTTTTGTTTATATGCTATTAAAGTATGCTTTTAAAATATAATTTCATATTTTTAAATTTCTACCTGGAACATATCAGGTATTGATCTGTAACTATAAGCTCAATTACTATTTAGAATAGATGTCTTATATTATTAAAATAATTGACACATGAAAAATTATGAAATGGCTTATTATAAACCTTACAAATATTTGCTTCAAAATCTCTTTGGTAATAATATAACAGTTTCCTTTTTATTCATTTAGCATGGTTTATGTTTTCTCATCATTTTATGTATAAAAATTATAATTCTATAAAGTGGAATTCTGTTAAAAAGCTATAGTTGTTTCTTCTGAATTCTACAACAAATTTTCATACATTTATGGCTTAAAACAACACACTATTTTAGATTCTGGATATAAGAAATGTGACATGGGTTTTGAAAGCTAATGTCAAGATGTTGACAAGGCTGTGCCTTTCTGGAGGCTCCAGAGTAAAGGATCTTCTTCGGCTCCTCTAGCTGGATTGCAATCAATGTTCTTTGACTTGTGATTACATTGAGTCCACCTGGACAATCCTAGCTAATCAGCCTGTCTCAAAAAGCTTAATTAAATGCATGAGAAAGATCCCTTTAAACACACAATGTAATACAGTCACAACTTCCAAGGACACGGACTTCCAAGGACATAGAAATCACTGGGTGAGCATTATGTTTTCTGAAAACTGATTGTTGTTTACTTTTTTTTTTTATCCCAAATTAAACAAAACCCTGCTTTTCCTTAAGGTGCTTAGAAATTGCATGCATTTTTTCTTATTTTAATCTATGACCTTGTTATTCCCCCTGCATTTCTAAGAGTTTTTTTCTTCCTTTCTTATTTTCTACTTTCTCTAATGAATTTGTTATGATTTCATTTTGTGTTAGTTTTTATTATTTATAGCCTTGTGTTTCATTTCATTTTATTTTTTTAAATATTTATTTATTTATTTGAAAGTCAGAGTTACACAGAGAGAGGAGAGGCAGAGAGAGAGAGATCTTCCATCCGATGGTTCACTCCCCAATTGGCCACAATGGCCAGAGCTGTGCAGATCCGAAGCCAGGAGCCAGGAGCTTCTTCTGGGTCTCCCGCGTGGGTGCAGGAGCACAAGGACTTGGGCCATCCTCTACTGCTTCCCCAGGCCATAGCAGAGAGCTGGATCAGAAGAGGAGCAGCCTTGACTAGAACCAGCGCTCATATGGGATGCCGGTGCTTTCGGTCAGGGAGTTAACCCTCTACGCCACAGCACCCACCCTGTGCTTCATTTTAAATGGGCACTTTTTGCTTAATATTATTAATAGTGACTTAGAAGTCTACTGAGTGTGATATAATACCAAAATACAAATAGTGTTGTGGACTTTTAACTGTATAATTGCCAGACCTGATGTTTGTGTTATTATTGCTTTACCTTGTACTTCTACATCCAAACATACATACGTGCCTCAATACAGTGATGGTATTTTGGTTTTGAAGCAACAAATTACCTTTAAAAGAAATTTAAACAATGAGAAAATATATCTCTTATGCATCACTAGCTTAAGTGCCATTCTTTAGAGTGGCATCTGTAGCATACATTTTTTTGTATCAAAGATCTTTAATACTTATTTTAGTGCCAGTTATGTGGTAATAAATTATCTATTTCTGATAGTCATTATATGATCTTTTAAGCAGATATTGTCATTGTCTATAGAATTTTAAAATTGTACTTTTTCCATTCTAGTAATTTCAAGATACTGTAAGAAATAACTGCACACTCTGTTTATTACAGCATAACTCACAATTGAAAAGACACTGAATCATCTTAAATGTCCATCAATTAATGACTCAGTCATAAAAAAGAAAGAAATGTTAAATGACATAAACCAGACACAGGAAGATAAATTCCTCGTTTACTCTGATTGTGAAAGCTAATCAAATACAGATTTTGTAAAAATGTGTGCCATATTATTTGGTACATTTTTATAATTATAAATATTGGCTACTGAATTATGCCCTGCATATCATAATAAATCATTATTTCATCATTTTAAGATCTGTGTCATGAAGAACACATTCTGTGACATTAATGTCTTGTTTTCAAGAAAAATAGTATCTATATGTATATATATATATATTTCATATGATGTTAATAGGAAAATATTTAATGTAAAATAATGTCTTGAATGTTTTTGACTGAAATTTGCTTTCTTACTATTTGATATTCTGATTGTCATTTTTGTTTATTTGCTGGCTGTTTTAAAGAGCACGTATTTAAAACTTGTTTAGACATGATTCTGGGGTGGGTGTTTGGCAAGATGGTTAAGACGGTACCTGGGATTCCACATCTTACATCGCAGTGCCTAGGTTTGAGTGCGGCCTCCTCTTCCCATTCCATATTTCTGTTAATGTGCCCTGGGAAGCAGTAGATGATATTTCAAACAGTTCTCTCCCTGCCACCCACATGGAAGATCTAGATGGAATTTCTGTTCCTTTCATCTGGCCCATCCACAGCTGTTCTGGGTATCTGAGTACTGAACCAGCAGATGTCTCTTTTTTCTCATTTTCCCTGCCTTTTAAATAAATGAAAATAAAAATCTTTCTTTCTTTCTCTCTCTCTCTCTTTCTTTCTTTCTTTCTTTCTTTTTTTTTTTTTTTTTTTTGACAGGCAGAGTGGACAGTGAGAGAGAGAGACATAGAGAAATGTCTTCCTTTTGCCGTTGGTTCACCCTCCAATGGCCGCCGCGGCCTGTGGCCGGCGCACCTCGCTGATCCGATGGCAGGAGCCAGGTGCTTCTCCTGGTCTCCCATGGGGTGCAGGGCCCAAGTACTTGGGCCATCCTCCACTGCACTCCCTGGCCACAGCAGAGAGCTGGCCTGGAAGAGGGGCAACCAGGACAGAATCCGGCTCCCCAACCGGGACTAGAACCCGGTGTGCCGGCGCCACAAGGCAGAGGATTAGCCTATTGAGCCGCGGCGCTGGCCGAAAATAAAATACTTTCTAAAAGTTAAAAAAAATTATGACAGAAGTAGCTGAAGTTCATTCCATTCTTTTTTAAATGATTTTTAATTTATTTGAATGGTATGATTACAGAGAGAGAGGGAGAGATCTTTCTTTCATTTGCTGGTTCACTCCCCAAATGGCTTCAATGACTAGGGTCACTCCAGGCTGAAGCCTGGGGCTCTGAGCTTCTTCCAGATCTCCCACATGGGTCTAAGGGCCCAAGAACTTGAACCAGACTCTGCTACTTCCTCAGGTGCATTTGTAGGGAACTTGACTGGAAGTACACCAGCCAGGACTAGAACCAGTGCCTATAGGGGATTCTGGTGTCATATGTGCTGGCTTAACCTGCTATGCCACAACATCAACCCCCTATTCCTTTCTTTTAATGGTGGAATATTAGCAAAGTCTGTGTTTCAATGAACTTATAATATTCTACTGGGGAAATTATTTTGGAATTAGCTCAGAGCTTTTTATGTTCTTTTAAAAATATATTTCTCCTTAATTGTCTACTATGTGTTATATATTTGATTTTATATAATCTTATTTTTGTGTCTTAATCAGTATAAAATCTTTTTTCATTTATGTTAGACACTTTAGAAGACTGTGCATTTTGCTATTTCGGGTGGAGTGCTCTATATGATCCTGTTGTCTGATAGTCTCACTAGATTATTATATATCATTGTTGATTTCTGACTCATTAGTTTAGCATATTGTGACAGATGTCTGGTAAAATCTCTACATATAATTACGAACTTATCTGTTTCTCCTGTAATTTTTATCGGTTTCACTTCACATACTTTGCAGTTTGATGCATAGTATCCTAAGGGTTGGTTTATCTTCTTGGAGATTGACCAATATATCATGATTAATGTTTCTATCAGTTTCTTGCAATTTTCTTTGCTTTGCAGTTTACTTTATCTGGCTTTAATATATCCATCTCTTCTTTCCTTTGAATTGTATTTTATAGGCTGAATGTTTTCCTTTGTTTACTTTCAGCCTGCTGTACCATTAAATTTGAAGTGAATTTCTCAAAGACATATTTTTGATCATGTTTTAAATCAATTATAAAAATCAGTCATTAATTCATCGCCCATAATTTAGGGAAGACGATGGTTTGCAGATGATCCATTTGGAAATCTAATCAGTAATGAAAAGCACTAGACCTTAAATAGTGAGTTTACTTCTCATTGCTTCAAAGAAGAAAAATAGCTGAGTATCATTAGCACCATAATGTTCTTTTACATATCAGTGGTTTGGTTTGGTTTTGTTTTCTATTTCCTTGAGAAGAATAACTTCAGCATTGATTTACCAAGATAGATTTCAGTTTTCTGTGGCTGTTTTTCACATGAAAAATTGTTAAGCTTGGATTTATTTTTATTTTATTTTTTTATTTTTGACAGGCAGAGTGGACAGTGAGAGAGAGAGAGACACAGAGAGAAAGGTCTTCCTTTGCCGTTGGTTCACCCTCCAATTGTCGCTGCGGCAGGCGCGCTGCAGCTGGCGCACCGCGCTGATCTGAAGGCAGGAGCCAGGTGCTTCTCCTGGTCTTCCATGGGGTGCAGGGCCCAAGCACTTGGGCCATCCTCCACTGCACTCCCTGGCCATAGCAGAGAGCTGGCCTGGAAGAAGGGCAACCGGGACAGAATCCGGCACCCCGACCGGGACTAGAACCTGGTGTGCCGGTGCTGCAAGGCGGAGGATTAGCCTATTGAACCACGGCGCCAGCCTAAGCTTGAATTTTATCTAAATGAAAATCATCTATGTTTCTGTCTGTATTTCACTGTTTTATGCAGAAATTGACTATAACCAATTTATAGATTTTATCTCTTACCTGGATTAAAGTCTTCTATCTTAACTATAATTTGGAGAAGCAACTGCTCTTCAACTGTGTTCTGTGTATCATTAGAAACTATTTTTAAATTATTGATTAGCCCATTGCTGTAATTTGAATATGGTTTGTCATCTTCAAAATTCATTCAAGTTTAATTCCTATTATGAGGTATTAAGAGGTGTGTCTGTGAGTAATTATTTGGAGGTGTTTAAACTCTTAATGAACAGATTAATCCATTTGTGTGATTAACGGATTAATGGGCTAATGTGTTATATCCAGAGTGAGTCTGCTACAAAATACAACTGCATGAGTCACTTTGGGCTCCTTGTAGATTTCCAGGCAATGCCTTGTGCTGAACTGTGTCTCTGCCAGCAAGAGACCATCACCAGATGTAGGTTTTCAACCTTGGAACAGAACCATGAGATATAAAAACTGTTTTACTTATAATTAATGCAGTCTGTCATATTATGTCCTTAGCAATGATAATAATAATGATAAAAATACATGTCTTAAATTCTCTTAAAATTAAAAGAAAATAAAATTTAAATAAAATATATATTTGGACTCTACATTTCCTTCCAATGACTATCTCTTTTTCTTCCCATTCTCAGTTTAGAAGTGCAGTGTACGTGTCTCTGTGTATGTATTATTGTATGCTGGTATGTGTATATGTATGAATGCATACATGTATGTGTATAACATTTACACACTGTACTTTGTCTTACTTTATATTTGCTGTGCTTTTTTATTTTTGAAATACTCTTAATCTTCACTTCTTAAAAGTCTTGGTTTTCAGTCTCAGTATAAAATACCATTTAATATCCTTCTGAAATCTCATTTTATAGTTGACCTTTAGAAAGTGTGGAATAGATTTTCTTCTATTTTTATCCTTCCACCAGAAATAGGAAAATAGAATTTTTAATATCAGATATTTAAATCATATCCTTATACTATCAACTGCTAAATTTTAATCCCTATTGATTGAACATTGTATCCAACTTTTATAGGTTCAAATATGAACTCTTTATTTCTTCCTTAAATATGCATTCTCCAAGTCACTACTCAATCTTCCCTATCCCAGTTAGTGGCCAGGTCACACAAACAGATTTCAAATTCTTTTTAACTCAGAAATACAGAAATCATCCTTAATTTCCCATTTCATTCATTCATCTCTCGTATCTGATATAATAGCTTGACATTAACTTTAATCTTAGACAACATATTTTCATCCCTTTCTCTTTAATGCTGGCAGTTATGATACCAGACTTTTAAAGGAATATCTTTTCTGATACTCCTGCTTTTCTATTTCCATATCTCCAAAACCATTCTCAGATTCAAAGGTGATCTTTCAAGTTCCTGAAAACACTTTAATATCTTCATTGCATTTAGGAACTCATGTCTATATTCTTTTTAGTTATCAGTATATGTATTGTGCATTGTCTCATATACTGTTGCTCATTTTGAAATTATTGCAGATCTGTTCCCTGCCTCATATATTTTGAATACAGAGTTTAATGTACTTATTACAATACTGTATTTATTTCATCGGATCACAATGCGTCTTACACAATTCACAAGTGATTTAATGGAAGACTAAAATACTGTGTAAAGTGATAGTCAATTGCATCGCTTTTTTTAAAAAAGCATTTAATTAATTTATTTTTAAAGGAGAGTGACAGACAAAAGAGAAACAAGAGTAGGGAGGGGGAAAGAGAGGGAGAGACAGAGATTTTCTATCTATCTCTGAATTCCCACAAGTTTTGCTGGGCCAGGTGACAGCCAGGAGCAAAGTATTCTACCCATGTTTCTCACATGACAGGGCACTGAGTTCTTAGGCCATCTTCTGCTGTCTTTCCAAGGACAATAGCAGAGAGCTGAATTGGAAGACGAGGAGACAGGATTAGATACTGCACTCTCATATGGGGTTCAGGCATAGCCAGTTGTGATTTACCTGCTGCCAGACAATACCTGCCCTATTTTGCTGTTTATAATCAAAATTGTCATCCATATATGCATAAAATTGCATTCCAGTTCCTTTTTCAGTATCATAATTAGACTTTGATTTCAAGGTTTCTGCTTTCTGTGTTAGTTCATTTTCAAAGTCACATAGGACCTGCATTAAAATGTTTTCATGGCTTTTATAATTTAACTCATAATTTAATCTCATCAAAGCCTTTAAGAATGACAATAAAATGTTATGACCAGCCTACATAAATTTTAGGTATTTCTGCATTTTCTGTATTTTAAAACTATTGTTCTTCCATGTATAATTACTTTATGAATTTGAGCAAAGATATTTAAGAAGCATATTTTCTGACACACTGATTTTATCTTGGTGTATACATTATATTTTTGCATAAAATGTAAATAGTCCAAACACATGATGAAATATTTTGTGCTTTCTATTATCACATGAACTTCTTATATGTGACTATCAGCATTCTACTGAATGTTCCTATCTGACATTCTAACAAAATGTCAATATTACTCATTTTTCAAAAATAGGAAGCAGCATAAATGCTTACATAAAAACTCAGTTGACTGCCATATAAAATTTTTAATAATATGAGAGGATGCGTAACTCCCCATACGTGGCTGGATATTCTTTGGAGCAGTAAGTGACAGATCTTCACAGCATAAATCCATGCCAGAAAATAAGAAAATTTTCTCACATTTATTGTGAGATGTGAGGAATTTTTAAAATTTTGAAAATAAAAATTTGTAATATTGTCAAGGCTAAATAAAAATTAAATATGATCAATGTTTCTAAAGGGATGTTCAAGCTACTAAAGAAAAATGAACTCACTTTAAATTAATATGATCTAAAATTCAAGTTGTCTGTTCCATGACATTAGCACATAGACACTTAAACTTAATTAAACAATGGCTGTTAAATGCAAATGTGTATGTTCTTCATGGCATTTTTGGTTTCATGGCTGTATGCTGATAACCATTCTCGTCAATTTATGTAAATTAAGTATATACAGCTTTTTATAAGAAAATCATATCTCAATAAAATAGTTTTGAAAGTTAAATGATATTTTACAAATTTTCCTTATAGTGAAATGAAAGGACATCTTAAAAATCAGCAGTAAGTTTAGCTTAAATTTACAATTTAAAACAAATGGCATGTGCACACATTTACGTGCATGCACACTCATTTGTCAAAATCATGTGGTGTACATGAGTAAGTCAAAAACCTTGTGAAGAGCCCATATCCATAAGTAAATGCATAGTGCCTGTTCCCTATAAAGATGTTTCCTTCTTTGGTTTTGTAGTACTTTGTTTTTACTTATCATTATTGTAATTGTTACTAGTTATTTAGTAGTTAGTAAGTACCAAGTTTTTTGTAAAGTCATCCTAAACAGAAGTTGTGAATAATGCCCTTTGTACAGATGGAAACAGTATGGCTTACAATAGTTCGGTGATACGAGCAATGACACACTACGAGTTGATGATAGTACTGAAGTTCAAGCACCTGTCTATCTGTTTCTGGTTCTGAGCAAATTTAATGATATTGCACATCTCCATCTTTGGCCTTGTACAGCCATTCTTTGCATATGATTCATATAATAAACACAATCAAGTTAAAAAGTAAAATGAAACACATATTTTGAGTTTTTTCTATTTATAAAACCATTACTAATTTAATATTTTTTCACATGAATTAATTAATTCTTTTAACATATTAGAAATATTGTTATACAGTATGCTATTACAAGAAGATGAAACAAATTACTGTTTACCAAGTATTTAAAATTTTCAATATTTAAAATAATTTAAATGTATTCATTCTAATACTAAGTTATAATTTCACTCAAAAATGCATAGAAGGATGATTATCTGGAGCTCCACTTAAACACATAAAGTATAGTTTATTACTGTTTCATATAAAACCATTTTTAAATATTATAGTAACAAATGTATGCATTTGATTATTATTCAAGACCATTTGTATACCTGTGGAACATATGGGATGCAAAGTAGTCATTTTTTCCCTGATGTGAAGATACCTAATACCTATTTGGTCAATTATGGAAATAGTAGATACACATTACTAAATTTAACATCTGGGACAGCCATTGTTGCTTAGTGGTTAAAACTACTGCCAAGAATGCTGGCATTCCATATGGGTTCTGGTTCCTGACCTGTCTTGTCCACTTCTGTTTCTGCTCCCTGCTAATGGCATGGAAACGCAGCAGATGACCCAAGTGTGTGGGCCCCTGCTACCTTTGTGGGAGACCTGGAAAAAGCTCCTGGTTTCTGGTTTCAACCCAGTCCAGTCCTGACCTTTAATGCCATCTGGAGAATGAATAAGCAGATGAAACATCTCAGTCTCTCTCAATCTCTCCCTCTTTCTGTAACTCTGACTTTCAAACAAATAAATGTACCTTAAAAAAGATTAACTTCTGAAACATGAAACAAAGAACTATAAATATCCCTCTTCTCTAAGGCACCATTTTTTACTTATCTTGAAAAATTTACAAAAATAACTGACATTATCATTTATAAAATGTTTATAAAATAAGATTCATATAAGCATTAATGGTACATTATGTATAATGTATCCTATATCCTTAATTTCTACATAAGATAATGTTGATATATTCTTTAAGTCACACAATTAGGCCATCTTGATATAAGTTTTTATGGAACTTAATATGATATTCATAGATTTAGAGGTTTTCTGATTTTAGATAATTTCAGATTTTTAGTACTTATACATATAAAGTATTATAAATAGAACAAGCATTTCCCCTTGACTTGTTATATTGATTGTTTTTTATTTATTTATTTTTTATTTTTTATTTCATAAATGTGAATTTACAAAGTGCGACTTTTGTGTTGTTGTGGCTTCCCCCCCCAACCTCCCTCCCTCCCATGGCCCTCCCCTCTCCCTCTCCCATCCCGCCCTTTATGGAGTTTCATTTTTAATTTCCTTCATGTATTGAAGATCAACTTAGTATATACTAAGCAAGGATTTCAACAGGCTGCATTCACACAACTGCAGAAGGTATAGGGTATTGTTCGACTAGTAGTGTTTTTAAGTTTCATAGTAAAACACATTAAGGACAGAGATCCTACGTGGGGAACGTGTACCCAGTAACTCCCACTGTTGATTTAACAATTGGCACTCTTATTTATGACGTCCGCAATCACCCGAGACTCTTGCTATGAACTATCTAGGCTATGGAAGTCCCTTGTTTATTAAATGATTTACAGAAAAAAAAATGATACACTAAGTGTTATATATATATATATATATATATATAATTTATAAAGTGAAAACTTACGTACTAGCACTGTAAGACAATCCATAAATCAGGCCAAATATAGCTTTTTTTTTTTTTTTTTTTGACAGGCAGAATGGACAGTGAGAAAGAGAGACAGAGAGAAAGGTCTTCCTTTTCCGTTGGTTCACCCCCCAGTGGCCGCTGCGGCCAGTGCGCTGTGCCCAGTGCACCACGCTGGTAGAAGCCAGGAGCCAGGTGCTTCTCCTGGTCTCCCATGGGGTGCAGGGCCCAAGCACTTGGGCCATCCTCTACTGCACTCCCAGGCCACAGCAGAGAGCTGGATTGGAAGAGGAGCAACAGGGACAGAATCCGGTGCCCCGACAGGGACTAGAACCCGGGGTGCCAGCACCGCAGGCGGAGGATTAGCCTATTGAGCCACGGCACAGGCCCAAATATAGCTTCTAATGATATTTTAATGCTTATCCAAACTTTATTGAAAATATTTTATTTACTGAAGTTATATGTAATGTATTCACATTTATTATATGTAATGTATTTACATTTCAAAATCACACTATTTATACTAATATTTTATAGTGCCAAAATTAAAAATGGAGTACATTTTTATTTTTGTTTTTCATAGATCGTGGTATCCATGTATTCTTAAATAAATAATTTAGCTTCTGTTTTCTTGAAATATTACTTGCTAGTCTTTAATCATTAATGAAGCAGTGAATCCAGGTGATAATCAACTTGGTAGAAGTTATTCTCACACTCTAATTTAACTACTTGTTACATAGTAATTACCATTGTAGCATGAATTTTAATGGAAGGATAATTTCGTTATCCTATTAGCCTCAAGTCAAGAAAACTCCTTATAATACTTCCCTATGTAGGAAGATATTTTCATGGCTTGTCATTTATGACACATATACAGATTTAACCACTTAAAGTACAAAGTATTTTAATTTTCTCCAAAGTAATTGTGTCTATAATTTTACTGGCATAAAGTCACTGATAAATAAAATATTGGATGTACATATTGTTTAAAGAGAGATTTAACCTTCAACTTACAAAATATAGGATTATCAAAATTCATTTAAATATTGAGATAAGCTAGAGTTAGAAATTGTCGACAGGAAAATCTATTCTTATTGTAAATTCAACTAACCATTTGATGCTTAGAAGAAAATAATGGTTGTTTAAAATATGATGACTCCAAACTAATTTTTACAGTCATAAAAAAGAATAAAATTCTCCTTTTGCAACACACTGGATGTAACTGGAGACCATTATTCTTTGTGAAATAAGTCAGTCCCAAAAATACAAATAACATGTGTTTCTTTGAATTGTGGTAACTAATATATAGAATACAAAAATAACGTGATAAATATGAGATTTGATTATTGTTTATAGCCCTTGTCTATACTCCTGAAAGAACAGTGTTCTTTCTAGTTTTTAACTGGGTCAAATTTGGAGGATTAAGCCTGTAAGCATAAAGTAAATTGGATGTATGTTAATCACAAAATTAAAAAAAATAAATTAGGAGGAGAAGGGAGGGGATAGTAAGTACCATTATTGGCTTAAAATTGTATATATGAAATGCATGAAATGTTTTCTTTACATAAATAAATAAAATGATTATTTTCAAAGCGCACTATCCTTCTTTATAATAAAGTAAAATATTAACTAGCCTATTTTTGAAAAATATACATTTGAGACATGTTTGCTCATTAGTTGTTTAAATTTGATAGAGGAAAAGAACATTTAATTGTTTATTGCCTCAGAACTTGGATTTCTTATATGAATTGCAGTTTTGTATAATTTATTTATGAGCCTTTTCTCTAAAACTTGAAATTTAGAGAAAAAAAAAAAAAGCCTTAGAGAATAGAAAACAAAAGTGCTTTGTTAGAAGTTATTTATGTAGGTTTCATCCCTCTAGATCATATTTCTTACCATTTGTGTTATCTGTCTGATTTCACTGTCTAAACCTTTGGGGCTGATTAGATGATTTCTATTTTTATTATCTCTGGTTTTGCCTATGCCTTAAAGTTTCGCCTTAGAATTGCTAAGATAGCTTCTCTGTATCACAAGATCTTTAAACTATTTTATGTCTCCTTAGCTTGTGTTGTTTCACAGTTTTTTTTTTTTTAAATCTTATCTGATGAGCTCCTGTCTGCTTTTCTATACAACTGTAAGATTTTATGCTAGTGTATCTGCATGTTGATAATGGTGAAAATTTGGAATGCATAAATTATTTATGCGTGTGTGCGTGTGTGTGTGTGTGTGTGTGTGGGCAGAGCATGGGAAAGTTATGCCAGGCACTTTGTAAGATATTTAGCACCATAATCTACATCTACCCAGTAGATGAAAGTTGCATCTCCAAGCCAGTTTTAATAACGAAAGGTGCCTTTAGACATTGCTAAATGTCTTTAGCGGCAAATTTTCCTGCAGTGGAAATCCAGCGACATCTACAATGATATCTGCAACCTGAGGCTTTTCTAGATTTTCAGTGTGAGGTGTCCCTGAAAAGCCTGGTGAGACACAACACTCAAGCATGCAACAAGTTACATGAACACTAACTGATATGTAACATGGGGCAACAGATGCCTACAATTCATTAATAGAAAGTGAGAGAGAGAGAGAGACAGAGAGAAAGTTCTTCCTTCCATTGGTTCACTCCCCAAATGGCCACCATGGCTGGTGCTGTGCCAATCTGAAGCCAGGAGCCAGGTGATGCTCTCTAGCCTCCCATGCAGGTGAAGGGGCCCAAGCATCCGGGCCATCCTCCACTGCTTTCCCAGGCCACAGCAGAGAGCTGGACTGGAAGAGGAGCAACCGGGACTAGAACCCGGCGCCCATATGGGATGCCGGCGCTGCAAGATTAACCAAGTGAACCACTGTGCCGGCCCCCTACAATTCATTCCTATCAAGGCTCAAGAAGCTTCCCCACCTTACACTGAGTCTCAGCTGGGAATTCCCCACTTGAATTGCAGCTGAGGGAACAGAAAAGACTATATATCATGGGCCATAAATCTCAGGAGCAACATCATTCACTGGAAAATCTTTAAAAAAATATTTGGAAAAACAGCCAGAATATTCCAGGTGGCTCGTGCCTAACTCAGGATATGATTTGGCCTATACATCCTATGCTATCATGAGAACTGAATGTAATAATAAGTGATAATAAGGCTGGCTCCGCAGCTCAATAGGCTAATCCTTCACCTGCAGTGCCGGCACACCGGGTTCTAGTCCCGGTCAGGGCGCCAGATTCTGTCCTGGTTGCTCCTCTTCCAGTCCAGCTCTCTGCTGTGGCCCGGGAGTGCAATGGAGGATGGCCCAAGTCCTTGGGCCCTGCACCCGCATGGGAGAGCAGGAGAAGTACCTGGCTCCTGGCTTCAGATCAGCGCGGTGCGCTGGCTGCTGCGCGCTGGCCGCAGTGGCCATTGAAGGATGAACCAACGGAAAAGAAAGACCTTTCTCTCTGTGTCTCTCTCTCTCACTATCCACTCTGCCTGTCAAAAAAATAATAATAATAAGTGATTGCAATAATAAGTGATGAGATGGATAAAAGAGAAGAACTGGGTCCTATCCTTCCCAAGAAGTGTTCTGGATTTACAATTAAATTATTTAGTTTAAAAACTAACTCTGGAAGATGTGGATTTATGTTGGTTGAAATTATTGTAATCATCTAAAATATCTTAGCTAAATTAGCTTAAAATTTAGGGTTATTCTTGTAAGATAGACAGCTGTCATACACTAAAATGCATCTTTTATGTGTCTAAGATTTAGCATCATTCTGGCCCAGCATTCATTAAACCAGAAACATCTAATCTAATACAGCTGCTGAATTTTATTGATTATAATTATCAAAATTCTTAATAAAGTTGATTAACCATATTTAGATAAATTTTTCAATAAAAATGAATTTTATTTTTTCATTTCTAGATTTTAAAAAAAAATTAGGAATGGGCCAGTGCCACGGCTCACTAGGCTAATCCTCCGTCTGCAGATTCAGCAGCCCAGGTTCTAGTCCCGGTTGGGGTGCCGGATTCTGTCCTGGTTGCTCCTCTTCCAGTCCAGCTCTCTGCTGTGGCCAGGGAGTACAGTGGAGGATGGCCAAGTCCTTGGGCCCTGCACCTGTATGGGAGACCAGGAGAAGCACCTGGCTCCTGGCTTCAGTTCAGCGCGGTGCGCTGGCTGCAGCGTGCCGACCGCAGCGGCCATTGTGGGGAGGGGGGTGAGCCAACGGAAAAGGAAGACCTTTCTCTCTGTCTTTCTCTCTCTCACTGTCCACTCTGTCTCTCAAAAAAAAAAAATAGAAATACACAATTAAAGTACATGATATGATATTTTAAAACATTAAGAAAATCATTATTTTTGAAAGGTATGATGGTGCATAAGCATACACATACAACCATTCTTGCACTTCAGTACAATATTCTAATATATTACAGAACATATTCAACTTTTTATTTTAAAATAATCTTAGATGTTAGATGATTTTACCTAAGTGTAATCTAAGTTTTCTGGTATGTATAAGGTAGTTAACCTAAGTTATGATGTTCATTAAGTGTATTCAATGATTTTTGGCTCATGATATTTGTAATTATATGAATTTATCATACATAACCATAGTATAAATTGAGAACGATCTATACTTATAATTCTATGGTGAATTTTCATGAAATCAAGGAAGGCATGGATATCAAAAACTATCTTTAGCTGCAAGAGAGTAACAAAACTAAACTTTGCCTTTAGTATTTCTGATTAATATTTCAGAATTTGAACTATTTTTATAGTTATTCTTATAACCAGGGCATATGATAAAACATAATTCCTTGTCAAAGCAATGTAATGAGAATGATATTTAAACTCTGCTATATATTCATATCAACTTTATTTGTGTAAAGGGAAAAATAATCACACAAGGAAACAATGCAATATGTCTAAAGTTTGGAAGACATCTCTAGTGACTTTACTACCTGTTTCAGTCATTTGAGCTCTAGAGAGGCCAATCCCCTTGTCCATGGTCCAATGGCTTATATAAGAAATGGAAATTCATGTGAACTGCAAAGGAATTGCTCTTATTTAGCTATTGGTAATGTTCTCTGTGGGATTTAATTTAGTATTCACTGTATAACTACCACAGATACAACTCATATTTAATTTTAATCTGAATGCTTAAAATTGATCTACCAATAAAAGTATTGAAAATCACAAAGCAAAGAACCCAGGTGTGATATGTAACTTTTTCTAATATTTGGGGTATAAATACCTTCCATCATGGTGGGTTTCAAAATGTCAATATAAATTCATTGACTGCAGAATTGACAAGATGTGCAAAAAGGCAAGCCATTATACTCTAGTTCCATTATAGAAATGCAGCAGTGGGCCGGTGCCGCGGCTCACTAGGCTAATCCTCCGCCTGCAGCGCTGGCACCTTGGTTTCTAGTCCCGGCTGGGGTGCCGGTTCTGTCCTGGTTGCTCCTCTTCCAGTCCAGCTCTCTGCTGTGGCCTCGGAGTGCAGTGGAGGATGTCCCAGGTCTTTGGGCCCTGCACCCACATGGGAGACCAGGAGGAAGCATCTGGCTCCTGGCTTTGGATCAGCACAGTGCGCCGGCCTTAGCATCCATTTGGGGGGTGAACCAACGGAAGGAAGATCTTTCTCTTTCTCTCTCTCACTGTCTAACTCTGCCTGTCAAAAAAATAAAAATAAAAATAAAGAAATAAAGAAATGCAGCAGTGTATGAGGTCTTCTAAAAGATAATTAGAAGCTGACAAAATTAACTTCTAGAGTACAGACAGTAATAAAACATCTTAAAAATTCCTAATTGCGCAAATGCAACCCATGTCTCAGGAAGAAAATTCTTACAAAGGCAGTTCTCACTCATGTAAACAGACACAGTGAAAACCTACTGCAGTGACTTTTAAGTTAAAACAGTTCATATACATGCATACTCAGTTATGCATCAGAACATGAATATCTTCAGTCTATGCTGTGCTTTAGAATTCATTAACTACCATGCAATCAGTAATTTTAGATGGATATTTAATCTGGTAAACAAACATATATAAATGTGTATATACATACACACATATGTATACATATAAACACATACATGCATATAGACTCACACAGAGTTGATTCAGAGTTTATTTTAGGTATTTTTATAAATGTATATCGTGTTGAATTTTTATAAAAAATATAAAATGGCATTGATTATTTATATAAGTATAAAAAAACTCTATATGAATTAAACTGTTTCTCTACTGTTATTTTCCAAGAGAGAAATCCAAGTATAAATTTCAGTTTGTGATTATTAGAATAACTCATGTGGGAATAAACTAAAAAGAGCTTTGGCCTGTCTTGTGTATTCAAATGTTTCCAAGTAACATACTGCCAGGTTCTAAGAAGGTGAATGGCCATCTCTATATTGCTTCTTTAGTAAGAGCTGTATATGATATCAATGGTTTATACCTCTATAACATCAGCTCCAAGTTATCATTAATATTACTAAATTCTTCAAGGTGATAAAATATTAAACCATGGCATTGAAAAATTAGTTTATCAATATAAAATATTTTTTATTTATTTGACAGATGGAGTTATAGACAGTGAGAGAGAGAGAGAGAGAGAGAGACAGAAAGAAAGGTCTTCCTTCTGTTGGTTCATCCCCCAAATGGCCGCAACGGCTGGAGCTGCACCAATCCGAAGCCAGGAGCCAAGTGCTTTTCTTGTTTTCCCATGTGGGTGCAGAAACCCAAGCACTTGGGCCATCCTCCACTGCTTTCCCAGGCCACAGCAGAGAGCTGGACTGGAACAGGGGGAACCGGGACTAGAACCCAGCGCTCACATGGCAATGCCAGCGCCACAGGCGGAGGATTAACCAAGTGAGCCACGGCACTGGACCCCAATATAAAATATTTGTCATTGGTTCATTCTGTTTTAATAAGTGCTGTTACTACAGGATACAAAATTGTGAATTGGTTGCCTCATGTATATGTTTCAATATAAAAACAAAGGTTTTGCAGTCAAGCTAAATAACTAGTCCTGCTATGCAACATCTTTCGCAGAGATTCATATTTAAAAGAACTAGAGATGGTCCTTGTGGCACAGTAGGTTGGGAAGCTGTTTGGGACACCCACATCCCTGTCACAGTGCCTGGGATTGAGTCCCCCCTCCACTCATGATCTAAAGTCCTGCCTCTGGGAGGCAGCAGATGGTGGCTCAGGAGCTTGGATTCCTGCCAGCTACATGGGAGGCCTGGATGCAGATCCTGAATTCTCATTTCAGCTTGGTGAAGCCCTGAGTCTTTGGATAATTATAGTTGGCCAATAAGTAGAAGCTATCTCTGTGTGTGTGGGTGGGGTATGCAGTCTGCTTTTCAAATAAAATAAGTACATAAATAAACTTTAAAAGGAGGACTCTTTTAGATACCTTAAAACATATCAATTTGTGTGGGAGCTGAAGTTTTAAATGTATAAACAAATAATTAATATTATGTACAACTTCAATTCAGGAAACCATACCATGCACACTTCTCCTCTGGAAGTTACAGCATCATTGATACTACAATAGAGTCCTACTCATCTCATCAGAACTATCAACAAGAATCTAAAGCAAATTTAAATCTAATTATCTGATTCATAGAAAATATTAGTTAGATAAGTTGGATTTCATGTTGTCTGGCATAATGACAATTGTCTACATGCATATATGTCTGCTTTTGAATAGGGAGTGGATTTGCCACTATTCTCTCCCCATTTATGGGTTGTCTTTTCATTTTTGTTGGTTTTTTTTTTTTTTTTTTTTTTTTTTTTTTTTTTTTTTTTTTTGCTATGCTATGCAGAAATGTTTGGGTTTGATTTAGTCCTTCTGATTTTGTTCTGCCTTTATTGTCTGTGATTTTTTTTTGGAATACCTGACAAATTCTTGCCAAGGTGTGCTAAGTGAAATATGTCATACGCAGAAAAAAATACCACACGATCTCATGTAAGGAATCTATACAAAACAAAGCCAACTCAAAGAAATAGAAATGAAACAGAAATATGTTAAGGATGGGCAAGGCAGAGTAAATGTGAAGATGGAGGTCAAAGGGTACAAATTTCTAGTTATAAAGGTTGAATGTTAGTAACTGTCAATAATATTATGTTATGTTGAATGCTAGAAATTTGCCAAAAGAAATTGTAGGTACTTTTACCTTGTACAAAAAAGATTTCTGTAAGATGAAGGGTAAGTTAATTTCTTTGATGGTAGTAGTCAGTTCACCATGTATATGTATATCTAAACATTATGCTACATAAAACATGAATCCAAGGAAAAGAGGAAGGGCTCCTTTTCATGAAGAGCCTGTATGTTCGTGTTTCCTGCAGCCTTGCTTATAGTAACCAAGAGATGGATTATCCAAGGTATTCCTAGATATAGAATTGGAATAAAGCATATATAATACATATAGACAGATGGATATTATTCAGCCATAAAAGAACGAAAACTTACTGTCTGCAGTAATATGGATGGATTGAAGGACATTATTTTAAGTGAAATAAAGTAAACATATAAATGCAAATATCACATCTTCTCCTTCTGATGTGGAAATTAAAATTCTGATTTTATGCAAGTAGTGAGTAAAATAGACATGAGAGGTTAGGAAGGGCAGAGATTTGAGTTCAGAGAGAAGTTGGATAACAGATACAAAATACAATTACATAGTAGGAATAAAATATAATCTTCTACAACACAGTTTGGTGAGTGTAACAAACTAATCATATATTTGGTAAAAAATTTAAAACTGAAGAGTTTGAAATTTTCCATTGCAATGAAAAGATAATTGCTGAAGGAGATAGAAATGCTAATTATCCTAATCTGATGGTTACATATTGTATACATGTATTGAACTATCACACTGAATTCCATAAGTATGCACAACTCTTTTGTGATAAAGAGAAATTTTAGAACCATACAATGCTGTAAACTTTAGATATTAATACAGGCAAAGACAGACTATATTATTTAAAAAGTGGATATTAACCACATACAGTCCATATGGGAAAATATGTGATAATTTAACTTCTCTGTTTATTTATCCTTTAGAGGATACATTGATCTGATTTTATGCCACATAGGGTTTTATTCTAATTATCTTTAAAGTGTAAATGTCGTATACTCCACTTTCAATCCAGCTCCCTGCTAATGTGCCTGGGAAAGCAGCAGAGGATGGACCAAGTCCCAAGTCCCTGCATCTACATTGGAGGCCTGGGTGAAACTCGTGGATCCTGGCTTTGGCCCAGCCCAGCCCTGGTCATTGTGGACATTTGGGGAGTGAACCAGTAGACAGAAGACCCCACCCCTTCTCTCCCTCTCTGTAACGCTGATTTTGAATTATTTTTTTAAAAGAAAAATTGATTCAAGTAGTTACAACAACAAATATGGGAGTCTTAAGTAGTGTAAAGTAAATAGAGCATAATATTATTTCTTGATGCACATTTATTCTTTGTAGCAGTGGGCATTTTATCTCAGTTGGTCTTATTTCCCACCTAAACTTGTCCCACAGTCCCATGAACGTGGACAGGAGCTCCATGAGGCCCCAGGACTCTCTTTTCAGTTGTGAACTAAAAGCCAATATAGATTATCTCTTTAAAGTGGACAATGCAAAATGAGCACCTGTTTTGTTTAAGAACAGTAAGTTTTGGAGCTGGTGCAGATTATGATTTGCACATTGTTGAAGTAGAGACATTGAATTATGAAGGCAGCAAAATTAAAGTCACACTGACAACCATGAAAATGTACAGCCGAAGGTTTCCCTTGAGGGTCCTGAAATAATGCCACCTGTGGTCTTCAGATTGAAATATGGTTCAGGGTCTGTACATGAATGGGCAGCCCTTAGTAGCTGTAGAGGACGATGCAGTCAGAGAATGAAGGGGAAAGGGCATGAAACTATTAAGTGATCTGGAAAGCAATTTGTCCCTGGAGGGGCAGCAAAGTGCCACGGAAAAAAAGTAAAGCTTGCTGCTGATGAAGATGATGCAGTTGATGATGATCTCGATGATGAGGAAACTGAAGAAAAAAATCCAGTGAAGAAATCTATATGAGATATACCAGTCAAAAATGCACAAAAGTCAAACTCAAATGGAAAAAACTCAATGCCATCAATACCAAAATCAAAAGTCCTTGAAAACTCAGGAAAAAAATCCTAAAACACCGAAAGGACAAAGTTCTGCAGTAGACATCAAATCAAAAAATGCAAGCAAATATAGAAAAGAAGGTGTTTCTCTTCCAAAAGTGGAAGTAAAATTCATCAGCTGACCAAGAAGCTGTTTAAGATCTTTGGTAGTGGATAAAGTCTCTTTAAGAAAATAGCTTGAACAGTTTGTTAAAATTTTCTTCTTATTTCATTTCAGTAACAGTTGATGTCTTGTTGTCCTTTCTATAATGCAGAGTGAGAATGTTCCTTACAGTGTCAGGTTCCACTGCCAAGAATGTGTTGTCCAAAAGGCATGTTTAGTTTGAAAAGATGAAACTCCATCTTTTGTTTGGTTTTAAGTATGTACAGAATGTTATGATAGGAAACAGTAATAGTGGCAGTCAGACATAGAAATGGTGGGGACACAAAAATGTACACGTGAAAGAACAGATTTTAATAAAGAAAATATTATTTCTTATAATTTGACTTAATATGGTTTAAATAAATATTAAATTATTATTTATCTGTCAATATGATTTTGTCTATGATTTTTAATTCATTTCTATTTCTATGACTTTATCAGATGATAATTCTGAACAGGATACAATGTTTTAACATATTTTTAAACATTTTCATTGAAATATATTTAGATATCAAACCACCTTATTTAAACATATAAATGAAAATAATATAATGTACATTGTTACTGTAGAATATGAAAATGCAATCAATCAAGAAATACTTTATTTGAAATAACCCATTCTATAAAATAGCTGTGTTTTGTCTATTGTACCATTTATGTGCATTTATATAATATTTTTAAGGGATTTGGGTTTAAATGAAGAATATCATCAAGAGATCAACTGTAAGATTTTCAAATTCCTCTCACTTGCAGTTTAATTTAAAATAAGTTTAATGTTTTGAAACAGGGGCTTTATGAATAGATCTTGTCTTAATTATGTTACAGTGTTCTGTAAATTTCATATTTCTGAAAGGATCATGCTCAAAGATAGTGGGTAGAGAAATCTATTTTTCTAAAGAATAGTCACACGACAGTGATAAACTCTTTAACACATTTTCCACCAATACTCTTTTTTTGTGAACTCATTTTTAGAGGAAGATGAACTTTCACCTTTCTTGTGGGACTGCTAATGCTGTCAAAAAGAACAGACGACTTTTACCCTCTAATATCTCTTGGGAACCCTGCTCTCTCTTTGCTTCATCATAGGTGAGAACTTGTCAGCGGGCACATTTAATCACAGGCCACATCAGGGATACCTTTCTGGGACTAAAGTGAACTTTAAGGCTCAATCTATACTCTTAAATAGGTTACTGGACTTGACTGCTTGGCAAAGAATTGTGACACTGGGTCTTATTGTGGGAGTATTGAGCCATCACACAATATAGTTTTAAAATAGAATAGTGTCATAAAGAAACACTATACTTTCAAAACTTAATACAAAAAATTCACTTCTTTGCATTTCAAAAATAATACTCTTTTATTCACTATTTTAAAGTATTTACATACTTTCAGTTATTTAATTATCTCGGGAGGAAGGAGAGAAGATGAAAAGTCAAATTTTCAGACAGTTCATGATCAAATATACAAAGCCAGGTCAGTGTAATGAGACAATCATTAGCTTTCCTTTTTGTACCTTGTCCTCCTATGATTTCATGAATATGCTAATAAATCTGGAAGTTATTTGGAAATATAATTAAACCAAGTTAATTAAAAATATTACTCAAAATTTTCATTCTTGATGCATTGAAAAAGTAGAAATCTAAGAAAACCGATCACTCTCAATGTTATTTGTTTTTAAACCTTGGATCAACCTTTGTAAAAATGAATTTCACTGAAGTTAAAACTTTTTTCACATCCTGGCTAATTAACTCATGCCAGCTCAATATTTCTCTGTTTTAATTGTGGCACTGACTGACCAAATGGCACTTAATTTCAGATAATGAAAAATGTTATAATATTTGAATTATTGATGTTTTAGAACAAAACATGAGTTATGTACATAGTAATCTAACATTAAGGAGAATGATTCCAAGGCATCTTAAATAAATAAATTAAAAATGACTCCCCATGACAATTTTTCTGTTGTTCTTTTCCTAAAAGAGGATCTGTCAACTGTACTTTGTGGTTAAGTAAGATATCTCACTGTGATACTAATAATACTTATTCTTAACCTTGAGTAAGTGTAAGAGGAGTTTCAAAAAGGAAATAAAAATTATGGAAATGAATAAAGATGACAATATACTTATGGGATAGAGCTAAAACAATGTTAAATGGAAAGTATATAGCAAATGGTACCTATGTCAAGAAATTGTAAAGGCACCAAGCAAATGAGCTGTCAATACAATTTAATGACCAAGGAAGATAACAACAAGCCAAACTCAAAATTATTAAGAGGAAAGAAATAATTAAAATTAGAGAATAAATAAAGAAAATGGAAACAAAAAAATCAGTGAAATGAAGGCCTAGTTTTATGAAAAAAAAATTGACTCATCATTGGCCCAACTAACCAAAAGACAGAGAGGACAGAAATTAATAAAATCAGAGATGAAAAATGATACCACAGAAATAAAAGTAATCATTAGAACAACTATAAATGCCGACAAGTTGGAAAATCCAGAAGTAATAGATGGATTCCTGGACACATATAATCTACCAAATTTGAGCCATGAAGACATAGAAAACTTAAACAGACCAATAACACAGAGATTGAATAAGTAATAAGGACCCCTTCCCCAAAAAAGAAGGAAAAGCCCAAGACCAGATGACTTCACTACTGAATTCTACCAAACATTTAAAGAAAAAACTAATTCCAATACTTCTCAAGGTATTAAAAAACAATGAAAAAGAGAGAATCCTCCCAAACTCTTTCTATAGGCCAGAATCCTAAACCAGGAAAAGATATAACAGAGAAAGAGAATTATAGAGTACTATCCCTGATGAACATAGATGAAAAAATCCTCAACAAAATACTAGCTAATTAAATCCAACAGCACATCACAAAGATCATTCACCCAGATCAAGTGGGATTTATATCTGGTATGCAGGGATGATTCAGGATTTGTAAATCAATAAATATGATACATTGCAATAACAAACTGAAGAATAAAAATCATGATTTTCTCAATGGTTGCAGAGAAAACATTTGATACAATACAACATACTTTCATGATGAAACCCTTAAGCAAACTGGGGATGGAAGAAACAATCCCCAACACAATCAAGGCAATTTATGACAAACACACAGCCAGCATCTTATTGAATAGGGAAAAGTTGGAAGCATTTCTACTAAAATTTGGAAACAGACAAGGATGCTCACTTTCTCCATGGTTATTCAATATAGTCCCAAAAGTTTTAGCCAGAGCCATTAGACAAGAAATGAAATCAAAGGGTACAAATCAGAAAGGAGGAAGCCAAACTATTCCTAGTGAGAGATGACATGATTCTTTATGCAGGGGAACCAAAGGACTCTACTAAGAGACTATTGGAACGCAAAAGAGTTTGGTGGGAGGATGTAAAATTAACACACTAAAGTCAATAGCTTTTGTATAAGCAAACAATGCCACAGGTGAGAATTATTCTCTAAGGTCAGTCCTGTTCAGAAAAACTACAGAAACATTCACTGTATATTTGGAAACTATTAAATAAAAAATAGAAGCAGGGGCTGGTGCTGTGTCACACTAGGTTAATCTCTGCCTGAGGCGCCAGCATCCCATATGGGCACCAGTTCTAGTCCCGGTTGCTCTTCTTCCAGTCCAGCTCTCTGCTGTGGCCCGGGAATGCAGTGGAGGATGACCCAAGTGCTTGGGCCCTGCACCCACATGGGAGACCAGGAGAAGCACCTGGCCCCTGGCTTCGGATCAGTGTAGCTCCTGCCGTCGCGGCCATTTGGGGAGTGAACCAGCAGAAGAAAGACCTTTCTTTATGTCTCTCTTTCTCACTGTCTGTAACACTATCTCTCAAATAAATAAATAAAAATGTTAAAAAAGAAGAAGCAATGAAAATACTTTGAGCACTTATTGGTGAGGTTTTCAAAATTTTCTAGAAGCAATAAGACCAATCCTACATAAAATATAAGTGGAGTGAACACTTTTCAAGATACTATGACATAAGGATAAATGTAGTTTTAAAAAATGACAGTGATTTCAAGAGAAGACAATTGCAAAACAACATACCTCAAAGACCTTAATAATTCATTGTAAAATATATGAAAATTGGATCCTTCAATATGTAAATAAACTGTCAAAATGACAGAGGACTTAATTTGAGAATTGAGAATTTGCTTACAATTTTTAGATAAAAATAATTTCTGATATGAAGAATAAACACAAACTCATGTATAAAATATTGTGAAGTGTCATCACCCCATTGCACTGTGTAATGCTAGGAATTTACTCCTTTTAGATTACTGCATCCCACCCTCCCTGTCTTCCACCTTCCCAAGTACCCTTCACAGCCTCTGATAATAAACATTCTGTGATCAGATTTAGTTTTTGATAGCCTCCACATATGAAGAAGAATATGCAGCATTGTCATTTTGTGTCTGGCTTATTCCATTTACTATGATATCTTCCAGTTCTAAACATTTTGCTCCAAATAGCAGAATTTCATTCTTTCATTTCATTCTTTGTGTGTGTATACCACATTCTCTCTATCCACTCATCTGTTGATGAACACATTAGTTCATTTTATATCTTTGTTATTATGAATTATACTACAGTAAATGGGAATTCAAGTACCTCTTTGATATAATGGTTTTGTTTATTTTGGACATACAGTCAGTAGTGAGATTGATGGTTTATATAGTATATATTTTTATATTTTATGTAATCCCTATACTATTTTCTGTAATGGTTGAACTAATTTACACTTTCACTCAAGGTATATAAGAGTTTTCCTTTCTCCAGATGCTCACTAGCATTCGTTATGTTTTGTATTTTTTATAATAGCCATTGTAGCTGGGATGAGATGCTATAGTTCATCTTAGTTGATGTAGAAGTTTTTTAGATAAAATTTCAGTGCCTATATATGAATAAGCACACTTTCTCCATTAAAGAACATGCATAAAAATTAATGCCATTATAATGGTTAAGAATTAAGATTTGTTTTCCTAGGTTTACAAACAAAACAAGAAGAATGTCTATGAAGGTCTGATTCAATTTCTGATCGGGACTCCTGCAATTACAATGAGATAAGAAGGGGGAAACATACTGGAAAGTAATAACTGATACTTAACTAAGCTGCTAAGGAACAGAAATATTAAGTTACTTGTAGTATTTTTATTCTTTTAATTATAGTATATTTGAACTGCCACTCACAATTAACTTTTGTGAACTACATATTGACATAAAACAAATGTGCATATTAAATAAGGAGCTCTCATTCGATGCTTGTTGGAATACAAAATATGACATCCACTTTGTTTCCTAGTTTGGTGCTTATAAGATTAAACATATCGGCAGCGCCGTGGCTTAACAGGCTAATCCTCCGCCTTGCGGCGCCGGCACATCAGGTTCTAGTCCCGGTTGGGGGGCCGGATTCTATTCTGGTTGCCCTTCTTCCAGGCCAGCTCTTTGCTATGGCCCGGGAGTGCAGTGGAGGATGGCCCAAGTCCTTGGGCCCTGCACCCGCATGGGAGACCAGGAGAAGCACCTGGCTCCTGGCTTCGGATCAGCATGATGCACCGGCCGCAGCAGCCATTGGAGGGTGAACCAACGGCAAAAAGGAAGACCTTTCTCTCTGTCTCTCTCTCACTATCCACTCTGCCTGTCAAAAAAAAAAAAAAAAAAAAAAAAAAAAAGATTAAACATATCATCATCTGACTCAGAGCTCCTTGATATTCGTTCAAATGAATCTAAGGTCCACACCAAAACTGAATATGAACATATTAGGAATTGTAAAGTTATCAAAATATTTTTAGTAAATGATTCTAAAGCTACATTTTGATGTCATATGAAGGACTATTAGTCAAAAATAAACAGATGAGCTACCAAGTCACAAAAATAAGTCAAGGGGATAAGGGTGTTTGATGCATCAATTTAAATGATCACAGAAGATGTCTCCATCCCATATTGGAGTACCTGATTAGTGCACCAGTTCCTTTGCTTCTGATCCAGGTTTCTGCCAATGCATACCCTGAGCGGCAACAGATGATGGATCAGTATTTCAGTCCCTGCCATCCATGTTGGAGACCTAGATGTTCCTGGCTACGGGATTAAGTCTACAGCAGCCGTATTCTACGCATTTGGAGAATGAACCATCAGATCATCTCTCTCTGTCTCTATTTCTGTCTTTCAAACAAAATGAAACTGAATAATTGTTTTAGAAATGCTTAAAGAGTCCTAAACACATATTTTAAAGTGGAGATAATAAAAAGATCAGTGGTTTCCCGGAGTTGGGGACTTGGTTTGTGTGAGAGGAAATGGGTCTGCATAGGTGGAACATGGAAATTTCTGGGCAGGGAACTACTATGATTTTATAATGGTGAATACTCATCCCTCTATATTTATCAAAGTGCACAAATGTACAAAAGAGTGAAGCCTGACACAATAATGGTAATGTATCAAAATAGGCTCATCAACAATAGAAAATTCAATGAATCTCAGTTGTTCCACCTACAATTCAACTTCCTACTAGTGTGCCTACTACAAGTATTGGTTCTGTGCCACCCATGTATGAGACCAGGATGAAACTCCGGACTGCTGATTTTGGCCTTCCCCATACCCGTATGTCATGGCTACTTGGGGAAGTGAACTAGCATATGGAATATCTCTCTCTTTCTCTTTCTATTATTTTTAAGGAAATGATTAATTGTTTTTACCTATAAACCTTTTATTTAAAGTAACTATACAAACTGTATGTATTTCATATATACAAATTTAGGAACATAGTGATTCTTCCCACCATACCTCCCCCCCACAACCTGCACCCCCACCCTGCTTCCTCTTCTCTCTCCTTTTCCAATTATTATTTTTTACTAAGATCTATTTTTGAGCTAGCTTTATACACACAAAATCAACTCTACACAAAGTAAAGAGTTCTACAAATAGCATATCTATATGTGTATATATATATATATATATATATGTTTATATATATAAGACTGTTCCTCAATAGTTGAGACAAGGGTTGCTCAAAGGCATCACATCTCATAGTGTCAATTTTACTTCGATAGGTTACCTTTTAGGTGCTTTATTAGTTACCACAGATCAGGTAGAACATAGGGTATTTGTCTTTTTGGGGACTAGCTTACTTCACTATGTATAATGTTTTCCAGATGCATCTTTTTTTTTTTTTTGCAAGTGATGCAATTTTGTTTATTTTCCACAGTGTGTAATATTTCATGGTGTATATATACCATAATTGCTTTATCCACTCTTCAGTTGGCGGACATCTGGGCTGATTCCATAGCTTAGCTATTGTGAATTGAGCTGCAGCAAACATGGGGGTACACATAACTCTTTCATATGCTGATTTCATGTGATCCAAATATTTTTGTGTTATTCAAAGAGGAGGTAATGCTGTATTTAAGGCATCATTCTAAGGTTAGAAATTTTTATAACATTTATTTGCATTTTGTAATTACTTTATGCTGCTATTGTCATATTTAAATACTGAAAATGCACTGGGCCTCTTTCATATAAAAAGTACTCTGTGATGTGACAAATGAGTAAGAGACAGTTAAGTTCTTCCAGTTTCCTACATTTCAGAAATAGAACACATATACATCTAATCACAATGCATGTCAGAGTGATAAAGTCTAACACTGCAATTGATTAAGACAATATAATTTGGTAAAATAAAAAAAGACTGTTGAAACTATCATATTTCCTTTAGGGGTTATGAAATTATGACAGCACACCATAAATAGACTCTTCAATTTCTTATCATTAGGTCTTAAAATCTTTCATTTGAGATTTACAATGGTCTGGAAAACCTGATTTGTATAACTCTGTATAAAATATACATGAATCAGCATTTTTTATGTTAAACTGAAGTTTTGAGATTGAACTATGGCAATAATTAATACCTTACCAGATGCACATTTTTCTCTCTAAGCCTTTTTGGTGTAATTTCTTTCATGTCTACTCACATATTGATAAACATGACATAGTTGTGGTTTCTAGGTGAAGGACTATGACAGATATTTTTGGATTTTTTTTTTCTTGGCAGCACATAATTACTAAATAGGATTAACTGTTGTGATTCAATTCTTAAGTACCTTTATATTATGTTAGAGTATTTTTAAAAAGTGATTTTTAATTCTATAGTCTCTTTAAGGGTCCTAATAAATAAATATCTAAGTATGAATTTTGCTTATAACCTTATTTTTTCATATACTTTTATTATTGCCTAACCTGTTTTAAAGTTTTCTCTGTAGGCAAATACAAATGTTGATGCTTTCTCTCTTTAGTTAGCATACACTTTTCATAAAGCTTGATATTTTTCACAAATATGTCTTAGCCTCATAAAAGTTATATTTCATTGTTCTCTCTATTTCATATCAATCACATGAAGAAATTACATACTTATTTTCCATCATACATTTTGTTAAATAATATGGATATTTTAAGTATATTACCTTAAAATAAAACTTGTATTTATGAAATGCCTACAAATGAATGTGATTTAATTAATTCAGGTGCCAAAATGGAATAATTCAGGACTCTCAGCTAACATTTCCTCTTAATTAGTAACTATAAGAAACTATTGAGTATTTCCTATATACTGTAATGTATGTTCAGGTTGGATCAGAGAACAAAGAAGGAATTTCTGTGTCTCATTAAAGTATAGAATAAACATTAAACAAAATGTGAAATTTAATTAGACATATACTTGGATTTATACAAAGAGGAAGTGACTTTTCATGTGAAAAAATGTGACAAAATGGGGTTAAGTAAAGAGAAATTTGGTAACAGGAGAATGTAAATTTTTTAGAAAGAGAACATAACGTATGAGAAGTTTGAGAACTGAGAGACAATATTAAAATTAAAGGCAAGGAACAAATTTTAAAAAGGAGGATCATGGAGAGAAGTTAATTGTCACAAACATTATAGCAGTAGTTAAGCTCATATCATGTAAGGAATGCTTTAAAGATTTAACTCATGACGATTTCAAGTAGTGAGGGTTACGTAGTTCACTGTGGACGACTCCAGTACTGCTTTAACCACTGTGTGGTTTATACAGTAGTAGGTAAGTCAACAACAGTGTGGGAAAGCAGACAGACATAACTAAGAAGCAAAACTGTAAATGTTGGTAGAGTATAACATCAGCAACAATGCCAAACTTTGAAATAAATTTTTCAGTTTCCAGTAATATAAGAATTGCTACTCTTCCTGAATTGAGTGACAACAGAGGAATATTTTTTTTTTCCTGAAAAGAATTTTTAATTTTTGGAACATAGCTTGTTTGAAGAGTAAATGAAATAATCAGATTTGTTAAAATATTCATTGATTGGATTTTGAGTTTTAGAGGTAAGAACATAAACATACAAATTAGTTCTCATAGATTTTAGTTTGAAGAGAGGATTTCAGATAGTAATCAATAGAGACTGATAGGATAGGAATAGGTGCTTTGAAACAAAACTAAAGGATGAGTAATTCTTGGAATGAAGGTAACTGAGAAATAGCCTCTTTGATGCCATTGATGCTTCAAGGGGCAGTTCAATGAGGAGCTGTCAGTTTGGGCATATAGCTTTGTGAGAAAAAATACAAATGCGTCATTTGATGAATGTGTTTGTGAAAATAGCTGATGTGAGAATAAAGTTGATTTGCAGGTTATTGGCTCATCCCTATTAAGTTACCTCCTGGGATCGGATAATTTCTGGATTCAAGGATGAAATCTGAATGAATGATGAATAATGACTCAAAAATAAAGCTTTACAGTGGAAGATGGCCCAAGTCCTTCGGCCACTGTATCCATGTGGGAGACCTGGAAGAAGCTCCTGGCTCCTGGCTCCTGGTTTCGGATCTACTCAGCTCCGACCCTTGTGGCCAGTTGGGGAGTGAACCAGTGGATGCAAGACCTCTCTTTCTGTGTCTCCTTCTCTCTGTGTGATTTGATTTTCAAATAAATAGTAAATCTTTTTTTTTTTTTTTTAAGAATCACTTCTCCAAGCTTTAATGTTAAAAAAAATGAAGCTTAAGATGGAGTTCTGAGATATATTCCTATTTTGTATCATAATTAGCTTCCAGCTTTCTAAAAATTAAAGTTCTACAGGACAATTATTTATTTATTTATATATTTATTTGATTGATAGACAGTGAGAGAGAGAGAGACAGAGAGAAAGATCTTCCTTCCACTGGTTCACCCCTCAAATGGCCACTACGGTGCTGCATCAATCCCGAAGCCAGGAGCCAGGTGCTTCCTCCTGGTCTCCCATATGGGTGCAGGGCCCCAAGCACTTGGGCCATCCTCCACTGCCCTCCTGGCCCACAGCAGAGAGCTGGACTGGAAGAGGAGCAACCGGGACTAGAACCCAGTGCCCATATGGGATGCCGGTGCCACAGGCGGAGGATTAACCTAGTGAGCCACGGTGCTTGCCCCCTACAGGACAAATTTTTAATTGCTTCTTTATTTGAGGTACAGAAAGACAATCATGGCACAATTCAGAAAAAAACAAAAAGAAAATAAAATTTTTAGAAAATAGAAAATTAAGGCAGTATTTTAAGGGCCCATGTTTCCAAGTTCTGGTCATGTAAGACTTGATATAAATTACTGACATTGATTTTGGCCATGATGGTTGTTGGTAAGATCCCCAAATTGTCCTGGCTTTAAGGTATGGGCTCAGTTTAAACTCTGAGCATTTTTCAGCTATAAAAGTAGTACCGCTATCATTTGTCAAGGTGCAGGAGCCCATCTATAGAGGTCAAGTATTCAGTGTGTTCATGGTTTCAATGTTCTTGTGTACAATCATGATATGCCACCATCTCAAGTCTCAAGGACTCTATCTGGACAATAATATGCAATAGAAACTTTCACTGCTGCCTTTTAACTTTCAATTCTTGTTCTCACAGAATCAAGTTACGGTCTTAATCTTCACCACACTCTGAATGGCTCAGGAGTGCTATAATTACTGTATTACAATAAATTCCTGGGTTTATTCTCTAGCTTTATTTTCTCCTTAATCCTAAAACAATCTCAGTGACCTTCAAAATTATCATATAATAGATTTATGCAGTTTTCTAGTTTTCTTATTTGATATTCCTTGAGTGGATTCTACCACTTTCTCAAAAATCCAACATAAAACTAAAGTTTGGGTCCCTGCCATTTACACTTCCAGTTTTTCTTCCTAAGCAGTTGTGAGTATACTTTCATGGGAGTTTGGGTATGTTAGCAGGGAACAATTCTAACTTTAATTTTTTTTTTCTTAAAAAAAAATTTTATCACTTCCAGTGTAACTTAGAAATTTAATTATTTATTTACTTATTTATTTGAAAACAGAGGGGGAGAGAGAAAAAAAAAGAATGAGAAGATGAAGAGAGAGAGAGAGAGCGAGAGAGAGAGAGAGAGATCTTCTATTTGGTGATTTAATCTAGATTAATAGTATTCTGAACATTTGGAGACACAAACAGAAATGTTTGTCTTGAGTATGAGATTCACAGGCCACTGTGGACTCCTCTTAAAGGATATAAATGTAAGAACACTAGAATTCATACTTAGATTCAGCAAGTCTAATTAAGCAACCAGTATGTAGCATATTCTCTAACCTTATGTTAGAGGACTTAGACAAGAAAGGTGATGTGGTATGCAGTAATGTGTAGGCAATTGTGGACATATTTACCATTTAACAGCTATGATCAATTTCTATAATGCTCTAGAAAGATATAGTAGAAATTCATTAATTGTTGTGACTTCAATTGGAGTAATATATTTAGCTGGGAATTTTAAAGACTATGTTGCTCAACATGCTAGAGGTCCTCAAAATAAGAGAAGGAGAAAAGTATGTGTATTTTCAGGAAATACACACCATGATACATTTAGGAGAATAATAGAATCCTGCCTACAATTAACTCATGTTATTTATTATAGACAGAATCCAGATTGTATTACTAATTAGACATATGTATGCTAAAGAGCAAGCAGGATAGATTTCATTTGAGTTTAGGAGATAGCATAGAATCTAGACTAAATAGGCTTTCCCATTGTAATCATCATTGCAGTAGAATTTGCATAATATATGACTGTTTTGGGAAAAAGAAATGAAGCTATTTCCTTCCTCAATCACTCCTGAGACATTCATAGCATAAACCATATGTTGTACTTGGTCAAAAGAACTATAATAATTTCAAGACTTAAAAATTGAATAAGCAGTTAAAACAATAGTTACTACAAAACATAAGAAATTCATTGTCTTTGAGTTGGTAAAATACATGGATACATAGTCATATATTTTTATTATGTACAAAATGTGTCTTATGACACTAACAAAAGTGTAAATATACAAAACCATGCATCTATATAGAGAGTATATAGATACAAAAGTTTATAATAGCTAACAAAAATTTATGCAAAAGCAGTCACAATCACTATACCAGAGTAAGGACAATCATTACAAAAATATGCATTGAAACTCATAAATTTAAAATTACTGTACTAACTATGAAATAATGGCCAACATTTTCTTTAATAATAATACATAAAAATATTGATGGTATGTTAATGGATTTTTCATTTACAGAAAAACTGAAAAATAGCAAAATTTTTCTATAAATATAAAATATGCTAGATATTATTGATTACAAGAAAACGCCCTCCTTACCATCATAACAGTTAATTTTCCATAACAGATGATTCATTTTTCTTTCTTATCCTAAAACAATTATGCTCAGAATAACTAACTTCTCTACCAATTTCAGCGATGGAATTAATATGAGGTGTTTTCATCCCCTTTTCTATGCATATGTTGCAGAATGGATATTTGGCAATTCTGGGTAATAAAATACTAAGAAAAGTCAGAGGAAAGGATGATTTATTTTCTCTGTCAGAGTGCTATTGATTCTGTTTGCAGTGGTAGGAACTGCTTTTGTCATGCTGCTACAATTTGGGCAAGAAACAAACATTCATAACAACAGGATAAAAGGAACATGGTGATTTGATGAAATCATTGAGTCAATGAATCAATCTGAAGGTCACCGATTCCTAGAAATTCCTAAGAGATAGGGTATTTTCCTCAGGGTCTAAATTTTGAATGCTAGTTTCTTTTTATTATTTTCTATCAAAAACATTCCAATTATCAGTAAGAAGAATTTTTAAAAGACCCCCAAATAAAATTAATTAGAGAACAGAAATAGGTGATGAATCTTTACAACAGCCAGAGATCTGTAATAAACAATACAAGTAAACTCCTAATTAGAATAAGATAAAGGGGAAGTGATATAAATCCAATCTCTGAAGTTGAGGCAAAGGAAGAAAGCAAAATGAAACAGAGGAAGAACAAGAGAACTTCTAAAATTATTCATTTGTGAACAAGAACAATAAAAAACAAAATGTACAAAAGATATTGTGCTTGGTGTTAACATTGTACCTATCAAAAATGATTAGGTGCATGCTTTTCAACATTATGTCCTTGAAATTATCAAGGAATAGAAAATTCTTATTTGAATTTTAGCAGAACATAAGAATAGTTTCTCTGATATTGCCTTCAGAATAACATAATGTATGATTATCAACCTCAAAATGTATTACCTGAGTTTGTGAGAATAAGCACAATAACACAATAAGGGGGAAAATAGATGACAGAAAGTGGTTCATCCAAGTTCCAAGTAAGATTGTTATGACGTCGAAGTGCCAACAATGTTCAATGCAAGTTATAACAGGAAAATCACCAGTCACAAGGACTTAAGTAATGAAGTTGCATTCAATACCTCGTAATCTGATTTTTAAGTGAGCCTGACTGATCTGCCTGATGATTAATTTACACTTAAAAGTAATCAGAGGGATTACTTATTTACAGGGCAAATACTACCTGATCAACTCCCATATTGTATTTTATTCACATATATAATGTTTTTTTAAGTATTTATTTGTATATATAGTAAACACAAATATAATTTTGTGTAAAATATGATGTTTTGGTGTCTTGGGAAAGCTTTCTGGCTGGTGAGGAGACTATTTTCTGGTGCTACCCGATTCTTAATATATCAAAGTACTCTTAAGCATATCTTCAGTTTGCAAACTGATCACCACAGAGGATATAGCCCCAAACACCTTATCTCTCACACACCAAGCTCATATTACTGTTTCTCTAAATCTCTCCACAGCCAAGAATCAGGCATCAGGAGTCCAATTCTATGCCCCAAAGACAAGTGGAATTATTCAAATAAGCCAAGCCTCAAGTATTTGTTATACCCTGGCATTTGGTTTTCTCGAAACACCAAACAATTACTATGGCCTAAAATTTCTCCTGGTTCCTGCCTTCTACATCCTGATCATCCAGCTTGCTGGCAGGGTTATGATAACACATTCCCTCACCTTGAGAAATGGAAATGTATGAAAGTCTTCTTACAATGGCATTGACCTCTCTGGGATTTTCATCCATCACACCTCTATAAATGAAGCCTCAGGTACAGTTTTGGAACACATAACTTAGCTATTCCTAAGGACAAATATCTTTCATCATCAAAAAATGGCAAACCATGATTAAGGTCATATAAATGTCAAGACAACTAATGTCAATTTACTTCATCTCTTCTATGTTGGTTTTACTTTTTTAAAAAAATCAACATTTGGATACAGAAAACGTTTTATAACTAGTAACAGCGCTTTTGCTTATTCTGAATGATGGAAATCATGACTCGAGATGAACACTGGGAAAGACATTACAAAGTCTCAGCAATCTATCTATTGTTTCTGTAATATAACTGTTAGAAAGATAAACACACTAATGAATCTTGAAGTTTGGATTGGGGAACCACATGGAGCTTTGTGGTGAGATAGGAATTCTGGAAAAAGCACTAGGAAAGAGGTTTAAAGTTGAAGCAACCAAATGGATAGGAGACCCTAATCTAAGAATCTGCTTAAAATTCAGAAGGTGGAAAGTTCAGCTAATAAGTTGTAGTTATAGAGAGGTATAATTTCTAGTGTTCCATTACATAGTAGAGTAACTATGGATAATTATGATATGCTATATATTTCTTTAGCTAGAAGAAACAATTTTAATGTTTTCTCCATGAGGAAACTTTAAATGTTTAAGGAGATAGATGAGTTTACACTGTCTTGACATCAGACAATATGTACATGTATTGGGGCCAGTATGGTGGTGTAGTGGGTAAAGCCACCACCTGCAGTGCGGGAATCCCATATGGGCACTGGTTTGAGTCCTGGCTGCTGTACTTCCTATCCAGCTCTCAGCTATGGCCTGGGAAACAGTCTTTGGGCCCCTGTACCCACGTGGGAGACCCACAAGAAGCTCCTGGCTCCCGGCTTCAGATCAGAGCAACTCCGGCCGCTGCCACCAACTGGGGAGTGAAACATCAGATGGAAGACCTCTTCCTCTTTCTGTCTCTCATTCTCTCTCTGTAACTCTTTCAAATAAATAAATAAATCTTTTAAAAATATGTACATGTATCACTTCACATAGTGCCCAATACAAATGCACAATTTTTATGTCAGCTAAAAATTAAAATAAAGATAATTCAGCATATATTAGTAACACATAGAATTTATTATTTTTGAAAAAAAAATGTTGAGTTGACAGAGTGTTTTGTTTTGTTAATAATTTACCCAATATTAAGATTGGGGATTTAATTTAAGGTAACAAATAAATATTTTAGGCAAATATTTTAAAATATTTTTTGGAAGAAAACATTGTCTTCAAAGTTAATTTTAAATAAGATACACAAAATAGATTATGATGAATACTCTGAAACAGAATATTCAACCTATAAAAGGCTTGACTTCTGATTGATATATATAGAGGCTTTTGAAACAATTATTATTAGCATTATACCCTATCTATCAAAATAAAATGAACTCAAGATACTTTGTTTTCGTGTTGAAACATTGTTGAATTTTTACACTTAGCTTATTTTTAGGAATAAACATGCTATACCTATTAACAGAGTAAAGTCATTGTTTTTCTAATATCTAATATTATTTCGTTACACAAACATGTATTTGAATATACAAGCACTTAAACATATGAATTGTTAAACTATATAGGACATAGATAAAACTGGAAAATTTTCAGTTAAATAAAATAGAATATGTGCAATGCACCAAATTCAAAAATAAATTCTGGATTGAGAAAGAACATTATTTTATTGATCTACTCTCATAAAATATGCTTTAAACATTGGACACAATAAAAATCTACAAAGCATAAAAGAGCAACTGGAGACAGGCAGAAATGGATCGTAGCATATATTCTGCTTTAGCTAAGAGAACTAGGCATGCATTTTGTTTTTCATTGCATGTTTCCCATTAGATTTGTTTTGTTTACTTGTTTTTCTTGAGAGCAAGCCTCAGTCAGCATTAGGTACTGCAGATAAAACTTTATAGTGATTCTTATTCTGCAGTCCATTTGACATAATAATAAGGGACAGTATGTACAAAAACAACAGAAGCAGCCGGCGCCGCGGCGGCTCACTAGGCTAATCCTCTGCCTTGCGGCGCCGGCACACCGGGTTCTAGTCCCGGTCGGGGCACCGATCCTGTCCCGGTTGCCCCTCTTCCAGGCCAGCTCTCTGCTGTGGCCAGGGAGTGCAGTGGAGGATGGCCCAAGTGCTTGGGTCCTGCACCCCATGGGAGACCAGGAGAAGCACCTGGCTCCTGCCATCGGATCAGCGTGGTGCGCCGGCCGCAGCGCGCTACCGTGGCGGCCATTGGAGGGTGAACCAACGGCAAAGGAAGACCTTTCTCTCTGTCTCTCTCTCTCTCTCTGTCCACTCTGCCTGTCAAAAATTAAAAAAAAAAAAAAAAAAAAAAAAAAAAAAAAAAAAAACAGAAGCTACAGGAGAGGAAAAAATTACAGAAATAAAGTATTAAAAAAAAAATGTAGACTAAGGGCCTACGTTGTAGCATAGAAGGCAAAGCTGCCTCCTGAAATGACAGCATCTCATATGGGTGCCATTCGGAATCCCGTCTGCGCTATAACTGAGCCAGCTCCTTGATAATGGCCTGAGAAAAGCTGCAGAAGATATTCCAATTGCTTAGGCCCCTGACACTCAAATGGGAGACCCGGAAGAAACTCCTGGTTCCTGGTTTGGACCTGGCTCAGCCCTGGCCCTTATGGCCACTTGGATAGTGAACCAGTAGATGGGAGATCTCTCGCTCTCCTCTCCTCTGTAACTCTGACTTTCAAATAAATATGTAAATAAATTAATAAATAGGGGCCAGCGCTATGGCTCACTTGGTTAATCCTCTGCCTGTGGCACTGGCTTCCCATATGGGCTCCGGATTCTGTCCCGGTTGCTCCTCTTCCAGTCCAGCTCTCTGCTGTGGCCCGGGAGGGCAGCGGAGGATGGCCCAAGTGCTTGGGCCCCTGCACCCACAAGGGAGACCAGGAGGAAGCATCTGGCTCCGGGCTTCGGATCGGTGTAGCTCCTGCTGTAGCGGCCATTTGGAGGGTGACCCAACGGAAGGAAGACCTTTCTCTCTTTCTCTATCTCTCACTAACTCTGTCAAATAATAAATAAATAAATAAATAAATATTTTTAGCAAAGTAGCCTAAAATTTTTCAAGTAATCTATGCTAAATTTTTTCATTCTGATTCTTGATCCTCAAGAAAAAACAAATATGAGAATGACTGTTAGTCTAACAGAAATGTATGGCAAGTTCTATTGTTGCCTGTCACCAGCTTGTAGTTTCCATCTAGTCAAATTAAGCATCTATGAAGATGAAAGATTCTTCAGAAGAATTAGTAAAATCTGAATTGCAGGGCAGGACTCACTGTGCTCAGAACAAGAATAATTCAAAATTATTAGAAATATGAATAAATATGAAAAATGACCAATATTTAGAAAAAGGCACTCAATCAATAATGAACTGAAATACTCAGATATTGGTGTTAGCAGATAAATATTTTTAAAAAGTGATTATATGACAAGGTAAGAAACACAATATGCTCATGATGAATAAGCAAATTAGATATAGAGGAGCAATAGAAATTATAAAAAGGAATTAAATTCCTACATTAGAGAAACACAAAAAGCTAGAATCAACAATTAACAGTATAAGAGGAATTATAGGATAGAGGGGAGAAATTGTCAGTTAACTGAAGTTAGATGCATAAAACTTTTTTAATTAATCATCAAAGAAAATAAAATTAAAAATAGAAAAACAAATATATCAAACTTTAAAGATCTAGTAGAAAATATTAAAAGTATAACATAATTTAATTGAAGTAGCTGAAGTAAGGTAGAAAAAGTAGAGAAGAGAAAACATTTGAAAAAACATGAATGAAATTTTCTAACTTAGCTTAAACAAATGTACTGAATTATTAAAGAAGTTCAAAAAATAGACAGAGTTCAAAGAAAAATGGCATTGGTGCACATAATACACTGCTAGGAATGAAGTATTAAAAGACACATTTGGAAATAATGAGACAAAACTTATATCAGGTAGAAGAAATGATTCATCTAGTGACATCAAATAAGAAATATGAAAGTAGGGAGGCATTGACTTTGAAAATATAAATGAAGAAAATAGTGTCAACCTGAAATTTTTTAAACACAATAATATATTTTAAGAATGATAACTGTATAAACATTTTCAAATGAATTGAAACTCAGACAATATGTCACCAAGAGAATTACAAAATGAAGGTATTACCTAGAGATTAATTGATTTAAAATGTAAACAGACTTTCAAATGAATAATGAATGCTAGAAATGGAAACTATTTGAACATATCTAAAATATGATATCTCTTAATACCTCATAATCATATACCTTTTTAAAGATTTATTTACTTATTTGAAAGAGTTACACAGAGAAGTAGAGGCAGAGAGAGAGAGGTCTTCTATCCACTAGTTCACTCCCCAATTGGCCAAAAACAGCTGGAGCTGCACCAGTCCAAAGGGAGGAGCCAGGAGCTTCTTTCCAGTATCCCTTTGTATCCTAGGTTACTTTTAACATTGAATGGTGGTGATATAAGAATCTTTGCAATAAAATTAATTTTAAAATGATATACTGGGACCTATGTTTTAGCCTAACGGGTTAAGCCATCTCCTACAGTGCAGGAATCCCACATGGACACTGTTCAAGTCCTGGCTACCCCACTTCAGATGCAGTTCCCGGCTAATGCACCTGGGAAAGCAGCAGCAGATGGTTCAAGTGCTTGGGCCCTTGCACTCACTTCTGAGACCTAGAAGAAGCTCCTGGTTCCTGATCTTGGCCCTGCCTAGTCCTGGCCATAGTGGCCATTTGGGGAGTAATACAGTGAATGGAAAATCAGTCTCTTTTCTATCACTTCCACTTCTCTCTGTAATTCTGTCTTTCAAATAAATAAAATTAATCTTTTAAAAATGTATACTATACTGCTTATTAAAATAATAAAAGAATTTATATTCCTATTGTTTGTATATTTGAAAAAAAATTAAAATTCTGTAAAATAAAGTTTAAATTATTGCAGTAATGTGTGTGCTTTTAGCATATGTGATTCATTTAAGAGGAAATGATTAATGTATTCTAATCATTAGTATGCCTGAGGGAATTTGAATTATTTTTGCAAAGCTTTAATAATAATTTTTGTAAAAGAAGCAGTAGCGCTTTGTAAGGTTCTGTAATATTTTGGTGGGTATTTTTTTTAATATATGAAGTTTTAATTTTGTACTCTAGTTACAAAGTCATGCATTAACAAAATACTCCTCCTTGCCTAAAATATAACATCGGTTACTCAGTAATTCTCTTACTCCACAGATATAGAAAACTTACCTCATAATACACTGGCTCATTATTAACGCCATATCGGAATTATGAGAAATAGATCAATTTCCTTTCTACATCCTCGATTTTGAATATTGCTAAAATATTTATTTCCATTTATTTGAAAGGCAGAGTTACAGAGATGAAGGAGAGACAGAGAGAAAGAGGGATAGAGAGACAGAGAGAGAGGCAGACAGAGAGATCTTTCATGCCAAGTTTACTCCCCATTGACGACAATGACTGGATCTGGTCCTGGCCAAAGCTAGGTCCAGGGGCCTCTTCTGGGTTTTCCATGGTGGTGCTGGGGCCCAAGTGTTTCCGCCATCTCCTGCTGTTTTTTCTGGTGCACTAGCAGGGAGCTTGATAGAAAGTGCTGCAGCCAGGACTTTAACCAGTGCCCATCTAGGATGCCAGCATTGCAGGGGGTGGTTTAACTTGCTAGGCAACAGTGATGAACCCTTTAACATTCTTAAAATGAACTTTTCTTGCCAACCTAAGTGATTGAGTTTTAATTTAATAGTGTTATAACTTCACACATTCAGTTCATTAGTGAAATATTTGTCTGTCTAGTTGTTTAATGTGGAAATCTAAGCTGAAACTAGACAAGTTCTTGGGGCAGACTCTTGACACAGTTAAGACTTTGGTTTAGACATTCACATCTCATATCAAAGTGCTGATTTGATTCTCAGCACTCCAGTGAACTCTGGGGATCACTATTGATGACTCCAGGGTTTAGGTTTCTACCATCCATAGAATTAGACCTTGATTGAGTTGCTGGCTCCTTAATTCAGTCTAGCTTGGTACTGGCAGTTGTGGGCATTGAGACACTGAACCAGCTGAGACAGAAACTCTGTTCTTTGTCTCTTTCATTCTCTCTCCCTCTCTCTCCCCCTCTTTCCTCTCTCAAATAAAACCATAAGCACACACATACATACATGTATACAAAATAAATGAGTAAAATGTATCCTACCACCAGCAACCCATAGACCACCACCAGCAATTTTATGACCTTCGTAAGATATTTCCCATATCCCTATGTATCCTTTAACTGACACGGCCAGATAATCTATCCTAGTCCTGCATAGATATATGTTCAGTTGCTACCAGTCCTGGCACATGTAATTGCATGGTACCATTTTGAAGTTTGCTTACATTTTGAATTCCTCTAGCTATGAAAATTGACAGATCAGAATTTTCCAGATATGACTGTGACTTCACCTTGGAGTTTCTAACTCATTTTTGTTGTGTAAGATCGAACATTTTGACTACTAAAGAGGCTGTCAGAATGTTAGATGTTTTAATTTTAAAAATATTTTATTTTGACTAATTGATAATATAAGAATTCTACAAAACAATTTCAAGAACATTTTTCTGAAATAAAATTTTATTTATCTGCTTATATCAAGATAAAAACATTATGCTGCTTATCTAATCATTGAAGTAGCATTGACGCTATTATGCTAACTACATAATTACAGCTACATGGAGAATTATTATAATCTACTATGAGTCACTAAAGTTAGTATTGATGCTTTCAACACAACAAAATTATTTAATATTTAATGTTTTAACTATTCTAAAAGTTAACTATTCTAAAAGAAGATTATCTAATGTTTCACTCTTCAAACAAATGAAACTTCCTCAATGGTTTGATTACACAGATTAAGAGGAAAAGTACCGTTGATCTATTTTCTGTTTCAAAACCTGTTGATTCTGATACACAGCTACTATTCTTTATCTGCCAATATTTGTATGTAGTTTCTCCTTTGCTAACGAAGCAAATTCTATATCATTTATTTTCTTCCCTTTAATTTTTTTAAAGTTTTGATTGATACATATTAATATTAATATGTTACCATATGGTATTTTGCTACATATATACATGACATAAGATGCAATAAAACTAAATGTATTGATAGTCTCATCCACTCAACATTTATTGATTGTGAAAATGTTTAAAATACATGTATAAATGAATCTGGAATCATAAATGAGACAATTGATTTGTAAGAAGAAATCTAAAATAAAATGCAAGCTTTGGTGTCAATAATTCTTAATGGCACAGTCTTCTTAAAATCACAATTACTTTTGAAGGAGGTGTTGCTCCATTCTAAGGAAATTGTGCCTTTGCAGACATAATGCTATGAATATGAAACTGAGTATGGATTGTAAATATGGACAGAAGCTATATGAAATTTCAAGACTAATATAACTTTGAGAAATATGAATTTATCTGCAACTTAAAATGCATTTATGTTTTTTCTTTTGTCTGATAACCTAGTTTTTTTTTTAAATGCAAAACATTAACAAAAATAATGCTAAAAGATTATCAACCTTATGATAAAGGGACACATCTATTAAAATAAATATTGATGGACTGTATGTACTTTATGATAGAGCTGCCCACTATCTATTTTCCCACACATGTATCCAGTGCAGATAACTATTATTTTCTTTCCATTTCCCTCTACAAACTTAACTGTAGTGTATTAGTTCGTTCTTACAGAAAAAGGAATTGACTCTTTGAATTGCAAAAAGAAAAAAAAACTATAAATATTTGAGGAGGAAAATATGATCACCCTATTTTGAACACATGAGCATACTTGTTAAGTTTAATGTTATGTTTTTTTAGTGTTATGTTTTTTTAATGTTATGTTTTTATGGTTATGTTACTTTAGTTTAATCAGGAAGTATCCTGTAAGCAGATCTTGAAGGGAATACTAAATGAATCTAGAAAAGGACAAAGGATGTGAAAAGTAGACAAACTGTCCTATTGCGCCACAACACTGGCCCTTAGTTTACTTTAGACTTGCAGTAATGTGAAGGAAATTGGAGAAAACTCGGTACAACTTAATATTCATAATAAGCATTTAATAAAAATATATAGGCTTGATTTGAA